>NW_027526361.1:28232458-28832458 GCF_048455015.1 Haemaphysalis longicornis
ACTGCGTAGCCACATAAATTTGCACATTTGCACATCTCTCTCAATAAAGGGAACTCCTGTTAAACTAATTTTTTTGGTCCCTTGAAGTTCCGTTTATCGAGAGTCTACTATATATATATATATATATATATATATATATATATATATATATATATATATATATATATATATATATATATATGTACAGTGGAACCCCGATAATACGACTTGCAAGGGACCGCAAGAAAGCGTCGTACGACCGGGCTGCGGCTAAAATCCGACCTAGTAGACGGTCTCACGAAATAGGTGGGCTAACAACCTTTTTAAACTACTGTAGCTAGCGCGCTCCCACGTGATTTGCGAAGAACCTTTATTAGAAATCCCCGGTTAAAAAAACGCCTATGCCCCCCCCCCCTCCCTTCTTTCTCCTGCACGGCGTCCGAGCTAGCCCGCCAGACAAGCGCCGCGCGATACGCGAAACCCGTGCCATGCGGCACTACTTATAGCCCGGAAAAAAACGTAATTCCCGTACAGGGTGGAGACACCGTTTGAACGGTCCCGTGCCTTCGCTATTGGGTCAAAATGCTATACGTGTATCCACCCTTGCGGCCACGCTTGCGGCGGACGCGCGTGATTGTAGGCACCCACGCAAAGAAAGAAGCGGAGTGACAACGCCGCTTTGAAAGATAAGCAGAGAGCAGAGAGAGGGAAGAGAGCGGCGTGAAAGGAAGAAACTTGGATCGAGCTGGCGAGGAAAGCAGGTGTTCAGTCATCACCGTGGGGTTGCGTCGTAGTGTTTTCGCATTTATCGGGGGCTCGATGGAAGCTTCAAATTCACCGTCCGCCAGCCACCTGAACCCTGAACGATATATATGACTTCTCGCGGTTTGCGCGTTGGCGTACTGCGGTCGCGTGGGGCCGTCGACGGTGAAATCCCGCTCAAGAGTACCCGCCTGCTTGCTTGCGTCTGTTCAGCAAGTGGTCTCGCCTGCATGCGGACCTTTGCACACCAAGAAGCGTAAAATGGGGGTTAAGATAAAGGTCGGGACAAGGCGGCTAGGCGGCGTAAAATAATGTGCCGGTTTATCCGCGCAAGGGCCCGTCGTATGAAGCGGACCGCGTGATCCCGGGCGTCATATCATCGAGGTTTTTAATGCGTTGTTTCTACGGCGAGTTTGCCGGGACCGCGGTGATCCGTCGAAAGAAGCGGGTCGTCGTAAGTCCGGGGGACGTACCAGCGGGGTTCCACAGCTGGTACGTTCCACAACGAGACCACTGGAGATAATTTTATGCTCCCCGTCCCGCCCACTTCCACCCACCAATAGTATATCTGAGACTGCCGAAACCTCAGAATATTTCGTACTTTCAATGTTGCTCGCATCTCGCAACAACTTTAGCAAGGACGAGCAGACAAAAAAAAAATGTACCAGTGTTGCTTTCGAAGAACTAAACCATTTTCTGTCTGTACCTACAGGCGGCTATGAAAAAGATTTCCCGAGGTTGAACGCGATCGAACCTAGTTTGTCGAGCGAATGCTTGGTTTTCGCGCCGAGCGTGCAATGAACATGCACGCATTTGCACTGCAAGACAGGACACAGGCACTGCTCCGCGCAGTCGCGGGTCTAGGATGCAGCCAGCGCCTTCTTGTATCGTTTTCTGATGTCAGGCGCCTCTTTCCTCCCCATCCCCCGCTGCGCAGCCGTCCCCTTGGAACGAACAAGCGATTGGGCGCTTTCACTGCGCAACCACACGAGGCACTTGCTTGACTTTGGCTGAGCTTGAAGGTCAGACTGACACTACCAGCCGTTTTCTGGTTTTGTGCATGCCCGCAGTAAAAGAGCTTTGGCTCTTAAATTTTGGTGGTGGCATCCCTCGCACCCATCGTTCCCGGAGAGGACGTATTTTACGTTTCTGCATTGTAGCCACTTTAGTTACACCGGCGCAACGACGTTGTTTGATGCAGGAAACCCTCTCGAGTGCGACTGCCGGCTGCAGTTTCTGCTGAGGTTCCCGGAGGGCTGGCTCGGCGACGCGTCATGCGCTGAGCCGGAGAACCTGCGCAACACGTCGCTGAGCCAAGTGGCCGAGCAGGACCTGCAGTGCGGGGCCTGAGCCGGACCGCCCCGCCGCCACGTCGCACTCCTGCGCGATGAACACCGAGAACGACGGCCGTAGTTGCTGACGCACGCAGCGACCAGGATAGGCAGCCCGCCACGCATGGGACTCCATTTTTCCAGAGCGGTCTAGAAGCAGGAGGAGCTCAGGCCGGCGCCGTGTTGTGCTGTTTAACTGTCTTCGCTTTGTGCTGTAACCACCAGCACCCGCAAGAAAGGACTGCCCGCATGCGGATGCTGGGTGCCAGCTTCGGGCCGGCCATCATCGCGGGCCGCGTCCATCGCAAGAACCTCGTTGCAAACCGACCGAGCGAAATGATCTGTGCTTAAGATGCGGCCCCGAGTTAAAAAGAAAAAAAAGACCACCACTATTCCCACAGTGCTCGCAGCTATCAACCTCTGGCTGTGGCAGAATCCGACATCATCCCTCTCACAAAAGAACTGTTGCTTCTGGCCCGACTGTTTCATTGTCACTTTTATTGTTTCAGATATATGAGCACATCGAATGTTCTGCGATTCGTGTTGTGATAAAGTTTCTTTTCTAAATTTTATTGACTGTCCAGTCGTGTTTTCTTCAATCTGCTACTTCTCAAGGAAATTTGGAAGTCGCTGCGAAAACGAGACCACATGGTAGTGTTTTTCCCAAGTGAGTACTCGACCCTCGACCGTCCAAAGGACAGATAGACTTTCCTGACATGTACTCGTTATATATAATGCTAGTGCGCAATGTAACATTGCATTGAATAGTTTTCATCAGAACTTTGTATTATCAGTACTGTCCCGGATGATCAGTTTTATGCGCATTTTATTAACGCGTGCTTTTGGAAACAAGTTTAAGTAAATGATTCAATTTTGTGTGCTCGTGATCTGGAGTATTTCACAGTAGAGCATATTAACGCTGTAAACAATCTCTAAACAATCTTCGTGCACAGCGTATATACACTGTGTACAAATACTCCGAAAACAAATTCACAAAATGTTCTTCTGAATTGCAGCTTGCTTCGCAAAAAAAAGTTGCAGGGGAAAGAACAATGGCTAAAGGGACTGGAGTGGGCCTCTGCAAGGGCGACAAGGGTCACAGAGTACAACCACGCATGCGTCACAAACAGGTATTTCAAGAAGTCTGCCCGAAATTCCGAAAGGCAGGACAGCTGAGTCAAAAAAGTTAGTAAAGGACATCTACGCAGCGGTATTCCGTCGTCGAGGGAGCATTTGGGAACAAAGCTTCTGCTTTCACCGTTCATGCTCTCGTAAGATATAACTGCCCAAACTCACACCATAGTCGGGATCGATATAAAGAAAGGTTTTGACACCGTCGCTCACGAGCCAAAACTCGAAAAAGCAAAATGCAACAAATTAGGACCAAGAACTATCCAGTATCTTAGAGATTTCTTCACTAACCGGCTCGTCAAAATCAAAGTATACAAGACCACATCAGTAATGCCCGCAAACTTACAGCAGGAGTTCCCCAAGGAGCCATACTTTCTCCAACTCTGTTTAACCTGGCCATGAGCGATCTTCCACCCTTTCTGGATGCTATCCCGGGACTAAGACATGCCATCTACCCTTTGGTGTCACACGGGCTCTCCTGGCATTCAAGAAGAGACGCTGCAGCGAGGCATATACGCAGTCACTCAATACACGGCATCTATTGGACTGGTGTGCTTTCCTGAGAAGACAGAGTACACGGTTGTCATCAACTCCCGCAAGGCTGACGCAAACGATATCCGGGGACTCATCAGGCTACACCTAAACGCCAAAGAAATTCCTCGAAAACACTACACACGGATCCTCGACTTTCACATAGATAAGGACGGCACAGGTACAACCTGGATGAAAACCATCCCTACTCAAGCGAACTAGATCCTTCATATAATAAATAGGGTGTCCCGCAGCAATTAAAAGGAACACGAAGGTTGCAAGGTGGTGGAAGCTCTCGTTATCTCACGGATCATGTATTGCCTTCCTTACTACTATCTGACAAAAATTCAGCACTAAACTCGAAGTAATTCTCCGCAACGCCACCTGTATCATAACAGGCACTCCATGATTCACCCAAAATGACCTCTTATATGCCACAGGCGCGCCACGCACCACCTCGCCCAAACCCAAAGACTACAAACGTCGCCTCAAGGTCGTCTCATCCTCCTTGATCTGGGCCTCGCATCTCGCAGCTCCAGCATATTCCACCAGAGCCGTCACCTTGGCCCTGTCCAGCCAACATAAACTTGAAGCCCATACCCAAAAATATATGGTCTAGACCCGGCAAGTCGCCGCGCTGACAGGGCAAACCGCTACAACAGGAAGACATTTTTCCCAGGAACTACGGTCATTTACACCGACGCTGCGTACAACAAAGACACCGAAATCGGAACGACTGCTTTTCATAGCGACGTCCTCTCCGCAGTAGCCAAGTAAGCCCCCGCACCATCGTCGACATCTCTGGAGCTTCAGGCTATTGTCAACGCCATAGAAGCACACCAAGATCAAACAAATCTGGTCATCATCACGGACAGCCAATCTGCAATTCGCAATCTACGATAGAATAACATGTACCCCCACATGCGCTACACACTCGCCAGCATCACACGTAACTACCCCGAGCTTCATACTACTGTGATATGGGTCCTTGAACACACAGGTGTAAAGGGTCTCATATTTTATTAACGTGTGATTTTGGAAACAAGTTTAAGTAAATGATTCAATTTTGTGTGCTCGTGATCTGGAGTATTTCACAGTAGAGCATATTAACGCTGTAAACAATCTCGAAACAATCTTCGTGCACAGCGTATATACACTGTGTACAAATACTCCGAAAACAAATTCACAAAATGCGAGAAGGCTCACGCCTTAGCCCAAGCTTCTCTCTATGATCCGGGCACCCCAATACCCTGGCCTCGCTTCTGACCCAAAAGAGCACCGGCGAGAAATGCATCTGACTCGTAGTAAGTACTGTACTTACGGGTCGTCAGAGATCAGAGAACCACCCTCCCCTACCCCAGAAAATTCGCCCGCCCTGACCCTGTCCTCATTCGACGAGCACAAACCGGCACGCTACCAACACAACACATACAACACTACATAGACGGGCTTCCAGGCACAGCAAAATGCTCACACTGCGACCAATACCCCAACAATGAACACACCTTCTGGACATGCCCAAACATACAAAGCACACTGAGATCTTACCTGCAACCAATTCCTGCCACAAAGCACCCTACTTGCTGGGAGGCATGGACACCCCCTAAGGAGCTTGAAGATTGGACCACGATTGTGAACCACATTAAAAACACGCCAGGACTATAGACGGCCAGGACTACAGCCGGAACTATAGTCCCTGTAACCCAACCAAGAAGCCGAGCAGTCCTTTGGACACAGGTTCCAAAATAAAGTCTCTCTCTCTCTCTCTCTCTCTCTCTCTCTCTCTCTCTCTCTCTCTCTCTCTCTCTCTCTCTCTCTCTCTCTCTCTCTCTCTCTCTCTCTCTCTCTCTCTCTCTCTCTCTCTCTCTCTCTCTCTCTCTCGAAACGCTGGAGGTGAAGTGACAGAGCGAGACTAGCAGCAACGGCTTTGTAGGCGCTCTGCACAGTACAGAGTTCACTGACGGCGCGCCACTGTTCCTATTAAACCTGCTTCCGCAAACTAGTGGCAATTCCTTGATAATTATCACCGGCAGTGCAAGTGCAGTGTCAAAGTGCTGCGGGGCCGACACTAAAGTGTTGCCTCATGGGACGAGTAGTAGAGGGTGCACCAGAGTTTCCATCACCATACGACACAATTGCTGGCTACAAAATCCGCCAGAGCCCAAGGACGAGGGTTCGATTCCCGGCCACGGCGGCCGGTTTTCTGATGGAGGCGAAAAGCGAAAACGCCCGTTCGTTTGAGATTTAGGCGCACGTTAATTATCCCCAGGTGGTCAAAATTAATCCGGAGCCCTCCTCTACGGCGGTGTAGCGTCGGCGCGTTAAACCAATCAATCAATCAATCAGTCAGGGCAGTCAGTCAGTTAATGAATCAATCAATCAATCAATCAATCAATCAATCAATCAATCAATCAATCAATCAATCAATCAATCAATCAATCAATCAATCAATCAATCAATCAATCAATCAATCAATAAATCAATCCAAAATCCGCCACTACCTTCGCCACCAGCATTGCGCAATTTTCCGCGGACGCTAGCCGTACGCAGCTGCAGTGGTTATCAGCCGTGGTAAGCCACCTTAGCCGTGCTAAAACACCAGTCAAAAAGCACCGCCAACCAGAAAGTGCTTCTTTTGCACCCCCCTGCCGACGCCCATGGGCCGTTGTGCGTGTCTCTCATCACTTGTTGGCCCTTTCCCACAGAGGCAGGAGTTCATCCAGAATTTCGATTGGGGGGAGGGGGGGGGAGGGGGTAGTGTCAAAATTCTCTAGGGGGGATGTTGGGGTGGGGGGGGTGTATTAAATCCCTGGGCGGGGTGCTCGTGGGTTGTGTATTTTTTTTGGGGGGGGGGGGGGGGAGGGGGGAGGTGTCGAATTCCTCGTAGTGGGGTGTTGGGGGGGAAAGTATAAATTAATCTCTGCCATGTCGCTTGGCGAGCTCCTTCGCATGCGGATACAGGTGGACGGTATAATTTTTAGAACACGCTTAATTGGCAACGCACCTTTTTTTGGCATCTTACCTTTAGGAATGTACGCACAGTAGACCAACAAGATGTGCTGTTTGGAATCCAGTTCACCCTTGAAATTCGCTTCAACCCCTTCTGCAGTCCTTTTTGGGGGATCGACGAGAAGCCAGCCGCGAAGCCTTTCTAGTTCAGTGAGATACTCAATGACACCCGAAACGCTAGTTGGTGACGCTCAAGACGATATAAGTACTTTCGAGCACAGAACAAATAATCGATACGTCGCGCGCGAATTGCACAAAGCACAAATTCCTGATGCAAGTTGTCGCTTGGACGTCGTCTGCTAACGGTCCGGTCTGAAGCACGATGAACAGGGCAGCGCTCAAAGCACTCAAAGTGCTCAAAGCTTGAGACGATAACATACGATGACGAAACTTTTACGTGACTGGGTTAAAAAGGCTGTAGATGGGTAGACATTGTAAATAAAAGAGGCGTTGCTTTTTTTACGTTCCAACGCCTGTCGTTGCTTAACTTCGCTCCAGCATGCGCTGCGGGTTAGAAGCTAGCGCCATCAAACAATCGACACAAAACAAAAACAAAAAAAATATTTTTGCTTTAAAGTAATCTGCTTGAGTTATATATTAGCGACAAAATTAAAATATTTTTAACTAAAACGGTAATGTACGTGTTTTTAAACGTGGTGGCTAGTGCCCCTCCGCAAGGAGCACTAGTCGCCAACCCACAACAGCAGAAATGTTTGCTTCATTTTACTGCTTACGACCCCAAAACCAACATGCCCAAAACAACATATTAATCCTATTCTTTCGCACATTTTATCAATTTAGGTTTTATAGTTTACCCGTAAAACTAATTTTTGATTACTCTAAAGTCAAACAAACTCCAGGCGTAGGTTGTGCTAACAGCGCCTTCTGGTAGGTTAAACCCGCGAGCTCTTGGAACAACATTTGTTGCTTGATTTAGTAGGCAATGCTATCATATAGGCCACAGCGCAAATGGCCGGTAGTGTGCGTCGCTGTGTGATTTGCGGATGTTTAAAACGAGTTTGTAGTCAATTGAAAGCGCGTGCGGCGTACTAACTGCGGGATTACAATGGCATTTCTGTCAGTCGTAGAGAAAATCCTCAAATTAACTGACGCTGTGTCTAGCGCCGTCGCACGCCTTGGGCGCTTGAGCCAACCACATCGTAAGTGAAAGCAATCGCACGTGGATACGGTTTGTTGAAATTTGTTGAAAGAGAGAAAGAACTTGAGCTTCTTCATATCCAATACCGCTTGTCCCCAGTGCAGCCAACACTTGTTTGTATTGCTCATGAAGCTTGCAGGGTTTTGCAAGGTGTGGGGTGAAAACTTCGTTTGTTCGACTTTTACATTCTAATCCAAAGTGGGGGGGGGGGGGGGGGGGGGGAATGCAGACTTTCCACATGCTTTGCCTAATTTCCTGTACTTTTGGATCCCTGTTATTCATTCGGACACTGAAATGACCGGTGTATACCTACATATACATATATCGTAATTGTCAAAGAATAATTAATAACCGCACTTAGAAAAGCTTGAAATCAAGAGCTTGTAATATTATGAGTTGTATCGAACGAAATAAAATTCGGATATCTGCGACTGCAAGCAGAAAAGGTAATGACGGTGTGTCTATAACGTCATGATTCAAACTGAATAAGATCAGCACCGCTTTGTGGTGCCCTTGTAAACCTCTTTGTGGTTACTGGGCACCCGGTCGAAACTGGAATCTCCAGCAGGAAAGCACCAGTGGAGTTTCTCAATCCCAGAGTTCAACATGCCAGCATCTTTCGCATTTATTGGTGGCTGCGGAGTGGATTGTGGGTGGACGTGGAGAGCTTCACACCTTGCCTTTTTGTTGTGCACTGTAGCGACTCCTGCTCAAGAAAATGTCGAATCGAGGGGGCAGAAAGAAGTTTTTTTTTTGTGAAGAAATGGTCTGGTTGCACATTTGTGTTGAAGAGTTACAATTACAGGTTTTGGCCCATCGTACTGGAGAGTAACAGGCTGATAGTAGGTGACGTTCCACACCAGTGATGCCCGTGAACTAGTGGGCTCAAAGCTTGGCATTCAGTTGCACAGTCAATGTGCCCAGTGTTTATTCAGTTGATACCGCGCACTGGGATTTACAGTGGGGAAAGCTAATTTATAGCACACTCCTTTGCATGCTGTAAAATCCGTGTCATTCAGCTGTGGGCTTTTGAGAAAGCTTGCTTTCCCCTCAAGCTGTACAGACACTTTCTTGTGAGCGGTGTTCTTTTTATTTTTTTTCAGAGCTGCACTCTACCGAGGAGGCATGTGCTAATGTTCAACTAATTCCTGCATTCTTGGAGTTTATTATCACCCTTTCTCTGCTGGTGACGGTTTGTAGGCAGCCAGTGGTTAGAGCTAGAAGGGTAGCAGTACCAGTTCAACACCCTAGAACAGGATGTATGTTTCGTTATGTATTGGGAAATCTGTACAGCTTCAGTAGATGCCATTATTTGCATTTCATAAACTGAGCTATTCATGATAGTAGTTGAATGGGCAAACAATGGTTTTCTTTTGCTCTATCAAAACAAAACAATAGCTTTGCTCTGTCATTATGCATTGTCAAGAAAAATGAACAGTGAAATAAGTGGGCACAGGCGTAACTGGTATACATAGATGCCAATTCTGTAAAATAGAATTCATACAGCAAGCATTCTTGCATGCGTTGACCGTATGTTTTCGTCAGTACACTTTGGTGCAGCACAATGAAAATGTAGCGGCGCGTCTATAAATTCACGTGTGACATCTGGACAGCTGATTTCCCTCTATCTGTGTGTCCTTTACATGCAGCGGCCATTCTCTTCCCCGTGGGGCTTCCTGGCCATGACTGCAGCCGTGGTGAGGAGGAGGCGGACAAGGGCATTGTCTGGGCCGTGCCAACGCGGCGTGTCAGCCTCGAGCGTCGCATGATGCGCCGCATCAGTCACCCCTTCTTCAAGATCAAGCCGAAGGACTACATCAAGAGCTGCAACGTGTGTGGCCACTTCCACCTCGCCCACACCATCTGTGGTGAGTTGGTGCACAGCAGATGACCCGTGGTGCCGTCGCGGTGCCAGGTAAAAAATGGAAAAGGTGCCCAACTATGACAGCCTCGGAGGGACACGAGGGGCAAAAGAACAAATGATTATAAGCAAAAAGGCGTACTAGCTAGATGATGAATAAAAGTGGTTAGTTTAGCATTCCGGGATGTTCAGGAGTGCCACTCCTACAAGCAGCACAAGACAGCGTCTTCCTCCATTTTTTGCCCTGTAAATGTGATTTGGCAGGCTCCACCGAGTCTCTGTGGCCACACTACCCGGTGCAGTCATCATCGGTGGCACTGTCAGCCACTTGACCATGAGGACTGCACTGACACCGTTTTCTCTCTTGTTGAATTTTCCATCCATCGTATCTTTTTTTTTTTTTATGTGCACACTGGTTGTTTTCGCACTGCCAACATAGATGATACAGCATTGGGCTCAAGTTTCGGCATATTGTCTATCAAGCACGCACACATACACACACACATAGTGTCACTAGACAGACGGCCCAGACAGGACTGGCACTGTTACGGAGGCTGAAAGCGCGAAGTTGGGCGAATTGGTTAGTGACTAGGGAATTCATTGTACTAGCGAACATTAACACAGGGACAAAGCTAATGAAGAGACGAAACTCACGCTAGAACTTCAACTTCGTTTATGCCCCGAAAACACAGAAAACACCCATATGTACGTGATATTTGGGAAGGGTAATCATAAAAACACAGCAAAAACAAACAAAACAGTATCGCAAACATCACACTTGCTCATATTTTAAAGCCTCACCACAGTGCCAGCCCATATTACAAGGTACAAATTATTCCGACACGTGTACAGCCATCACCCGTCACCCATGCACAACCAGTTCCCCCTCCAAAAAATTGATATCCTTTGTGGACAGCGCCAAGGACGGTGCACTGATGCACCTTTCCCCTTCTCTGCTTATCGTAAAAGCCTCAACAATTTCCCGGTCTGCTTGTGAGGAAGACCTGTGCGCGATGCCTGTCTGCGAGAAATTTGGAGTGCAATCCATGCACTTACGGCAATGACCAGCCGGGTGGCCACACCCATCTGAGCATGCACAGCCGCATGGTGCTCTCTGAGCCTTACATTGAGGCACCTGCCTCTTTGCATAACGTAGCACTTTTTGCACGACAGGGGGATCCTGTAGACCACCCCTGTTGCGCAATCCACAAACCTATTTGTGTGCTTTATAACACATCTGGGCTTGGTGCAAGGGTCGTTCACACTAGGCACCATCTTTGAGAGCCTCTCAGGTGTCGGGAACACCTCCTGCACACCGCACTTCCCACTGACCTTTGGCCTTTGGCATTCCGAACCGGGCAAGTGGCCACTTTTGAGATCATTCACTAGGCTCTCCACCAAAAAGGCTACAGAGGCTACCATTTCTGATGATTAGTGCTGCGTATGTCCCTTACTTGTCCTTGTGTGTGTTTTTATTGCACTGTAATTTTAACATGTGGAACCTACTAGCCCAGACGTCAACCTTACTGTGGTGAGGCTTCATGATATGAGCAAGTGTGACGTTTGCGATACTGTTTTGTTTGTTTTGGCTGTGTTTTTATGATTACCTTCTTAAGTATTATGTACTATCGTGATAAATTGAAATACGAACGGTGCACGTGGTTTTCTGTACATGCTGCGCTCCCTGGCAATGGGCGGGGTATGCACCCTAGGCAAAAGGTTGGGAACGCCCTCTGGTAACTTATTCTTACTGCGCAGGCGCAGTCCCTCACTTAGAATGTGGACCATATACTAAAAACCACGCGCAGCATTGTTCGTATTTCAATTTATCACGGTAGTACATATAGGTGTTTTCTGTGTTTTCGTGGCATAAACTGAGAAACTGAGTTGAAGTTCTAGCGTGTGTTTCGTGTCTTCTTTAGCTTCGTCCCTGTGTTAGTGTTCGCTAGTACGATGGATTCCCTAGCTGTCGGGAAGACAACAGAAAGAGAAAAAAACAAACAAGAAAGGACATGTTTAAAGGAGGCCTTCCTAGATTGACTTTACCTTACCTCTTTCTCTTCCGTCTGCAATTTCACTGAACTGAGAATATTGGCACAGTTTGTTGTATGCCCTCAAAATAACAGGGAAAGCCACGGGGGGCATGTCCAACGCCTCCACAGTGTGCGCGTTAACCTACACAGCTTCAGTGCATGGACCGCAGTCATGACCTGCCTTGCATGTGCTGCTTACATGGTTATTTTGCTGCCAACTTGTGAAAAATGACGTCAACTGCCCTGGTGGTGCAGGCAACTGCTACAAGCAAGTGAAGGAGGAGACGGAGAAGCTTCGTGACGAGATCGCCAACGAGCTGAAGCTGGACCCGGTCGAGTCGGAGGTGGCCGTTGTTTACAAGGGCGAGCAGCCGCCCGAGGGCCCAAGGCGCCTCGTTGAGGTGGAACGCCCGCGGCCGGCCTGGTTCAGCCAGAACCTGCTCACGCACTCCTCCTCTTCATGAAGTGCTTGTGGTGACCGCGTGCACCCGAGTGGCGTCCAGTGCTTGTACAGACCCAAGTAGTGTACTGACATGTCCCGTTAGGGAGAGTGCAGTTATTTGAATTGTTAGGTGTTAATTAGCGAGTCTCTAAGTGAGTGCTTGAAGTGCTGCTGAATAAAGAGTGTGCCTGCACTTGCAATGTTCGAATCATTGATCTTTTCAATAGTTGTGGTCTTCTGTACTGAGGAAGCCACCTACATTTATGTTCGTTTAATGTTTTTCAATCTTTCCAATAAACGACAGTTTTCTTGTGACCATTTTGCAGCTTTTGGGAGTATAATGGGTATCTTCAGGGAATTCAGTGAATGGGGGGGGCAGTTGCTTAGCCTGGAATTAGGGCGAAAGTAGCCTTTGAAATGTGAAAAGTACCGTATCTGCACGATTCTAACATGCCCCCAATTGTAACGCGTAGGTAAGTTTGCTTATGAAACTTTGAAAAAATAATTTAATGATTCTACCTTGCCAATGTAAGAGACATGACACCACATACCCAGAAAAACATTTCATTTGATGCAAGCAACTGTGGCAGCAGGAATCATTTCTGCTATTTATGATTTGCCTATCCACCTCCTGCTGGCATTAAAACTAAAGTGGGAAACACTCGAAGCCAATTTCAGTTTCGAGCCCGATTGTAACGGCACCTAAATTTTAACGCTACTTTTACCAAAAAAGGTGCGCATTAGAATTGTGCAAATACGGTAGTATCAGTATTGCACTTGGACAGGTACAGTTGACTTCCATTAATTCAACCCTTGCAGGACTGCAAGGGTTGGTTGGATTTTAAGAATGGTTGAATTGATGAATACTGGTGAGATCAACGAATTCAAGTTCATTGTTGCTGGAATACCTACTTCTTGGTCTTAAAGCGAAAATTTCTCCGTGTTGAGAAAGTTACGAATATTTCTAAATGGTACTTTATATTTTAAAATGGGCAATATCTTCGCACAAAAATTAAAAGCACCATTCTGCACAAGTTCCATCAGGCAGCAGAAGCTAGAATTGAACAGCTTTACGCAAGTGCACAATGGGACGCTGTTATGTACTGAATCCAAGATCGCCCTGCTCCACCCGGGGACGAAGACGGTGTTCAGCGACTCCAAGTCCGCGATAGCCAACTTCGCCAGGGGCACGGTGTGCAAGACGACGATGCGCGTCCTTTCCGGCATCGGAGAGGGAGCGCGCAGGAACACCAGCACGACCATCCGGTGGTTTCCGGCTCACATGGGCCGGGAGCTCCGCAACGGCCACCGAAACGTCAACGAGGTAGCCGACGCCGCGGCCCGTGATCTCGCCACGTGCCGAGCCGCGCCAGCGACGGACGCCGACGTCGACGAGGAATCGAGCGAAGAAGAAGACTACGACGCGGAACCCCTGACCACGTACGGCGCGACGCTGCGCTGGTACAGGGAAGAGAGGAGGGCCTACCCTCCGCCCCATCCGGGGCTCGCGAGGAGGGAGGCCGTGCTTCTGCGGCAACTACAGACTCGGACGGTGCTGACGCCGGCGCTCGCGCGCCACATGTGCCCGGACCTGTATGAAGACTGTGTGTGTAGTGTTTGTGCGCGAGTGACCGCGGACCTGACCCACCTGATGTGGGGTTGTGAAAGACACGACGCGAGTGACGGGAGGCCGACCCTCCCTCCGGACGTTACGGACTCGATCGGCTCTTCAGAGCGCGAACACCAGCTAAGGGCTATCCAGCGGCTCGAGGCTGCACTGGGCAAGCAACGGCGAAAGGAGAACCCGCACTCCTCTCGGCCTCCTCCTGCGGGAGCGAGGGCTAGGGGAGACAGCGGCGGCACTCCAAGTAGCCCGCGCCGACCAGACGCAGGCCTCGGGGTCGGCCCGACGCCGCAGTGAGCGGCGAAGACTACGGGACGGTGAAGCCCTGCGAGCAGTAGTATTAACTCTATGCCTGCGAGGCCTGACCCGTCCCCGACTGCAGGAGATCCAATAAAGTCCTTTCTCTCTCTCTCTCTTAAAAGATTCTCAGAACTGCATGCAAGACATTCAACCTTCCAATAGGAGATTGAATTACTAGTGCGGTGTGCTTCTGCATTTGGAACTAATGGGCTCTTTATAGAAATGTGGGTGCTTTGTGACACCTATCAGTGTGGCTAAATAAAGTGAACAGTCATATTAAAAAAATCATGCACCCCTCCGTCTAACGACGATGATGGTTGAACACAAAGCCTTCTCGTGATGAACTCTTTGGTTGGCCAACCCCACACTGCGAGTATGCGCTGCTCTGGAGGTACGCACCACTTTTCCAGAATACCCACAGCAACTCTCGAGTGTGCACTCCAAAGGCCTAACGCTTGGATTTGGGGTGTACTGCACAAATCGGTGCCTGCTGCTTTGCGTTCAGTGAGCAGTTTTTTGAGTGCGTGCCGGTTTGAGGTGCTAAATCCCAAAATGTGACGTTAGGCCCGACTTCCTAAACCTCAAAATGGGAAGTTAGGCCTAACGTCTTCGGGCTAACAGCCTTGCGGCACGCAGAGCAATGCCATTCTCCTCGCGACAGATTCTTTGGTTGTCTTCCGCATTTTCCAAACTGCTTTGACCATGACGAAATGAAGCAATCAGATAGTTGCCGGCTCCATAACGCGAGGGACCCAGGTTCAACTCCGGCCACAGGAAGCGTTTTTTTCTTTCACTTCACCCACAATCATTCATCATCATTGTCAGAGAAAGTTGGCTTTCCTGCAGGACGTACTGGCATACAACCGCATCAGTGAGGACAATAAAGTTTCACTTTGAAAGGTCAAATTAGTGGGGGTTGGCAGTGTGCAAAACGAAACGGTTCCATGGAAACATATCCCCCAGTTGGTGCCCTAGTATGTTGGAAAGCCAGTTGCCGAGTATATAAGGTGCATCAACGGAGCAGGAAGCGACAGGGAAAAAATTCAAATTTAGGATGATAGATTTTGTGTGCTTTGAAGCACTTTTTAACGTGCGACACACACACTTTGCACAACGCAAGAAAAATGCACACGGCATTACTTTATGTGTATGTATTACCGATTTACTAAATTTTAAGCACTCCCCTTTTTTTACGATCATGATAAATAGACTGTTGGGGGGGTGGGGGGTGCTTAGATTTAAAAAATCCAAAATGAGCCCCCTCCACTTTTTCTGCTGCGGTATTCTACGAGACGGGCTTGAGGAATAACGTTTTATTTGGCAAACATTTAAAAGAAAAATAGGCACAGACAGTGAATTCACCAATTGCACCTGATACTCTGTTACTCTCGCTGTCCCACGAGTTTGTCGCACCGCTAGAGCCACCGCCCTCAGAATTCCAAAGCATGTCGTATTCTATTCCGTGGAAGGAGTTTGTAATCAAACACCTCTTAAATGACTTGGAAATGACGTCAACTTGGGCCACGCTCCAGCTTGGCAGTGCGCTAGAAGCTGGCTCCAACTGCTCTGGCTCAACAACAGAGTGAGTAAGCATGCTTGTCCTAAGCAATGCGTGCTTCCTTGCAGAAAAAGGGGTGCTTAGATTTGCATGCAAGCTTTTTCCGCAATTTTTTTCATAAGTAGGAGAGGGCACTTGGAATCAGAGGGTGCTTGGAATCGTGAAAATAAGGTACATTAATAAGTATGGCTATGGCTGGTTCAGCCACTTGAAAAGTTATTAATTGCTCCCTAATTACAGTTAACTTTATCGGCAGGGTCTCTGTTGATAATGAAGTTAAACGTATGCAGCGGCCAGCATATGATTTTTCTTTCTCCAGCAATGTCTTGCATTATTTCAGATTGTATTGTTTATAAAAAAAAGCTATTTCATGTCGTTAACAAAGAGCAAGGGTAAACGTGCTCCCACACTGGTGTCTGGAGTGAGCTTCAACTCATATTCTTGCAACGGCCATGTCACATGAAAAGCAGCAGAAAATAGCACTAGTTCTTAAAGGAGTACTGACACAAAATTTCTCGCTTTCAGTTTTTATGCTGTAAAGAATACCTATTGGCCCAGTAATTACGAAAATCGAACCGAAAGCCGTCAGCCGCCAACACAGAATTAATTATAGCACGTTTATTGCAACCAATTTCAAATTTGGTCGCCGCGCGGGAAAATGGCCGTTCGAAGGCCAGCCTGCAAGCGGGCCAGCCTTACGTCACGGTCTCACCCGTGACGTCAGGGACGTTTTTTTTTCCTCCATGCGTTCGCCGCATTGTCTGCTACCATTGCACATGGTCTGCACTCGCCCGCGCAGTCGACATGTCGTCTGAATCGTCAGACTCGGATGAGTCGCTGCCACCCGACAGACAGAACAACTTTATTTGGCCAGGCGATTAGGCCGGCGATGTCTTCGCCGTTGTCCGTTTAATAATATCACTGCAGCTTGAACCGGCGCAAACCGTGATAGCAACAGCTTGTCGCCACTCTTATAATCAATCTGATCGCGAAAAAGAAGTTCCACATGCGGGAAAGTAGATGTTAGTGCGTTGAAAAATTGTGCTAGGGGTTGTTATCAGCGCTGAATTGAAAAGTGGCGTTCAGATATTTGCCGCGATGGTAAGCCTACGCTGACCGGGAGCGGAGGTTCGGCGCTCCGACCCAGCACTGCCGGCACCGTGGCGGTGCGGCGAGCGGCCGAAAGATGGCGCCACCTGCGCGCTAGAATCAAAACAGGCCGCGGCAGATGTCTTGGTCACCGATCGCTGAAACGGAAATTATTGCCAAAATAAAGATCCATATGCGAAAAAGGGGATGATAGTGTGGTGAAAAGTTGTGTAAGGGATGGTCATTCGCAGTTGTACAGATACCAGCGATCAAATAGTCGCCTCGATACTAAGCCTAAAGTTCCCAACACCCAAGGTGACCCGTGCAACCCCGAGCCCGCTGGCTTGGGCGACAGTTTTTGCGGCCACCGCCGCGCACTAACTCAGTCCACGTTTAGCGCTGCATGTTGTCGCGTGGAAAATAATGCATCTTGGCGTCGTTGTCGATTTTCTCGGACAGGCTTCCACGAGCAGTACTTCGCATACCGCGAGCTTGCAATACCACAACTTGGGCGAGCTCGGCGACGCGCACCGCCGCGTTGCCGTGGTGCCCGTCGACATCGTGCACCGCGCAGTTTTCGGCACCAGTGTAAGGGAACACCATGCGCCGGCCATGAACTGAAGAGCAAAGACGTCGAACACGCAACGTTTACAAGCATTGCTCACACAGCTACGCCCAACGTTACTAGAATTATTCTAGTAACGTTGGCTACGCCCACGTCTTCTGCCCAAACGAATACCACCGACAACAGCAGCGCAGGATATCATTTCCAGTTCCGAAAACGACTATATGACGTCACCCTGAACCGGCCAGACACGCAGGCCGATGTTTCGTCACGCCGAAAGCGATTTTGCTAGTGCTGCCAATTCCGGCCTCGGATCGCTGCAAAAATTTCTGTGAGGCATCGGTACAAACTACTGAAGCCAATTATATCATTTTTTAGGCGTCAAAATTTGGTGTCAGTACTCCTTTAAAGGAGTACTGACACAAAATTTCAAAGCTCAGATAACTATGTAAGAAGTTCACTTAGTATATGGAGATATCCCCTCGGAAGTTTAAACCGTAACCAATCAGTAGAACATATTTTAAATAAATTTTAATCCTTGTGCGCACGAAAAAGCTCATCCGCGCCATGACGTCATCTGTGCTTCAACCCAGACGGCCAACGTCAGGGCTCCTGCGACGTATCGAGGCGGCCGTGGTGCTGTTGGCGCACGCTTTTCTGCCTGGTGCATCACGTAACAGTTTTTGGGACTGACGTCGCATGCGATTACGGCCGTTCAGGCCGATCTCGCACACGCACGCGTGCCCAGACCAGCATCGGCTGTGGTGCGACGAGAACAGCAACGTGAAATGTGCCTTCCTGTCATCGCGTTGCCTCGGTGTTCACTTCACCGTAGCCGAAACCAACACGAATAAGCGGAGCTGTAAGTAATTATCTTTGCTGCATTCGACAATCGACTATCTATGATTAGTGGGCTTGTAGGCACCTATAGCCGCGAGAAAAACAAAACACAAAAATTTCATGTCAGTACTCCTTTAATGCAGTAGCTAGGGTCACTGAGCAATCTTATATGGGCAATAGCAGCCCACAGCTACCATGGTCCTCAGCCATGCTAATTAACCATGATAATCAAGCATCTGCAGAAAGACATCACTGCCAACCAGAAGCGCTGGTGGTGGCCAGAAGCGACCATCCGCCTGAGGCTAGAACCCGGGGGCAGTGACAACTGGAGTGTGAAAGGGAGAAGGCGTGCTGGTAGACCCACTGACAAAGATATCACGGCACAGAAAGAGGGATATGCGATTTTAGCCAGCGCCGCACCTGCGCAGTGAAGCCTCCAGTCAGTGCCTGCGCCGATGAGCTATCGTTTCCATGCGTCATAGCATAGGCACATTGCACTGATGTTTGTTGCCCAAGCAGCTGCGCTGTTTCACACATCGTGGTGGTGCGTGGAGAAATATTTTGTACAAAAAAAGGATCATGTGGTTGTCACTGCTTCTGCTCATAAAATTAAATCTATGATTTAGGTAAACATCACTGCCCTGCTTGAATTATGAACAGCCACTTTTATCGCTCGTCACGCCACCAACCCCCCCAGAAAAAGGCACCTAGGGTAACTTCACGATAACAAAGCTGCAATAAAATATTGGTTTAGGTAGCAAGACCACAAGATGTCAGTGGTAGATGTTGTAGCTGGCCAATTAGGTTCTAAATAAAAAAAAAAGAAAGGAGACGCCAATGCACATGTTACAATAATTTTTCTTAGCTTGCTTTATAAAGTGCCACTTCAGTTATGTTGGCATGGTGTCAAGCACTGTGCGATAACTGGTTCATAAATTGGTACTCCTTTTTCAAAGCCCTGGCGTGCCTTGCACGCAGATTTAATAGGAAAAGCGGTGCACCCTCAGCACACTCTCCAGTGCAGGGCTTCTAAAAAACCGTTGCTGCTAGTCTGGCTCTCTCAGCTGACCTTCAGGGCTTAGAGAGTATGGACTGTGAATGGAGCAGCTCCATTCCAAAACGATGCCTGAACTACAAAGAAATGCTATCATGTCTTGAATCTCAAGACGTGCGTAGATGTCCTTTGAAGACTTTGCTGATCATGTTCTTGGTTGTTCTTTGGTGCCGTACGATTGTGTGTGCTGTCCAATCTTTGCTGTGCAATTTTTACAATAGCCTGAAGTTGCATGGACTAAGATGTACTCAAAAACCTCTTATGTGGCCTCCAAAAGTTTGCAAAAAGCCAAATTTACTATATCTGAAAAAATGAAAAATACACAGAACAAAATTCACCACCCAGAAATGTGCCAATTGAGCACAACTTCAGCCAGTAGCGAATACACATTGATGCATTGTGAAATTAGCGAACAAATGTCGCAAACATAAAACCTATGCAACACTTGTAAAAAAACACTTTATTGCGGAACACAGAAATGATCGACTAAATAATATATTCTAGTTGTTAGTTTTGAGGCTACCACTAAATTAGTGCAGCAGGTACTATTACACTAGAAAGGGCCAAAGGCTAGCCGTCATTTTATTCGCACGTTGCCCTTCCGGAGTTGTTGCATCTCGTTCATGCTCGTGCCCATGCTCTTAAAGGAGAGTGGAAAAGGAAACTCAAATGAACAGGAAGCTGCTTCTTAGACTTTATTTGCAGGCACAATGACTGTTGTTGCAGGCATGGCTGTAAGTAGGTCGCCTGGCAACAAGGCACTTTATTTTGACAGTTCCAGGCTTTCTTTCTCACAGGCACAAATTGGTGAAAAGGCAGCGCACGCACGACTGGCCACAGTCTCCCTTCCCCCACCACCCACAACAAGCAAACGGTACGCCCGGTAACATGCACTAGCACAGAGCAGGTGGGAAATGCAGCAGGGCCTCTTTAGTTGTTATCACATAGGGATGCAAGGTTACCCTGAATCAACGATGCACCTCCACTGACAGGGCCCAATCGCTACAGGTAGCGACACTGCAGCAAGGCAAAGACATGCCCGTTCGGAGTGGGCAGCGTGTTCGTTTCATTCTGAATTAGAGTCCACAGTGTTTGTTCTGAACACAAAGCAAATGCAAGCTTTCTGTTATGCACCAGCGCAAGGTGCAGTGACCCAGAATAGCAGCAGCACGAGCCTCGCATTGGGGTGCTGCCTTCGGACCCTGTGGGTTATCCGCCTGGGAACGAGGCAGAGTTCCAGTCGTAGATGGCTCAACTGCCACCGTCACTCCGGACTGGCACTGAAGCTGTCTACTCTCAATGGCAGTGTCGGCGGCCAGCGCACTGGCTTGTTCTCAAAAGACCTCAGTAAAGTGCAGTCGAACAAGCCAGCGAGGCAAGCACTGCCGTGGCTCTATCACCAGGCTTCTGTTTGGCAGCCACCTCAGACTCCAGGTCGCCCCACACTTTGGTGTCCCTCACTTGGGCCAATCTCTGCCATTAGCTGTGGCCGCAGCAGCATTTTGTTTGTTAGCTGCAACGACAGCCACTCGGAGTTGCCGCACTGGTGTTCTTAGCTATTTGTACAATCGTAGCCAATACAGAGGGCTTCCTTCTGCTGGCTAATGTGCCAGCCTGAAGCCCTCGCCTACAAGGCTTGGTTGACCTGGTGATATGTTGATGGCGGTTGGCAACATTGTAGGGAGTGTGCCGACGTGAATCCTCCCACAGGGTGCGCAATGTTGGCCACGACAGCGCCTGGAGTGTGCTGTGGCTGCCCGCAGCAGCAGCGGCTGCCTCAAGTGCCAGGCAGTGTAGCGCTATTCGGGGCCACCGCACCTCCCGCGGCGCAGGCTCCTCGCCGTCCACCTAGAGCAGGCCGTCGGGGCCGTTGCTGCCATACTTTGCTCGCCGCAGTGCAGCGAGGCGCTCGCGGGCCTCTTCGAGCTCGCGCTCCTTGCGCAGGATCTCCTCGCGGGCGCCGATCTCCTGGGCGATGCCGCCCACCATGCGCCGGTTGATGACCAGCTGGAACTCCTGCTCCTGGGCAATGGAGCGCTGGGCTGCACGCACCAGGTGGTCCGTGGCTTGCTTGACCGCATTGCCTGCCGCCTGCAGGCCCCGCATGGACGACGAATCCGGCTCCGCCTTCACCTGCACCACAGGAGGCACCACAACCGCACCGCTAAGGGCCACACCGGCTGGGCAGTATGTGCAGAGTGGCACAGAGTGGTTCATGCAGAGTGGCAGAGTGACGGTCCCACTCTGCCCATCGCTGGTTTGTGTAAACAAAAATGGCGGCACCCACGCTAGCGTGACAAAAGCAGATGTTTACACATTCTGACTGCGCATAACTCGCACACGAGCATATTTTTTACAGTTGACCTTTTGTGGGAAGGTAAAATGACGCCCGCGGCATCGTAGAAAATTCGTTCATGCGGGATCGCTGTCTAAGAACATTTTGTTACTGCAAGATATGAAATACATGGGCTTCTGGACGCTCGCCGGGGATCCGAAAATATTTTGTTGCCGCAGGAATTTTGCACTCACGGGATTTCGTTATCACAGGTTTCGACTGTACATGCACAGAATATTCCACACAGGGTGTGTCCACAACTTACAGCAATCCTCAAAGAGGCAAGACGCCATACTGCATTCCTTACTGTAAGTGTCACGTCAGTGCAGTCAGGTTCCAAACTAGAGGAAATGTGGCAATCCGCAAAGCAGAACAGCCGCAAAGCTGACAAATATGGTCACAGCAAAATTCGATTCCCATAACCATCTGCAATCAGTGGCTGGAAAGGTAGTACACCCGAAGTACCTTGCAGGCGACGAGGAGCTGCGCGGTAGAGCTGGCCACCTGCTTGGCGGAGGAGATGAGCTTCTCTTCCGAGGCCTGGCCTTGCACCAGCCAGTTGGCAGACTCCACCAGGCTGTGCGTGGCCGCCGCCACCAGCCGAGCCTGAGAGCACATGGACACACACACGGCACTCGTCATTACCCAGCTGCAGTCCCTCCACTGACTCTGTGCGAGAAATCACCGCCAGGAAAGAAACTCGAGTGTACTCGTTCACACGGCAAGTTTGAAGCGTTACCAGCCTGGTGGTTAGAGACTAGATACTTTTGTTTCAACCATGCAGACTGGTCATCTACAGTTGGCGAGACTTTATAAGCATTGGGCAGAGTGGCCCTCAGCGGTTGCCTAGATGGCTCAAAAGTGCATAACCTGGCCAACCACTTCACCTCAGTGTAAAGGGCATTTCCGTTGACAGCAGAAGACGGATTAAAACTGGTTATCACTGTATTTTATGTTCATGCAAAAGTTCCTCTCTTTTCTTTTTCAGTTACTTTTCACTGATTAGAATACAATTTCAGCATTTAAAAATTATTTTGAGGGCTGCAACAAATGTTATCTAGAATTAAAAGGATAAAAGTTCCACTTCACAATGCTGAGCCTGGCAAAAGAAAAATTGATAAAATTTAGCAACTGTTTATCTACTCCCACGTATCTCAATATGTCAACGCCCAGTGGATGTTCTACACCACTATGGGGAATAGAAAGCTGTTCCAACAAAGTGGTACCAGGACTGAGGACACCAAGAAAAGGCAAGCAAATCCCTCAAAATCAAGAACAGTTGGCAGCCGTACTCACCGCAGACACCAGTCCCTCCGACCACTGGCCATCATCTGAACTGCATGGCACCCGCTCGCCCAACTGGCAGGGACAGAGATGCCACGAAGCGTGTGTTAGCACCAAGTTATCTCCTCAAGATTAACTAGAGCAAAGCACTGGTTACACTGGTACAACATCACGATCACACCTCGCATATAATCCGCACCTCTACTTTACACCTGAAATTCTTGCATTTACGGTGAGGGTTATAAGCGCGAAAATATGGTAGTTGAGTAGTCAGGGCCTGACAAGAATGTGTATAGCCACTAGGGCATTACTGAAACGACACAAAGCTGATATAGTGTCTATAAAAATACAGTAGAACCCCGATTATACAACTTCCTCGGGGCCATGAAAAAGTGTCATAAAAAAATGCGGGCGTCGTAAAATCTGAACAACAATAATTACGCCAACAAACACAGCTTCACGTGGGGGATTTGCAAGAAACTTCAATCACTAAAAAAAGTCACTAAAATCACTAAAAAAAGTAAATGCAAAAAGAATAATGTAGTGCAGGTACCACGAACCTTGTACCGCACCCCACTGCCGCGATTTCGCCAGCCAGTGCGAATCATGGCACACACGACCATGACAAACACACATGGAAGCCTAAGCCTGTCAGTGTAACCTCGTTGGTGACTCACTACTGAGTCGGAGAAATGAACACCTGCACACTGCCCTTGCGACTGTTGCGCAACAAGAGGAGATGCCAGCGAGGGGGAGGGAAAGCAATTGTGCAAAGGAGTGGGTGGCTGCTGGAGAGGAGAGACACAAAACATGAGACAGATAAGAGAGCTATGCCGGAGAGAATTAGAACAGGCCCACAGCACATCAATATCATCCGCCGGTCGGTCGTGCGCTCCGCATGGGTCGTCGCATAAAGCAGGTCAGCTATGAAATTGCGTCGGACAACTGAGGTTTTCAATGCACTATTTCCACGGGGACTTCGCTGGGACTCGACTTGCCCTTTGTAAAACCCGAGGATGTATAACCTGGGTTCCACTGTATAGCATAAAACACAAAACGTGCTTCCTTTTGGCTTGAACTTTCTGAACTAGGTAAGAGCACCCCATAAGAAGCTGGTGTGCATTCCAATCTTCCTCGTAAACAAAAATGTCACCACCACTACCACATGGCACCATATGTTTAATTTATAAATAGCAGTGCAAGAGGCCAACATCAATGGTGGGTCACAAATGAGCAATTTTGCTTGCAACTTTGGCATAAATAACAAGACCAAGCATTAAACTAAGCCAACCTTATCAAACTGAAGCCAGCCCACTCCGACAGCCATAATGCCACAGCCTTATTCAAAGAAGGGCCTTTCTAGACAGCCGTGCATTCAGTGTAATGTCTACAGACAGCTGCTGCTCAGCAAGTGAGGCACCGAGCCTGTCGGAGCATATGGCACCCCAGAGAAGGGGAGCTGAGAGACGCCCACCTTGCCGGCAGCGACAAGCTCTCGCTGGGCAGCCGAAGCAGCTCGCACCAATGCGGAGGTGGCAGCCGTGATGGACTTGGCTGCCTCCAGGATCATCTCATCAAAGTTGAGGCTCTCATCCGCTTCCTGCCATGAAGAGGAACCAGGGAGAGGAGATTAACACGCAGAAAGGGCTTCGTGGGAGGCCCCCGCACAGTTACCACCAGAATGAATAGGCAGCCTGCCTTTTTCCCTAGTGCCACAAGACAGGCACCCTTGGCTGTGTGCCACACTTCTGACGTGCAAGAGCGTCGACATACTGCAGCACCAGTTTACGTGCACAGGTGCAGGCCCAAGGAAAGCTTTCTGCTTTTCATCACTAGTATAACATACAGGTTACTGGTATTACATACAGGTATTACATACGCGACTCATGTAAAAAATTTCAGCCCAAGATGCCCAATTCAGTAAAGTGCAAAATTCTCAATCAGGGCCTTATTTAAACCGGAAAAAGTAATAAAAGCAGACTGGCCCAACTGCTACCATGCCTCATACACCTATAGCACCAGTGATGAGTTGAGAGCTGATGAGCTGATGAATGGCTGAATATGGAAGTACACACAGCGTGGCCTACAGCATTCTCAGCAGAACGCAACTCATCACTGCATTTTATCACCTTACTGACAGCGCTGGCCTGAGGCACCAAATAAAAATATATTCCACTTTCTTCAAAGAATCGTCTGCATGTACGTGTTCAAGGCCCTGGCAGGGGCATTACTGTCCACCCAGGCAGCTTGCTCTTGTCTCCCCCCCCCACACGGTCACTACACACACCCCAGCGTGAAGCGGTGTCTGCCAGGCACCCTCTGTGGGCATATGTCTGACTCCTGGTTGATTCATGGGCACAACCAAGAATATCAAACATATCTCACAGCTGGGCCACACTCCTTCTGGGCTTCTCCTCCCATTCAGGCTCCAGAGATATCGCACACTTGTTGCTAGTGGGAATGCAGGCAGCCTCTTCCCGGTTGCCTCTGGGGGACACATGTCACGGGCAGTTTCACATGTCAATACTGCTGTTACAATGCCAGTACAGGGTGCGCCCCCGTTAAGGCCCAACCACATGCACGCGTAAAGCCGACGTACTCGCGCAACGATGTACGCCTGCGGCGGCATATGCCGCTGCCTTTACGTCGACCGACGACGTCGGAGAGGGCGAGTAACCACATATCGCTGCATCGCGCGCGTAAACCAATGCGCCGTGCAGTGTGGCTCGACTACCCCGGACTCAGCTTTGTGGCCACCAGTTCAACTACATTTTAACTGAAATAAAATAAATAATGCCTATTCTTACAAAAGTATGTATATTTCATACAGAATCAACTAAAACAGTTCTTGGGACAATAAAAAAACGTTGAGGATTAGTATGCATACTTGCCAGGCACTAAACCCTCCGCTACATTTGGCATAAACTGCCTTGCTCCCATAGTTGCTCGTTGCTTCGCTTGGTTTGCCCGGTTGTTTGCTCCCCGTATTTTACAAATTACTCTGTTTTATCGCATAATTAATAGTAAAGTTAGCTTATTTATGAATTTGCTTTCTTGTTATGCCAGATAACATCACCACCAGAGGTCTACGTCAGCACCGTGCACCCGAAAGTTTGCGTCGATGTCTGGCGGGGTCTGACTTGGGCGTAACAAGCGCGTAGCAATGCATTCCACGTACGCCGGAGTACGCCGGTTCCTTACGCGCTTACGCCGGTTTACGTTGTTGCGCGAGTACGTTGGTTTTACGCGTGCATGTGGTTGGGCCTTTACCCGGCGGCTTCCAAGAGAACAGAATATGAACTGGCACAAAGTGCTCCTTCGCACTGCAGCAGCAAACAACAGAGCAAAGAATCACACTGAGCAAATATCCAGTACGAGTTCAATGGAAAGAGCTAGTTTAACGCTGGTTCATTTACAAACCAAATCACCATGCCAGGTGGGCACACGTACTAGACTTGCACTGCTTTGCGCTTCTGCCCGCTGCCGCAACATGCTTGGGTGCACATAGTTCTACAGGCAGCTTGCAGGAAGCAATGACGATGGGCCACAAGGTGTGACAGGCTGCTTTAGGGGCTTACAACTTACACAGCTCTAAGTCACACCTCAAATTTGGGTAAAACAAATGATAGCATGAAATGGGGTCAATCACACTGGGCTGTCAACTTTCAGCAAGTTGCTCCTGGTACCAGGCAGGTTGATCCAGCTGATGATGATTAGGGTAGCCACGACGGCGTTTAAGTTTAGATCGAAGGCACGTAGTAAGTGATAACATTTCTGAAGGCTCCTGTTTAGTCATTTGGCCATGCAAAATTACCTTTCTTTGTGGGCAGAATCGGTAAGTGTGCAGAGAGAAAGAAAAAAAAGTAAAAAGGAAAGAGCTGCACTGCTTGAACGAATTGAGCCAATGCTGTTGTACGGATGTTGAGACAAAGTAAACAAGGCCGACCTTGACACTCCTGCGAGGCTGCAGGTTGGCCAGTTTCCGGGCAGCCGCTTCAATGGACGCCGCAGCCCCCAGCAGTTCTGTCTCAGCAATCACCGTGGGGTCATTGGGGTCTGCCCAGTCCGTACCTGCAGCAGTGACACTTCCGTCAGTTCCGACCCCTGAAGACTACCATACTTGGCCATGCAGGTGTTCTGACCATGCGCTGGACGATAACCCATGCACAGTGATTTAGACTGCACATTTCATTTCGCAAGGCTCCATTACAGCAGACTGCAGCAAGCAAATGAACAAAATACAGAAGTAAAGAGGAAAGAAGTAAAGAGGAAATACCCTTGAGGGCCTCTGCAGCGGCCACTATTTCCGAGACGGACACCGCAATGTTGCGCGATGTGGACACCAGTGTCTGCTTGCCTTCTGCCGTCGGTTTGTGAACAACCTGCAAGAAACCGTTTGGATAGTACTTGTACACATCTGCTCCCACTTCTACCAGGTAACTTAGCCAGATCAAAAAGAATCATTTCCACAACCAAGTTTAAGCTTTATTCACCCAAGTGCCCTGCAGGCCAGCACAATTTCTGACACATGAAAAGTTTTCCTGTTGTTACGATGCAGCAGGCGCAATCTTCGGCATAATTCCGTAAACGGGAGCCACAGCCGTACCTCCAGCAGAAGCTGAAGCAGCTCCCGGTAGCGCACCGCACATTCCCGGCCAGAGTTGAGCACTCGTGTTCTCAGCTCCTGTGTCTCGGCCAGGCAGGAAGCGGACTGCACATCAAGAGAAGACAATTGGCTAAAAGAGTTCTCGGGTAAGCGAAGCGATTGCCAACGTGTCAGTGGCCAGCCCACCTTTGTGACCGACAGGAGGTCGAAGATGGCCTTGCGGCCCATGTTGGCAGCGACAATAATGTCGTTCTGCTGGCCACTGTTGCCCGCTGCCACCGCCTTTGCCGTGGCCAGCGTCACAGGCTGTGTGGCCCGCACCAGGTCCTCGGGGCTGGCTTGCCGCAGTGGGGGCTCGCTCGAGTCAAACGCCTGCACGGGTGATTGCCCACACATCACAAGTGAGTTTAGCCACAGAGATCCAGCAAGACATTTCACCATCACCAGATGCAGAACGGTCCGTGCTACACCAGGACTGATGATGCGGACAATTATGCGGCAAAGTTGGTTTGTCAATGTCATTTGTTTCTATATTAGCCAAGTTGTAGAACCCATTTAACACGCTTTTTCTGCCTGCGGCCGTGTATTCCTTTTCTTGTGCATGTAAAGCTCCACTTGCTAAGGCTGCAAGGAGGTCTGTGCTAGCAGCCAGACTAATCAGCTACTATCAGCACGGGTGTGTGGCTACATGCCAGGCAAGGGAGTGCTCTCCACGGGCAGGCTTACCCTCACTTCCTGCGATATGGCCTCCACTGTGGACTCAAGGGCACGGGTTCCGCGAGCGTGCTCGTCCTCCACAGTCCGCACAGTCTTCAGCAGTGAGGTCACGTTGGTCACCATCACCTGGGCACGGGGCGGGGGGAATGGCAGGGCTGAACACATGATGCAACCAGGGAACTCGACACACAGGCATGCAACGAACAACTGGTGAGCTGCCCAAGACAGAGAAGGTTCACCAGACAGATACCTTGGGCACAAGTCCAACAAGGTGCAGCACGAATGGTGTATGTCACATTGCTTGTTCCCATCTGATAACACCAGAGTAATGGGGGCTACGGGATAGTTAAGACAGCCTTGGAATCTCTTACATGTGCAGAAATCTCGTACTTGAGAAAGCATCTGCTCTCTGCCACCACTTGAAAAACAGTCGCGGCAATCAAAACTGAATTTGTGACCCCATGCTCAGCACAAACTACAGAGGTGGGTGGGAAACCTTTCAGCCTCTGCCAGTTTGCATAAAACAGAACACTGATCTTGGAACATGAAAGCACACCACACACAGCCTGTTAGTGTCGATTAGGATGGGAACAAGCATACTAAAGCTCCCGTGTGCAGTACACATAATGATCCAAGGCACAGGCTAAAAATATGCCAGGTATAGCCAGCATGTGCGGGAAGAGTGGTTCTGCACCCATCAATCTGTAGTGTATGTACAGGGTAATGTACAACACGCAGTAAGAGTTAGTACAACGTTCCTTGGGCACAATGCAGATCGAATTGAGGAACGGCACGAGCCAGTTGGCAGCTACTGTCCTGCCGAAACATGGCACAACAACCTGAAGCAAATATATGGCTTGAACACATTTCAGCTTTGCTGTAACTGAGGCACAACATAAAGTGGTTGCAGTGCAGCAAAGCAAGCTCACACGCTGGCCTACACTAGGATGCACTGCCTGGGAAATGGCTCAATGATGGCGGGGACCAGCAAACCGGGGGGGAGAAGTGGTTAGGTGCCTAAGGCAAAAGGCGCAAGCTAATGAGCCACAACGGACGACCCGCACACGGGATGCAAAGTTAGTACTCCGCAAAGCTCAATCGGGGCGGGGGCTCGTGTTCCCATGCAAGGTCTGAGGCAGGCGGCAAAACTTCAAGGGTGACCTTTCGTGTCAGTGTTGCTCCGGTGCGCGTCGGCAGCAGGGGCTGGTGCCTACGACCCGGGGGCCTGCCTGCTATGGCTCAGCCGCGTCTGAACGCCCCCTACCTTCTTGCCCCTTGCCCCCCCCACCAAACGAGAAACGAAGCCTGCCATTCTCGGAGTAAAGAAGCTGCTTTATTATTCCTTGTAGCCTGCACTAGGAAGCGGCTAGTCCCTCTCGAGCGAGAGCAAGCAGATAAGCTCCTCTTCCTGATCGGAGGCCAGCCCTTCCGTGTCCGTGGTGTCCGCCACCTGCCGGGAGCAGAGGGAGCCTGCCTCAGCCCCGGCTCAACCGTCAGCACACATGTGGCACACAATGTGCAGGCCTTTGAAAAACCAGGAGCACACACTGTTTGGCTAGTGCATCCTTATTGGATGCTCTTTGGGCATCCATTAAGGAACGAAAGACAACCACTCATCCTGATCTCGATGCCATCCTGTCACAATGCACTGTTTCCCATGGATGGGAAACAACTCACGCAAGGAACAGCATACTGAAGTTGCTTGTGTAGGCTACAACTTCTTCTCACACTAATGCTTAAGCGTACTAACTGAAATTCAAAACAGTGTGAAAAAGACGGGACAAGAAACGATGACACACGGCGCTGTTTTGCTCTTTTTTGTCCTGCCTTTCTCGTGCCGTTTCGAATTTCAGTTAGTATGCACCCACTAGCCTAAACCACCGCTCTAACGCAGGTTAAGCACAAATGAGTCAGATGTTGTAGGATACATGTAAATGCACTCATTTGCAAGAAACTACGGCCAGACTGCACATACAGCCTATTGCCTCCCTGCCAAATGGTGCAACGAAACTGCACATAAAGATGTTTCCTTTATTTACGCACTGAATACACATTAAAAAAGAAATTTTCACTGGCAATACAAAAACTCAAATGCAACCAATTACTAAATTTTTACATACAAAGCAGTTTTAAAATTTTGCACATGAAGCCACTTATAGCATTCAACAGCCTGGTTCATTCTCCAATTCCTCACAAGCTGCAGTACTCATTTCAAGTAACTCAACTGGGAGCACAGCTCCTGCTCTTCTCTTCCACCCAAGGTGCGCCCTGACATAAACTTTCCATTCCCTCTGTGGAATGTGAGCTTCTTAGTTTTCTCAGATTTACACATACACAAGGAATTACTTCCAAAGATAATAGCGTGCATTCTCACAGGATTCTCATGGGCAACAAAACTGAAAAGGCAATTATTTCACCTCATAACACCCTCCCTCAAACAAGGCACTCAATAAATATATCAAACAAGAATTAAGGTGCCACATGTTGCACTATCTAAACCAGCTTGGAAAGTGCGACAAAATCAAAGAGATGCTCTTTTCCGATTCCTTGCGGACAGGTGTCTGCTGATCACTTTACTAAAACATATACTACATATATGGAGTGACCTAACTACAGAAAGTAATGCTAGAATAACCTTCACGTAGGAAACTGGCCCAACTCCTTGACAGCCACCAAGTTATGAAACCTTTTTTTTTAATAAATTAAGTGACTTTATGTTGTCTTCACGGTCTCTTTAAGGGCACTAGCTCCAGATTGGATCGTTTAAACAATGGTGGCATGGATCCTGCTTGTTGCAACATATTCGGCCCGATGTAGGCAAACAGCACCACGCAAGCCATGACATGTGCTGTGCTTTTGTATTCTGCCTATGTATTTTATATTGAAGATGGAGATTAGAAGGACCATAAAGATAGAGCAGAGGCGGGCAAGTTCCAAAAGTTCAAACCCTGGTTCTATGAGGCTCACCATTAAAAATGGCTGTAGATCTGTAAACCAGATCGTTTGCATGTGTCCGAGTGTCCTTAATAAGTACATTTCTTTCTCCTTACTTTCAAAGCCTCCTCCAAAGAAGCAGCTGCCATGGCCAGGGATCACACCCGCACCCAAGTGCAGGTGTGCCAGCCACCCATGAGCCCAAAGGTATTTCTAGCTTGCCACAGGCAACCTGTGTTTCTTGTTCTTGATGTGACAGTCCCCTGGCTTCCCGGCCCTGTGTGGTGCTGAGTACGTATTTAGTGCGCACAGCCAAGGGATCACATGACATGTTGCACTGCTAAGGTCCGAGCACTGCTTATACCACGTTTTAAAGCAAAGCTTCCTACCTCTACCAGCCAACGATTCCTTCGTGGCATGCGGGACAAGAAACTCCGAATGCGGATGAGGAGGGGGAAGGCAGTTTTCACTTCCGGAGCACAGTGTAGATAGTGTGGCGATAGGGCGCTATTACCCAGCGTTCCTCGCGTGCAGGAGCCTGCTCACACCGGCGGGCGTGTCAGCGGGACGGCTTTGTCGTCTGCTTTAGCGGCGGTTGTTTTTGGTCTGTTTTGGCGCAGCTTCACATCCATTGCGCGCTTCCTTCTCACGGCTTTATTAAATTGTTCGACAGCACCTCCTGGGTAACCCGGACACGACGGAATTAAGTGGTCGTACGGCAAAGATACGTTAAGGATTGGTTTGCAGGGCGGGAAACCAAAATGCAGAGACCACATACAGACATCTGGCCGCTAGAGAAACGCTACCTTCTGCGCACTGCTTGCCACGAATGGGAGTCCGTTTTCGAATGGGACTCCGTTTTCTAAATTGGTGAATACCGATTCAGCTGCGGTTTAAGAGTTACTACCAAATGTGAAAGCAGCAACTGGTCCTGATAAATAGTGATTACAAAAGTTCCCTCAGCTTTCTCGAAATTCTACTAAAGTAACTAGTTTAAATCGGTATAAATGAGAATCACGAAGCTCACGTTGAATTGCTTCGGTGTCTGCGCTTGTGTCGCATGGTGATGTAGCCCCTAGCTAGCACATAAGTATGGATAGGTTCCCCTGTCTCACCCTTCGAAAGAGGCTCCTCTCCGTTTTCTGCCGACGCACGGCCGTGCTACAGCGGCAGCGGCATCCGCAGCTCTAGCCCGGCCGTGGCCGACGCTCCTGCGTTCAAGACGCCTCCCCCGCGAGTTCCAGGTAACGGCTGGCGCAATCTCTGCTTTCGCTCTTTGTAAAGCCATGAGCGTGAATTGAAGTGACGTTGCATGGGCAATTGTTGTGGGTGTCGTTTAAAACTTTGCTTTCCAACCACCTTCACAGCGTAGACTGGAGCCAATTTTTTTCTTACTTCCCCAATGACTTCGATATAACAAGGGTTTGCACTGTTCCCTTCAGGTACTGTCCACTGATAAGTGTTCTGGGATGTGTCCCAGTCAGGGCAACATCATCAAGGTAAACTGCACCTTTGCTGCATCCTTTTATGAACTCACAGCACCTGTGCCCCCTTCACTAGACTTAAAAGCATACAGGGGTACTGAATGTGCTTAGTCACTACCAAACAAGACAGATAATTTTTATTAAAGCAAAGCAACTTATAAGAATAAATGTATTCGTCACGCAGAAAAAGCCTACAAATACAAGGAGCTCAGCACACTTGCTGAACATGTGCAGAAGAGCCATTTTGTACTTAAAGAAAGAACCCAGGATCTCATAATGCGCGTAGCAGAACCTACACCCACCAACTGGTTGACATCCCACCGGCAGGCGTTAATGCTGTTATTGAGAGCGGCCTGTCGGAGTTGCAGGGGCCAAGTTCATAGTGCACCTCAACAAGCAATTCTGTTATACTCTCTGGTGGGCCATGCTGTGCCACAAATTCCGCCAAGTCACCAGGCAAGCGCAGTGAATTATAGCTGCAGTGTGTACCTTTTCAGCAACCAAGGCATCAAAACTTAATTTCACATGCACGTAAAACATGTTGCGCGGCTCCCACACTGGGCTTTTGACAGAGCCGTGGCAACTCAGGTGCCCTTACAGGTCAAGTGGACATAAGAGATCAGAGTAGCAAAACCACCTAGTACACGTCTTGCAGATCTCCACGTCTTCTCACTTCGTGTCACATGAAGTAGACAAAGGCAAAGCAAGCAACAAAGCAACAAAAAGTTGTCTGAGCCTCGTTTGGTTTGCAGCTATTCATGAAAATTTAAGGTTCACGATAACCTTGTATCCATTCGCACAAATCAGTCAGGCACAAATCCACCCCCCCCCCCCCCAACCCCCTTCAACCCCCTCCCCGCCCTTCCCCCACACACACATACATTTAAACCTGGCTGTTTTTCCCCCAGCTGGTATTTCCCTCTCCTCCCTTTCAGAACCTCCTCCAAAGAAGCAGCTGCTGTGGCCAGAAATCACACCTGCGTCCAGGTCCATCCCACTGCCACCCACACATAAGACCAAAGGTAACGTTATGCCACAGAAAACCTGCATTTCTTGTTCTTGTAGTGACAGCCAACAGCTACTCTGAGAAACTTGAATATGCTTATAATGTAGCACTGCTATTCACCTCTTTTTCTGGCCATCATTGGCCAGGTCTGTGTTAAATCCTCCAGAGACAACGTTTTAACACACGGTAGCACACATCCTCACATAGCCTCACTCAGGAACGAATTGGATTACTTGGCAGCGCCTTGCATGGCAGGATTTGCACACTTTGTGACAGGCTCTTAACACCACAAAAAAATAAAATAAAATAAGAAGTAAGAGAAACGAGAAAGAGACGTAAGCCAGCTGTAACGATTTATTTTTAAAGGGACCCTGCAGCACTTACCACTGACGACTCGGAATGTATTTTGGGGTAAAGTTTACTGTCTTAGCAATCTTCTCCAGCAAGAATGATAAAAATCCGTTCACTATCATCGTACCTACGCGAGATGAAAAATCTCACATAATCGTTCCCTCTCAACTTGACCGCGGACTACGCGACGAAAGCTGCGCGCTCTCCCCCGGAGAGGGGGGGGGGCGACTTGTACTCGTGGTGTTCTCTTCGGCTGCCTTTGATGCATCACAGGCAGGGGAGTTTTCTCTTTTTTTTCCACAAAGTGGAGGGGTCTATTTCCAGTCTGGAGCAACAAAGAAGCAGGCGTTCATGCCCACTTGAAAGCAAGCGCTCAGGGCATTTTCGAAGCAATAAACATTTCTTGTCGAGTGATCTCGTTGAAAGGAAAGCATTGAGTTCATCACTCAAACTCAATGCACACTCAAAACACAAAAGAAACGCCAAAGCTGTTCATCCAGGTTCAGGCACAGAAGAGGTTGGTGCACTGCTCCGACAACAGCGGATGGTCACAGGAAATGCGAGAAATAAACCATGAAGTTGGCTAGCAACAGCCAATAGGACAGACAACCACTACTGTAATCACGTAATTACAGTGGTGCGTAATGAGGGAAATTGAAGAGAGCGTGGTCAGTTTTTCCCCACCTTTCACAGCGATTTGTGAGCTTACCACTTAATGTGCACATGTAATATTTGGCTCAAGTATTCCTGGCAGTGTAATCTAAGCATCGCGCAGATTTATTTGTACCCCTCAAAGTGTGTTGCAGGGTCCCTCTAAGCAAGGAAGGCGTCATTGGACATCAAACAAAAACCAGGACCGCTACAAAAAGCAATTTTTCAGCTGAAACAGAAAGCTATAGAGCCTTAATTAATTAAGAGTATCTTTAAACATTGTAGTAACATCGGTTCATGAGCGTTAGGTCTTCAGCACTGCCACTCCAAAAATTACTTGATGCGACATGGCAGCTAACTCCCGCACCTTAAAAAGGGGCTTCCTTTCTCACAGGAGTACACTATGCTTGGGTTAGTATGCCACCTGCACAGTAACTGCTCTGGCGTCACCCCTTCACTGTGGCAGCAACATTTCTCTGGCCGGGTTTTTCACACGGGTCTATCTTGCTTCATCTTGAATCATCCTTTGAAACAATGACCTGAAGGGCCATTTCTTGCAGTGAGGCCATTTCTTCATCAAACAAACATGTTGCATGCCTGGCACCCTTACACAAAAGCCAGACATTTTGAACATTTCATAAATATTGGTGATATGCAACTTCTTCAAATGCTCCTGCATTCCACAATCACCTGAATCATTTATTTCAAAGTAATCTGAATTAAACTGACGCTAGCTCCTATTCTGATTTATACTGAGAAGAATAATTCGTGCACTTCTGGCAGTCATGCACTATTTGGGCGGTTGAAGAATTTGATGCTCTTAGAAACAACTCTATGCCGCCACACACACACCCCCAATAAGATCTAGATGCCAGCTTACATAGCTATTTGACCACAAAGAACATTGACCAAAGAAGCTCTTGTAGCATTTTTCTGTAACTACTTCAAAGCAAGTATGGCCACGTGTGTAAACGTCTTTCTTTTTTTCCTCCAGGGAAAGGGCAAACTTATCCTTTACACTCGGGGGGCAAGCAGCTCAATTTGTATCTCGAAAAACTTACTAGTTTAGAAACAGCAATAAAAAATTGGAAATGGGGAATCTGCATGTGTGATTTTATGAACAAAAAAAAAAGCATTTAGTCGCTGTTAGGCCTGAAAGCTCCATTAAAGCTCTTTGGCTCATAGTCATACCTACACTGGAAGGACAACTGCAACACTTCCCGCATGGCCCCTTCTTGCCCACGCTTATTGCTATAGAATAACAAACACAGTGAACCTTTTGTTATAAAAGGTTTTGTTATAGAACGGTTGATCACAGCCAGCCATGCAATTAGGGTTTGTGAACCCTACCGATTCTCCATTTGGGTCAGTAAAACTGGAAGATTAGTTAGATCTTTCTTTCAATGAAATCTTAGTTGGAAAATGACGACACACCATGCCTTCTTGACTACCAAGTGGCGAGAGAAAACACACTACAGCGAGCTAGGTGTATAGCTTTGCAAGCTGCAAATCTCATTGCAAAATGTCACTGGCTACTGTGAAGCAAAGCTGACCTGCTGCCTAGGGGAGCAGCTGGACAGCTGTTAATATGCACTCAAATGTTGGCAGTAATTGCTAATGCAGTGAGACTGCCCATGCTCTGGCACTTGCCGGTGCTTGCCAAGCAATAAGCCACAGAGGAGGCGGATTGTTCTTTTCCACCATGACAGCAAAGCATTCGAAGCATTCGAACACACGAAGAGCTGTGCTGGAGCAATAGCTGCGGTGCTGTTCTAATAATGTGAGCACCCAAAGCAGGTGTAGTACGCACTGCAAACAAAACCTCAACAAGCAACTAGGCATTACAAATGCTCAAAGCCCCGTGCACTTTTGTTTGAGGGGCCCTGAAGACAACATACAACATCGTCTTATTTGGAAGGGATAGCTCTTGGATACCTCATCCGACTGTATTACGGATTCGAAAAAGGTTGTTTTCATTAAACAAAAAAAAAAGGGGGGGGAGGGGGGGAACCATCACAAGTTGTGACCAACTTCTAATGTTACTCTGTCTACACAGTGCCTGCAGTGGTATCACCGGGGTCAAACAGAAAACAGATTAATCAGCATGTTTACTTCATGCTAGCATCTAAATGGCGCGTTCAAACAAAGCCAGATGCATCACAGAAATTGCATCATCATGTTTACTGGTGCGAGCTGGAAGTCAGAGGCTGCCTGTTGCACAAACTAGTATCCGTGATGCAATAAGGTGGTGCGAGAAAGTGCTTGGTGAGTTGCCGCACACCTTTCATCTGTTTTCCTCATGATCTAGCTTAACTGTTTGCAGTTTGCATTAAACTGGCATCACTGTTGCTGTGTCGTGGCAGTTTTTCAATTGAACCATGCTGGTATTCTGTTGCCATGGTCCCTTTGATTTTGATTTTGCATAGTGCAGTCGGTAGAGAACAGGAAAACAACACTTAGGCACCCTGCAGCTGCGTGCTTCGGTGACAAAGGTTGTGAATGCGAGGAACATTTAAACGGTGTTAAAACGTGGCCAATGAACGCTGTCTGCAGTCTAGAATAAATCTTGCCTCTTCTGGCCGTATAAAGCAAGTTATAAAAGTTACGTTGAGATGCCTAGGGTTTGCCGTCAGAGAAGCAAACAGGTTGCTGCAAAGCTCTGTGAGCATTATGAGGAGACACCTGCCGCGGTGGCTCAAATGCTAAGGCATTGTGCAGCTGAGTCCAAGGATGCGGGTCTGACTCCCCGCCACGATGGCTGCTTTTCTGATGGAGGTGAAGAGCGGAAACGTCCGTGCATTCGAGATTTCGACACATGTTTAAAGATCCCCAGGTGGTCAAAAGTAATCTGGAGCCCTCCACAACGGAGTGCCTCATCGCCTATACAGCGTTGGCGTGTTACACCTCAAATCAATAAACCAATTATGAGGAGACACTTTATTTGCTTTTTTTTTTTTCCAGGATGCTTGCTTAGCAGGTAAGTACTAGCACACTTACATCAAGAATGGAGGAGAGAGTGGTCAGTAGTGCACCACTGTGCACACTGAAACCGAGCACAAGAGTGCACTTATATGTAGGTTGGCAGTGGCATTAAAAACCAGCCCCACTGAGCCAAACATGCCAAGTGCGCTCTCCCACCAAAGAAATATGCCTGGACCCACCCCTGCCTTGAGCATCACATTGACAAGATGCCCAAACTAGCCATTAATAAATGACACTAAATTAAAACTAATCATTCAGCAAAAAAAAAAAAAAAAATTAGGTACATCGATTGGTATATATCAACTTTATAATACGCTAGCATAAAGAATTAAACTAGCGTCCCAGCTATCTTTCTACCTTAGGTATCATGTCCACTAAGTAGCCTGCTGCCTTCACACATCTGGATGGCCGATGCACTTTTGAATGTTTGCTAGGACAACGGATTATAATTGATTTCTTTATTTCTCTAGGTTTTTGGAATGCACTCAACATTCCTCTGCAACTGCCACTACCAAGTTTCCATCTCGGACCAAGTGTGTTCCCCATCTCCCCAGAATAAGTAAGCAGCTACCTTGGCGGACTCCTTGAGGTGGGCCATGGCCGGGTGGTCGATGCCCTTGCCCGAGGCGGCCTTGGTGGCCTGGACGAGGTCGCCGAGGGCGGAGGCAACGTCCTTGACGGCGTTGACCAGCATCACCTGTGCATCTGGGTTGTGGGCACCCAGGGAGGCGGCGCCCAGCTTCACGGCCTCGGCCAGCTGCACAATGGTGGACACTGCGTTCTGGGCCGCCACCGCCAGCTGCTCCTGGCTCGAGGCCGCCCCGGCCACCAGTGTCTTGGTGTCCTCCACCAGGGCCTTGGCCGTCTTCAGGATGTTCTCCCTGTTCACCACGGGGCGGAATGGGTTAGGAACGCGCACGCACAGACCCCCCCGCCCCTGGTCGTTGACGGCCACTGACCGGTGGTCCACAAACTGGTCCCCTTCCTTCTCCGAGTGCAGGGTTCCGGCAGTGGCAAACATGATGGTGGTGTCCAGGTCTCCGATGATGCCGCTCACCGTGCTGGCTGCGTTGATGCACGCCTGGGTGCCTCGCGAGCCGGCCTGCAGGGCTGCCAAGATGTGGGACACCTGCGCGCCACCACCGCAATCAGGAAAGGGGCCGCTTTTCCCACACTCGCGCCTTCTCTCTCTCTGTGCACTGACACCCACCTTAATCCCTACAGCTAGGCGCCTTGGAGCAACAAACGCAGCCATGGCAAACCATGCTAATCAAAGACTGCACTCTCAAGTCGTGTCTCACCTACCTCAAAATGTTCCCAATAAAACTGGCACTGCGGCTGCTGAACATGCCCCACTTTTCAAACACTAATTCCTCCCAGAGCCCGCTCATCCACTAAAGTGAGGTCTGTTTTGAACAAGCCCGCCACAGAGCCTCAGCACTACGTAAGACTGCTAGTACCTCACACAGCACACACACAAGGTTGCTACAGAGGCTACGATTGAACCTCTCCTCCCCCTCCACCCAAGGTAAAGTTTCCGCTCCCTCCGTGGCATGTGGGCGGAGAGGAGGAGTGAAAGGCGAGGAGGGCGCACGTGCCTTCTCCGAGACGTGGCGGGCGTTTTCGGCCAGCTCCCGCTGGGTGTAGCTGTCCCCGGGGTTGCCCTGGCAGGCCCCCGCCGACTTGGTCAGGTTGATGCACGCCTTGCCCAGGTCCTGCACCCCCGTGCGGATGCGCCCGGGCACCTGCACACAGCCTCTCAGTGGGTGGGCTGCGACGGCACCACGCTGCAGCACTCGTGTTTTTCTGCCAATGACCTTCAAGGGGCCATGAAGACGAAATACAAGTTGGCTCATTCAAGAGACTGCTTCGTCCCGATAACGATGGCAGTAATTTTATAGCAAGCATCAAAGAAATAATGGAGATGTCAGGGAGAACAGACGCAGCAGTGGCGACTTTCCAGCCGCTTTCCAGTGATTTCTCCATGATGTACCATAATCTTGTTTATGCAATTGGCAAACGCCGATTTAAGCCACCGCCAAGAAACATAACTATAGGTGATTGTGGTGGGGCCTCTACTTCTGTTTGACCGTATCACTGTTATGCTAACGCGTGGTCGACACACAAGAAATTATGTTTTAGCACTGCCCCATATTACGTCACTCCTTCCTATAAAACGTCACTTCAGCGCAAAATTTGATTTTTTTTTTTTTCAATACTTCTTGCATTTTCTCAGTCAAAAAACGCCTTTCGTGGCTGGGATGGAGACGAGTGCGCTACCAAAAGCTAGTTTTGTGAAACTGAACAGAGCTGTATTTTGTCTTCAGGACCCCTTTAAGGGTGTGTGCCGATTCCTCCTCCATTGCCCCAAACTCTGCGGCCATGCATAAATAACTGAATTTTTTTTTCAGCATGCATGCATCGTACTTCCGATACAAAGGGGCTTGAGCAAGCAAGGAAAGTGTCACAGGGCAGCGGTGCATATCTACTGCTCCACTGCCACATATTTTCCCTAACGATCTGATGCCTGTCAGCGAAAACCAGGCATCTAGTGCACACTGCATGGTCAAGTACTTGTGGTGAGGAATTATTAGAACAGAATGAAATAAAATACAGAGCTGATTTCTTGCCCTTTATTTCAAGCAAATGTTCTTTAGGTTGCAACAGATGTAATCAGCAACTGCAGCGATCAAATACAGTTGAAACTTGATTTTACGAAACCTAATTTGACGAACAAATTCGAATTCTCCTTGCAGTTGCCCATCGGCTTAAATTAATGCTTTTACGAACTCGAAATAACAAAACAAACCTCGCCGCCAAACCCATAGAAAAAGAGGTTTTTCCAAATTTATGGCGTCTAGAATGTCTGGCAGTGTGCTGCCAGTGTAGGAGCGGTAGCACACTGCCTCTACGCTTCCAAAGGAGCTTCCACAGTTCCATTTCCGAGGCTGCGTTGGGCTCTGCAAGGCCGCAATACGAGCAGGAAGGGGCATCGCCCAGTTGGGAAGAGCTTCGTCGGCGTGGCGAGGCGGCCACAGGTCAGGTCTTCGACGACTTCGTGGATGCCGACGCAGACGCGGACACTGACACAACCGACGTTCTCGACGACGAGGAGATAGTGCAGCTTGTTTTCGGCGCACAAAGGGAGTCTGATGATGCGAACAACCCGGACACTGTCGAAGCTCCCGTGCCCACACCATGTCAAGTGATGGACCCCGTCGACCTTCTGAGGCGGTTTCCTGGAGCACGCGAGTGTTCCATGGATGCTTTCATTTCACTGGCCAGCTACGAGAAGTGTGTGCCCCCGCTGTTCACGAAGCGCGAAGACGAAAAGCGCGAGCTTTTTCACTGGGCAATAAATTTGTCGTTCTCTCGAACGAAATTTGTCGTTCTCTCAATTTTACGAAGTTCCTGATTTAACGAAATAATTCGCAGGTCCCGATGACTTCATTAAATCGAGGTTCAACTGTATACGAGTAGGTTTTCAGTTTTTGCCTTTATTTGCTAAAGTTATCCAGTATACTACTCTGTTTATTTCACTTTCTTTTTTTCTCCTAGCATATAGGTAAATGCTTAAACATAAATGCTTACCAAATGGGTCTGAAATGAAAAGAAAAAAAGAGGTTTGGGCGCGTTTATTTCCATGGGTGGTCTCTAGCCACTGCAAAGAAACACAGCAGGCAACCCACCCGACGGGTGCGCGGGTGGCCCTACCTCCACACTGGTGCTGGTGGCCATGGCCCCCCGGGCGTCGCCTGCCAGGGCGGCGTAGTGGTGCGACAGGTCGGCCGCCAGCGGGGTGAGGCGCGAGGGGTCGTGCCCTGCGTGGGCCACCATGTCCTGGGCCACCCGGGACACCTCCTTGGCCGACCGCACCATGCGCGTCTGGTAGTCCACGTACGACAGCTCCGGCTCCACCACCCCACCACCGAAGCTAGAGGGAGAGAGAGGCAGGACGGGGTGGGGTGGGTAAGCCGCTCAACCCAGCTAGCACTGACAACCAACTACGCACTGGCCTTGTTGTAGTAGGCAGAAATACGACACTGGGATACGTCTCATGATTACATCCTAGCTCACTGTCTTGGCGCACTATCATGAGATGCATTTACAGTGGCAAAGAACTTTGAGACAAGTGCCACCCTGTCAAGGAAACACAAAAGCAACCAACGCTATCTACTAACTGCCAAAACTGGCAACCTACTAACCGCTACAAGAAGACTTTATGGTATCTTAAAGTGCGGTCGCTGCCAGGATTTTATTCTGAATATTTGCACACCAGAGCCCTTTGGTGTGGCTTCATGCTACTGAGGGGATCACAAGTGTGTATCCAGTGGGTGAAGCTAAACGACGCTACAAAGAAATGGCAGAGTATGTAGCGGCTATAACAAGAGGCTTGCACTTGAGCAACCTGTGCAAAAAGCTTGCAAGCAACTGCAACATACATTGCGGCACTTGTCTGAGAACTGAAATAATGCTCTTCCACTTACCAGAAGAAGGCAGTAAGTAAGCTGCAGATTCATGCCAGAGAGCAGTGCAAAGAAAGGGAAGAGCAATGTAAATGTGAACAGTCTACCAAGATGTATTTGGCAAGCTGACTTCAAAAATCTAGCTGTCTAGGCACATTCATCCGCAAGTCTTACACAGTACAATTGCTGCCAACTACAAAGGTGATACGAAAAGTGATACATGCTAACTTGCAATTTGACTGCGCTCAGAGAATTGCAGGCTGGCAACTTATTGCAACCACTGTTCTGGGTTGTCGCTGAACTGTAAGGCTGCCGTTGCTACCAGCTACACCAGGGGCCAGCCACAGGGCGTAGTACAGGGTGTAATACCTTCCGCTGGTGCGCAGCCCACCAATGGTGATGTAGGAGCGCTCCTCGAGGCGATACATGGCCTTGCTGACCGACTCCACCAGGCCTGTGACCACACCGGCCTCGGTGGCTGCCGACTCCAGGGTGCGCAGCAGCTCTTGCAGGGCGTCGCGCGTGTTGTCGGCCGCCTCGTCCACGTCCCCATGTGCGTGCACCGCCTACAGAGGGGGCCCAGCATCAAGTCCACCTCCCTCGTATGCGAGAAGGATTACCTGGAATTTGCTGACCACACTGTTATTTGAGCTAGTACTAGCAGTTTTCTGCGCCAACTGCAGAATAGCATGAACTAGGCCAATTTCCCTTAATTAAGGGTATCATGCAGCTCTTCAAAAACTCCTGGGTGACGTGCACATCATTTCACTCAACAATCAAGTAGCCGCTGGAATTCTGCACACTTGCTCAGGTCAAGCAGACATTCTAGACACACACAGTCGTGGCAATTTCGGCCAGTTTCACGCTAATGCGCCAAAACTCCGTCAAAACACAACACGCACAGAGCGGGCACACAACGGCTGCCAACAAAAGAGCAGCAGGAACGCTCCATGTGCAGCAACCAACACGTAATTCTGGCTATCCTCGTGGCTTTCAGTGCCCGACTGCAGCCCAGCGGGGGACTCACCTTGGGGTTGCCGGCGGCCTGCTTGGAGGCGTAGACGAGCTGCAGCATGCCCTCAGCCACAGTCTTGGTCTGGTCGAGCAGCGCCATCTGGCGCTTGGAGTGCAGCGTGTGCGAGGCGCCCGCAATGCAGCTCTGCACCAGCGGGTCCAGGTAGCCCACCGCCTGGCTCACCTGCAGGGTGGGGGCCCACCCGACAACGACAACAACCTTGCGTTACCGTCTGGGCACCACCGTTGCGACACTGGCCCACATACTGGCCACACAAACACAGCTCGCTTGTCCAACACACAAACTTGGGCAGGAGCTGACGGCAAGTGCCCTCCCTGCATGTTTCCTGCGTGTCCCCCCACAACCCAGCTGTGGACAGTGAGCGGCACTGACCGTATGTCCCAACTTCTCCGCCTCTCCCTTGGCGGCATAACGAAGTGGCTCGATGACGTCCAAAATCTCTGAGGCGCTCGTCTCCATCTGGCCCTGGTAGGTCTGCACACACGAGCAAAAGGAAAACAATGTCAGGATCAGCAATAGGCAAGCAGCTTTCTAGTGTTTATTCAAAACCAAGTGTTTGGTTGGTATGCAGCCCTGCATACCAGCCAATATTTCATTTCTGACCCGCCGCGGTGGCTCAGTGGCTAAGGCGTTGTGCTGCTGAGCACGAGGTCGCGGGTTCGATTCCCGGCCGTAGCGGCCGCTTTCCAGATGGAGGTGAAAAGCAAAAACGCCCGTGTGTACGAGATTTTGGCGCACGTTAAAGATCCCCAGGTGGTCAAAATTAATCCGGAGCCCTCCACTACGGCGCGCCTCATCGCCTGCCTTGTGTCGGCGCGTTAAACCCCACAATCAGAATCATTTCATTTCTGACACTTCATGTCGCATTTAAAGCCTAAATATTTCAGGATCGGTTTTGTTAAGCGAATTTCATACCTAAATTTGAATACCATATTTACATGATTGTAGGTCGACCCTTTTTTTCAAATTTGACACTCCAATGTTTAAGGGTTGACTTAGAATCCAAATCGAACCGTGTACCACTAGTAACGGCAAGAGAAATGAGAAATCAGGGGTGCTACGAAGTGGGGACAGTTTTGCACCCTCGTTTCTGTGGTTACGGTCGAAGCATAGCGTACTAATTTACCATTGCATACATCTGGCGTTAATAACGGTGATGCCAACTTTGAAAGTTGGCGTTCCCGATCTGTGCCCATTGTTCACCGTACTTAAGCGACTAACCTCCCACCATCGCGTTCGGAAATGTACTGAACAATGTGATATGATTGTGGCTACGTTAGCGCCTGCATTGAATCAAAGGATTCGCTAATTTTCATTTTGTTTATTAGAGACGAACAAAACGCTTCTTGAATGCAAGTAACATACTCACGAATAAAAGGAAATTGCACGCGGCCACTTCCGTCAGCCACCATGTTGCTTGTTTTGGTATCACGCGGTAGTGTCATCTTGCAACGAATGTGCTCTCATAATTGTGAATATGGTTTCCCGCTTAACCCACAGTGCATGGTTATTCTGCGTGTTTATACAAAAGCTTTTCTTTTTTAACATCTACTGCGCGCACCACGAGAGCACGGCTTACGGAAGCATCGATCATTGATGGAAGAGCCGCCGTATGGGGGTATTGGTAGTTGACGGAAGAGCTCTTTGTGATACGATTTTCTAGGCGGCGCACGCATTTTTTCTTCTTTTTGAGAGATGCAATTTTTGGGGGGTCGACCTACATTTGAGTCGACTAACAATCGTGTAAATGCAGTACTGGTTCCAGTAAGAGCAACTCGAAATGACGAAGTGCGGAGATCAATAAGCATCTGAAACCTTCCCCAGCACCCCATACCCAAAAGAAGATTTATGCTTTCATTGCAAGTGCAGAAACTTTGGCAATTTTGATAAGTTTACTGTTAAAAAAAAGAGAGGATTATTAAACCATGACAAAAGTTGTCTATCAATGAAAAGAAAAACTGGTTCTGTAAAGCACTGCGCAGGATTCAAAACTGGCAATTATCCTCCCCATCAATGCAGGTTCATTGCGGGGAAAGCCTTTTCCCACTACTGAAGGCAGCTGCACATTTTGGCGTTGGTCGTAGCAGCTCAAAGTGCAATGCAGCTGACCCTAATTTATTGCACGGGGAATTTCTCATATGTTTTCAGCGAAACAGTACTTCCAGTTAACATAAGGGGGAAGTTCCTATACCTGAGTTCATTAAAAGAAGGTTTAACTGAATATCAGTCAGCTTCTATTTGCACTGTCAAACATTTTAATGCTTCGAAAATGTTTGAAGTTTCTGAATACTGGTATCTGATTCAGCACCAAATCGAATGCTGCATTGCTCCCTAAGATATTTTAAGGCTTTAAATTTCCACACACACACACACACACCTAGTAGACAACTGAGATATTATTACGAACAATCCATCAGGAGGTACCAAGATTACGAAAGGCAACAGCTGAGTGCATTGGGGGGGATACTAGAGCACTGAACGTCACAGGATTCGGCCTGGACCCTCCCCCATCGCACTTGTGGGACCCACCTTAAGCAGGCTGCCGTCAGCCTGGTGCGTGCTGTCCTGACTGAGGATGCTGAGCGACGCGCGGTCCAGCTCTCGGATGGCAGCATTCAGCCGGTCAATGGCCTCATCGCACTCCTTCTGGCCAGGGGACTTGTCCCTGGAGGGGGAGAGGAGTGTGGCAACAAGGCGTTCACGCTCTGGGACATTGCGGGTCCCCCTTTCTTCCCAATGAAACATTGGTTTCTCTCAATCCAGCTAGCAAAAGAAGAGCCCACCGCTGCGATCGCCTTACTTTGGTGACAAAGTCAGGTGACCGTGGCAGCCCCCTATCAGCGGCGTCCTTACTTGATGGACGAGACGAGCCTCTTGATGCCGTCCGAGACCTCCTTGCTGTGGGAGCCCAGGCTCTGCCAGGCAGGTGGGTCCTTGGGGTTCAGCACCAGCGACTTGGCTGACAGGATCATGCTGCACGAGCCGTCGATGATGGCCCGCCCAGCCGCCGTGATGGGCTCCTGGGCAGCCCGGGCCTGCACACACATGCACACGCAGGCTGTTCTCCCAGGTCTGCACACGCTACCCCCCTCGCACTCGAATACTACTGGCAGCCCTTAATAATCAGTGCCAGGCTCCCTGCAAACCATCTGCCACGCAGTTTGGCATTTGTTTCTCTCTCGCGTAGCTACCGGAACTCTTGCCCAAGAGAAAACTAAGAACTGCCTGTGGACCACTCAACACAGACACATTTAAAAAGACCACTTGTCTTACGTCATGCGTGTTATAGGAGGATCATCCCCTAATATTTCAGTCCATATCTCTGCAGCCTTACCAGTGCCCCAGGGGTCTTCCTTCAGCACACAACAGTTCATTGTATAGTTGCCAACCAATAAAGATAAATTAGTCGCAACTTTACCCAACTGACTGCAGGATCATCAGGATGAACGGCAGTCGTTCGACTTACCGGCATAGCTCTGCCTTGTACCCAAGCTAGTGCTCTCTTGATCAGGCATTTTCCCTCCTTTTCCTTCTCTGTTCCTCCACGTTATGCAACATGCTCACAGGTTACATATTGACACTGGAAATGCCGGCTCTGCCAGGGTTCCGCATCTATTTTTGATTACGTGCCTTAGAAACCTGGGGATAGAGTTGCAGGAGTGTAAATGCACTGGTGAAAACCGAACTTTCAAGGTGCGCCACTGGCCCCACAGCCGTTAGATTTCTCCACTGTTTACAGCAATCGAAATGACCCCCGGTGCATCACCGTGTGGTCAATAATTAAGGGGACAACGATGTGCAAGACGGGCACCTTGTGGCTGATCTTGGCGGGCACCCCAGCAAACTCGGGCGAGCTGGCGAATGTGGTGAGGCTGTCCACGGCCTCTATGAGGGGCCGCGTGGCTTCGCCGCACCGCTGACGGTTGACCTCGTTGGGGTCCTGATCCAGTACCTGCAACACAGATGGACTTGTTGAGGAACAGCTGAATCTTGCTCAACGAAGGACACGGCACTTTCCGGCAGAACAGGCATGCCAGTGGTTCTCAACTGGCCAGAAAAATAAAAATGTCCCCCCGCCCCCCTGTGAGGGCACACCTCGCTAACCTTCTGTGTACACCCCTGTCGCCATGGTGAGGGCAGACACTTGTGCACCACACCTGAAGCAATACATGACATGGCACACTGAACTCATCTGGCCCAGATGCAAGTGCTACCAACTACAGGTATCGAGGGAGTGCCGAGCACAGATGGGGTGAATAGTGCATGGTGGTGCCGAAGTCTAAGATGTCACTGCTAACTGTAGATGCCATTCTTTTCTTGCCAGGAGTGGTGGGCACTTATACTGCCATTTAGAAGTTGAAAGGTTCACATTTGGGTTTACACACGAATGCAAAATGTACATGAAAGTGTGATTAGCACCATATGCCTTCTTCTCCCGTTGCTCTGTGCACCCTGTTGTAACTGTACTCCAATTGTCCATGTTTTTAAAATACTTGCCCATCTAACTGCTGCTAAGTAAAAAGGAAATAGCAGCTTCGTTCAAGTTTTGTTCTGCCGCTCCTCTGTCTGTATCCCCAAGACAGAGATAAATTTATTAAGCAATGAGTCCTACTGTAGTGGAGGGCTAGACCCCCGAAAAGGCTGTGCAAAGGGCACGCAGTGAGCCACCTACCTTGATCTCCTTGACCAGGCTGGCCGTCGCACTGGCCACATCCTTGGCCGACTGCACAAAGTGGCGCTTGGCCACAGGGTTGGTCGTCTTGGACGAAGCCACACGGCAGGCGTTGCACAGGGACGACGTGTGCTTCGCTATTACTGTCGCTGCCGACAAGATCTGCGAGGCACCCACGGAAGGAGAATCCACGCTTTTGACAGACAACATGGCAGGGGGGAAAAAAATGAAACATAGCTAAACACTCATTTCTACTTGGTTGAAACGTATTCCTTACAGTGGCAGGCTGTCCAGTCAAGACCAGGACTACTATATAAGAGTTCCCGAATTGAGGAAAGCAAATACAGGTACAGTTGCACATATGGCCACGTTACAATGAAGTTGCCCTACTTTAAAGACAATTGGCTGGTGCAACTAAAGAAAAGCCTGACTGCTCTGTCAGACGTGTTTAGCCCTATCGCAGATTCCGTCCTGGAGGGATGCTGGGGTGGTGCTATAAAGGCTAGCACCCATCAAGCATCTGTGCCAGCCCTACAAACAGGACGGACTAAGGGACAGCCAAAGTGGTTGCTGCACGAGGTCCAGTCACCTGTGGCTGGCTGCTGGCAGGGTTGGAGAGCTGCTGGCAGGCCATCTGGATGGCCTGGCTGGCACGGGCAAAGTGCGACAGGTCCACCAGGCCGGGCCTCCCTGCGGTGCTGGAGGCATCCGACGCACCAACCAGGTATGCCGCCTGCAAGGACGGCAGCCAATGAACCCTGCACTCCTGGAAGCACCTTCCACACACACAATGTGGCAGCCAGCATCAGGCTATGGCTTTGGCTTGGTTGATAGTAGTCAGGCAGTTTCTTATGGTTCATCATAGTTTCTTATGGTTCTTAAGGTGGTTCACCATAGTTTATTATGGTTCACCAACCAATGTTTCATCGTAGAACACAACAGCACAAAGGGCAGGGAAGCATGAATGCATAATGGCAGCTCTGTGTTTCGGAGCACTGCACCAAAAAGCCAGGCACCCCTGTGGCCTCGGAAGGCATGGACCCCACCGTACCTGGGCCGAGGACTCCACCAGGCTGCAGATGGTGGTGGACACTTCCCGGACGCTCTCGCCAAACTGCTCGTGCTCGCTGCGCTTGGCATGGTTGGCTATGCCGGTCATCGCATCACCCAGGCTCTGCAGTTAGGAGCACCACCACCACGCTCAGTGCACTGCCAGGCTGTTGTCCATATTCAGGCAGCATACAACAATACTTTCCACAAACTGTGTCTACTAAAGTCTCCAAAAGTTCAAGGAATGATATAACTCTACTGATGTGGGCTGGTCGCTCGAGACAAACCACTGACAACAAGCACACTATGGATTTTATCTCTCCACAGAATGAGATGGATCCTCAGTAAATGACTGGGACATCGGAGCCTCAACACTCACGCGAGATCGCTCGAGCACCGTGTCCAAGCAGTCGAAGTAGGTGAGGTCGTTGACGGGCTCACTGGGCTGGTCCAGCATGGGGCGCATCATCTGGCAAGCAAGAGACGCCACTGCGGTTTAGGAACCACCAAATTGCCAGGCTCGTTCATTCGGTATACTTGTGAAGAAGTCACACAGCATCAACACACCCCTCAAACCTTCGTCCAACATATTAAAGTACACTTCCCTGATACTCCTCACTACTCTCTGCAACACAAGACTCTAGCAGCATGAACTAGGCGACCAAGCGGAGGCCACTCCAGGGGCAGAATTCTCAGCTATGCCCATTTAATGCTTGCTTAAAAGTGTTCGCATCGAGCGAGCCCTGATTGGCTAAAAGCAGATGATCAGGTGTGACGCAGCACGAGCAAGGTGAGGTGTCGGTTTATGCGCACGTCATTGATCAGAGGCCTTGCAAGCGCACCTTGTGTCAAGGGTGAAACGGACACGAAATGGATATTTTTGAAATGAAAAAACTCAGAATTCCACCGTAGGTCACAACAAACAGAAGAGAGGAGGCTAAAACATGCCTGAGAGTGGGGTGCAGGGGAGAAAATGAAGATGAGATGCACCTGTATGGCCCGCACGGCGCTGTCGCACTCCTTCTGCCCTGGTGCTGCCGAGGTGCACACGTCCACCAGGTGGTTGATGCTCTCGGTGACGCTGCGGGCGGCAGCAGCCAGCTGGTTCATGGCATTGGGGGCACTTGGATCGGCTGACACCGACTTGGCCGCCACCAGCAGCTTGCTGGACACCATCGACACATTCTTCAGGCTCACCACCATCTGGGAACGCACCTGCAACAGCAGCAGGACGTTTGATAAAACTTGTCTGAAATAAGATGAAGGTAATAATTTTACATAATTGTTTTTGCAGGCATTTTGAACCATTTATTAGATTTTAAGCTGCACAAGCACAGTGTCACCAATTTTGCTAGCAATGATTTCCCAATGCATACCAGTTATAAGTATTGACAAAATTCTTTGTGGCTCAAGAACGTTTTCGGTTAGGATTTTCATTTTTACAGCGCTTTCCGTATTTATTTCGTTCATGAAATCTCTAAAGGTTTTACTCAAAACATTACAAAATTAGTGCATTTGCCAAATAAAATTTTGTACATTGTAGTCCACTTAAATAATATTCAAATGCAAAGGAAATTCTATTGTTATAACCGATAATTGTTATAAGAGGCTTGTAAAAAAAAAAGGAAACGGAGATCAAAACATTTTATTCGCATGAAAGGAAGGTCGTACTACTGCTTATTTGCAGAAAAGAGGCCATGGTCGGTCTACTTTGTATACTTCATGCAAAGCTGGCGCACATCTTTTTCAAGAGCACCTATAGGTGCTTCACCTAGCCAAGTGAAAGGTCTTTGGCGGAAATCCCTGAGGGACTATATCATGCGTTGGGCCTCTTGCGAAGACACTACCCGAGTAGGCTGTGCAAACGCGTCATCAGAGTCGTCGCTGTCACCGCTGTCTGCAGCACGTATCCGCGAAACGCCTGCATCTTCACTGAGGCACTTGGACATTCCGAAAACATCAGCCCTGACATCCCTTCCGCGAAAGGATGGAGATAGTTGAAGAGGCACCCAATCAAATTCAAAGCGGTGCGCAGGTGACACAACAGGCAATGCACCAGCGAGTGGTGCAAGCTTGCGAGTTGCGAGCATAGCGAGAGGGCATGGTGGGGACGATGCCAAAGCGGTAGCACGGGGGGTGAGGGTACGGAAGAAAAACTGCTCCCCTCCACCTCTCACTTCCTCAGAATTGGCGCAGTAGGCTCGTTTTCTGAGGGGCGGAAGGGGGGGGGAAGGGATGGCTGCCGCGCATGCCATTGTCGCGGAGAGCCGACAGCAGCTCACATTTTCGGTGCACGCTGTAACCGGATTCAATCGTTACATACGATATTGCGGCACTGGAGCATTGTAATAAGCGGTTTATTTTACTATAGAGTGCATACAAAACTGGGCAGCGCCATAGTTGTTCATTGTTATATTTGATATATAGTTATAAACGGTATTGTTATAAGTGGGCTCAACTGTATTACAATATGAAACTCCTTTTCCCGAGGTTAATCGTCTAATGTGCCTTTATTTTCAATCCTGATGTGCAGTATAACATTCCTAACCTAATAGTTTTTACAGAAAAAAAAAAAGAACAGCTAGGCCTTTTTCTCACACAATAAAAAAAGAAAGCCTCGAACACATTTCCGAGTACTGAAGCACATTGAATTCAATAAGTTAATCCTTGCTTAAGGTAGAAAACAGGTTCCAGAATGAGCAATACAACTCTCCAAATCACAGGCAATGCAGTTTGTGCCACTCAACTGGCGTGCTACAGCTGATCCAGTCACATGGCGCATTGTGATCAAAAGTGTCCAGAGGGGAACCGCCCACCTCGGTGTCGTGCGTCTGGCCAGCCATCTCCATGCCGCAGCCCAGCAGGCTTCCGAAGGCCGTGCCGAAGTGGCGCACCGACGAGGCCAGCTGGGCAGGATTGCCCCGCGAGGACTGCACCACGTCGCCAGTGGCCTTGTTGAGACCGGCCGCTGCATCGCCCAGGTTGGCCTGCAGCTCCGCATAGGAGCGGTGGCTCGCAGGGAACTCGCGGGCGTTCAGGGCCTGCACACAAGGGGTGACGACAACAGGTGCCAACGCTGTCACAACACAAAGACTGCTTACATTTGCGGCCTGTAGGATGGCCAAGATGCTGAACACCTTAAACTCTTTAACTTTGCACATACATTACAGCCATTGGGAAGCAGCTTTCATGTGTGAGTATACGCTCTAAAGCAGGGGGCGGCAACCTGCAGCCCGTGAGGGAGTATTATACGGCCCCCAGCACGTCATCAGAATCCCCCCCCCCCCTGTCACTTTCTATCTGAACGCCGACACGCCTCAAATGGGCTTAGACGGGAGTACAAGAACAGAGAATTGATCGCTTCCAGTTGGTATTGTCCCCAATCTTCCCACTTAGCCAGATTATTGTCACTTATTGTCAAATATTATAGTCAATTCGCTGAATTTTTTTTCTCATTGTTAGCAAACCCCCCCCCCCTCTCCGCCTTGATTTGCCGTCCGCCCCTCCGCCCTGTCGGCTTCATGCAACTCGGCCCTCTGCCTCAAAAGGTTGCCGCCCCTGACCTAAAGGAATTGTTAACTTTAAAAAGTCGCCCCTGCAGGATCTTTAAAGGCTCCCCTCAAGGGCCCCCTTTCAAACTGGGGTACAATTCAATAACGAGGTTCTTGCAGTGTTTTATCGCCTGCAACAATCGTAGCTTGCACTGTGCTGTTAGCTTGCTGCATATTTCACTCCTTAACTTCTTACTGTTTGAAGGTCATGCAATGCTCCTCATCAAAGCTACTTGACTGTAGAACCATTATCAAGTAGCACTGCTTAATTCAGACAGCACATTGATATATTCTTAGGCACTGATGCACAGCTTTCGTCAGAGTCCTTTCTGAAAAAGTCACCTCGGAGAACTTATTTCATGTATTTATCAGAAAAAAATTATGCGATTTGGTCAAAGTAGAGGGTATACTATCACGATCATCAATTCTAGTACACTGACCCTACTCCTCCTTGGAAAAATACTTCAATCCGCCTCTGGCACAGTTTGACTGTATGGCATCTTTGAACCTTCCAACCTCTTCTCGGCATTTATTGCGAGACTGTTGACATTCCCACGTTTTAAAAAACAGGACACTGCGCAAAAGCGAGGCCGTGCGATTGGCCATGCGTACGCCCCACACGTGCCCCACCTGTGAGCTCTCAGTGATGGTGCGGATGACGTCGTCCACGTCCTTCTGGCCGGGCAGGCAGTTGATGCAGGCGTTGAGGGCGGCCGACACCGACTTGGCCACGTGGGCCAGCCGCTGCTGCTTGTCCGGCTCGTCCGGCCGCAGGACGGCCTGCCGGGCCTCCTCCAGCAGCTGGCAGGAGCGATCCAGCACCTGGCGTGCGGGCTCCACCAGGCGCGCCGCGGTGGGGCCATCCCCGCTGGTGGCCGCCACCCCCCGCACAGCCTCCACCAGCTGCTGCAGGGCGCTGGCCGTGTCCCGGGCAGCGGTGCCCGTGTAGCTCTCGTTGCCCTGCAGGGGCCTCCCTTGTCACTCTCTCGGCCACCTCCCACTTGACAGAACAACAGCTTCAGCATAAACCAACTGGAAGGCTTCCTCACCGTCCCATTGGAGGAGAATAACACCACCGGGCAAGTTTTGCCTTTGTGTCACTTCCTTGGCTCTTTTGCGAGCCACAGTGCACTTTAAGCTCAGCCCTACTATTGACAGACAAGAAAAAACATCCCCCTTGCTGCCTTTGACAAAGAACAGCACTCACGGCCTCCAAACGCAGGCACACTCGTCGAAGGCAGGCAGCGAGAGAGTCACCTGAGCTGCCTTGTGGGACATTCACATGAGTGTACACAGGCGTAACGGACCACAGCAGGAGAAGGAGAAAGCCCCACCTGGGAGGCAGCAGTGAGCAGCTGGGCCATGGAGGAACCCACCACCTTGGAAGTGGCACCCAGCTTCAGGGCACACAGGTCGCTCTGTGGGGAAGAACAAACGGGGGAGGGGTCACCACTCCTACCACCAAGCAGCCACCAGCTCAGTTCTAAGAGCTGAGGATATGTAACCACAGTGCGCTCCTTCCAAAGTCAGCAAGATTACATTTTCTTTCAGGGCAAAGAAACCTTTTATTTGTCACTTTGTCATTCCTATTCAGGTGTCCAGCCAAAGCCCTCGAGTGATGTGCAAGCATCAATGCTTACATTCCTTTTAGTAGTTTAATTAAGGGGGGACGTGGCTTTCAAAATCAACTTTTTTATTTCTTTGTGGATTTTGATGCAAATTGGTACAGCAACTGGAAATGCTTCTGTGATAACACCATAAAAATTTCAAGGTAATATTTTGATAACTTTTTTATTTATTAAAGTTTCTTTCTGTTCCGCTTGTACCGAGCCTGAGCGGCTTATCAAACACGATAGAAAACTTGTTCGAAGTGATTTGCATTCCCAAAGGAATGGACGAGGTCGTGACAGTTTTAGAATTTTTTTTTTACAACACAATGTTTTTTAGTTTTCATTTTTTTAGAGGTTAATGTGCAACAGGCATGTCGACTGTGACCGATTATTTGAATAAAAAAAATAAAAAATAAACAAATCTGTAAAACCAAGAGTGTCACGACCTGAACTGTTCATCAAAGAATGTAATACAAGAAACGGAATCAAAACAGACACAGCGGTCACGAAGAAATCCCTGGTACAAGCGACACAGGTGGCAAAAAAAACTTTTGAGAAAACGGCTTCCGAAGTTGCAACATAGGTTTCACTTATCAAAAGTCGTCAGGGTTGTAGCCTTTCGTGTCCTTTTGAACATGGGGCTTCTGGAAGGCCATTCCTTGAAATTAGAGTGCCTTTTACAGCCTTTCTCTTTCCACAAAACATCATTTTCAGCTCCTCCGTGAAGAGTACATACCCCAGTTTGCAGACCAAACGGAGGGGGAGATGGGTTTCAATGGGCTTTCAATGCAAAGTAGGTTAGCTGGTTGGCTGGATGGCACCGGACAACCTCCTTTTGCAGTGTTGTCACCATGGCAAAAAGTTGAACATTTTCTTTTACTTAAATTTGAACATTTTTGGCTTTTTTATGTTTTATCATCTTGCCTGGCACAGCAACTTAGTACTCATACGTGCAGGTGTTCATTGAGAAAAGTTTGCATGCCACAAGGATGCAAATGAGCTACTTTGAAGCTTGGTATAATATTCTGCATAACTCAAACTTCAGTGCAAGGGCATTTTTTTACTACTTTTGACATTCAAGGCATCCAATATTTCTCGCAGCACAGCCAGTATGCCCTAAGCCATAGATATACGCATCGGTATCAATTTTTTCCCTAAAAAATTCACTGTTAAATGCTGCAACAGCAGGGTAAGTTTTTAACGCAGAGAACATATTTTTATTCCTATATTCCTAACTCAAACCTGTTTGCATGATTATTACAAGTGCACAGGAAACGTTGCGCAAGAAAGGCGATATGGCTCGCGCGCATCGCAGCGCACGCTTACCGCGACATACCGTACTTTGATTATCCCCGATATGGCTGGTCAGGTCGCTTTTAAGATTAAATCTAACGTCGCAGGCATTAATTACAACAACTGGCGTTCAATCGTAACCGGTTGCGCAGTCATGTGATGCTCCAATGCGCGTCGGCTATGCCGTGCGCGCCGCAGCGTTTGACGCGTCGACCGTTTCTTTCCCAAGGCTAGCGAGCCCACAATCAAAACACAGCAATAACTAAGCGTGTAACCTTCGCAAATCTGACTAAAAGTTCACTTAAAGAACCGCTATCGCAAGCGCGCACACCGCGTCACTCTCCGGGGTCTGGCGACGGTAGAGTCACGCGCACCACGAAGCGTTCGATGACCTCCGCCTTTCGAGCCACACAACTTTCCGTAATCTGGCTCGTGATCTGAGGCCTTCCCATCGCGATAACGTCCGTGTTCAATACCACAGACTGAACAGAAACTTGGCCGAGCGAAGCAGCGAAAATGAACTCAAACCGCCCACGCTACGCAGTTCAGGCGGCCGCCATCTTGCATTGCGCCGCGACACCCAATCAGGAGGGTCGTCTTGGCGCGGCCCTAGCGGAGGACGAATAGCGCTTCAGCATCTATTTCTAGCTTCGTTTGTGCGTCGTTTCTTTTCTGCCGTTTGTGCGTTTGTGAATGAACGAAGATAAAAGAGACGAACGGAACCGGAAAGACGATCGCTCGGCCGATCTAACCATATCAAAATGGCCGCGCCCGGTGGCACCGTTGCGGAGATAGAGCGCTCCGAAAATTGCCGTTTTTTCGCCCTTTTGCGCTGATAGTTTGTCACCGCGCCTGACAAAAGTATTTTTTTATGCCACTTTGCGACGCTTTTCAGCGGGAAAACTTTGCAGACGCATAGAATAAGAAACATAGAAGCCGAATATGCGGGTTTCAAAAAAACGATGTTTTGGTCATTTTTCCGAAGTTGAAAGCCGCGTCCCCCCTTAAATACAACCTTTCCAGAACTGAACACGGAGTGAGGGTTTTAAAACTTGTCGAATCTCGTGAAGGCTTGCAGAAACGTCACATCACTGCCATTACATATACAGTCTGCGTTCACTGGAGCGAATCCGCAACAACGAACTTCCGGTTACAACAGACCATTTCTGTTGGTTTGTTTGGTCCCATTGCATTTTATCTGAAATCCACTTTGCTCATAACGGACCGGCTATAGCAGTCTATCGGTTAAAACAGACTAAATTCTGGGCAAAACTGTTTTGAGTGAACGTTAATATCAGACTCGCTGTGACAACACCCGATACACTTTTTCTTTGTTTCTTTTGGCGAGTAAACTACTACGTCTAGCAACACTGTCGGCGTAAAGACACTAAGTGGCTCACCAGGAGGTCGACTCTGCCCTCGTCAGTTTTTTTTTTATGTAATAAAAAACTCAGGTTCAGTGAAGCTCGGCATTTATTATACCCTTGCATGCATCGTTCCCGTTCCATTTGATGAAAAAGGTAAGAAATGCCTCAAGCAGGGGGGTGGTTCCCATCCATTGTGTGCAATCTGCAGCTGGTAGTGCAGAGTCCAACTGGTCTAACTTCTGATTTCCCATGTCCTTCATCAGATTATTTCGTGTCAGCTGTTTTACTGACCCGCCTAAGATCATTAAAAATGCAAAAGCTGCCTTGGGGGAACGTCAGGCAGTGATCTGAATTGTTTGACCCACGGTTTCGGGTAAACCTGCCTCGCCATGAAGGGTTTTGAAAAGAGCCTGGCTAACTCTGCTGGCTATGACTGATTTTTATAGCCGGTTAATAATTGCTCCTAGTTACATAGTTACATTTTTGCTTTATTGGCTCAGCTTAGCATGCCCCTCTACGCACTAACCACATGTGCTTGGCCTTTTGCAAGTGCCGGTGCTTAGCTTTGAAAACAGCGTTAGGCAATTATTTTCCCTCACGTGAACTCTGTGCAGAGATGCTGCAGGCGTGTAGACAGAAAAATCTGTCTGTAGCATGTATATGCAATACTGGTCAAAGTTCCCACTTCATGCTCATGATGATGATGATCACTAATGGTATCCCCTTTGTAACGGGGTAATGACGTGTCATCTTACAAACGAAACTAATATATGTTTTATACACTTCGTTTAATTTTAGCACTGCTCTTAGGGCAGGCTCAAAATACTTTCTGTTACAGGTGGTAGCTGTCCAAGGCAATATTCCCCTCTCCACTTTTAGTCCACCAGCATTCTAATCTTCTTTTCGTCACCTCGACGACCTTGAAGCTAAGTCCCTCTGTGCTACCCATAAATCCTGTGCTGTCCTTAAATCATATACCCCCCCCCAACCACTTCTCCTGTTCAAATACTGCATACTTTGGATACAATAAACACTTCTTTCCCTATTAAGAGGGTTCGTTGTAACGGGCGTAGGCTGTATTTATATTACAGCTGTACAGAGTGGCGCATCAGTTGCCAACGCTGCCTACCCTGCCACACTAGAATTGAACTGCTAAAATTAGGATGCTGCAAGTAAGAGGCCTGTCGCGCCATTCCTGCCATTGTCTTCTCTCAGGTTCAAGCAAACCATGCTGGTGCCTCTGCCCAGCACGGTTCAGCAACACCACATTCTCAGTTACAGCACTTCACTGGTACAGTACCAGAGACCAGGAAAAAAAAGAGAGAGAGGAGGAGTAGGGCGCTCACGTTTTCACCGGGCAGTGGGCGCAGCTGGTTGGCCAGGGCAGCCCTGCGCAGGTCCACCAGCTCCTGGTCCAGCTCCCGAATGCGCTCCAGGGCACTCTCAATCTCCTGCTGCTGCCGACCACACGTCTCCTGGGCCTGCACAGACCCCCAGGGTTTAACCTCAACCCCTCCACCCACGCACCATAGATCGCTTCGGCAAACTGGTAAACAACTACAAATAAAAAAATTAAAGCCGTTCCACTCAATGTGAAAACTGTCGGAAGTGCAGAGCAGTGATTCACCATAATCGACTGTAGCGCCGTTATCCGCTCGCTGCTACCACCCAATGAAATTCAAATTTCCCGCCTTCACAGTGCTTGAAACTGCGCCAGCCTGAAACTGCGCCAGTGGGAGTTCTGCTCTTTATGTGCTCGCTTCTTCTCCGGCACGTGCCGGCGTTGCACTGCCACTTTTTTTTCGCTTACTATCGTAAAAACCAACCCAACGAGCGTTCCTAACTAAATGAACGCGGGCGCTACAAGTTAATTACGCATATTTTGCCTCAAATGTACCTGCAGTTGGTTTTCTTTGCGCTAAACAAGGGGGAGATGTATGACAAGCGCCAGCGGTTCACAAGTTTCGAACGCTTATGGATATATAAACCGCTTGGCTTTCGAAGCCTCTGGGTTACGCCATGACAGCCGCCACGACAGAACGCCATGGGGCTCTACTTGGGTCTAGCAAGCCAGCTACGATGACAAGACGAGCCCTTAAAGTGCTCTGCACTTAAAAAGGGCGACAACAACAGGGCCAAGCACTTGTCTTAGTCCTCTCATGCTACATCCACTTCATGTCAACACCCAATGCTCGTAACCAGCTGCCCAGAAATGTCTCCGGGGGCTGAGAAAGGTCAACAGACCTTCCTCTATTGGAGAAAGTAGCCCACCTTGTCCAGTGCACTGCGCAGATCAGCCATGGCAGAGGATGTCTGCTTGGAAGCGTTGCTCAGCTGCAGAGCGCAGGCAGGCTCCACAATGGTGGGCACGCAGCCCTTGGAGGCCAGCACCATCTGGGAGGCAGGCTGCAAGCAGGGAGAGATCACTCGGCCATTGGGGATCACTTTCCAGTAGCAGGTCACCAAGCCTTGCTGGGTACTAAGCAAGTACTGCATCACCGTGCTCGCACAACACTTTAGGGAAAAGCTAGAAGACGAAGATGCCATCAGTTAATTGCTCACTGAGGGAAAATGCCTGCCAAAGTAGACAGAAGACAATTTGTGCACCAAGATTGCTAGGTTTTATTGCCCTGGCTGGGGCTTTTTGGATGGCGAGTTTCCATGCACCGTCTTTCATTTGCTGTCCCTGCTTAAGTATACATCTCTCTCCCCTTTCTTTTTTCACTTTTAATTTCCTCGTTCTTGAGTTTAGTCCTCTCACTACACTTAGGTGGCGCAACATGCGCACACCTTTTAGCATTGGCAAAATGGCCAGAGAAAAAGATTGCAGAATGGCTCTGGTCTGTGCTAGTTGGTACATCTTCGATGGGAATCAGCTGGAATATAAACAAACACAAAGGAAGAGGGAGATGCACGACACACTGCTGCCAGAGAAACACTTGCAGGTTTGGAGACATTAGCAATGTTCTGAAAGATGACTAAAGTACTGCACTCCTAAAAGAGTAACACCGCAAGCACTGTGTTGGCAGACCCAGCTTGTGCCATGCCAGAAACCACAGGTGGTATTGGTGTTGTGCGTGTTTTGGCCACATGGTGTGGTGTCCCACATAAGCAGATACTCTGCCTCATGGTCCTCCATGCAGTACCTCGCGGTACACTACATAGGCCGGCAGATATTGTGTTCAGGCCAAACAACAAACACACACCCCTAGAGCCAGCCCCCCACCAGCGCCCCCCAGTGAGAGCCCACGTGCGAACCTGGATGAGCTCCTGGCACGAGGTGATCAGCTTGTGGTGGGCTACGGGGCTGTCAGGCTCAGCCACTGTGCCCTTGATGCCCTGTACCACCCGCGGAATGACGCCGGCCACTTCCTGCAGGCAAGGCACCACACTAGGATCAGTACTGTCACAGTACATCGAGCAGGCCTGCATGAATGGCAGTGTTCTGCTCCAAGGAGAATATTGAGCACATAATGATTTTGATTGAACAGTTTCACACCAAAGCAAATAGCTTATAAGCCCCGGAAAATAGAAAACAAAATTAGTCTTACGTGCCAAACGAACATTAAAAAGCACAAAAGGGAGAAACCTTAGGCCAGTATGAGCCAATGCATATTGCAGCAAATAAATGAAATGCACCCAAATTGGTGCCCCCCCCTGTACTTACATTAGTAATACACTCACTATTGTAAGTGACACATTCATTAATTTTCAAGAAGGCAATACACACAACGACACTCAGCCGTACACCAAGAGAAGTGACCCGGCCACAACACTCACCCGACAGCTGCTCATCAGATCCTCTTGGAGCATAGAGTTGCTATTGTATGGGCCAGCATTCTGAGCGGCCGCTATGTTCTGTGTTGCTGTTGATGAGGCGTGGCGGGCCGCATTCTGAAACAAAGAATCGCAGCTAAATACTACACACGTGGGGCATTTACATCCCACAAAGAAGACTAACAATGCTCGGGAGCAACACCCATTCCAATGCCTTGGAAGCACAGGGGATGAAGTAAGCAGAACTCGGGTCTACCCTTCTGCGGGCCACTTCACATAGACAGTTGCCAGAGAGGTAGCTCACTTACCTCGAGGCGGACAATGATCTTGCGCTTGAGCGCGTTGCTGGCAGCAACGTTGGTGGCGTTGCGAAGCTCTTCAGCCGCCTTCCGGAGTGCAGCCTGGTTCTCAGAGTCGTGCGGATTGCTCGCACAGCCCTGTCGCAAGTAGAGGGGGGGGGTTGGAGACTAGGTTAGCGGCTCTCTCTGAGCAGTCACAAAATGGTGCACCTGGCACTCAATTACAGTGGAACCTTGTTATAACGAACACTGATATAGGGAATTATTGACTATAGCGAGCTAAACACAAACTTTGGTCGGTCACGCTTTATTTCAATGACCCCTATTCTTTTATAATGAAACTGAAACCGTGAAAGCCGCGCATTATATCGGATATAACGAAGAAATATTTGACCAAAAGTCTGAGAAGTTACTTGAAAAAAAAATACCCGTCGTCCAAAGCCTCAGAAGTGTAAAGGTCCTTTGTTTGTAGACACTGTGGAAACCTTCATCCTGCTCAGTGCTGTGAGTGTCCACCAGACGAAGATCACCTCCTTCATTAAAATAAATAAGGAAGCAGGCCTGCTTTGTCAAGTGAACTTTGTTCTGTTGTAATTTAATGCACTCATGCTCCAGTTCATTGAGGTTGAAATGCAACAAGGAGGAAGGTAAGGGCTACCTTGTTTATAGTGGGTTTGAAGCCTAAAAAATGCATTTTTGTATGAAGTATTTTTGCACGAGCCAGAATTTCGATTTGTTAGAGCCGATTTTTACCTGTACTGCTACAGCAAATATCAGATACAATGAACTTATTTGCTGTCCCGATACTACTTCGTTATAGTGGGGTTCAACTCTATTTCAAGCGAATACAGTGATGGCTTTTTCCAAGACAGGCAGCCCTCCCCTGCCTGTCCCCTCACCTTGGCTGCCTCGATCATGCGGGCGGTGGCGTCAGCCAGGACCTTGGCGGCCGCCAGGAGCCGCTTCTGCTGGTCCGAGTCAGGCTCGGCCTGGGCCTCGCCCTTGATGGCCTGGATCAACTGGGCCGTGGCCCGGGCCAGAACCTGCAATGTGCACACACCACATGCGATGACAATCAACCCCTTATCCACCTTCACAATTGGAACTGGGCCTTCAGGCAACCCTGCATTGCTTTGGGTTAGCGCAGCCTAAATAAGGATGTTTGCATGGCTCCTTCTCTATTTTTTCTCCCATCAAAAGTACAAGTGACAGGAACCTAAAGGCACCTCATGGGTCACAGCTGCCCCCTCATCTCTGCAACAACCAATACGTGCTTAGAAAGAACAAAGTGCCGTGTCAGCAGAAAAGCACTGCTGCACCAAATTCACCCATCCCTAAACACGCATGGGAGAGAACTCAAGTGGATGCAAATTGGGCGCCGCTGGGGCATCCGTCATATCCAGGGAATTGCGATTAAGAGTCACCGGCTCACGGCGGATAGTTTGCAGGTGTATTAACAACTCTCCTCGCCCCAGGAATACGCTGGATTGCCCCTCAGACAGTTCTGCCGTCGCACCTTGGCCTGCCGGACCATCTCAGGGGCGTCGCCGGTGCTGGAGAAGAGCCGGTCGGTGGCGTCCAGGATGGTGTCGAGGGCCCCGTCGTGGGCGGTGGTGGCGCGGGCCCTCCGCTCGGGGGCCCCCCGGATGAGCAGCAGCAGCTCCTCCAGGGCGCGGCTCACCTGGGCGGCGGCCGCCCGCAGGTCCGACAGCAGGGGCTCCTGCCGCGTCGCCTCCTCGCAGCTGGCCACGATGGCGTCCACGCTCTTGCCCACCTCCTTCGAGGCCTCCGTCAGCTGCTCCTGGCAGCTCGGGCTCGTGATGGTCGGTGCCACAATCTGACATAGAAGGTAAAACCCCCTCACACTTTTACTCAACAGCTAAAAACTTGTAGACGAAAGAATGAGAATGCTGTCTCAAAGGTCTCAACAAGTCAAGGCGTCCAATCCTTCACAAGTGAACCTAGCCTAAACTAGCAAGCAAGGCCCCTTTTGTGATTTGTGATACGCTCGGTGAAAACAGCCACTTACAAGAATAACCACACTCGGCCAGAAAGCGAATTCAAGGAGAAGGCAAGACCTATCAACAGCTAGCACTGTCCCAATGCCAGCAACCTCTCATCGTCATAAGCAGCAAGCCTCCCTCTTTCCTCACCTTGGCGCACGCCACCAGCTGAGAGGTGGCCAGGGCTCCCTGGGTGGCAGCACCGATCACCTTGTTCTGCTGCGCCTGGTCCGTGCTGGTCGAGGCCACATTTTTGGCCTGCAGCACCAGCGCTGCAGTCGCATTGGCCACCTGCTTGGCCGCTGCCAGCAGCTGGTCCTGCACATTGCGGAGGGAATGGCAAGGGGTGACACACACAGCCACAGCAGCTAACATGGTAGTATCACTTGGGCAGTCTGGCATAGACACTGATGGCAAAAACTGCACGCCTGAAATATTTAAAACAGGCACACGCCTGTTCAATATCCCACACGTCTAAGCAAGCCAAGGTCCCCGACAAGATACCAACGAATATATTACCAAAAATAATCCTCAGTGCAGTGCAATTTATTTTCGTAAACACTACAATGAACAAACAGGCAATAAAGTTTCTTGGCCTCCTAACACGCATCACACAGGCGTCCACTGACCCTGCCTGTTATTTGTCTCTATTTCGGGCAATTTTGCTGGTCAAGACACCTCACCATCCGTCACGTGACACTTATTACTATTACAACAGTTCGGTTTTGCCTGAGCTTCGCTCAAACTCGGGTATGCTGGGATAGCGTCCCAGTGCTGTGAAACTCTGTTCCCCGCTACCTGTCAATGTCTTTGGAACGAGTGCAGACGAGGTTTGTTAAAATATTATATGACCTTTTCAGAAGAGTATATTACACGTACGATGGAAGAATTCACCACATTGGACCAGGTAGAAGAAACAGAAAAATGCTCCTCAACATGTGCTTTCTCCACAAGCTCATTCGTGGTGTCGTCGATTGCACCGATTTACTAACCTCCGCCAATTTTCATGTCCCCACACAGTGTCGTTCCTCTCCACTGTTTTATCCTGCTGTTAATCATAAAAGCCCTGTGGAGAGAGCTCAGCTCCTCTACAGCTCACTTAACACCTGATCTGAGTATGACTTTTAGAGCACTTAAGTCCGAGCTGTACAAAATGTGGCTAAAGCCTGGGTGCATTCCTTTGTGTTGTAGGGTCGTGTGTCAATCAGACATGTAGAGATCCGTTTTTGTTATTATTTGTCTTCTCTGCTCTTCCTTCCCTATTCACATATTTCCCTTTACCTTCTTTTGTGCAGCATGCCGAAGGCATCATGCCGTTTGTGGGCATTTTTTAAATAAAATTATATTAAACGAGAAATTAGACAGGCATTTGGCGCACATTCAACTAGGACGTGCAACCCACGGCTCCCGCACCCACCTGCAGTTCGGTGTCGGCTTCATCTTCCTCGCCGATAGTGTAGAGCACAGCGTGGCTGGCCTCCCCAACTCGGCTGGCAGCATTCAGCAGGTTTTGACGAGGCTGCACAGATACCCTCCCAGTAAGAAAAACTGGTCCGCGAGCAGCCACCCAAGCAGGCCTCTTTCTGTTATTACGTGGTATAGGCCACCTCACGAAAGACCTTACTGACAGCACAAAACTGAAACACTGAACATTGGTGCTCAGCGTACCTCCTTGTTTTGGGGTTCCGCAGCCCGAAGCAAGTCGGAAAAGGCATTGCAGAGCCGCCTGGCAGCATCCAGGAGTTTATCGCCCGAATCTTCGTCATCCATCAGGGCAGCTATCATCTTGACGTCCTTCGACATTTCCGGTAAGTTGCTGGCACTGGAAAAAAAAGTGGCAGGCTCAGTTCCACAGCACTGGGGTGCAGTTTTTGTTCGGGCTGTAGAGGTGATGAAAAGAGTAGTGTAGAAGTGCCCGTTAGCTTACATTGTGGTGATGGCTGCTCCAACAGCTGGTTGGTCAACTTCTTCTGGAGGGCCTGAAGGACCGAGGTAAAAGCAAACCACCCCTAAGCTCATGCTGTACACATTTTCCTGTGCAAGCTAGGCAAAAAAGCCAAAATCAGGCAATAGCGTTGGCTACCAAACGTTAATGGACGAGTTTAAACCATCATCCCTCTTGCCCCCTGGCTGTGGGGACAGAAAGAATGTATGCAAATATTTCAAATGTAATATGTACAATCAGCGCACAAATGTCCCTAGCATAATTTTCACTCCTTGCTGGTCTTTTTAATTTTTGAATTCATGGCACAAGCATTGGACAAAGGACTAGATAGAGGATGCAACACAAACAAACTGGGCATACCCACATACACACCCACATCAACTCACCCACATTCACACTCTCAGTTAATTTTGCTTGGCCTAGTTCACGCATATACCATCCATAGCATGAAACAGTGTCATGAAAGCCAACACTAACAGAGTGTCATTAAACAACGTAGCAAGCACTGAGCAGTGGCTGCAAAGTGAAGATCATGGTAAGGCTAGAGCCTACGACTGCAATAGTTATGTTGCCACTATTAGTAATGAGCTTATATACAAAGCTGTACCAGCCCCACAAACCTAAGAGCCCCTCAATACGCAGGGTGGACTGCTGAGGCCCACACCCGAAAGGGAAGAGTGCACACAGCGGAGGAGGCAGTGCAGGCAGGGGCGGGCAGAGAGAGACGCACCGGCGGTGAGGGTGACGACCTGTGCGGTGGCGGCGTTCATGGCGGCGATCTGGGAGCTGACGTTCTGCCGGTGGGTGTCCAGGTGGCTCTGGCGCCACTGCAGGGAGGACGGGTCCGAGCCCAGCTGGGGCCGCGCCTGGGGCACCTCCAGCTCCCGCAGCGAGGCCTGCACGGCCTCCCTACCGGCCCCCAGGCTGCCCAGCAGGGCCCGCTGGGGCTCCGAGGGGAGCTCCCGCACGTGGGGCTGCTGCGGGGGCTGCACCAAGGGGAAAAAAGGGAAGAGTGGGAGTGTCCACCTCCTTCCCACCAAGAGAGCAGCAGCACTGGTGCCGTGCAAGTGCAGAGGCTGCATGTGAGGAACTCGAGTGGCTTGGAGGCTGATCTACCAAAGAATTGGAGAGGAATGCACATCCTCCCTCAGCCCCTGGTGCATGCAATCATTCCATTTCCTGAATGGTGCAGCTCCTCCCTAGGCCACCCTGCAGGGCAAGCAAAGCAGCCAGACACTCACTGTGGCCGCCGTGTGCGCGTTGATGGCCTGGCCGGTCTCCATCTGCTGCTGTGGGGCAGGCATGTGGCCCTTCACGCCCAGCTGGGCCCCTGCAACACCACCGGCCGATAGATTAGGGCACTCCAAGGAGGAGGAGAGGATACACTCTTCCAACCTGATAGCAGCGTTATAGCTTCAACCCCAGGGCCACACTAGACGTGGTGGAAGACCTGTTTTTCATGCTCTTAGTCTCTGCCAGCAATCAACAGTGTTGCTCACGTTTCCTTGCACTGTTCTAGCTCTGTTCTGCAACCATACTACTGCGACTACATGCTGGTCATTGATATCAGTTACCCCGTGCTGCCATTAAAAAGTGGCAACATCACACCAGGCAAGCCAATTTCAATCAAGGATGCAGCCACTAATTATATAATCTAATCTAATAATCTATAAGATTATTAAGCCCAGGGAACTGAAACACAACAGCATGGCAGACAGGTAGACCACCACAAATTATTACCACTACAAAAGGAAAGGTTCTAAAAAGTTGCACCCCAAGGTGGGAAACAAAGGCAGCACACACAAAATGCGGACCCAAAACGCCCAAGTTATTGTACAGCAGAAACCCAACAAGGCACTCCCCTGAACAGAAGCAAGCATCACTTACTCCCAAAAAATTGTACTGGGCAACATGGCAGCTGGTTCTTGCAGTCCCTCCCTTCCTATCCTGCCAAGTTGTTGAGATGGCCCCAAATAACAAGCACATGAGCTGGTGTTGTATGCAAGCAGTGAATAACCCTCGCTGTCATAAATTTCTGTGGCCACATGCATATATTTTTTGCAGGGGAGGGGGGTTACACGACTGCTCACAGAAGGTGTGTTCTGCTAATACAGACTTCATTCCCCTTTTGGGCCTACTACCTCGGCCCCTCAATGCTCAACTGGTGCCAAGCGCCTTGGAAGATGAGCTTGTTGGAAGAGAAGGGAGGGAAGGCAGACCTTGTGCTCCAGGGCGAACCACGGCTGGGAGGGCCACCGAGCCAACCGCTGGCTGGGTGGGCTTGGCGGCCGGCGTGTGCTGCAGGATGGTGGCCCTGGAAAGCCCCAGGCAACTGGTTTCAGCACTCGGTCTCATGCATTAGCGGGTTATTACAAAGGACCACAGCTTTGGTTCCTAAAATTCATCACTCGTTGCCTGGGCAACCCCAAATACACATGGAACTTTGTAGTTCAGGACTGCCACATACAAGCAGCCACTGCATGAGGCTTGTGTGCAATCTATACGCCCAGACTAGGGGCAGATTCAAGCAATATTGAAGACAGAAACATCTGCATCAAAAATTTGTCAAGAACTCGAAGCAACGTCTAACCAGCATACCATATTTTCGCGCATATAACCTGCCCCTGCATATAATCCGCACACCCACTTTCAGCCTGCCCGAAAATAAATTTAAAAAAGCCTCGCGTATTGCCGCATATTTGATACAGGAAAGGCTGCACCAAAGCTACTGCTCGAGCAACACATCACATACTATGTAGACAGAAAAAGCGTATATTTAGCAAGTAGAATACACCGACTGCAAGGTGAAGGTCAAAATTCACTCAGTGTCACCGCTCTCGCTGGAGCTATGGAAGACTTAGTCAGGGTTACTGCGCAGGAGCTTCACGGCACAACGCGCGTTGCCATGAAGCTGCACTACAGAAAATACCTCGCTGTTATCCGCATACTTTGCCGCTGAAATTTTCGCATTTTTTGTGCGGGTTATACGCGCGAAAATACGGTAGCCACCCTTTGGAAAACCCTTCGAAACGTGCCAGTAGTGGTACGTTAGAAATAAGCTTAGGCCAGAGCTGAGGCCCCCACACACATTTTAAGCCCACATTCGTGAGTTGTTTCTACGTTCTGCCCCACTTCCAGCCCTCTTTGTCACCAAAGGGAAAGAAGGCAGGTACCCAGGAGGGTGGTCCCTGTTCAACGGCCAATGCCTGCCCTCATTCATCAACGGGTGATACCAACATGTGGGGAGGGGAAAGCACACTCACTTGGCTGGTGAGACGCTGTCCTCCACCATGGTGGACCCCTCGTCTCCATCAATGCCCAGGTGGTCCTTGGCCCTCTTCTGCAGGCCCAGAACAGAAGCACACTCAGTCAGCAATCGGCCGCTGAACCAATGAGGTTGGCCTTGGCCACACAAGGGCATCACCAGAGCCGCCGAATACTAGCCTGCCGTTCCTACGCAGCTCGTCATTAAAAACAACCATTTTGTTTAATCCCGCCACATTTTTTCTTTAATGGTTTCCTTAACTCTTCGCCTACTAGGGGGCAGGAACCTTATTCCAAGACTACATAGCTTGCACTGCAAAAAGAGTACATCAAAGAAAAACTTAAGGATGCCTATACATAAATTGCAGGCACAAAACTTCACTTTCTTGCATCCCAAGAGGGCCTGCACTACAGTTTAATCCCGCTACAACGAAGTCCGCTTCAACGAAATATTTCCAATTCCCCGTCAGCTAGCCATAGGAGTCAATGCAAAAAAGTCCTCGCCACAACCAACCATTTGTCTGGCTTGCTTTCGCTTCAACGAAATTTTCGATGATTCGGGCTGGATTTGAACAATTATTTTACAATAAAATAAGCATAGCGCCAGCTATCTGTAACTTTTTATACATTCAGGACGCTTAGTTTCACCGAAAACATGCGCGGTGCACCCACACTGCCACCCAAACAAAAACAAACTCATAGGTGGACGCCACGCCATTGTTTGATGGTGATAACGATGCGGTGGGCCATTTTTACATGAGGCGCAAGCCAGGTTCACCAAGCCGGAGCTATAGGTGGTATTCATTGAAAAGTTTAGCTGTCAATTTCTTCGCTTGGCAACACTGGAAATGGCCACGGACATGGCGCGGCTTGTGCCAAGGCGGCCGCACGCCGTAGAAAAGAAAACACCGGCGTGTGTCGTCTGCTCCGTTTCAACCCGATTCTCAACGATGGTGTCAACAGAGATGTTATTAATCGCACTCATATTGGAGTCGAGGCATTAGTTTGCATTCGGTGGGCTAAAGCTTGGAACGTACAAACCATATCATGCGCTTAGCACGGACAAGTACCGCCATCCCGCGGAGCCCGACGTAACCAGTGACGGCACACTCACATGGTTGCCTGCATGCGTGCCTCGCTATTGAATACAGGCTATAGACAATCCGTATCCAGTTGAAATCGCGCGAATGTGCTCTGCTGCTGCCGCAGCGCCGTCATGTATGTGTGGTGAGCAGCTGTCCTTGCAGTTTTCCTTCTACAATTCTTCAAAGTCAAAAGCAAAAATAATGTTTTTGTGTTTAGTCTTGAACCTGCGTCATCCTATCTTAGTCGCAAGCGCGCGGTCGCTTTAAATGAAAGCGCGCACAGCTTGCCTGCCAAGATCTGTTGCTGCGGTGCCTAGTCAGAAAATAAGATAATGACGCCGTTCCTGCCACAAGCGAGTGGGGGCTTCCAACCGCCTAGCAGCTATCTGCAAGTAATCAGCTCGGTGGAAACGCCTTGTTGTACAGCAATACACTTTGCGCCTGCATTTCTTCATTTCTTCACCTCTCCCCTCCTCCTCAGTATAGCACTCTTTGCGTGCATGTAAAAAAACAGATAACCATTGGTATGTTTGTTATCTGAATAAACACGGCGTTACTGCCCGTCACTCCTTTTTCTAAACATTGTATTATGCTGCCAATGACGCAGAAATATCCGGGGCCATTTTTCTTGCCCTTCCGTGCTGTGTTGGGGCAGATTTCGCCTCAGCGAATTTTCACTTCAACGAAATTTTTTGCACGTCCCGTCAATTTCGTTGTAGCGGGATTCGACTGTACAATGCAACAAAATTTTCTAAATCCTTTTAATGTTTACAGCAGAAATGTCTGCCATTAAAGGGGGAACAATCCATTTCTCATTGCCTCTTCCTTCATATAAAGCTAGCCGTCAGAAAGAGTTTTGGCTAGCACACAGCAGACAATACGACTAGTGGAAAAACACTTTGCGGGTTTTATCTGCAGCATCTGCAACGTCACACCCTGACAGAGGTTGTAAGGAAGGAAGTGTAAAAGTGTGCTCACCTTCTTGAGGATGATGTCAATGTAGCCAGCAATGAGCTGGGAGATCTGCTCCCCCTCAGTGGTCTGCACCGAGTAATATGACTCGGAGTAGTCTCCAAAGTCCTGCAGTGAGAAGGAGCCATCAGGAAGGGCACAGGAAGCCTGACGCCCCACTTTGGAAGGGAATATAAACATCGAAGGGCACCAAACCCCCTTTTATGGCCTAAAAATGATGGCATCCATTTTGAACTTTGTGCAGACAACTCTATGCGGAATGCAACCAGAACACAAACTAGAATGTAACTTCATTAATTACTTATCAATGGCAAAGACCTGAATGAAGCTTTGGCTAAGCACAGCAATCTTTAAGAAGTGCATGCGAGGCACTAGCTGTGCCACAAAGACAAACAAGCTTTCTTGCAGGCCTTGCGAGAGATGAGTAAAGTTAACAAGTGGTCAAGTGTAGCAGTCATTTTGACCATGAGTACCATATTTTCGCGCGTATAACCCGCCCCTGCATACAACCTGCTCCCCCCTTTCAGCCCACGAATAAAAAAAATATATCCCCACGTATTGCCCGCACATTTTATACATGAAAGGCTGTGCCAAAGCAGCAACATGGCACATTTGTTTATGCAAAAAAACTTACCTAACTGACTACTGTATAAGGTGGAATGTAGGTCGAGATTTTTTACCGAAAATTTTGCCGAGAAGTTACCCCTTGACCTATATAGTGGTGACTGACATAATTCTAACTGTCATCTGGCAACCGGGCAGCCCATTGAGCCCATCCAAACCGCAAAAGCACCATCACCAGCACCATCAATCGAATGCGCTGCCATCTTTGTTGCTTCTCTCCATGCTTTTCTCACTGTCAGTAAATGTGTGCGTGCTTATTTTTTGCTCGAAGCGAGTTTTGGCACTTGGTGCCAGTTCACAGCAGCATTTAACAGAAAAGTTGGGGGTTTTCCAAAGCCACTGACATGTCCGCCTTGCAATTCACCAAAGGAGTGTACGCTACTGGCGTTAGCTGAAGGGGCAAATCTTCAACGCTTGAAAGACCCCGTTCCATGGGCACTGCTCTGTGTGCCTGTGCTGCTGTACAAAATGGCAACTTCTATCCGCAAACATCATGCGACGTCTCTACAAATGGATACCCTAAGATGCTTGCTGGCCGCCTGCAGAGACTGGCTCTTGCTATGGTCTGCAAATGAGTGCCCCATGCTTTGCACCTGCTTCACGATGACATGGTCTTGTGAGTGTTTAAAAAGTGCTGCATAAGCAATTTCCTGGACTGTACCAAGGACGACTTGCTGTGTGGGCGACAGCCAGCGGGCAGCAGTCGTCCGACAACATTTCAGACAACCCTAATGAGTAATCTCAGACGAAACAAGTTATAGCCTCAATAAAATGATATTGTGTACTGAATTATTTTTTTTGCATTTTTCCGCTACAAGGTAATGAGGTTGACCTATATTCCGACTCAACCTATATTCCGCATTATACAGTAGGTAACCAGACGACTCGCCAAATATTTTTTTTTCAGGTTGGTATATTATTGGGCTTTGTGTGCAGAATTAGCACTGTCAATGGGACAAGAGTGGTTTAGTCACTATTACGGCCGTAGGGGCTTCACAGCACAATGCGCATTGCGGTGAAGCCGCATCAAAGGAAATATCTCGCACATAATCCGCACTTCTACTTTACCCCTGAAATTTTCGCATTTTTGGTGCGGGTTATATGCATAAAAATATGGTATGTGCTTGCAGGTCAAACAAACCATCTAGACGCAAGCTCTGGCCAGGGTTAGCTCCAGGGCAGAGCTCAGAAACCACGAAAAGAAGCTAGTGGGGAAAATAGATCCCCCAATTGAACATAACGTATGTACAAGTGACCTTCACACAGACCCTGAAAGTGCAAATAAATTCTTCATGAAGTTATAGCTCAATACCAGGCAGGCATTGAGCTATCCAAGTGCTCTCCTTGCACTTGAGTTCAAGACAAAATGGCCCTGTTACTCTAAATGATAGTTAACACTATGTGAGATGTAAACTCCTTCCTGGTGTACATGATTAGCTATTATTGTTTAAGCACTAAAGTAATGTGGCACATCTGCATTCTAAGCCAAACCAGATTGTTTCTAGAGAGCTTTGAGTAACAGCATAGGAGCATTTCATTATAGCCAGATGGATATATTCCAGTGAAGTTCCACTTTTCCAAGAAGGAGGTTGGAAGTCCTGCCCACAAAGTAAACGGAAGACACGTTCTCGACATCGCTTACCAGGGTGAAGCTGTTTGGCGAAGCAGCCCAACGACGTACAGTGGTCAGTGGCCAGACCTTCATGATCTGCATGGAGTTGGTCAAAATTAGGCGAAACTTTACCCCTAAACGAACTCCAAGACTATGCCGTCTGGATACCGATTACACAGGCTGTACAATGACTGCCAATATGAGTTAATAGCCGCAAATATTAAATATGCTTTTCATTACAAGCATTCAATAAATAGTGCTCTCTGTTCATGCAAAATATTTTTTTCCTTAAAAACTGAGAAATAAAAGAATAGCAGAGTTTTCTAGTTCCTGCCATGTTACACCTACGCTACGAGACAAGCCATAGTGGATGGCTACAAATTAGTTTAGATCACCTCAGGATCTTCAATGTCCACCAAAATCTTGACCCCTAAGTGTTTTAATGTTCCACCTCTGTAAGAAAAACAGCTGCTGCAACCAAGAGTTAGCTTGATAGGATTCAAAAGTAAGTTACCTCCACTGAGTTTGCTCTGCCACTGAGCTGGCTTGCTAAGATTAGAGGAGCCATGAAGAGAAAATACAACTTTGTTTAATTTGAAAGAACTAGAATTCAGTATCTCACTCAGCTCCATTACAGCCACAAAAGATGCTTTTTTAACGAAAAAAAAAAGAAAAAGTATTTAAAAACTTTCAAATTTTGTGCCACAGTGACAAATTATGAGCAAGAAATTATGACGTCATACGGGCCAACAATGAAACCTAATTTTCAGTGCGTTAACTGCACATTAGCATTCAAGTGATGCGGCCAAATGGAACTAGAGGCCCCATTACAGACGTCCAGTCACGTGTAGTCGCGACAGATCATTAGGCGGCCGCCAATCGCACAAACAAGGTTCCGTGACGTCATAGAAAAGTTGCGGGAAATTGGCTAGGGGGTCGCAACTGCTTCACACGTTTTCTTCAATATCTCCGTTATTTGTTCGAAGATTGCGATGATATTGGTATCATTTTTATCCGGACTAAGCAGTCTTTCTAATAAACACAACTTGTATTTTGTCTTCATGGCTCCTTTAAAGACATAACAGGATTTAAGATTCTGGTCCACTTGAGAACTGACCTTTAGTTCCAAATCTAGGCCCAGGTAGCCCAGTGCATACCATGAGGTATTGTTTCCATACAGCAGAGATGGCTGAATGATGCCCATCATTAGCTAATGCAGCATTTAATGGACAGCCCAGACAACCAAACGTTGTTTAGAATTAGCCTTATTCCAAGCTAAGCTGCTCTCATGAAGTTCCAAATTTGACTACTTAAACTGCCACATATGACAACTCCACATCAACGCTGCAAAATACGAGCTTGTTCTTGATGTGAGAGTTGCTCCTTAAAAGTCCTCAGCTGTGCCTGCTATAGTGCACAGCTTGCTTGTGCAGGTCAGTCTAGTAACTTGAAAATTTTAAACGCCCTAAGATTATGCCAATGCTGCAATAATTACTTACTAATTCTAGATATCCCTCTTCAGTGAATAACCTTAGGTACGGCCGTCTCTGCAAGCTGTCTTGTCATTTACAGCTTTGCTCCAACCTTCCTTGAAGTAATAACTTTAGGGACGACCACAATCAATGCGTCCTAAATTTGAATCAAGAATAAGAAAGCAATCCTGCTGCAACTGCATTCTCTTGATGCATTTCACACTTTTTTTCCTCTTGTCGTCTGTCCGGTCTCAGCTACTGCCTGCCTCATGATGTCTTTCCGGGTACTTGAGACAGACAGGCAGGCAGGTGAAGTGTACCTCACCTCCTTTGTGCGCTCGTCAAGACGCATGACGCTGTCCTTGGTGACGCCGAGCAGCCGTGGCACCAGCTTGTTCTTGCCCTTCATTTTCTCCTGCACACAAGAGCATCGTCAGGGTACACGGCAGAGCAACTCAAACAAGCTGACCGCCACCCCCTTCAAGGCTTTTGTGCTCATGCACTCCGGCTCCCCATGCCCAGTGTGAGCACACCAAGAGCACGGCAATGCCCCATGCAGTGCTGCAAAGGCGATGCACCCACCTTGACGAGGAAGAAGGTGACGCCGTACGTCTTGAGGGAGCGAGCCAGGGCCACGTACTTCACCTTGGCGTCCAGCTCTGAGGTGCCAATGTTTTTGCGGTGTTCCTGGCAGGAGGAGGGGGAGGAGGAAACTGGGAGGTTGCGGCAAATGCCCCCACCACGGGAGAGCAGCCCGCCGAGCACTCACCGCAAATATCTTTTTCTCAATTCCTTTGATCTTGGCATAGTCCTTGGGCAGGAACTCCTTCAGGCTGTGCGGAGAAAAGTGCGCTGGCCATCACTCTCCCGCACCTTCGTAGAGCAGCAACCAAGCCTGCCATTACCACTCACTCGAGAAAGCCCGGCTTGTGCTTGGTCTCGTTGTGGTCCCCAAACTGGATCTGGCACTGGAGACCAGCAAACTTGCACGCCTCCTCCAGGGTCACCGGGTGCGTCGTGTTCAGGATGGCGTCCCGAGCCTGCAGGCCCCACCACCAGTGCCCCACGGGCAGCACACAACGCACCATTAGTACGCTGTCAAGCACTGGTTGCAGCCTGCAAGCGCTGCTAGTAACTTGCCCTGAGGATCAGGCTGCTATCTCACTCCCACTGGCTAGTCTATTTAGAGGGTAGCCAGCTGACAGTAACTTCTCCAGACAGGCAGTGGTTCCTCACTCAAGACCCACATGGAACACTTTTTTTTTTTTAAGCAAAAATGTGAAAAGCCAACCTTTGGTATTTCATATGTTTCTTACATAGCTTTTAGCTACAGTTATTTGGCTGTTAACAATGGTCCTCCTCCAGAAATGTGCCAGGCTGCGGATGAACATCACAGAAGAACGCTGTCATTATAAAATTATATTAGAGATTAATATTGCACTTATACAAAGAAAAAAATGTTGCTGTATATACGCATCTCCACAAAACGAGAGCAGCAAAGCCCTAAAACCAAACTGACGGCTCATAGTTCTCCCACGGCACATAAGCAGTAACTATGCAGCCCTCCACTTAACGCAATTCCTAGGCTGACCTGCACAATTTGCACCCAAGTCACCCACACTCTGTCCGATTATCATAAGCCCAACAGGTACAAGTTCAACTCTGTAAATGAAGGCAGGTGAAGGCGGTCCATTTTATTCGAGCAACCACTGAGACAGGGAAGCCGTTCCCGAATGCCCACAAGCTTAGTGTTGAGCAAAGCCAGTGGGGATCATGGGGGGGAGGCCCACCTGAACGTAGAGCAGGTTCAGCTGGACGGGGTCCCTCGAGTCGACATTTGAGTCGGAGAAGAAGTACTTGCGCCGCAGGGTCAGCATCTCGTCCTCGTCCACCCCCAGCTCCCGCAGCGTCTTGGAGTGGTCCACCCAGTTCACTGCGTAGGGCACGCAGTGGTGTGAGGACACGCATGAGGGGGCCCGCCACCGCTGGCGGCCCCCACCCCGGTGAAGAACTCACGGTCGTCGTCCGTCTTCAGCTTCTTCTTCAGCTGCTCCATCTTCTGGTCACGGTCCTTGTCCTTCTTGTCCTGCACACCACAAGAGGCAACCACCCCGCAGTGAAACCTCTCAGCCGTGCACAAAACTTCTCAGCTGTGCATGGCAGGGCACATTGGCAAGGGTGCAAGAGATTATGGCCACTGCCACACGGTGCAACATATTCATTCAAACCTAAGTTGAGTTTTTAGTCAAGCGTCACAGCCACACCAGAAACTCTGTGGGCGTTATACATTGCTAGCTGCAGTTAATGGCACTGGGACATTCCCATGCTTGTCACCATGACTACAAGCAAGGGTGGAAACAGGAAGATCACCGAAGCTCACGACACACACCTTAAAGCAAAAAAAAAAAAAAAAAAACTGCAAGCACTCAGCCACCACTGTCTGTTTCGCTTGCGCTGAGACTGTCTGAGGCACTAAGTATTCATCAGCCTTAGACAAACGTCGATACCAAAGACTGTTGAAAAGCACTGCAATTTCCAGGTGGATTTCTGTAAACTTTGCCACTTTATAAATAACGATAAAATGTGGCAAGCAAAATTTTTTTTAAAGTCCAACTTTCTCTTACGAAAATTATGCAGGTTTTAAAAGGGAGCAAAATTATGAGAGATTTCTCACTCCTTCAATAAATCTGCCTGAAATTTTCCCCCTCCACATAACACCCACAGAGTATGAATAGCTGCTCCAAAATTGGTTCAATAACATGAATGCTATGGCTTCTGAAAATTTGTCTGTCCACAGGCGAACCCTGTTCGATGTTTGCACCTGTAATGGGCTAGAGCCTAAGTAAATAAGAAACTGTGAAGACATTATATTGAAATAAGGTCACTACTAGCTGCTGGTTCGGAGGCATGCAAGGCCTGCACATACCCGACGAAGTGTCAGGGTGCCGGTGTTGGGCTCCTTATTTTCATCCGGAAGGTCCCGCACCAGGGAGAATTCATCGTGATTGGTGATGCCTGCAGAGAGGTAAGAGTCTCAGCACCCTATCACGCACAACTGCAAAAAACGAGTCTAACCAACAAACTGAACAAGTGAACTAGGGCGGGCTAGTTTTTCCAAGTCAAATAACAGACACCCTTGCTGCGTTCTCACTGTTAGTAGTATATAATAAATGCGGCATATTGGTTACCAATATGCAATGTTATTAGCAATACACACTGTCAGCAGTTTCTTGGGGTCTGAAATGTGGAGCAATACATGCCAAAGGTGCCACGCGATCACTAGAAGCATCTACATGTAAGTCCCTGATGATGTAACTCGCACTTAGCAAGCACTGCTTCTTGCTTTTGATTGAGTTTTGAGTATTGCAATGTAATAACCGCCATAGTTTTGCTGGAGATCCATTTTCCACTGCCTATTATCTCATTTGAATAGTAGAGAGATGCCTTGCATGTTCTTTGTACAGTAAAAATTGCCTTCTATGCAACGTCTTGCACCACTCTGAGCAACTAGCTTAGCTGTGCTGGTAGTCACGCCTGCACTGCTTCTTGACTCCAGTGCAACCTAAGAGACTGCAGCAATGCAGCACATTTCCTCAGTTTTAGTGCCGCTGTGTCCTCGCTTATCACCAGTGTAATTCCAAAACGTATATATGTAACCGAATTTTAGGAATTATTCCTGCACAGGGTCTGAGATAAGAGAAGCCCCCTTGCTAGTAAAAGCAACGCTCACTACTCAGCAGCCTCCGCGTTGTTTAAGTAGGCCCTGGCCCACGTACCAATCTTGGTGCAGATGACCACCATGAGGTTGGCGATGGGCTGGCTGTCGTCCACCAGGACTGTCTTGACCGATCCGTCCAGCATACGCACCCGCAGGGGACGCAGCTTCTTGCGGTACTCCAGCGTGTCCTGCAGTGACCCCCACCACACTCGGCACACGCACCACTTGCTCGCACAGCACAACACGTAGAGCGAGCTCCTGCCCAAACAGTTGTATTTGAGACCTTTCACCTCGCATACCAGCCAGAAGACAGTGTCTTGACCAAGCATCAATAAGGAAGGGTGGGCAGCTTAGATGCTGCAACAGACCACGCATGTGAAGTTTTCCAAGCTTGAATGTTCAAGAGCATTTGAATATACTGCCTTCTTCTCCTTTCACCTTGAAGGCAAGCATTTCTCAATGTGAATTTAAGCAGCCAGAACAGCTTTTGTCCCCGTTTCTGTGCGGTAATACCTTCAAAATGAATCAGTTCCAGCTAGGCCGGCTTGCAGTGACAATAAAAAAAATTTGTGATGCTTACCCAACGTTAATGCCACTTTTTTTTTATTAACAAAGAAACTATAAGGGCATTAGAATCCCCTAACCCACGTGAAACCTCAACTGCTTTGGTGACAGCCCGCTTTCATCATGATTACCACATGGTGGCTAATACTAGCACTCCTGAACTTTCTCCAAGATCAAATTCAACTGTTTCTTCCGTGCAGAGGTTCACACGGCCTTTAACAAGATTTATGAGCTTTTAACTTTGGCACAGGCAGCAGCAATAACACTATAAAGACTCCAGACATTTCGCATTGGCTTTTTTTTTCTTCTGAGCATTGTTGTCAATTGATGGTTTATTCCCATCTGGTACCTATAAGAAATCCATGCATTATAAGATGTTTACAATCCTACTTTTCGTGTTTTTATAGGGTCTTGAAAAACAGATATTCAAGTTTCACAACATGGCATGAGGAGTTAGATCGTGTTGATAAGACAGCATTACATAGACATTTATGATTGAAAACACCAGACAGTCTCGAAATAAAAGTGAGTGGCGTTGAAGCCAAGAAATTCACAACAACCAGTATGGTTAGGGTGGATCAAACAGAGAAAAGCAGGGCCATTAACCAAGGAAAAACAAGTGTAATGACATTTCAGCTCTCAGAACGAGAGCCTTGACCACAAATTACATTGTTTTCTTTCATGGCCCATGCCCCCTTCCATCACGATTGGTGGTCAGTGAAAACTCTGGCTGCTCTATATTTTCAGAGAACAACAATAGAGTAAGCATTGCAGTGATATGTGCATTAAACCTGGGTCAATTTGGTATAAAACTGATTGGCTCGCAGATCTTGACGTACAACAAACTTTTAGAAATGTGACGCAGTAAAAAACTAGCAGATGTGTACTCCTAGTGCATTCCCTAAGCATTATTCGGAAGAGTACACCTGGGCGCCCAGGGCTCGCTTTAGCAGACATGCGGTGGATGCCAGACTGACCCCGGACTTGAGAAGGTAGTAGCCAAGAGCCTTTCCATTTTCCAGCCAGCAGCCCGACTTCTTGGGGTCTTCGTCTGTCAGGAACAGCCCGTACTCCTTGGCTGCACCAGAATTCCACACACAACACTCACTGCAAGCCACCACTGGTGCTAGCTGCTCTTTGGCAGCTAGTATGTGCACAGCTCATGAAGGGAAATCGAAAGGTTTCATGAGCAAGAAAATGTTGCAACAGCAGGCACGCACAACTGGTCACTGACCTGAACTAAATGTTTTGCACAGTGACTATACTATCTTACTACCGTAAAGTTAAGATAAAATGCCCTCCCCAAAAAGATCACCCACTCCCCCTTAGGGGGTGAAATATTCAATTTGCTAAAGGACCCCAAAGATCACCCATTCTCTAATGGCTTTAGCACCCATGAGTGAACTAAATAAACGCGAATCCTCTATTCATGTGTTGATGTAGTCACTAATTTGTACTTTCCGTACTTCACCCGAAAGTTCACCCATCTCGTATTTTTCCCTTGATATCTGCGTAGTTTTGGTTGGCTATGCGGACATTTTCTTTGTAGCTTTTCTGCACGTGGCCCGAAAGTTTGCCAACCCTATATTTTTCCCTTGATACCACTGTACTTCGTGTGGGCGTTCTTTCGGAACCTTACTATTCCCCATACTATTCCACATCTAAAGAAATGTTGAGCCTGGATCTCGGGCTTTGAGGGTAGGAAAACAGATCTGGGGACTAAGGCTGTTCAGTAGTCAAAGTGTTCAGCTGCCACAGCAAGGAAACAAAACCACAAATGAACTTTTCCCCCCAGTAACGCTCAATTAAGGGTACGTAAACCCCGAGAGTTTCACAGCGGCATTTCTGAGATCCTCGAAGTGCTGGCTGCTCAGTGAAGCCTCTTTGTGTTAATAGCTGCCCAACAGCACTGGTCTAACTTGTGCAATCCCACTGTGACCATACTGAAGGAGAAAGAGCTGGCTGTGAATGGGCTTCTCGTAGCTTCTATTTTTTATTGCAAGGCTGGTCATTGTTTGTTCGCTTGATGTTTCGAGCCTACTTTGACTGGCTGTCTCAAGATCTCTGGCTAAACATACAACACAAAGCAGTTGCAGCAACAGAGGAGAAAAGGCTGACCATCGCTTAGCGCAGAGTCTGGAACCTTGTCTCGGATGATGCGGCAGGCATCGTAGACCAGTGTGCTCGGTTCGAACTGTATAGTCTTGATCACCTTGTTGTCGGGCACGCTGATCTTGAGCGAAAGCATCGCCATGCCTCCGCACCCTAGTGGAGGTTGCCTGCACACACAAGGGGTAGTAAGACACTAAGTTGCTACCAATGCACCAACTAAAGCCAAGGTGGCAAGCGGACCAAGGCTAGGCAACCGTTCAAAAGAGCGGACAGGGTGACGTGTGGGTGCACCTGATGGAACGCACAATAGGCTTCAGCAATCCCACCAGCTTTATGGCCCAAATCCGAGTCAGAGAATGGTACAACTGTTTCTTTTTTTTTTTATGCTGGTAGCATGCTTCAAAACATAAATATCACTTCAGTGGTTTATTCTCATCAGTGCACAACAAGAAACAAGAGTCATGAGCCATTCCACTCTTTGAAGGTGGATAACCAGAGAATCTGATATGACACAGGATTTCGAACAAAGGTACCAACTGATTCATTGCTTTCATAGGTAGTCATCGTGATGACAAGTATGCACACACATTTATTGTCTTGTCTTCCTGGTTTTACATACATTAACGTGAATGGCTTACCCCCCTCTCCCCCTCTCCCCCCCCCCCCCCCCCCCAAGGCATATTGCACGTTTTTTTATAAGCAAGTGAGTGCAAAACCAACTGTTACAAAATGCACTGTCCAAATGTCTACAGTGTGGTAACGAAAGTCATGACTGAGATTGTGGCAATAGCAGTCTCTGAGATTGTTAACAAGGGAGAAAACTGGCTAGAAGTAAAACGGCACACTTGAAATGTTCCTGCATTACTGGAAAACCCAAATTAAACTGCACTCTCGCCAATGGAACAACCACCACATGCTCAAGCTGAAACCAGCCTCAAGGCACGCACCGCTGGGTAATTTCTGCGCAGTTTCAAATGACAAAACACGTTTGTTTTTCCGGCCCCAACTGCGGCAGCGACAGCTCTGTCAACGCACCTCAGCAGTAGTTTCCACCCTAGCGGCGTGCAACCACTCCCTCAAAAGTGCATGGTTGAGCAGAGATCGATCCCGACGTACACCCGCTAAAGCCACTGAGGTGGATGAATTCTTGGCGTGCTGCCAATACCAGTGGTTCTCAAACGGAAGTCCGTGAAGGCATTTTCTAGGGTCTGTAAAGCTCTTGCTTTTTTCAGTGCAGACTCCTCTCCATCATCCTTTCATTTCTTCCACGCGACAGTAGAGATGCAATGCAAAAAAGTTGATTTCGCTCCAAAGTCGCTTGCCCAACAAGCCCCACTACGTTGGCTTTCCCGCACGACGCCAAAGCTATGCGTGAAAGCCAAGCGCGCACAGAACTTTTGTGAAGATTCAAGGTATACGGGCGACGACCAGGCTAGTCAAGGGGTGGCTTTATCAGTGCCTCACATACTCCTCATATCGTCACCCATCACAGTCTACTATCAGGGTAATGATACCTCGGCGCAACCGCGCAATGGTCAAAAATCGGGCGTGGCCACCCAATCGCATGGTAAGAGCGCCTCACCAGCAGCGAGAGAGCGACGAAGCCGATTGTGCCCGGCAATAAATGGCCCATGGCGTGAAAAAGTAGGGGAATGATACCTTGGCACATGCACAACGCCCTTAGCAAAGAAAAAATTAAGAAAAAAAAATCACTGATGATTGCGATACCCCATCATGCGAAATTTGAACGCAGCTGTTTAGAGTTTTGATTTCGAGATATACTGAGGCAAAGTACTTGTGAGACTTCTTTCCGCTTCGCTTCTCATGCTTCCGATGTACCTTGCCCCACCTGCCTCCTCGCGCTCTCTCCGTTAACAAAGGGAAGCTAGATGGTATCTCATCTTGGACAGAAAATGGAACTCTACCAAACACAAAACAAGAAGGGAGTTACAAAAACGACATGTACAGTCACTGACAAATGAAACGCTAATACGAAAATATGAACCAGAACAAAGAAATAGCGCGATTTCTTTCCATGCAAGTCAAATTGTCGCGTGGTTTAATCATTACAGTAAACAATTTTGGAAACGCATCTTTCAAAATATACCACCAATGGTCTGTTATTTGATCTCCACTTTTCATATTCTTTGATTTTGCGTGTTCCAGTTCATATTTCATTGCATTTCATTTGTCCACGACTGTATAGTACAGCGCCTTGAGTTGCACAAGTCGTTTTGTAACCCCAGCCTTGCTTCGTGCTCGGTAGCTCACCGTCCTTCACTGTTCGCTGCAATTCGCGTTCGCTTGCTGCCCCCTGCCGTTCTCTTGGGCGACGCCGTTCAAAGCACGAAAGGGCTGCGCTTGAAAGAGACGGGGAAAAATCTCACGCATAGCTGGTAATCGACGTAACACAGAGCTTTCATCGTAGTCCACCTGGGTTGAAACGGACTTTCATGTGTCATATTTTTTTCTCAGTGTTATCGTGCTTGGTGTGGTTGCTTATCCCCCCCCCCCCCTTCCCTCCCCCAGCAACCACGGACGTACGTGGGACGTCCGAAATACGGCCAAACATCGTGCCGAACATTCAATGGCCAGTTTTGACACGCACTGTACGTCCATGTTTGAGAGAGAGAGAGAGAAATAACTTTATTATGTTTGTTGGGTAGTGGGACGTGGTGGGTGCCCCTAGTCCAGGGCTCCAGTCTCCAGGGCGCCGGTGGCTGCTCTGGCGATCGTACGGCACTGCTCGTCGTAGTCGGCGCTAGACAGTGCCTCACTCCACTGCTCCTCTGTTAGAGGGTTTGTGAATTTTGTGGCACCCTGCTGCCGTATGGTAGAGTGTGGCTACTTGGTTCACTTGGGGCACAGCTTCGGGTATTGGGTTGGGTACAGTTTGTGTAGACGGGAGAGGTGAGGGAAGGTGTTCGTTTGGATTGAGCGGAGTGCTGTTTGACCCCGTCTTTGCAACTTGGGATGAGGATGTGGGAATTTAATTCGGGTTGCTTTGTAGTAGCTTAGAATTTCGGAATATATGGGCATAACAGGAACAGGAAACTCTGCTTGGGGGATGTCAGCTCGGGGAAGGGAGGCGCGAGCCCAGGCGTGAGCCTGTTGATTGCCCTCAAGAGTTTTCATGGCCAGGGGCCCATATGATTTTGATTGGATTATTTGATTTGTAGCCGATTGCTAATCTGTGAGCTGTTTTGCCGATGCGCCCTCTCGCCCACTGCCTGCAGGCGTTTTGGGAGTCAGAAACAATGTTCATTGCACATTTTCGGGCGCACAGTGGACATCCAGAAACGGATGTACAAGTCCGAATGACATCCCCGCGTGGACGTGCAAAGTTACTACGAAGCATCAAATAATGGCTTAAATTGAATATAAAAGCAAAAAAAAACGAAAAAAAAAACCGCTGTGCTTTTCAACTAAATATCTCATACATCAACTCCCTGACTCTTGAACCGCGCTGTATTAAAACTTCCACAGACAAGGGAAGAACACCCAAGGACGGGACGAAGCGCCAACTATACTCGGTTACAACTCAAGAACGGCACCACCTCATGTAGTGTATCACTCCGTACCCGCCGTGGTGGCTCAGTGGCTAAGGCGTTGCGCTGCTGAGCACGAGGTCGCGGGTTCGATTCCCGGCCGCGGCGGCCGCTTTTCTGATGGAGGCGAAAAGCAAAAACGCCCGTGTGTACGAGATTTCGGCGCACGTTAAAGATCCCCAGGTGGTCAAAATTAATCCGGAGCCCTCCACTACGGCGCGCCTCATCTCCTGCGTTGCGTCGGCGCGTTAAACCCTACAATCAATCAATCAGTAACGCCCTACTTGCGCCGCGCGGAGAAACATCCGGCTACGGTGATAAGGCACAGCGGCAACTTCCGGTGCCGTTCTTAAGTTGTCACCGAGTATAGCAACTGATTTATTTTCCACAACACACACAGTTATGCATAAAAAGACACTGGTCCGAATCAACGTTATAAATCGATAACAAGAAAATTTCAACCTGTCAATTTCAACACCCCTCTCATCTCAGCGCCTCTGCGCATGTGTAAGAAATTCTACCTCGCTATCTGTGAGGGTGACTGACGGCATGCTTCTGCAGGCGTGTTTTTATGATAGCGAAGGCTTAAAGAATCTCTCTATCTTCTCTACGGACGTCCGTCCGGTGGTTGCTGCTTGGGCGTCCGGACATCCGGTGATCTCGGGAGGGTGGGCCGGATTCATTTGCCCGGCCCCGCGGCAGCGATACGCGGAGGGCAGCGTTATCTGGTTATCAGGACGCAGTCGGCAAGAATGCGACAGAAGCAACAGCAGCAGCAGCCCCCGAAAACCAGGAAAGAAGCCCAAAAAAGCTGCGCCTCAAAAAAAAAAAAAAAAAAAAAACAGTCTTCTTTTTTTTTTTTTTCCTCTTTAATCCCTCGTATTGTAAGCCCCGTCTCTTACGGATGGGTGGGAAAGGAGCCCAAGAAAGCTTCGCCTCAAAAGAAAACAATCGGGCCCCTTCTTGCCTAACCATTCGCGTTGTGAGCCTCGCCTTTTATGGATGCTGCCTCTTTATCATTCGGAGAAATAGAAGGGACAGTACCCTTCCTCTCACTGACTGATACGAACCGCTCCAAGCGCTCCAAGAATTTTACTGAACGGCCATATCAGTTAACAAGAGGCCGATGCACGCGGCGTATCCAGGCGCCTCTTCCGATAAAGGTGCACCGGCGTGGCGGCTCTTCACAGTCATCCCTTTCCCCCTCCTCCCCCTCAGCTTCGCACCGGATCGCGTTCTCTCGTCGGCCTCCGCCATTGGTCGATGGCTCACGCCATACCATCCCTGCCGCTTGAGGTGGTTTCGTGCAACTACGCAAGCGCGATGGCGCAACGAAGACAAGGCGATGTTTCCGCTGAGAATTTTATACCATTCCGCTCGGCGGCTGAACCACAGTGCATCGATGCGTCGCACCCCTCCGCGGTTTGAATGCCTACAGAGCTGCGAAAAAAATAGTTTCGCTGACTTATCTGTTAGTGAACGCGATTACGGTAAGTACAAGGGTTCGCTGCATTCCGTGTCGATTGCACAGCTACACTTTTAACGCAACGTCCAACTTAAGCGGGGTTGTGGAGGATCTACAGTGTCCACCAGCCAAAACAACAACAAAAAAACAATACCCGTGTGAAAAATGTTTCAGGGAAAGCAATATAAAGCGATGCGGCATATAAACACCAGATTAGAGCAATGAGAGGAGAGGACCACTCCGATTAATGCCAGGACGCGGTAATCGAACCTCGCATTAGGCGCATTCTGGCTGCACTGCGCATAAAACACCACCGAAGCAGGAAAAAAAAGAGAAAAAAACGCTTTCGAAGAACGCCGCCCAAGCTGCACGATAAACTTTAGTGCTGTGCTCGAGCCAGTTACTGCGCATAGGAAACGGGAGCCGCCAGCAAAACATCTTCAAATGTTTACAATTTATAGAGACTGAATTTGTGATGCTGAAGGTGCAGTTACATTAAAAGTGCGCATGCGAAAACGCCGCGACGTTTGTTCGGTGACGCCATCACCAGCGATAGTTTTCTTGTATGGCAATTTGTTACTTACACGGGTAAATGTACACGGGTACAAAGAACGGCGGGAAATAACATGCACTCCGCCTAGCGTACGTAACGAAGTGAAGTGTCAAAAGGGACGTCCATGTGCTCTGAAAATAAAATAACCGAAACACCGAACAAAAAGTCACCAAACAACCCAAAAATCAATCTTTCATAAACGCGCGCGATGTTGGCCGCGTAAACCTGGCTTGACATCAGGAACAGAAGTGCATACAAAAAACGACGTTGCTACCCCAACTAGAACATAATATGCTAGCTTGGAAGCGATGTCGATTTAGAAGGGTGCGGTTCATCAGCGAAGGAATAATGTCCCTCACATGCAATAGTGAAGGCATAGGTCAAGTTCTCGTTAGGTGACCGATAGGCGGCCTGCACATTTGAATTAACTTAATTAAGTGTAAAGGATACATCGCATACCTAAAAACTAAACAAGCAGCTGAAATCATGAGATTGGAGAGTTTAGAGGCCATCAAAAATTACGCAGAAATTAAAACCGCAACTATACGCAGTAATTAAAAACGCAAAGCTTGGCAGGCATTATAAGCAGTTTTAGCATATCGTTACCGTGTTTGCGTTACCGTTTACCGTGTTACCGGAAGCCGCTGGCGAAGGTGAAGCCTGTGCCGGTAAGTTACCGTTCGTGGTAACTTTCGCGCTGCGCAGTCGCCTCCCGCAAACACGGTAAACGGTAACGTAAACACGGTAACAATATGCTAAAACTGCCTATTACCGCAGACATTACAGAAGGTCAGGTAAATGAAGATAGCGGTATCTCAGCAAACAATCTCCCATACAGGGTAGAATACAAGACGCAGCTTGCGAAAGTACCGGAACCGATTCCGCGAGTGACTCAACAAAATGCTTCAAGAAAAACAAGGTGTCACGGGCATGTGTTCTCTCCAAAACGACCAAAGATGAACTACTAAAGATATGCAATCAGGCGGTATGCCAGCGGGAGGCGGTGCAGTTAAACTCCACGAAAAAAAAAAAAAAAAAACTAACGCGGGGAAAGAGAAAAGAGGGTTTCCGAGGGTCCCCCGTTTCTGACCAGGGCGGACATCCTTCCCCAGCCAAAGGCAAGGCAGCACGCACAACGATCACCGAAGAAAAAATTACGCCCATCTTCCCGCGAGGGAACCCTGGTGTGATGCGACGCATCGGGGGGGTTCAATTGGCGTTTCCATTGGGTTGATTCTCTAAATCGGGTGAAACGTGTTGCATTGGGTTGATTCTCTAAATCGGGTGAAACGTGTTGTGAACGCGTATGATGCATTCCATCACATGCGAGTGTTCTCATACGCGGGAAGATGGGCGTAATTTTACTTTTCATGAAGGGACCGTCGCTTCCATCACGTCTTCATCGGAAGAATCAAGTCAAGCACGCAGTCGTCAAGCAAAGTGACGCGAAGTCGAACGAGAGCGAGCGCTGACTGCGCAGCGCGATACCCGTTTTATATTCACGGCGCCTCGAGGATACAACGGAGGAGAGTCGGGCATGCGCACGCTTGCGCGACAAGAGCGGAGCGAAGCGAGCGAAGCGCGCGCACACAGCTGTTGTTTATGATGATGAGGCGGAGTGAGTGCGTTGCGCGCACAGCTGTCGGAGAGAAGACGGGAGGAGAGTCGCGCATGCGCAGCAGGCGTGCGGACGCCGGACAACGCCGACGCAGGAGGGACATGCCTCAGAGCAAGAGATGCGTCGCATCTAAAAATAAATCTAGTTCTTTTGTTTTACGCCGCGGCTTGGCAAGCTACAGCTAGAATCAAGAACGGAGAGTAACACTGCGGCGCATCCAGGAAAAACAGCAAGTCCGGCTTCCGGCTCAGTATGCGTGCACGATTCGCCACCAAGCAGCGAGACAATGCTCGCCGGGATATATCCACGGAGGCACAACAAAGATCCGCATATAATGAACCACACCGCTAGTTCTTTTACTTCAACGTGTGTGCACAGTGTGCCATGCTGACGGCAGTCCGACAGTCAGATGGACTAATAAATTTGGGGAAACCTCGGCAATCGGAGAGGTTGCAAACTGCAATGTAATGCCGTGGCAGTAAAGTTTCGACAACTACAGAGTGGATATAGAGCGGGACCTCCAACTGTCAATTTCACTGTTCGTGCCCGTAAACCGTCGGACGAGCTTAATCTACAGCCAATAATTTGAAGTTGAAATAAATTAAAGCGTCGGTTTATCTCACTGGCATGTACTATTCAGCCTCTAAATGATATTTGGGAAACCAGCATCGAAATGAGAATTTGTCTGCATATCGATGAATTCAGAGGCCAATAACGGCAACAATGCACTCCTTGCGAGATGAGCTACAGGCGGCGCCAACGTAGTTCCCTTCGTACGGACACGCTGAGCGGTCACCACGCGGCCATGAACGAACAGCTATAAAAAATGTGATTGATCCCGCTTTCGTAGGAATCGGTAAAACCCGAAAGTGAAATGTGGCTTCACAGGATCAGTTGAATGTTTATTCTGCATCGAAATGAACTTGCACATCGCTATTTATATTTCGTCGGTATGACACCGTCAGACGCATCAACATTAGACACTGGATTGCACGCGCCGGAGCACTGCGTAAACCCGAATGAAACCACACGCGCTCGCAAACCATGCGAACGAAAAACCGAACGGGTTGCCAGCGAACCGTTCGGTGAACTCACGGTCCACTGCAGCGAAGGAGCATGATTTGCGGGGCTAACTTGTGGGTGTGCTTGGCGAGCGACGACCTGCTGGCGCGTCGCTTTGGCAAATGTGCGAGCACCGCGTTCCTGCTCCGTGGAGTGTACGGCAGACGGTTGCGTTGGGACGAGCTCAGCTTGCGCCAACTGTCGGCGCTCATTAGCATCGTGATGCATTACTTCGCTTCACCTTTCCCAGAAGGCAGCACCATCTAAATGGAGGAGGTTATAGGAACGATATATGGCGCGTGCATACAACCGTCTGTGCTTCAGCTCATAGCGCAGTGGGTAAAGCGTCTGGCACCTCCCGTTGCGGCGACAAAGATCCCGGCTCGAATCCTGGCGCGGCCGCGTCAATAGAACTTTTCTGGCGATGTCATTTCCGTGACGGATATGACGTCAGTCAGATCTTGGTGGATCCCAGCATAAAACACTTTCGTGTTAAAAAAATATACAAAAGAGGGTGACCATTTAAACCACGGTCGATAACCCTCTATTCCGTGACCACTTGCGAGTATTTGAACGAGCGTTGCACCGGGTTAGCACCCCGCACACACGTACTATAGAAAACGCACGCGGATGGCGACAGCATGAATTCATTCTATTTCCTGGTGTTACGCGTTTCGCTTAAAGCAGAGACAAGCCCACACTATTCGAACATGGAGGATTGCAAACGGCGAAGCTTGTGCTTTCCAACGATGAAGCGGTGCGCAACGCAGGCACGTTAAGCACGAAGACCTTACGAACCCGTGCGTTCACTTGCTTTTGAGAATACACCGCTGCCCTCCCTTGCGGCCCACACACGTCGCACTCCCTGTATGCAAACATTGCCACTGCGCAACTTCTGGGGCTGAGAGGCGGCACCAAAGGCTTGGGGTGCGGCCATAATTGTGGCCAAGGCCCGCTAATGAGTTTTTCATGGGCCGAATACAAAATAAATGCGCAGACAAAACATGGCAACATAATGTGTAGCTGATAAACGTGTATTTTGAGCGTTTTTTTCTTTTATAGAGAAAAAATCATGCACCTCTCCGTCTGACGACGATGGTTGAACGCGAAGCTTTCTCGTGACGGATCATCGTCGTCGTTACACGGTGGGGTGCAGGGTTTTTCTCGATAATTTTGCACATCCATGCACCCCTCTCCAAATCCAAACCGCTTCAACCATGTCGAAATGAAGTCGGATAGACGGCGGCATCATTACACGATGTTCGATTCCCGCCACGGGAAGCGGTTTTTTCTTTCACTTCACCCGTCAGCTCTATAGTGAGAACACTATAGAGCTTCGCTTCAAAAATGGAACGTCAGAGCGGAAACACCGTTGTTCTACAGGGAAACCCGGAAAAAAGGAAGCAAACGAAAAATGCACCAGTGGCGACACAAACTAAATAGAAAGGCCAGATGCCAAAGCTACACCGGAACTACGAGGCACGATGAAGTGAAGAGTTACAGACTAATCTGCACCGCGTGTGAATCTTCCAATCTCGACACACGGGCGTTTTCTACTTAACAGCCATATCGTAAAAACGGCCCCCGAGACCGCGGGAGTCAAGTCCGCGACCGCATGCCTAGTGGCGCCAAATTCACTGAGCCACCCCGGTCTGTGCGCACTACAGTAGAAGCGTCCTATCCCTACAATTTACATACAAATAAGGCTGAAATAAAAACAAAGCCCCTTTCTTAAAACAAAGATGGTTAAAAAACGAAGCTTTCTCCCATGAAACTATCATCATCATCATCAATTTTGCGAAACCCATTGTGTTAAGTTGGCTTTCCTGCTGTGCGTTCTGGCGCGACATCGAACGCCTTCAGAGAGGTATAGAACGCTCCTCTTTTAATCAACAGTAGTGGAGGCGACTTCAAGCTTTTCGGGTCTTTCAGCATTCCTCTCTTATTTTCCTTTTCGTTCCCTTTGTCCTCTTTTGTTGGCACACAGCTATTGAGAACGAGAAACCAACCATCGACGAAAAAGGTTGTTAACGACGCAAATTACGGTAACTTTGACTTAGAGTTCAGTACAGCCCCTCCCCCCTCCCATCTACTATATATTTGTACTTAAAATAATAATTGGGGGTTAACAATTATAATTGTGCTGCCGGAACGCGGCCCAGCTAAAGCAGGGGCGTAGAAAAAAACGAGTGAAAGAAAAACGAGAAGGCTGACCATGAAATATGTCACTAATTGTAAAGGAGGAAAGACCGTCAAGGTGATTACAAAAGGGCAAATAGGCAGAAACGAACAACTGGAGGGGGAAAAATGGACTAGAAAATTTGGTTAGAGCTGTCCCGGGCTCACAAGTGTGACAGCAGGAAGAAAGATCGCCGCCTTAATCCAAAGGGCTCTAGTGTGTTGCTTTTTAAAGCAAGAGCAGGACGAAGAGCTTTGTACACAGATACATAAAAAACAATGAGACCATGGATACATTTCGCTAGGACGGCATGGCGCTCATCCAAATCCATACGACGGAAACGAACGCATACCTGAAGCCCTACTTAAAAGGTAATAACAGGCACTGAACCTCAGTGGCGACTATAGAAAGGTTAGAATACTGGCGAAGGAAAAACACAGATGGGTGAAACGAAGAGCTGTTTTTTCCTGTGCGAACAAAACTGAATTCAATTACGCCGACCGGTCACTGATAGCAGCGCTAAAATTATGACGAGTGGTGTTTAATGAGACGTGTTCGGGGCCCACCGCCCCCACACGAAAAGGATGCCAATAACAACCAGTCAGCAGTGTAAGCTTGTGTATATTGCTTCAAATTCATAATTACGTTAGCAGGGGTGGAAGAATGCTTGAGCCTTTTGGAGCAGCTTAAAGAGCAGGAATAGTGCCGTTCTGGAGCAGTAAAAGGGGAGTGTTGGAGCAGCTTTGGAGAAACAAAAGGCGACTTTTGGAGCAGTGAATGTTCATTTGGGAGCAGATTTCTAGAGTCAAACATCATTTACTTGCAATTTATATTCAAATGGCTTTTCTCAGTGTTCGATCAATACTGAGCCGATCACTTTTTCAATTAGTTCGAAAAATAAACGTTCCCAGAATTAGAGCATCACAGCTAACAGAACAATAGGTAACTAAGAAAAACTAGAGATATAAGAGATGCTTTAAATAGCTACACCTAACTAGATTTCAAACAAGTAAAAAATAATTGTTCCTGTTAGTGTTACGCCATCATTATAGCCATGAGAACCAACCCAGAGAAGACCAGAGATAGACGAAATGGTGTCTCGTGCACATAAAATGAAGCTTCCCTTCTTTTAACACCCAGAGAGACTCTAAACAAATGAAAAACAAAAACAAAAACTACGAGGGGACGAAATTAAGAGGAAAAGAAATTGAGAGGGAACAAAAGAAAATTTGTATGAAACCTGACTAGACCAGGGAAATTCAAAATATTGATGGAGGCGAAAAGCGAAAATGCCAGTGTGTTCTAGATTTCAGCACGCGTTAAAGATCCCCAGCTGGTCAAAATTAATCTGTAATCCTCCACTACTGCGTGCCTCATTGCCTGTGTAGCGTCAGCGCGTTAAACCTCATAATCAGTCAATCAGAAATTAAAAATAAATGTTTACGTTTACACAACAAAGATAAGAAGCTATCCTAACGTATTACCCGTACTATTGACCGATTAATGCATACTTTTATCTGCGCAGAAATACCGTGCAACTCCAAATGACAAACAAAATATACATAACTTGCACTGACGTCACGATAGCTGTCACGTTGGTGAACCGCGTGGTCGGCGAAAGGCAGTGAATTTATCTGGTGCTCTTATCTGGAGCAGCGCTAGGGAAGCACACACAAGAAGCACGCTAGGGAAGCAGTGCACAAGAAAGGCGGTGGTGACGTCCCGTGCAAGCTAGGTATAAGCAGTGCTGTACGGCTAGGCACACCTACCCAGCTGCCAGCTTATCAAAATCTCCCTTCTGTCTCGTGCCAGGTTCGTGCCTGCTATCTCGTCCTATACAACACACCATACGGCGGCATCTAATCTCTAAAATGGCAATCGCACTCGCGATAAGATAAAATTGCGGGGGGTCCGACTGAGCAGTAGAAATATTTTGTTTTTTTGCTTTTGACAGTAGGCGGGAAGGTTGTAACTCTGCTGACGACGCAAGCTTCACGGTGCAGCGCGCTGTGCGGTGAAGCCGCTTTTAGGAGCAAAGTTCACCCCCCGAGTCCCGCACGCGAAACCGCGCCGCGTCATGGAGACCAGATGATTGTGACTAGTGACTCCGAGCATTAGTCCTTTAAAGAGTCCGCCGAATTGCGCCACGTCGTGAATGACAGCTGAACGAATGAAGCCCTACTGGTCTTTGCGCAATGCGTTGAACAGCACCTCACAGTTGCCTCACACTTTGCGGCCCCGCCTGGGAGCAGTTGCGGCGCAATACCACCTTTTGGAGCAGGATGGCGCAGGAAAAGCGGATTGGCGCAGCATGGCGTAAATGGGCCAGTATTTTCCCCTCTGCGCCGTTAAAATACAAAGCTAGTTGGGTTTTAGCCTTTATCGGGGGCTTGGCCGGAGAAATCACACGGAAGTCAGATCGCAGAAGTGAGATTAATTGCATTCCGTACAAAGAGGGGAGGAATTGCAGGAATGTCACCAAGGACCAGATAAACGCCAAATCTAGCCACCATAAGCAGGACCGCTGGATGATACCACGCCTAGGCACGTGAGACGGCGATCACTGCTCTCGAAGGGGGTGAACCCAAAACGCCCATACCTTTACCGCGGTGTTGTGTCGGGACCAGCTGCGACGGTGCCCGTAGCTTTCACGGCAAGTGGGGATACCGTCGGTAGTAGTAGTGAAGACAGGTGCATTCCTTCAGTCAGTGAGAGGAACGAGAGTCAAACACGGTGTCTTCGTGCGCGTCGCTATGGCGGTCGGCGAGCCCGATTGGCCGCCTGTGCCGTCAATTCGGGACCACCTGCGCGCCACTACGCCGAACACGCACCGCCAAAGACCAGCCACCGGCACATGTAATCCCGGCAGGAAAACCGACTTCCGAGCCCCGACTCCTGCCATACGAAATACCCGCACTCACACGAGTGACCAGCCGCAAGTAGCTCGGTGGCAACGTCCGTGAAGGACCGCGCAGTTTCCTCCGGCACAGCTGATGGTGCGCAGCGCAGGTTGCAGGTGTTGGCCCCCGCGCGCCAGGAGGGCGGCGCTGGGCGACGCCCGCAGCGCTGAACGCGGTCGGCGTCGCGGTCGGGGCGCGCGGAGCCCCAGCGCTAGAAGAGCGCCCACGGCGCGCACCGGGCGCCGACTGGAGAGCCCCTGGCCAAACGGGGCCGGCGCGCGCCATTGGCGGCCGCGACCCCGCCCACCGAGCACCGCCCGCGCAGCTATTGATCGGCCCCCCTCTGTAAAGCGTGCTCTGCCCGCACCGCTCCCGAGCTGGGGGAGAAGCCCGCCGCCCAGGGGCCAACCCGCCCCCGCTTTTCGGGGTGGGTCGATGACGGACGCGTTAAAAGTTCAGCGGCTGTATCATTCTGTTCTTCGATTATGAGAACAGAAAAAGAACGAAGCGCCCTGCAGGAGCCCCCGGACAAGCACCGTCCCATTATCGGTGTGGGCAATAAATCTCAGGATGTGAAGTGAAGCAAGCCGGTTGCGCAGTACCGCGAACCCAAAAAACAAGGACATAATTGCCGCAATTTCGAATTGCCGTGCCGTAGCCGGAGTTGTGTCAGGGTTTCGGTGATACTGTTGCGTAAAACTAATTTCTGCAATCGAAAAAAAAATGTTGCAGAGGAACGTTCTTGCAGCCCGGGACGCTTTGCTAACGCGGTTAGGCCACTCGTGTTAGTAACAAAGAACTGCCATTACAGAAATGCAAGCGCTGGGCCAGCACATAGCATCGCAGTTTCAACTCATTCAACACGGAGCAGTGGACAGAAGAGAACCATGTTGTTAACACTCATTAAAAACTGCGAAGTGATACCGAGAAAGCAAAGCAAGAGAAGAGCGAAACTAGACGACCCTTTTAGGCGGACACGACAATAGCGGTGCAGGCCATACATAACGGAAGCCGGGATGCCGTCGCCCCAGCGCTCCCCCCGGTACGGGACACGGCTCTGCGGGACCTCCCGACACGGGCACCCTTCAGCAAGGGAGCGCGCGCCCAGGCCAGCCTGACTCAACGCGCAATGAGCCGTGTCAGCGGGGCTGGGGAGATGCAGTCTTTCCTTTGAGGGAGAAGGCCTCCCTCGCAACGCACTCGTCACAGCCGACTCCTTATCCCCCCCCCTTCCTCCCCATCTCCCGGGACGAGCGCATCGCGGGTTCGGGCCCCGATTGTCGGGCCGCGTATGTGGTGGCACGCCGTCAAGCGCGATCTCGAAACGACGGCCGTCGAAGACCTCGTACGTCTGACGTGAGCGGGAAAGCCGCGGAGCACGCATCGCCTCCTCCACAGCCACCGAGGCGCCCCGGACAAATGCTGACGACGTGCTGCGCTTTGCGCTGGCCGTTCGATGCCCGTGATGCAATCAAATATGGCCTCAGACGCAGCGCTTAACTGCGAGGGTTATAACAGCTAGGATTGAAGAATGGTCGTGGTTCGCATTGAGGAAAGTTGTTTCGAAGCCGAAACGAATTCGCCAACATTCTGGCAATAGACGCTACTCGCGTGGTGCCTAATCAGTGCAGTTGACCACATGAAAATACAGAGAGAGCACAAAACTTCGTTCATCAAAGGCTTAGTCGCCGAAGCACTACAGTCTTCCGCCATGCTTCGGCGACTATGGCTGCCTGACCCCTGAGCTCCTTCTGGAGATCCAGGAGAAACCCATCGCTGCTAATTACTGGTCGAGAGAGGTGTTGAGAGGGAAGGGGACAAATTTTCAGGTCCACGCATGATGTACTCCGCCAGCGCTGCGGAGAGCAGCGCTGGCAGTGTTGTGGGATATAGTGAGGGGTGAATGTGACGAAGTATATATGGCTAACAGGGGAGGGATTCAGTTTGAATCTGACGCCAACGGCGTTCTTCCACTGATAGGGATAAGTGAGCGGGAGGTTATTTGCGGCGGGAGAGGCGGTAAATTTCCATGATGTGATGTGAATATGCTATCACGGATTGATCCGGCTCCATGGGAGGCAGTGTGACATCACAGGTCCGGGAGACGAGAGCTCGGGCTGCGGTGTACGCCCCTTCACTTCCTCAATACCTGTGTCGGCAGGGTACCATATCAATTCTACAGGCTTTTGATTAAGAATTCGGTGGCCCTAAAGCCAGATCTAGCCTACGGCATAACTTAGAAAGGCCGTTTTGGAATGTGATAATGTAAATTCTGGGGGGTGCTATGTGTGAGCGGAAGTGCCATCGCCGCCTCTTCCGTCCCTTCAGGGTGACGGGTTGGGATGGGGAGAGCCGTTAGTGGGGGAGAATTTGTCGAGTGAACGGCTGCTAAGGCAAAAGCGTCCACATGACGACACTCCGCTGCATCAACGTACAGAGTGCATGGATCAAACCTCAATGCACGGGATCGTTACGCCCTTATTTTCAGCATGATATTGGGAGTGCACGTTTTCAGGAAGGGGCCGAATAATAATGTCCTCTCGTCACGGTTTTGAGGAGTGATCTTGGGTCGGGCTCTTTTCTAGGAGGGCTCTGCACTGCGCGTCAGGCGGCCAAGCGGCCCCTCGCGATGTCCTCCAATAACTTATGCGGCCGTATTGAATACGCCTGTACTCTACGGTCTCGCAGTGGAAGCTCCTGAGGGTATTTGTAGCACGGCTAATAATGCTCCCGCATTAGACAATCCACTTTCCGGGTTTCTATTTCCGTATGGCTAAGGTATGAGAACGCATATGTAATCCTGGTTATGAGGAATGCTTGCATTACTAGTTTTAGTTGATCTGTTCTTTTAAGGCCACGTCGTCGTGCTACAACTGGTCTGAGAAGGCCGATTATTTGCGCTAGATGGGCCGATAATTTCCTCATGTACACTGGTGATCGCGCACGGGGGGAGCGCGTGGCCGCCGGTACTATCAGAGAAGCCTACCGTGGGATGCGTGAAGCCGCACACATGCGCTGCGCGTGTCGAGCGAGGCTATAGATACTTCCAGCGCGCGCATCGCGTCATCGGAGCGTCTGAACGTGGTCTGCTAACTTCACCGTGCTTGAGGCGGTGGAGCAATCGGCCGCTGTAAAAATAAGTGGAAACTTGAAACCGCAATAAAAATGTTCCTGAGTGAGCAGTTATTCGTTCATTAGCTTGAGCGCAATGCAATTGGTTCGTCACATCTCAACTCGCCAGCTTGCTTCAGTGAGACTTCATAAAAAGATGACGATATATATTTAAACAGCAGTTTGTCTGTTTAAGTAATTTGTTTAAGTAAGTAATTAAGTAATTTCCGCTGAAACCAAAGGAACGCATGAACACAATGTTTATCAGAAATCAATTGAGAGCTTGAAGTAAGCTAGGGCACTACAACCTCGATTTAATTTGCGGTGGAAAAGCACCTTTGTGATTTTTATTAGTCATGTTCGTACAAGGATCGAGGATTCAATGTTCAAAGCAAGGCACCATTAACAGACGACGCACAGCATAGGAGAAGACGAGCAGATGCTCCGATGACGTGATGCGCGCGTTCAAAGCAAATTACGGCTCGACACGCACAGCGCATGCGTGATGCTTCGCGCGGCCCACGGTAGGCTGCTCTGATAGTGCCGGCGCGCACGCGCTCCCGTGTTCACCCTAAGCGAGATCACCACTGTACGCTGTGTTGCGTCGGCCCTACTGTAGCGGCAGACGGTATGCAGTCGCATTACCCGTGGTACGGCTGTGCCCCCCGCCTGTTTCGTGATTGAGGGGGCTCGTGGTGCTCCAGATTTCTTGGGTGGGAGGACTAACAGTTGGGATTTGGATGGTGAACGGTGAAGGCCAGCCAAGGTCGCGCCTTCTTCTACGGCTGTTGCTCCGGCCTGTAGGGTGGCTTCAAGTTCAGCATCCCTACCTCGATTGACCCAGAGAGTGATGTCGTCCGCGTAAAGGGTGTAACGAAACTCCGGCATCTCATCCAGGGTGGTTGGTATGAGTGCCATGGCGTAGTTGCCACCGCGCGACGACGTCAGCCGTGATGGCGAAACCAGGGCGTGCTCGACTGAATAACACCTGGAGCCCTCTGGACAGGCCCGGTGGCAAGGGATCTAAATTCAGGGAAACCGCCCCCGGCAAAACTGTGCGGCGTCGTTGTCGCGCCGGCGCTGCCCTTTTATCTGGATCGGAGTAGGAACTCCTCGGTCGGCGGCCCCACGAGTCGACGGTTGGCTCCAACGAAATGTGTGTCCGCACGTACGTCACGTATGGTGTCCCAACCTTAAGCGCTAGACACATGTACGACGGGCGCACGCGATTCGCATGCGACTGATCGTTACGACTTATTGTTAGGACTGGTTTTGGCGGATCCTAACAATAAGTCGTAACGATCAGTCGCATGCGAATCGCGTGCGCCCGTCGTACATGTGTCTAGCGCTTTAACCTTCTCCCGCTCGATGTGCCCTCCGCAGTGTCGTAGTGGACAGAGCCAAAAGCAGAGCCAAAAGCAGAGCCAACAATTGTCGCGTTACGCTGCTGCACAAGCTCTGTTTAATGAATCAATTTATAGAATACGTTCTTGAGGAGACGGACTTTTATTTAGTCCTCACATTCCGCGTTCTGGGCACTTTTTTTTTTCTAAACAGGAATTGAAGCCTAAGTATCTTTGAAGTCTATTTGCTGTGAACTAAACGATTTTTTAAGAAATAAAAAAAAAAAAAGAAATGTCCAAGGTCACCGAGGCATTCATCATGGGTTGTGGATGCGAAAGCATTAGTGACCAACTGAACGCCTGAGACGCTTTGCTTCGCCATCTGCATTAACGCTTTCCCTTGTTTCCTCGGCAGTGTACTAACGTGGGACGGCCGCCTCCGAGTCGGTACTGCTCCGTTTCCGCTCGCGCTATGGAACGCTTCCCAGACACTCGGGTGACGAGCCATTTCACGGCTTCCGACGCCAACGCTTCATTTCACGTAATGCTTTCCCATTAAAATAGCACGCCAAGTTCTCCAACCATCCCGACCGCACGGCAAAGGATCGGACACATTCGGCCTCGTTTACATCAGAAGTTCAGTGACACGGGCCAACTGCGTGTTGATCCCAAATCAGATCGAGGCAAGTGATGACACCGAGATAGACGGCACCTGTCGCCCACTGAACTTACGCCCGTTCGAAACGCACACTTCGTCATGAGTCAAAGATTTTACGAGCAGGTGCGTGGCAGCAGGACCAACCCTGTCTTGCTGGCGTCACTGAAACGACGGCTCCAGCATTGCTTCACCCGCGCTCCCCCGAACCCATTTACTGGGGACGGTCCGCGTCTCTCGCTGGCGAGGTGCCAGGCTATCTCTCTTGATTCGTTTTCAACCGAGCACGCAACCCGCATTGAAAAGACGACGTCGAGGAACTCCGCTCTGTACTTGGGGTCAAGTTGAACGCACAACCACTAGTCTCGCAAGGGAGCCCGCTGTATACAGGCCGCGCATCATTTCATCCTGCCCGCTATTTCACTCTGCGCAAGCCGCTGGGCACGCGTGGAGTCGGCGTTCTCTCTGTAGCGGCCCCAGTAAGGAAAATGCCATTACAGAGGGATGATTAAATACAGCTACAGTGCGGGACAAGCGGAATGCTAGCCTTCGCAGCTCATTCATCGCTGATTCGAAAAAGAAAAAGTTGAGAAAACAAGCCTCGTATGGTTCATCTGCTAAGCATGTCCAGAATGAATCTTGTCCCCTTTATCCTATGTGCCTCCCATTCAGCATCATTTCCCGCTTATAAAGCTTCGGCCAATACACCTTGCGGGTATGTACGGTGCGCAACACCCTTGTCTATAACACTGAGTTCAACTTCAACTGGTTACCTCTGAAAACTGGCGACTCAAACTTGTCACGAAATACGTTGAGGTCAAAATACGTTGTGAAGACTTCAGAATGACGCGATAGTTTTCTCCAAATGTTTTTCAGCCGAGGCAAGATAAGGCTATAAGTACGAAACCTGTGTTATAGACAAGGGTGTTGCCCTCTGTACTCATCTGGGGGTACAAAGCAGAAAGAAAAAAAACAGAACAAAAACGAAACAAAATCAACACACGATAATAGCGCCTGAGTGAAGTTTCTGAAGGCGCAAGCTTACAGTCGACGCGTAGAAGATGAGTGAACGCGATTACGACGGTAGGGACTTCGGCGTACAGTCTGCAGGTCGAATGAAAATTGTTCACAAAAATATGAACCCTAACACACAAATAGCGAGATTCCTTTCCTACAAGCGAAATTGACGTGCGGCTTAACTACAGTAACAAAGTTGGGAAATGTGGCTCTCACAATATACCAACAGCGCGCCATTATTTCATTCCCGCAAGCGATATTTTTTTCGATTTTGCGTGTTCTGGTGCATATTTTCATGTTCACACTTCATTTGTTCATTACCGCACAATCCGTTACCATACCTACCAACCTGGGAACCTCGAAAATCAGGAGCATCGCAGCGCACGGGGAAGAGGGGGGGGGGGGGGGGGGGTATTTTTCTAGGCATGTAATGTGTGCCTCACCTACAAGATTAGCCTTGATCTTAGGGCCACATTATTGCTGCAAACCAAACAAATTCAGAATGAGATTTATTTACAGTCTGGGTGAGTAGGGTTAAGACTGGCAAACTCCACCAACATATGATTTTGAAGGGACTTCACTGTGCCGTGGGCTCCAACTCGGTTTAAGTCAGCTAAGCGAAAAATCTTAAACAAGTGAAAAACCCAGTCGAACATTTTCCATTAGGCAGTTGCAAAGCGCCTAAAAATATGCCACATCAGACGAAGCTCCTTAAATGGAAGAGAATTTCTAGCGGTCGAATGAAATGCCAAAGAACGTACGCGCAGCGCAAACAAAATAGCGGCCCTGGCACGCGCTATGACGTACAGTAAGCTGAGACGACGCTCCAACAGCCGGGAAGTTTGGATGTGGCGAGCTTTCTCTTTAAAGAGTTGCAAAATCTAAACGGATGAAATTGAAACAAAGGCTGTTGTATTCGCCGTCTCTTTTTCCACTGCGCAACTCAGTAATTGAATATTTTCGGCTGGATTCACCGTTAAAAGGTTAATCTGTCCTAACTGATCCCTTGATTAATCACGATGTAAAAATACGCTATGATTCACGCGACCCCCCCCCCCCCCCCAACCCCCCATTTGCTCTGCTGCTGGGAGAAAAGCAACATTCCTAGTTTTGATCTTTGATCCAAGTGACATGAGGCACACCGTGCAGTGAAAGCATACTTCCGCAGACATTGCTTTCTCGTAATACAGACCGCCTACAGTAAACAAACGCGTACAGAAGAAATATACGTATGGCGTCGTGCACAGATAATGCAGAATTTCAGATAAAATACTGAAATGGGGCGTAAAGACAAAACACAACTTTGTTCAATGTTAAAGAATTCACCTTTGGCAACTCACTCAAACAAACAAAAAAAAAACTAGAGGTGCGAGAACATTAGAAGCGAATAACGCGATACTCGATTCGGCTTCGAATTGAATAAATCGACCATCGATAATTCGAAGTCGCTTAATTGGAATTTTCGGTTAATTAGAAGTGATATGCTGGTCCCGGCAATTTCGCATGTCATTCGATGGAAGAAACGGCTCGAAAATTCGAAGTTAAAACCCATTAGATCGGTTAACTGGAAGTTATTTGTAATACAAGGCATCGAGGTGACCGTCATTTCTCGCTAAAGTTCAAAATGTTCAAGGGCCGAAAAAATACCGTCCGGGTCATCGCAACTACGGCACAGCACAGTTGATAAAGCGACAGACTCGCGCCAGCGTACGCACAAATTTGTTTTGAGGCCCTCAACCTTCTATGTTGCACACAGAGCCATGTGGGGAGTTTTTGTTGTGGAGGCTTCAGTTTTAACGATAAGACTCAACTATCATGACTCCCGTGTCGTACGTTCGACTTGGCGACGAAAGACGAGATTCTGAACGAAATAAAGACGGGAGACGTGTCACGGACTTATAACAATACTCTTCTTGTGATTTTGGTTTAGTTGGAAGTTCGGTTAATTAAGTTGTTTTTGCGAACGCGGATAAATAAAATACGCCTCGTTGACAACTAGAAATACGCCGCTAAGACACGAAAAACGCATGCTTTGCAACGAGTCTGAACTAGTTGAGCACAGAATGTATCGCCCTTTGAGCGCTAACGATCGACCGCCGCAAATTTGCCCCGCCGCTCACGGTTACCGTACCGGCGACGGGCTTTCCCTCATTGCACGGGTGAGATGCGGCTAAACGGCAAAAACGAAAGTTCTTTTGATCGATAATAAAAGACGAAAATAACTCAATTTACGCCTGCTGGTGGTCTTTCCTTTCCTTTTCCTTGTCAATAAATTCATTCATTCATTCTCTGCCTGGCAAAAAATAATGAGTAAATAATTCTTTTCGCATAGGTAAGCTACGCACCAACAAAGCTGCAAAACCACATGCGGTTTCTGAGTGTTACATTTTGCACTTTCAGTGCGGGGGGGGGGGGATGAACAAGGAGGAGAAGGAGAAAAGCGAAAGGAAAGGCCGAGAGGTTATCCAGGCTTAGAGCCCGGATTGCTACTCGGCACTGGGGAAGGGGTGTTCAGGGGATAAAAGAGATGGCAGGCGAAAAAGGGGGGATACGGAGCGGGGTCGCGCACACACTTTAGTCCCTTCGTGGGCACTAGAGTCTCTCAGCTAAACCTGTGTCCTTCATAAAACGCAGAAGGGCTTTAATTCCGAAAGTTGCGTGGGGTACATCACCTCGAGGGATCTGTATTATTAATTTAGGTATATTCCGTGCTTTGACTTTTTTCTTTTGTTTTTGTTTTCCTTTTATATATACATTTTTTCCGCCTTTCATGCCTTCACACACACACACACACACACACACACACACACACACACACACACACACACACCCACACACACACACACACACACACACACACACACCCACCCACCCACCCACACACCCACACACCCACCACACGGCGGAGCACCAGGAAGGGACCAAAAAAATGTAATTTCGATCCCTTTACTCATGTCTTATTCAGCTACATGATGACGCATTGAAAAGTAAGGAAATCCTTATAACATGGATGTCTGCACGGTTATTTTTCCGTAATTTCACTATGGCTGCTAAGATTGTGCAAGCGTGCGCGCGGGCGGCCGGGTGGGCGTGTGCGTGCGTGCGTGTGTGTGTGGTGAGAGAGAGAGAGAGTTTTGCGGAAGGGTAAATTAAAAATTGATTGAACAAATAACCAAGTTCTTATATGGATGTCAAGTAATAATACCGATCAGTTAAACATAAGAAATAAATTGAAGCCACAAGTTTTGAATCTCTGATCTAGACAACGAAAAAAAATTACGAATGTTGAACGGAGATAAATAAAATTACAATGTCCAATCTACACACGTTGGAGACATTAAAGCTACAGCAAAATCAGGGCCAAAAGCAATGGTTTCTAGGAGTGGTGCTCCGAATAAAAATGTATTCAGCAGTGCCAACACCTCTCAGCTCTGTGTACCATCCTTCCCACCTTGCTGGGGACACCAAAGTAAATCACCACCTTAAGCAAGCTTATGCAGAGGCATTACAACACACATAAAATGGCCAGAAAATTGCCGCAAAAATAAATGGCATCTATAGTATTGCAAGAAGTTGCAGACTGGGGTTCACGGTTTATAGGGAAGCATATTATATATATATATATATATATATATACACACACACACACGCACACACACACATATACATACATACATACACAATACAGGAAATGCTTGTTACCAACAGTCACTGAGAACTTGTGTAAATGGATGTGTAAGTCCCCATTTAAAAACGAGGAAACAAAATATATTTTCTCCCTATCACCCCGGCCGGTTGAGGTGTCGGCGAAACGCCAGACAGTTACCGGCCTCTATCTCCCCTTCCCCCACCCCCAAAAACCACTTCCTCCTCCTCCTCCTCCCTATCACCCCCTTCACTCCTCCCTTCCAACAGCAGTTATAGGAATTTAATAGTCGGAATGGTTTGCAGGTATGTATGGCACAGCTGTAGAGAGAGAGACAAACATTTATTGTAGTAATGAGCAGGAAGATGTTCTTATGGCCTCCACCCAGTGAGAGGCATCCTTATTCCAAGATGCCTTGGAGCTGGCTGGCCACCTGGGCCAGTTCCACCAGTCGGCGCTGGTCCGAGAGCTCGGAGCTGGTCAGCTGCTCCACTCACTGTTCATAGGTAGGGTTGGGATTCGGGGTTAGAGGGGTGTCCGTTGGCATTCCCATGCCACGTGGTATAGGGTTCCAGCAACAGGGCAGAAGTTACAGGTGGCCGGGTATTGGGTGAGGTACATAGCGTTTAGTAGGGTGTTATGGGGATACGAATTGGTTTGTAGCCGCCGGAAAGTGGTTTCTTCGTCGCGTGTTAATTGTGCATGAGGTGGCGGAAAGCGACGGCGATCGTTTTTGTAGTGGGATAAGATTTCGGTGTACGTGTGGAGTGGTGCTGGCTTTGAGGCAGTTTAGTCGTTGTTTTCTCCCTCTGAGGAAACGGCCCAGTGTGTATGAGCACGGTTAGCGGCATGTGCCGCCTCGTTCCCTTGGAGGGACTGGTGGCCGGGTGACCAGATGATATCAATTTCTGGTAGTCTTCTTACTTGACGAAGAAGGTACAGTGCCGGTTGAGAGATGCGGCCAATTAGAAAGTTTCTGCAGGCGGTCTGTGAATCGGTTATAACAGTGAGAAATTCCTCGCCTGTTGTTCCAGCAAGGGCGATGGCACACTCCGCAGCAGTCTCGACGGAAGTGGTGAGAACGGTCGCTGCCAGTTCTGTGCCTTGCGTGTCAACGACGCAGGCTGCATGCACTTTCTGATGAGGTAGGGCGATGCATGTGTGTATCGAGTGCATGGTAAATGGTGACTGTCCTTGTGAATTAAGCGAGCTCGTGCCGTGCGCCGTTGTTTGTTGAAAACCGGGTGCATCTTTCTGGGTAGGGGGGCTACACGGGTGTGTTGCCGAATGTCTACTGGGATTCAAATTTTCTCATCTTGTCGTGGTGGGACATTGTAGCGTAGACGGAGAAGTGAACAAGTTTGCTACGCAGCAACTGTTTATATCTTAAATACTTTTACCATGTCCCGGTGAAACACATACTAATTGCATGTGTTTACATACAGCCATAAAACACAAATTATTCTACAAATTAGTGAACAAGGTGCATTTATATTTTAAATAAAAGCGATCACTTACACAAGACAAGTTTACAAATGTAATTTAATGTAACTTTAAGCAGCAAATTAAAACATACGCACGTCATGTGATAGAATCACCAATAAATTTTTCAGAACTGATATTTCAGACTGCCCAACAACTATAATGTTTTTGCTAGGACTATCTACTAAAATCCTGGGCCATCTCCACCAACGTGAAACCTGGGGAGGGGCGAAGCATGCAGCGTACAAGTGTATTCTTGGCACCTTGGCATTTTTTCCAACAGAAATGAAACCGCAAGGGGTTTCATTTCGAGAGTCGAGAGACTTTTACAGAGTCGAGAGACTTTTAAAAGGCGAGAGACTTTTACAGCTTTGCTGTAAAAGTCTCTCGACTTGTACAGCAAAGCTGTCTTTGAGGCATGAAGCTCCCTAGTGCAATGCATAAACAAGTGTCCTGGTGTTCTTTTAGTACGCGTTACGAAGCACTCCAGTGTGAGGCGTAAACGAGTGTCCCAGTGTTTTACTGCCGTGACTACATGAGACGACGATTACGACAACTACAGGAGACGCAAACAGCCCCAGCCCCTAAGGGGCTTCACCCCTAATATAAGCGCTTTTTTCTCCACTAGGACTGTGCAGTTACTTGTACACACTTACCATTCCCGTCAGGTACAAAAAAAAATTGGTACAGTATGATGCTGTCTATATGAGCCCTACAAGGACTAGAACTGGCCCTGAATAAAGCAGGGTGAGAACAAAACAGGTTCAAAATGATAATGCTGGACAAAAGCATCACATGACAGGGTGCGCAGAGGCAGCAAGTGTGCTTGCAGAAGAGGCTTACAGCTCAATAGTTCCATAAAAGGGGACCATTCCCTTGATGCATTGAGCAGACAGTGAACTTCACAACTACGCTGAATATTTAGCCGTGATTTAGTCATCTCTAGTGCAAGATTAATTTCCACTGGCCATGACTCTATCCATCCCAACACATTCTCGCAGACACACACAAAAGTTGTAAATTGTGAACCAACCACTCTAGTTTCCTCCCTAATGGCAAAGTGAAATATCTCCATAGCAAGCACTAGTATCAAACTCATTACAAAGTGTCTCTTGGTATTTATGCCACACTTTGGTATGTACTGCAAGGCTGTAATGTGTCCAGACATGTTTTCACCAGAAAGTTTCCAGGACAGCCCTGCCAGCAAGCAATGTAGGCTAAATATATGGACGGATGAATGGATAAAACTTTTCTGGCATGGGACTGGCACAGTGGCCACTGGGTGATTAGGGAGGGAAAGGGAACACACACAGTTCTGTGCAGCTAAGGTGTCAGCCTCAGGTGCTAAATAGATACCAGTGCACTGACATGTACTCAAATTATCTGCATTTCCCGAACAGTTGGCTTTGCTGATAGTTTGAACACAGTTGTGATAACAACACCATTTGTGTGCCAACATTCAAATGACAACTAATTGAAGAGAAAAAGTTTAATTATGTAAAATCCAACCAAACAAGTCTAATCATACTGCATGACGAAAGCTGTGGACACCCGGCATCATGACTCAAAAACGAACCTTGACAGATACTAAGGGTGAAATGACCTGCTGTGACAGCTGTTGGCCTACGGCTGGGTATGATAATGCTCCAAGGACTGCATTCCATACACATCTAATGAAGCTGTCACTTCAAAATGAGAAAAAAAAAAAAAATCCTGAGCATGCCTTCGCCATGTGCGGATAGGTTGGCAATGACTTGGGGCAGATGACCCTCCAGATATTTCCAGGAAACTGTTAGTCTAATCCCACATGTGGATGTGCGACATGTGTGCATGGGCATGAATCTGGTGATGCAACGGCGTTTTCTTTCCCCCTCCACACCTCGCTGTTTTCAGCTGCAGCAAACTCTTGATTTTTTTCTTCTTTTGGCTTCTTGGCCTTGCAACAGACCATAAGAGTTGAACAGGATACTTGCAATCACATCTTGATATCAGCAAAGACACACGACAAGTGGCTATGATTGCTGCTTCAGAAGCAGGGCGACTCAGACTTCCAAACTGGCAAACGCATTTTGTGTTTTTGAGGTCTGTTTCAGGCAGTGGACTCTTATAACAAACTATTCACAGATTTCGCCACTGGAGGAAACATATGGATGCAATAATTTTTAACACGAAAGTGTTTTATTCCCGGACACACAAATATTTCACTGACGTCATATCCGCCACGGAAATATCGCCAGTACAACGATGCAAGCGGCCTGCAAAGGGTGCTGCTCTCCACACAGGGTCTTCTTGTGGGGAAGCAACCTTTAGTACTAAAAAGTACTAAACCAGGGTACCGGGGATTAGAGTATTAGGGATTAGATGACGAGTTAATACAGTTCCTTATGGCGATCTATAAAGACAATAGAGTACACCTTACATGGGAAGGATAGAAATGCGCCCAGCAGGTCAACATCCATCGGGGACTGAAACAGGGATGCCCTTTGAGCCCAATACTGTTCATGCTTTACATGGCAGGGTTGGAAAAGAAACTGGAAGAAAGTCAAGTAGGGTTTAGCCTAACCCATATGCTGCAAGGCGAAGTGGTACAACAGCATATTCCAGGAATGTTATACGCAGACGACATTGTTCTTTTAGCTGATAACCAAACCGATATGCAGCGGCTAATAAATATTAGCGGCTAGGAAGCCACCGACCTCGGGTTAAATTTCAGTGCAGAAAAATCAGGAATAATGGTTTTCGATGACGCTACCACTGACGTAGTGTCTACCCAGCAAGGCGAATTACCTAGAGTAAAGGAATATAAATATTTGGGAGTGTGGATAAACGAAGGGGGATAACTACTTAAGAACTCACGAGGAGCAACTTAAGGTTAAGGGAAAGCGAAATGCGGCTATAATGAAGCATAGAGCTATGTGGGGGTATAACAAATATGAAGTAGTAAGAGAATGTGGAAAGGAGTAATGGTTCCCGGTCTCACGTTTGCGAATGCTGTACTCTGCTTAAAATCCGACGTTCTATCAGGCCTTGAAGTAAACCAGAGAACGGGAGGACGTTTGGCCTTAGGCGCGCGTGGAAAAACAACTAACGAAGCAGTTCAGGGAGATATGGGCTGGGCGTCATTTATGTTAGAGAAGCACAGAGTAAAATATACTTTGAGATGAGGTTGAGGGCAATGGATCAACAAAGGTGGGCAGCTAAGGTTTTTAGGTACCTATACTTTAAAAGCGTGGACACGCAGTGGTCAAGAAAGACTAGAAGGCTAACGATGAAATACGGAAAGAACAGCGGAGAATCCAAAACAGCCAAGGTAACCAAAGAAGAGGCAAGGCAGATTGAAACGAATAAATGGAGGGAAAAAAATGGAAGCTAAAACGTCATTAAAGATGTACAGGGCTGAGAAATTGAACATCGGAAAGGAAAATTTCTACGATAATTCCAAGGGCAGTGCTTTGCTTTTTGAGGCTAGAGCAGGTTGCCTGCGAACCAAGAGTTTTTTGGGGAAGTATTCACAAAATGATGGGGTATGCGTGGTCTGCGGAAAAGAAACAGAAAGTATGCGGCACATAGTGTTAGAATGTGAGGGTATCCATCCAAATCTACATGAAGGGAATATTGGGCTTCCAGAAGCCTTAGAATTTAAGGGTATCACAAAAGAAGTTAACTTCAAGGCTGTCGAGGGGACGAAAAGAAGATTAGAATGCTGGTGGACGAAAAGCAGAGAGGGGAATATTGCCTAGGACAGTTACCACCTGTAACAGGAAAAAAAAAGTATTTTGTGCCTAATAAGCTTTTGTGCCTGCCCTAAGCAGCGCTAGTATTAAACCAAGAGTGTAAAACATGGATATATTAGTCCTTTTTGGTAAGATGACATGTCATCACCCCGCTACAAAGGGGAAACCAATAGCAATCATCATCATCACCATCAGTACGTTATATTTAGGGATGTTCGTTTTCGGGTTTTTTTATTTTAACACGAAAGTGTTTTATGCCAGGACACACCAAGATTTCACTGACGTCATATCCGTCACGAAAATGAAGCCAGTACACCTTTGCCGAAGCGACCTGCAAGCAGGACGTCGCTCGCCAAGCACACCTACAAGACAGCCACCGACCCGCAAATCATGCTCAGCTGCAGATTTCACTGCACATTTCACTTTCATGTTTTACTGATTCCTATGACAAGGGAATCAACCACAGTTTTTTCTGCTTTTTGTACTTCCAACATAGAGATAATTTCTATGACTGCATCTGGGGAGAAGTGAAATAAGGTAAACCCAGAAAATTCATTTCAGGATGAAGGCACACGTTCCCATCAAGCCAGGAATGTAGTTGGGAGGACAAGAGGCCGATTAGAAAATGTGCCGTGATGCTGTCAGGGAAGACCACAAAGCCAAAATCCTACACAGGCAGAGGGCCCAGTAGGATGTCACAAAAAGGGATTTCAGAGCCAAAAGACCATGGCAGAATGGGTCAGCTACAGAGCTATCCCACAAAACAAGTTGCACATAGCGGCACGCACAAGGGGGAGATTTGTACTCTCGTGAACAGTGGAATTCGAGCAGATTACAAAAGGCTGCAACTGTGACATGACCTTTTCAAGTTTACACAACCTCAAATATCTGAAAGGAATGGTGTGGACAAAAAGATGCTACAAATTCTGATCAGCCACTGTAAAGTTACAAATCCTCCCGCATTAAAAAAATCTAAAAAAAAAAGTGCGAAATTATGTGAACGTGCTGCTTTTTATGCTGCTCTTGTGGCCTTTACATGAGCACATCGTATGAGGGTGTGGGCCTGCTCATCACATGCCATTTCATTCCAGGCTGATGCCTAGTGGGCGAACTGGTCATGGAGGATTTGTCATCAGGCAGTCCATCTCAGGAAAAGTTGTCACAGGGTATTTTAAGAAGATAATTCAATAAATCAGTCCATTTTGTTTCCATTTTTACTCCCCAAAAACACAATGAGTAGTGATGCTTATATTCGGTCACAATGCACTGCCAAGCCACGTCATTTGAATGTTTCTAATAATGTTTTGTATTACCCTGATTGTGATTAACTTTACAGTTTAAATCAATAGTAATGCCCTGAACAAAAATTAATATCGCTTTTGTACCCGTCAGTCAACTGCCATACTGAATTTTTTTGTTATTCAACTGCTCCAGATCGGCAGCCAAAAAAAGCAAAAAACAGAAATAAGATCATTTGAGGCTCAAATCACACAACCAAAGCCAGCCACCTTGATAGACATTGTTTAACAGAAAGACAAGTAGAATTTAATTTTGCCCTCCCCTTCCCCCCCCCCCCTTTAAAACATCACATTTTCCTGTAATTAGCACTCTCAAATGCTGTATTTTTTTTTCTGCATGCTTCCCCACTCCCCGTTACTGCTGGGTCATATTTATTCCCTCCCCACCCCGTAACCACAACACAAGAGAACCGACCAAATTTTTATTCCTTTGCCAGATAGTTACACAATGAGCCAACCTCGTAAGAAGCTGCCCAAGATTAAACACCGTGTGACAAATGGTCCAAATCTAATTTTGTGCACGCAAGGCAAATAATTCTCCATGCTGTGAGTTTTAAAAAACCTGCGAGTCACAAAAACAACCTAACGGTAACGATTCATTAAAAATTTTTTAAATGTTTCTTATTCATAAGCCCAAAAATAGCTATAAATTTATAACTCATCAGCATTAAACAAAACACAAATCAAAACCAAATACATCGGAGAATCATCTCAAGCTTCTCAAAAATGTTGATTGCTTTGGTGACTTACTAATTTCCCACGTAATGTATCTCTATTTTTTCAAAAGCTACTTTACCTTCTGCTTGTTAGCAATTTTGATTTTAGGGTAAAAGCCTTAGGTCTGTGTTTCAAGGTCACCTCATGAGGTACAAAAAATTACAGCGCCCACCAGGAAAGGGAAACAGCAGCTCCAGAGGAGGGTTCTCAGAAAGGGTGATGGATTGTAAAACGTTTTAGACACGCGCCTTGCAAACGTCATTGCATGGGCTCAGAGCTACATTCCACACAGCAATGGGTGACAATGTGCCAGGCCCTTGTGGCCGGTAAGGAAGATTGAGAAAGTTCTCCATGGCAGAAGAGGCTAGAGCAGCTCTAAATGCCACTCATCCGAACCGCCATCAGGAAGAAGCGGCTATGGATGAAGCCGTGGCAACATCCCGACAAGAGCAACATGAAAGTTCAACAGAAAGCCCAACAGCGGATCAACAGAAGGCCCAACTACCTAGACTTCTGCCTTCATATTCCTAGAAAGTTCTAAGCATTGCTTTGATGTAATACACCGTAATTTTTAGTGTGCTTATGCTATGGACAGTATGCTTGTTCTTCACAGGATCAATGGCAAAGGCTTACACGTAGCATCAATTGAGAAAGAAGGCTCACTCATTTCACAGCAGTTTGGCAGATGGAGGTGGCTACAAAGCCTTATCATCACAAGCTTCAGATAACGAGGTCCGTCGGAATTTTTCCAATCCCCAACTTCGATATCTCATTAAGAGCATTTTTATCCCTCTCCAACTTCAACGAAAAAATTCAAATCCATCCATAGTTCTTTGCAATAATAGTTTTCTCCAACTCTACCCTTCAGATTTAAAATTTCTAGCTCATTTTCGATATGATTGCAGCTGTTAATGCTGCAGAAACATTACTCAAAGCAGCGTAGTACGTCTTTCCATCTCCTGTATCTTTTTCAATGCCAAACGCATCAGCCCCGAAGAGCCAACCAAGCCTTTTCCTGGTACTCTCCCCCAACTGCTAGCTTTCCCAATGCTTCAGTCAGCTGACCCGCTACCCTAGGGGCGACACATGGTGGAAAGCAGCAACGTAGGCATAACGTGCTGCACCGCGGCGCTTAATTTTCTATCGCTGGCCAGAGTGTGGCTACCTCGGCGGTGTCGAGCATCAGTTGCCTTGGCAACCAACCAGGCCCAAGTTTCTCTTGAATTTCCACCCGCTAACCTTGCAGCTGCACCTTACAGCACGAGGTCGAAACAGGCATCCCCATCACCCCCGCTGAGAAGCAGGCGATGCGTTTGGCATTGAAAAAAAAAAGGAAGGAAGTGATGGTCTTTCTGACACACCAAAGCTCTGTTGCAACAAAACTGCAAGCAGTTGTGTCCAATCGCTCTGCTCTCTAACCAATTACTCCCTTTCTAGGCCTGCCACTGCTCTCTCTCTTTCCCGCAAAAGGCATACTTAATCCAAAGCAGCAGACCGTGTAAAGCTGGCCAAGCCCACATTTTTTGCAACTTTTTTGGTCGAGGTCAAACAGGGTATAGAAAGAGCAGTGACCAGTGTTGATAGCCCTAAATTGAAAACGTTTTATTTTTGTTTTGTGGACCTGCGGATTATCACTGCATGCTTCCTTCTCTTCTATTATCAATAATGCAGCAAATGGAGATCCCACTCTACAGAGCTTGGGCCATGTTGCTTTGTTGCTATAGTCTGATTGATTGTGGGGTTTAACGCGCCAACGCTTCATAGGCGATGAAGCGCGCCATATTGGAGGGCTCGGGATTAATTTTGACCAGCTGGGGATCTTTAACGTGCGCCGAAATCTCGAATACACAGGCGTTTTTGCTTTTTGCCTCCATCAGAAAAGCAGCCACCACGGCCGGGAACCGAACCCGTGTCCTTGTGCTCAGCAGCACAACGCCTTAGCCACTGAGCCACCGCAGCAGGTTTGTTGCTATAGTACACTCACACTTTTAATGATTCATAGTGAAAAACTGTGCAGAAACACACAAAAGAAGAAAAAAACAAACGACATGGGTGCCCGTGTCGTTCGTTTTCTTCTTTTTTTGTGTGTGTTTCTGCAGTTTTTCACTATGAACCAGTACCAACTCGCTCAGTTAATCAATCTTCTAAGTCAGACTTTTAACCCTGAAATATTTTCTCATCATGTGCTCGCAGTGGTGCTCCACCTTATGCTTCCACTAAAGCATAACACAGCACCAGAAAGATTGAGTAGGCAAAAGCCTGAAGGTGGCCTTGTCAACAGGTTTGCAGTAAAAAAAATTCGAAATTAAAACTTGGAGTTTAAGCACGCCAAAGCTACATCTAGGCTATTATGAAGCATGCTGTAGTGCAGGGCCCTGGATTGCCTACTTTCGGCCACCTGGCAATCTTAAACATGCACCAAAATCTCAACATGCGCATTTTCGATTTACGTACATCCAGCCACCCCATGCTAGTGCTGCTGAACTAATGCCCGTGCTAAAATACCTATTTCAAAGGGGCAAAAGCAGTACTCCTGCACATCGTGTATTAATTTTGAAATAAAGTGTCTGGTCTTCGCACTCGTCTTCCAAGCGGCGACATCGTGTCTGGAAATGCAGTAGGTCACACCTCCTTCAGAAAACAATGCCGGTGAAGTGCAGAAAGGCTGGGTTGAGGTTTTCAGTTTTAAATGCTCAACAGGCAAAATGTCAAGTCAAAGTGAGATCATCTTTCCTGGATTAGAAAACCCTCCAGGCCACTCTCTTGAATCACGAATACGCTGTCCTGCATGAAATTTCGGTTCACAAAATTGCTTATTGCCACTAATAGAGAAAGCTAGTAACCGAGCACACAATGGTATTTGACAATCTGAATGAGCAAGTATAAATAACTCTGATTTTCTGATGGAGGTGAAAAGCGAAAACGCCAGTGTGTCTAGGCTTAGGCACACATTAAAGATCAATTATTCCGGGGCCCTCCACTACGCCGTGCCTCGTAGCCGAGGTGTAGCTTTGGCGCATTAAGCCTAGGCTTGCCACCTGCCCGGTTTTTAACCGGCCCGGCCAATTTTTTAAACTGCGGGCTGGTTGCCGGTCCGTACTTAAAACCTGCCGTCATAGGCAGGTTTTTTGGCGCCTCTTCCACGATTTTTTTTTTTGCTTATAAGCATCAACACAGCAACTGCAACGATAAATATGTGTCGAAAAGCTTTGCATGGACACGCAAGCAGGAAAAATACGCATGCGAGCATACGAAAAAACCGAACGAAGTATGTGCAGTAGTTTAGAAAGGCTAAGTTCAATTCAATCAATGGTATTTTCTTTTTCTAATAATTGAAAGCTTGCCTAAAAAAAAACAAAAACAAAGGTAATGGTTACAATTATAAAAACATTCAAGTCGCCAGGAGAAAATGGAAAATGTTGTAGAGATGAAGGCCAGGAATCTAAAGGCAGCAAACTATAGTCCAACTGGGATGCAGCCCTATGGCTTTCAGCTGATGACAAGTCGCATAAGAAGTTTATGATAAATGGCAGCAGTGCTAGGAGTAGACACTAGGGGTATGTGGCACTGCACGAGGCACAACAGCCAGGTCATCGCAACAACTAGAATGAAGGCTACCCCTCCACGACCTCTCCACTGCACAAACACCCCTTGGATGGTGGAGACACCTTTCCTTCTTATCCTTTGACAGCAAAGCTGTATATGGGGAGGACGAAAGGATTTTTGGATTTTTTGTGTCCGTCCATCAACAAAGCCCACCCCCAGCCCATACCCACTTAGGCAACACTTTTGGGGGATTGGCCAAGCATTAATAAGGGTTCCATGCACCATGCTAGGAATGCCTGGCAACCTTTAGTCCAAATTCCTCAAATACGAAATGGATAAACCACTTTTTGTGTGGTCTGGAGACATCCACATCGAAGTCACCAACTGCCCCCAGAGTGTGATTGCATTTCACCCAGGCAAAGTGTATGTGCATGAAGTTCTCAGTGTCATTTCATCATTTCTAGGTGTGTTTGGGGATACATATATGGTGAAGATTAAAGGAGCCATGAAGAGAAAATACAACTTCGTTTAATTTGAAAGAACTAGGATTCAGTATCTCACTCAGCTCCATTACAGCCACAAAAGATGTTTTTTTAACGAAAAAAAAAGCAAGAAGTATTTAAAAACTTTCAAATTTTGCGCCACAGTGACGTGTTATGAGTAAGAATGACGTCATACGGGCCAACAATAAAACATAATTTTCAGTGCGTTAACTGCACGTTAGCATTCAAGTTTTGCGGTCAAATGGAACTAGAGGCCCCATTACAGACGCCCAGTCATGTGTCGTCGCGACAGGTCAGTTAGGCGGCCGCCAATCGCACAAACAAGGTTCTGTGACGTCATAGAAAAGTTGTGGGAAATTGGCTAGGGGGTCGCAAATGCTTCACACGTTTTTTTTTAATATATCCGTTATTTGTTCAAAAATTGCGATGGTATTTGTATCCTTGTTATCGGGACTAAGCAGTCTTTCTAATAAACCCAACTTGTATTTTGTCCTCATGGCTTCTTTAAGACGTCTTTTGTCTGTATGTACACATCCCTGTTGGTGGCACCGTTCTTTTCTCTCTGAAGCATTTGTGAATCGAGGGTTTGTGGCGTTTCTACACACCTCAGCTGGCCATCTGCTCTCACGGAGCAGAATGGCTCCTCAATTTTTTTTCAAAGACAGACATCAAAAGACAGTAAGCCAATTGCCAGCCAACATGACCTGTCACAGCATTAACATTGGCAAGCCACGGGAGCAGCAATTGAAATGAATCAGTGTTCAACTGCTGGCGTTCGCCCTGTGTGCCTGTCTTTCGTCCTTGTGTTTTTCACTGCGCTGTAGTTGATCAGGGGTGCACACAAGAGCTCCTGACAGCCTCTATCTTCACAACTTGCATTGTTTTCCAGCCATGTTGTACCAATGTGAAACGTGTTGCTTCTGAAATGCATGCCTGCTGTTGGAGCGGTGTCTTGGTCCTGTCCTCACGGCTGTTGGAAGCTAGCAAACACACATACATATCAGCACGGTAAATTGATACCTACGCCCAAGTGCAGGTCTCAACGACAGGGCCACGCTGACAGATGGCAAAGAAATGCACTTCAGGTTGCGCCCGCAGACCCTTAAACTTTTCCTACCCGCAGTACATAAGCGTGCTGAAAGCTTTAAGGTAAGTAATTTTCATGCAGCACAAGAAAGATGAAGTAGGCAGGACACAGCTGAAGCTGTATTGAAGAAAGCCCAAACAGTTCATATGCAGTACACACTTTTCAGAGTAATGTTCTCCAAGGCGTCTTCCAGATGAAAATGAACAGCACCCTGTTCTCTTATTCAAATTTCCTTCCTGGAGGGCAATGAATTTCCCAACCGTAAGGCCTGCGGCTTTGTAGACCAGGCCACGGAGGAGACCACCGTGCTCTCACCGTTAACGACGCACCAAGAGATCCCCCAGCACTACAGACTGACCCACAGGACACTCCCGCTACCCCATTCACAGCTCACGAGAACTCAAGAAACAACGCTCAGACTACTCCAATCCAACACACCCCCGTGTACAATGCGAATACACCTCCTGTTCCCTTATTAGCCTGAAGCCGAATGAAATACTGCACATAACCAGGAACACTCAGGTACATTGTCCTAGAGTGCGAGCAAAATACCAACCTACTACACCTACACCCTCTCTTTATCGCCCAGAGCAGTGGGAGACGCTGCTGTTTAGCGCCCATCCCACCAACCAGCTCCTGCTGGCTGAGAGAGCGGTTGTAGCCACGACAGCACATGGATACCCGTAAAGAGAGCACCACTCCCACGAGAACATCAGTGCTCTCAATAAAGAAGTTTTTCTCCTTTTCTCCAGCAAAAATAAGAGGTCCTTCTGTCAAAAAGTTCGACAAGGAGCATCGACAAAACTGGTGGCAAGCACCTGGATGAGAGCCTAAATGAAGAGTACAATGTGACTTGGCTAGTTCAACAAGGTGAGTGAGAAGAAGAGCAAGTGGGGCTGTGAGATGGGTGCTACTATAGTGTATCAATTTGTGAACATGTCACCAGCAGCTACGCTTCATCCCGTCGCACATCCCTTTCTCAGGCCCCTCTTAAAGTTTGCCCTACTCTCGGAAAGAGCAATAGTGCTTCTCAGTGGGATACATTGCAAATGAATACCAAAACAATGCTTTTTCATGCTATTCCTTGTGGTTTTCTTGCGCATATTTCCACTATAGTCTACAAAATTAGCAGCACTACTAGGCTCACTAGCTGGTTCGTTTGACTACTGAAATCCTTCAAAAATCAAGAAAAATAAAAAGAGAAAAGACTATGCTTTAAATTCATGGGTAGAGTGCATTGAGAGTGCCCAACCTTGTCTGTAAATAGCGCTATATTACGATACTTAGACACGGGGCTAACACGCACCTGATTCTGAAGCGGTGCACACAGGACATGCAACAAGTGGTACAACTGTTGATAAATCATCCGACTCATGAGCGTAAAAAAAGCGTCTTACGCGAGTACGATTAAAAGTGAGGGCGCGCAGACATCAATACAACACCGCCTTTACGCAAACCAAATTTATAAACATCGAACACATTGACTTCAAATCTCTGTGGTAGCAGGCCTCGGATTAAATACTACCCGTCAACAGTATCCGCTGTTTGGTTTTTTTTGAGCAGCACACAGTTTGTTCGCAGCAGGAGTGAGCAGCTTTCGGCGCCACGATTTCTCAAATGCAAGGTTTCGATTTTGCCGTTGGACACGCCCATTTGCGGCGTTACTAAAAAAACTCAAAAGTTAGCGGCACGACCGAGTTGAGCAGGTCGCACATGTTCATCTCGTCAAGACGGCTGTCCCCGATAGCTTTTTTCGTTACGTCTTTGGAACGGCTCCAAGGAGAAGCCTCTGTTTAGGTGCCCTTTTCCGCCCCAGTTGGTCTGTTGACACCGTGCGTCAGCACCAGTACATCCGTTTTTACAGCACCTCAATCGACGATTGCTTACGTTATTCTGTAACTACTACTATTGTTTAGTCTAAATAGGCAAGCCCGCGGAGGTCAAGCCTATGGCGCGCCCGTGCTGAGTGGGGGAGCAGCACTCGAAAGCGTTTCCTGCCGGCGCTGCAACAGCCAGTTGCGCGCTCGAAGCCCGACACGAAATACGCACCATTTGTAAGCGCAGAAGTATAGGCATACAACGGAATGTTAAGGACAAAAGTGTTCTTCGATGCAAAGTTACGAAGTGAAAGAACGGAATAAAACTGCATGGTCTCCTAAAAAAAAAGTTGGCACAGCCGTGTCAACTGTTCGCACAAACTGATCTCTCCGGCTTCGACGGCGTCTTTCAGGCAGCACGTGAGCAGAAACACGTAGGGCCAATCAAAAACAATCGCACGGACTGCTTTGACACGTGAAATAGCGCTATTAGACGCAGAAATTACTGCTTACCTGCGGTAGCGATGCCGACGATAGCCCTCTCACGGCAACACCCCACAACCAATATGGCGAATCGTGACGTCACCGGAAGCTGACATACTTCCGTCTGGTTGTTTTTCGGTTTTTGTTCGGCGACCGCGACAGAAAGTGGAAACGGACTCTGGGCGGTCACTTGCGACAGGGGATAGGTGTGAATAAGCTCTGAGTCGTTCAGTTACCCCCTTGCGAGGAACACGGCCACCTCGGCGTGAATCGAGCAGTCGCAGGCAAGAAAACGCCGCTTCCTCTAACACCCGATACGTTTAGCGCTCGCCTCCTTATATGGGAAGTCGCGCTTCTGTCCCATATTGCGGCCGCGTCGGCGGTGATGGGCGCGTTAATCCACCTATTTTTGCCCAAGATTACAGCTGGAAACTAAAAACGCAACGAAAAAATTGTGGTGTATATGGAGTGTTCTTCAGAGCAATATATACGCAACGCAGCGTTCGATTTATTAACTATTGTTCTTACATTGCGGTCGTGAAATAATACATTGAGGAAGGCGCTGTGTTAGTTCAATAAAAAAATTGGTTTAAAAGTATTGTTAAATGCATTGTGTAATCATATAATGTATTTAACTTTGCCTTCCGTGGTGCCCGAAATGTGCACAGTGTTTTAGCACCATGGCGTTAACTAAATTTCGCCACGCGCGCTTGAAATTGGGTTGGAAAAAAATAATGTGTGACCGACATTAGCTTAACAAAAATAACACAGACCCTTATTCTACGCGTAACACCGTCTCAGGGCGAATAAGGGCTAACGACGCGTAAAATTCCTGACGCGTGTTTTCCGTCAAAAGGAAACGAACTTAAATAGTATTTGTGCGATAAGCAAAGCAGAGGTATTAAAAATAATTATAAATGTGGGAGAAAAAACTTGTGCACGCAGGAGGGCGACAGGGCGCACGTTTGTGATGTATTGCTGTGGGTCCCATCTCCTGTTGAGAGATGCTAATAATTTTTTTTTTTTCCTCTGCGATCGCTGTTCTATTCGCTACGTATTGCGTCTGATCAGTATATATGACTCTTCCGTGGTCACGAATCAAGCTGATAAGACCATTTCGGTTGCACTCTTCTACGCTATTTTATGCCGCACTTGAGTTCGCGCCCTGGAAAGTTGCGCGCGACAGCCGGGTTCCAACCCAAGAAAATTAGGAAGCGCGTTACTTCATCTATGAAGCTTTTCCAGATTGTTATATTATAAATACAATGCTATAAACAGTGGATTCAGGGAAAAAAATGTAGAAATAAGGGAGGCAGTCACAAACATGCATATGCGCGACAGCCCTGCGTTTCCGACTCGAGTACCGCGCCCTGATCATGATAAACTAATTTTTTCCCAGAAATATTTGTGGGGAGTAAACGTAGTTCAAAATGCTCTAGTGCCTCAACCAGAGCGCATGTTTTCGCCTGAAAGGTAAAACAAACAGGAATACATCTATTATACGTTTTTCTAATGATGCGTAATAAACTTAACGCAGCAGAAACGAAACAAGATCGCGACTCAGGAGTACACAAAGCTCCGCGGCAAGTATTTTCAGGAATAATTTTTTTCACGTTGCAGTACAACACATGATCTATACGGCAGGCTGACCTTGACAGCCGCGCACCTGAATGGCATCCAATTCCACGTTCCGCGCGTAAGGCACGCGTACTATTTTTTCAATGGGCGCGCGCGTAGGCGCTGAGGAGCTCGTTCGCTGCCTGGAATGCGCGAGACAACACAACACGCGGCTAACACAAGGCTCTCCCTGTCGAGTGGCCGTCTCAGTGGACACGCATTCGGGGCCCGCGGGTAGTCCACTTCGCGCGACCCACCTGTCGAGAATCATGGCTCCTGCGGCGGCAGAAGTTGCTGCTGCTGCTGCTGTTGCTACGTCGGCCTCCCGGCGTCGGTCTGAGGCGCTCCTCGGCGTCGTCCCACGCGCGTTCCGGCCGTTGGCTGGCGGCCGGGGGCGTGCGGAGGCCGCCGGTGTTGCGAGCGCGCAAGTGCGGCTTTCCCTCGGGGCCACGCGCGCTTCACGGCGGACTTCTGCTCCGAAGCGGGGGGCGTCGTGGATGGGCAACGAGGCATTACAATTGACGGACTCAGCGCGAGCTTTTTGGGGGAGTGCCCCTTGAAAGTCACGGCCAAAGCCCCGAACCGTACTACAGCTGACCGACACGAAAGCCCACGGGCCTCAGGTGGTCGGTTACCACCCCCACCCCCACCATCATCATCATCATCATCACCATCATCATGATCCTACTTAGATCCCTGTAGGACGAAGGCCTCTCCCATTAACCGCCAACCATTCCTGTCCTGCGCTGCTCAATGCAATTCTTTGGCCCCGAACTTCCTTATTTCGTCCCTCCATCTGGTTATTGGCCTTCCCCTTCTAAATCCGTTCCCAGGAAATCACTGCGCTTTGTATACCACTTTTGACAGCCGCTATCCCAGCGTTTACCGATGAGCGCACGCAGGCGGTAACTGGTGGTACGGACGTGCATGGTTAACATCTTCCAACAAATTTCGCTTCGATTTCGTTTTTTTTTTTTTACTTTCAAAGCCATAAAAATTCATAAGAGAGTCGAGTGACCCCTATACTTCCAGGCGCTTATGTAGTTTGAGGTACAATCATGTATGTTTAAAAGAAAGTAATATAAATTATCTCGCCTTGGCCCACATCTTCACAAACTACGTTCAAAAGTGTTACCACGTCCAGCACGTCCGGTGTGCGGCTTTGTACACGTCCCTACGTTCCGGACATTTTTCTAAACGTTGTCGGGCTCGTTGTCAACGGAAGGGCGTATTGACCTTTATATCCTCTTTTAACTCGCTGCAAAGGGCAGGCAGTGATACAGACCCTGTTTTTGGTTTCTGAAGTTTCGCAGAAGTTCTTAGAGAAAAGCTACTTCTTTTGCAAATAAGATGGAAACTGGGAGGTTAAGAAAGGGGCGCCACGAAGAGTATAATGGTCGTCTGATTACTAAGAGCGACTGGAGGATAAAACATTTCAATCATTAAATAGCTGAGATGCTAGGATGACTATGTTGGTAAAAGGTCGTTTCGAACGCCGCGCTGTTTTTTGTCCTGTACTACTATTGGCCGCCGGGCTCATGATTCGTTCCTGACGTCAGGTCAGACGAAACGCGCGCGTGAGCGCAGCGTTCTTGGGGTACTATAACTGCTGCATACTTTTTTCTCGTTCTGCTGCGAGCCAGTCCTTACATTAATGAAAGATCTATCAGCCTTCACATGAAAGGTCAATCGGTCTTCACATTAATAGAAGATCGATCACAGTTTGTCTTTGATCACTTAGGCCCGTTGAGCATTGCGTCAGCCGCTGTTACTCGGCGGTCCTGAATCAAATTCCATGTTTTGTTGTTTTTTACTATGTTCGGAGCGGTGACCTCCCTTATCTTCTTATATGTTGATCTTCTTCGATTTTCTATCCGAACTGATTCTAGCATACTAACGGTGCAGTCCACGAGGCGCTGCCCCCGTACCGCTGTACCAGAACACGATCTTGTGGACACCAAAGCAACCAATCTCAGTCGCCTTCGGGATGAAGCCGTGGCAGTCATAGACAGGAGAACAAAAATATCATTGACGGCAGCGCTGTTTAAAAAAAACAGCAGCTGTTTCATGAGCGAATTTCCAGGCAATCTCAGGCAGAATTCATCTCCAACGATTTCCTTTTAACGAAAGGCTTCGCATTAAAATTTCCGACTCGTACCCATAAGGTTCAAGTGGATGTGTGCGAGAGCCCACGGTCCCACACGCGCATAACACTGTTGTGTCCTGCGAAGCAAACGAACCAAGTAAGTAAGTTCCTATTGGTTAACCTTCGCATTTTATTTTGTTTGCTCGTTTAGGCATTCGCAATGGTGCGAATGCCTGGACGAGCAAACAAAATAAAATTTAAACTATGCAACTTGCGGCGCCACGTCCTCGGGTGCTTCCCTTCGCATGCACAGCTCCCACCTAACGAAAGCCTATTCAAGAAACCGGAAGCGCAGGTTGTCGAAACATTTTATTGTGTCCCCTGTCCTGACCTATGTAGGAGGTGAAGGCACCATGGCCCCTGACGTAGAAGGAGGTTATGAGTGGTAAATGGGAAAGTTAGACGCTGGGTTGGAGAATCGGCGGGAAGCCTCAAGGATGTATAGTCGGCCAAATCTTTAACTAGCGTTGGGGAGCGGCGACTTTTTATGCGCCAGCGGCGCATGACGGAAGCCAAGTTGCAAACAGGCCCACCATCTGCTAGGCTATTCCTTCCTAGGAGCGCCATAAGACTGAAAAATTGCAGTGCGCGCACGCTGGTTAAAGTCTTGGCCGATTGTACTTCATGTGCTCAACCATACAGACCACCCACGGCGGCCCAGAACTCAAGGAAAGGTGGATGCAGGGGATCGTTATGGAGGGACAAAGGGAGGGGAGCAGAGTATTTAACGTGCGATTGCGGTACCTGGAAGAATGTGAATGTGATTGAAAGAGATCATATATAGTCACAGTGGGATTACAGGGCCTGACGAATGTACAGCCGGTAAAAGGCTTGTCTATAACACAGCGTTCGTACTCTCAGCCCTATCCTGCCCCGCCGGAGCGAGATTTGAAAAAAACTACTGCGGAATTCTGAAGTCTTAGCCCTTCGCTTTTGCCTCCCACATGTTTGGAACGAGTATGTTTCGGCAGTTTTCGGATGTAGCTGGTTGAAGTTGAAATCCCTGTTATAGACAAGCGTTTTACCGGCTGTACTTGCCATCTTGTCATGGCAAGGTGTGGGGTACGAAGGGTGCAGCGGCTGCTGCTCACGCCCCCGAGGCGTTGGTAGAGGACCGAATACGAACTTGGGAAGTTTGCCTATAGAAATGCAAATATGAGAACCGGACCCCACTGTTAATTTGAATGAACAATCGGGGACACTTTAGCCCACGGTGTGACGATCTTCGTCGGTATTTCACATTTATTGCACTATGTCGCCGGCTAAAAAGGGACCTTCCCTTTACATGCGATGAAGCAAACGCCCCTGATACCATTTCTCCGCTTGTCTTCGGGCTCAACGGTAAGGCTGGATCTCGTGCATCCCGGGATAACTCGCTCGACGAAGGCGCCCGTTCGCTGCTGTTATCGGACGGACGTAGCCTGCCCTCGCGTGTAATCCACAAGAGCAAGAGTGCCGCCTGATAGCGCCTGAAGAGGCCTGCCTGGCCGCCTATACAGAAAGCCGCTTGAGGCACGACTTCCTTGATCGCACACACGCTGCGTTCACATACATTTGCTCTCTCTGTCTGTCGCACAACACTGCTACGCTAAGGACGTCCATTTTCTTTTTATAGGGACACAACCAGGGGCGTAGCCAGAAATTTTGCTCGTGGGGGGCTGGGGCTGCACTTGGACCTCCTTTATATGATTTTTCAAGGGATTAAAAATATGTATAATAAATACATAACTATTAACGGATAATACACATGACTATTAACTGAAACTATTGACTGAGATATATAACTATTAACTGAGACTACATAACTATTAAAAGCAAAAAAACAAGGAAAATGAAATATTGCATAAAAATTTATTCGCATGTTCCGAGAATTGCGGTAGAATTGCTATCCACTGTCTGCAAATTTCTATTTTGTCTACATAAGAAGAAATAGCACTTCAAGAAATCTAGAACAAATATAAACGTATATGCTAAACATGGAAGTAACGAACTAATTCATTGAAAAATAACGAAGCGCGGAGCGGAAATTATAAACGGGAAAAACACGAAACAAACAACGTGTGGGTGGACGTTTTATTTTATTGTCGCTTTGTCGTCCAAGAATTTTTGTTCTTCTATTTTGCACACATACGACGGTTAAGGACAAATCTTAACACCTCTGTTTTTTATGCCAAAATATTGCGTAGGAGCAGCTTGTCAACCGTCGCGTACTGCGGATAATTGCAACAAAATTATTCACACAGAAAATGCGTCAAAATGTACAGTTGTGGTGAGAAAAGCTAGAGGATTATACTTTAATCAGGGCAGCAGAAGTGCCACTGGCAACAAACTGTACATTTATACAGAAAGCCCGTTCTACATGGTGCGAATTCGCGGATGCGGCGCGGCTCGCGCGGGAAAACAACCTTTTTTTGTCGCTGTGGCAATAGTTCATTTTGCCGCACGAACGCCGCCGCAGCCGCGAATTCACAGGTAAATTCGCACCATGTAGAGAGGGGGGGGGGGGGGGGGGTAGGGGGGAGACGAAGTCTGGAGTCTTTAGCGCACTGGTTGCCGGCGTTGGCCCTGGTTGCATGGAGGTACTGAAGCAGCCCGGCCTGCGATTTCGCCCGCGAATGTCCCCTACTGTGTTCTGAGGAGCAACTCTCCGTCCTGGAACCCCCCCGAAGAACACCCCCGTGGATGAAGGCCTTGCATAGGAGTAAGACATGCCAGGAGAGTAACGGGCCCCCAAGGGAGAGTAGGGACGCTTTCCGGACAGAATTCCTGGGCTTCTAGACAAAATCCTAAGATGGTTTTCGGAGCAAGTTGTTGCCTTGGTCGCCGTGCATGACAGCTAGACAAAATTTCTGGTGGAGGGGGGGGGGGGGGGGGTGATGCCTTATAAGCCCCCCCCCCCCCCCCTTTTCCCTTCCCTGCGCCCTTGGACACAACGCAAGACTTTCCAGCCGACCATTAATGAATCACTGTCTAAGGACGGAAAGTTAGACGATACTGGGTACATTGCACTAGCACAAAAGATGGACCATACGAGTAAGAAAATCACAGGACGAATGCTAGACATCAACTACAAAATACTACAATTACAATTACAAAATACACATGCACACTGTGACAACCGCGCACGCGAAAAAAAAAGAGAGAGAGAGAGAGAGAGAGAGAGAGAGAGAGAGAGAGAGAGAGAGAGAGAGAGAGAGAGAGAGAGAGAGAGAGAGAGAGAGAGAGAGAGAGAGAGATACACTCGTCGCCTTCTTGACCAATACAATATGCCCCGTAGAGTTCACGTTCGCGTTGGGTGCGTGACCTGTGCAAGACCCGTGTTTTTTCGAATGCTGGAGTGCATTTGCGTCTGCGACAATGGTCGGCCAAGTGCCCCTCTCCCATTACAGCCAATACTGCTGAGCGACGCTCTCTAAGTCTGTCATTCAGGCATCGCCCCGTCTGGCCAAAGTAACATTTACGGCAGGCCAGCGGAATGCGATAAACTACGCCAGTGCTGCATGACACAAAGCGTGTGGCGTGCTTCTTCGGGCACTCAGGTCTTTTCGTTTCGCTGTTGACTTTGTGGCACATTTTCGCCAACTTGTGGGGAGCCAAAAACACAACGGGCACTCCACATTTTCCCGCCCCCTTTTTGAGGCGATGCGAGAGCTGATGGATATACGGGACCACCACTGGTCTCACTCTTTCGGACTGATCAATTCCCTCAGCAATGTGTCTGGCGCCTTTTATTTCGGCGACAAGGCTCTCCGCCACACTGGCAATGGTTTCTTGGGGGAAACCTGCACTTTTTAAGCGCTTGACCTGTGTCACAGGACTTATCTAGAGCAAGGCGCAGGCAGTTCTTTGCTATTCCCCTTTTTATAATTTTTGATTGGGCCGAACCATAGCTCAAAATTTCCTTTTTTAGATCGCGGATTGTATACCTCCAGCATACGTTTTCACGGTTCATGCATATGCATATGTCAAGGTACTGCAGACACCCGTTTTCTGGCATTTCGCACGTGAACCGAAGTCCTTCAACATTTGCTCTTAAAGCATCTAGAACACTGTCGACAAAAGTGGCACTTAGGAGCCAGGGTAAATGCAGCTTTCCAGGCGTACATTTCCCTTTCAAGGGTCCGCACTCAACCAGGGACGCCTGTACCCATTAAAGAAACCGGTGGGTGTCCGGCGGTACCAGAGTTCGAACCCGGTACCTTCCGCATACGAGGCGAGTGCTGTACCTCTGAGCCATCGCTGCGGTAAAAGTTACGACCCCTTCCCCTGGGGCATTTCCCGACGAAGTCGGGTAACTTCCCAAGCACGAGGTCCCCGGTTCAGGGGGTGCTTGTACCAATTTTACTGGTTGGTTGCCAGCGGTACCGAAGTACCTCCCACATTCTCGTACCCCATGGTACAAACCGACGTGGTGTAACGGTTTCCAGTACACTGGATCCCCCGTACGGGGGGCGCCTTTCCACATTTTTATTCTGGTGGGTGACCAGTGGCTCCCGAGGAACCTACCACGTCTGCCGCAGTAGTAGTGCGTGTCCAAGCCCTTCATCTCCCGCCGAGACAGGGGGCGCTTGTACCCTTTGAACTGGTGGTGCCCAGCGGTCCCGGACCCCACCCGAAGGGGTTCGAGGGACCTACCACATGGCCCCCCATGGTTGCTTGTGGTCAAGCTCCAAGCGTTTGTTCCACCGTCGAGACAAGCTACGGTACGGGGACGCTTGCACCCTTTAAAGAAACCGGTGGGTGTTCGGCGGCCCAGGATTCGAACCTGGTACCTCTCGCTTACGAGACGAGTGCTTTACCACTCGACCATCGCTGTCTTTTTTTTTTCTTTATTGCCTGACTTGGCATAACACAAAATTTACATGCTCAACCAACAGGTTGATGTAATAACACCCTGCCATACTTTAAGCAGGCAGTTAACATTTGTGCACTTTCATCACACATAAATCGTTCATGATTCTCGCTACATCATCATCACACCCCTGTGCTGCATGCACTTCTCTAAGCTTACACACATTTTCAATGAAATAATTTACCACAGGCATAGCGTCCACGTCATTGTTACGTACAGCCATTCTGCTCCTCCATATGGCGTGGAGGCCGAGCAGGAAAAAACATCGTATGGTATGACATCGTCTTTTATGTCAAGGTAACGTATTCCATCTAGTGTTAGTGGCAGATCTTTGTGGAAGGTTCGTTGGAGGACTTCCCAAAAAAACACCGCGTCCCAGCAATCCACAAAGACATGCTGTACGTTTTCTGGCTTTTTACAAAGCCTACATTCGTAGCCCCATGGCAAATACATTCCCTTTTCATGCATCCATGTCAAAACTGGCAGGGTCTGTGTGTGTAACTTAAAGAAAAAGGTTTTTACCCCCCCTGTTACTGGCATACGCTTAACTCTTTTAAGGACGTTGTTAGTATGAGCTCCGCGGTAAAGCCCCCTGTACATAGGTTCCGGACATAAAAGTTCAATAACATCACAATACAGACGTTTGCGCGTTACCTGAGACAAGTAGTCTAGTGTAAATCGTGCGTTCAAAAACCGGAAAGACGACACAACTTCGCGTAAGTACCCACTAACAGCGTATCGTTGGACACCTCTTGTTGACACAATAAAATTAGGCATTGCCGAGGACAATCTAACCTGAATGAATGTTCGTATAAATGGGTCACACTGGTCGCGTAGAAACAAAAACCTTGACACTAACTGTTTTACAAACAGATTAGGCAGTCTCAGGCCACCACCTTGTAACTTTCTAAACAAGCTGCTGCGCTTTGTTCGTTCAAAAGACGATTGCCATACAAATACTGCAAACATCCGATGAAATCTCTGAATGTTTGCTCTCGTACAGAACAGTGCCTGCATGACGTACCATAATTTAGCAAAAAGAAACATGTTGCATATGGTCGCTCTCGCAAAAATGGATGCGTGACGGCCTGCCCATGCAGTTGTCTGTGCGCGCATTTCTTCTTCTTTTTCCCTCCAGTACATGGTGTTCTCGCGGTATTTGTCGAATGGAACTCCCAAATACTTTGTGGGCGTTGATGACCACAATACGTTATCATAAACGCGGGGCGTCTCCTGCCACTCACCATGCCAGATTCCATTAAATTTGTCCAGGTTCACACTGCTGCCGGTTACTTCGCAGAACTCTTTTGCCAACGATAAGGTGTTTGTTACGCTTAACTGGTCAATACAAAATACGGCCACATCATCAGCGTACGCGAGCACTTTGACCTCGGTTGCTTCTAAAACAAACCCCTTGATTATGCTACTTTGAATTATCTTTCTGCATAGTGGTTCCAAGTAAAGCGCGAACAGTAACGGTGACATTGGGCATCCTTGACGAACTGAAGAATTTACGTTTATTCTTTCAGTTAGTTCTTTGTTTATTATTACATTGGTCGAGCAGTTTTTGTATGCCATCTTTATTCCCTCAAATACCACCGAACCAACTTTAACGTGGTCTAAAACTGCAAATAAGATGTCATGAGATACCCTGTCGAAGGCCTTTTCCAGGTCAATTTGTAACATGGCTACTTTTCTGTGTTCGACATCACAGCACTCCAGAACGCTCCGTGCGACGTGTATGTTAGTGCATATGCTTCTCCCTTTGATGCCGCATGTCTGGTGTGGTCCGACCAAATTCTTCATGACAGACTGTAGCCTTTTCGCTAACACCTTCATAAATACTTTGTAGTCGATGTTGGTTAAAGTGATGGGTCGGTAACCTGTCACTTTGCTTAACTTTTCTGCCTCTTCACTTTTCGGGATAAGTACCGTGTATCCGTTGCTGAAAGACGGTGGCAGACATCCTTTCACGTAACTTTCAGCGTAAACCGTGTGCAACAAAGTAGTTACTTCTGACTTAAACATTTTGAAAAAGGCGGCATTTAGTCCGTCAGGTCCAGGTGATTTTCCAGAGTTGAGTTTAATTGCTTCTTCAATTTCTTGTCTACTAATTGGGTATTCCAAACTCTGTGTTTCGTCATTGTCAAGAGCTGGTAGCAGTTTTAGAAACTCCGTTTCATAACCGTTTCTTGTCGGCATTTTACGGCTGAAAAGCGTTGTGTAATATTCTGTGAAGGCCTTTTTTATATCACTTTGTGCCATCTTCATCATCCCACCATACTCTATCTGCCTTATCTCGTGCTTGCGCGCGTAACTTTTTTCGTCAGCCAGTGCCCTCTTAGTTGGCTGCTCCCCAACGAGCAGCCTCTCGACACGAGCCCTGATAGCAGCTCCTTTGTATTTTTCAACTTCAAGCTTTTCGATCTTGGCTTTTATGTTCCGAATATCTTCACTAAAATACCCTGGTGTTCTTGTTTCCTCTTTAGTTAGTTCCACTAATAGGCTGCGTAAATCTTTTTCCTCTTCGAAGGTCGCTGTTATGGAGGCGACTTCATGCCGCGTCTAGCTTCTCCAGCATCGTATATAGTTTCGCTGTTACCACGGCGCTTTCGCTCTTCGATATCCGAACAGCCTCTTGGGGAGCCACGATAGGCTTTATTTTCTGCGTTGGTTTTGTGCGGTAGCTTTTGTGCCTCGCCGAGTTGCTTCCCCCATAGTCAAGGACTGGAGGTATGCCTCTGGTAGTACATCATTCGTAAGCCCTCGCATGAACTTGCGCGTCCGCACTACTTAACACGCTCTCCTACATAAAGGAAGCGCTCAGGGATAATGGCGCGGTCTCAAGAAAATCCGTAAAAACAGCCGATGTGATGACAGGTGTATTCATAAACACGGGAGCATATATATATATATACGTACACGCGTACGCGCACTCAAACGCTACCCCTCAAAATACAGCCCGTTGTACAGGGTGCAAATTTACCTTCGAATTCGCAGATGCGGCGCCGCTCGTGCGGCAACAGCGAATTTTCAAGTAAATTTGCGCCATGTAGAACGGTCTTAACACGAGTCTACTCACCCGTCTGTCGTGGGGAAGAGCAGAGCGCCTGTTACTTCCCCACGTGAGTATGCTCGAGTTGCTCGAGTTGCGAAGGCCGCCAACGCGGGATGCGCTATCTGGTGTGCTTATCCGCGACGTTTTATTTTTAGAGGTTGCCTTTACGTTTCAGCCGAGTTACCGGCGGAATGGCGGAAATACGGTCATAGTTCATTTGCTCCCCTAGCAGCGGACAGCCGTAGAGCTTTTCCAAATGATGACGCGGCGACGGCGTCCGCGCGAGCCCGTTCGTGTTATGCGCATTTCGAAGCATCTCCGCTCAGTGTCGAGCTCCGACTGGTTGGACAAGCGCGACAACCTTAGCAATATAGACTAGCGCTCGCTGCAGCTGCTAACCTGAATGACGAAGACAGATGATGAATACCTGAAGACGGAACCAAACGGGGACGAAATTGTGCGGTATAAAGTGTCTGCAGAACAGGTGGCAGGACGGGCGTCAGTGCTACGTTGCTTGTCAGCTCCGTTTCCTCCTGATTATAACTCTTCGGTGTCCTTATATAGTGGGAACACACGGTTTTTCCACACCGGTTGAAGTATCAGCGAACCCAGCCGACGGCCACCAAGTCCTACAATCAAGGGATGTCTTGTATAATAGAAGAAGAAACGAGTCAGCAGAATGCTACATCGCTGTGGACGCTTCCGTCACGTGTGACTTATGGAAATCGAGCTCTGGCGCAGTTTTTGAAACCCCTTCCCCAAATTTATTTGTCACACAGAGATAAATGCTTTTAACAGCAACAACACCCCTACATCATCCTAGGATATTAATAAAGGGTCGCAATACATTCTTCATGGTAACAAACATATCTTGTCGTATTATAAGGCAAGTATTTTGCGAAGATTGCCCCATCTATATAGCGGCAATTTTTCTCCCCATATCCAGGGCGAAAAGGAAGGCAAGAGGTCGGCTTGTTGCCTGGGCAACGTCACGAGAGAAGGAGGGAGGGGATAGCTAACTTTGATACTGTGGCCGGGTGTTCGCGTGAATGCCTGCTACATTGCGTGCGCCAGACTTGTGACAAAACCCAATTTTTCAACAGCCCACTCCCAGCACAGCGAGCGTAGGCAACTAGTTCACAGTGCTCAAAGAACGGCCATTTTGCCCTCCTCTTTCGTGAGCAATGCTGGCAGGCAGCTAACATGCTCCCCAAGATACAAGGGATCGGTGCACGGAGCGCGACAGCGCAAGGCGCCAGCGATCGCGGGCCGCTAGGCTGTCGGCTTTCCTCCTTCGGGACGTTCCCTTGCTCGAAGAGGGTCCCGCGCAGGGATGACGTAAGCCCCGCTCGTCCCAGCAGCAGCAGCGGCGGCAGCGCAACAACGCTTCGGCCGCTTTCCCCAATCAATACGGGAGGGAAACATCGCTTGCCTCCTTTTCACATGCCGCGCCCTTACAGCTCGTCCTCTTCAGTGCGTGCCGGCGCTCATGGATGTCCGGGGGAATCTGTTCACTTTTTAAAAAAAGGAAAGCTATAAGTTGAACAAAGAATGAATAGGGGAAGCCGTCAGTTTTTATGTCCTCCTCAAATATAAGTTGCGACACTGTTTAACGGCTTTGAAATTTTAACCGAGAGAGGTGGAGAAGCTTTTAACGAAATTGGAAAAGGTCAGCCCTGTATCCTACAGGGTTTTCTTCTTCCGACGTGTTAAAAAAGAAACAACTGAGCGGTGTACAGGTGGTGAAAAATATTCCTCGTAATGCTTTGAAAGCGAAAGCATAGCGATAACCAAACACTTCTTTACTCCCACGTCGTGTTTGCGTCTCTTTCTTCGCTTTCGTTTTTTCGTATTTTGACGCAAATTTTTCGGACAGGCAGACTGGCCGCAATTCATACGGCAGCTTTCTCGCAGTTGGAGGATGACGATAAAAAACTTTTATTTAGTATCAATGAATGGTTTAAAAAAAAAAAAACCCTTGCTAGGAGTCTACCAGTATCCCATGGAACCTGGCGGCTGCCTGAGCTTGATTGATGATCTTTCGTTGGACTTCTAGGTCTAAGCCGAGCATCAGAGCCTCCCAAGTGTCTATGGTGTGTGTGGCGTTTGATATCTGTTAATGCGTCCATATTATGTGGACCATGCTTGCCAGGCTTTCGCAATGTTAGGTTCCAACCTGTAATTTTCGCCAGAGTGCCTCTTCCTTTTTGCTGCTCTCCCTCGCGTGCACCCGTCCCACGCACGTGTCGCCACGCGCACCTGTCACGGCGCACGCATCATGCTAGCTCTCGTTCCATTTAGGAGGGGACCGGGTTAGCGCTGTGGTTAGCGCACCTGTTTGTTGCTGTGGCGACCCGGGCCCGAATCCCACACGAATCCCGCACACAAAACGAGGACACAACTAAAAAAATACATTCAAGGCTTCCGCTTTAGTATGAAAAAATGCAGAAGCTCCCAAACGTTGATTGTCCGTAAATGCGTTAGCCGAGCTGCAAACCAGCGTTCGCTTCCAGTGGGTCCCTTCCCACGTAGGAGTGCTTGGAAACGAGGATGCGGACCAGTTGGCTCGTGAAGCGACATCGTGCACTCGTCTTCTGAAGGTGGCCCCAGATGAACGGCGCATTTTAAAAACAATCATACAAGATCATTTCCGCTCTCTTTGGCGACCACAACATCGACGTTGTGTCACCAAAGGAATGAAGAGAACAGAGGCAACCTTACTGTTCCGCATACGGACCAATTCAGCGCGGACACCGGCGTGGCACCATAAGCTGAACATTATCTCTTCACATCTGTGCGGAACGTGTGGTGCTACAGGCGACATCGGTCATTTTATTATGGACTGCCGAGAGCATGCAGAGGAGCGGTTAGCTTTGTTTAAAGAACTGCGAAGGATAGCCGCTCCGCATGCCTCTTTGAACGATTTAATTTTCCCGGAAGGCCATTGGATCACGAGGAGGGACATCTTTCGTTTGATCCTGCAATTTTTGCGGGTCACAAGCCTCAGCGAGTCATGGTGAATTCCCGCGCATAGCGGTAAAAAGGTGCCGATCGGGTGAGCAATTGCCGGCATACCACGCAAGGCTAGGTCCACCCGTCAATAAACATCACCACCACCACCACCAGCTCTAATACACCGAGCACGCCCATTTAAAGTCGGCGTCACTGCTATGCTTCAATGCATTAATCTGAAAGTATTTCTTTCAGGGGAAATGCAACCAGTATGATATCTAATTATGGAGGTGTAACGCCTTGTATTAAATCTGGCGTTTTTAAAGTCGGCTTCACTGCTAAACAGCAATGCCCTACCGAAAGACATCTTTTCATGCGCGATAAAGGCGGCCCTGTATGAATAGCATTTTATTTGCCGAAAGTTTACACATCAATCGTTACGGACGCACGGGGCAGTTTTCTCGTTGGGTCCGCAGAAACGTTTAAACACTTAAAATTATAGTGACGTTTCACTTCGGAACGCTGGTTACGCCTAGCTCATGCCCTTTGCCGTTTTTTTTTTTTTTTTCAGCTCGTGTCCAGTGCTTGCTGTGGTATGACGTGACCGGCAGGGTGCAGATGATCGGCAGCTTGGTGTTCACACGTCTCTGCATGGCTTCGAATTTGCAGTCGTCTTCAGTACTTCACGAAGGCTTCTCCCAGGAGGGAGGGAAGTAGGCGCTTTGCTATACGTTAATTTGTTTTATTTCTGAGGCTAATCCACTCTGACATTTAGCGGTGGCGCACCTAGCACCCTTTTCCTTCTTCCCCGCTTCGCCACGTGCTCCTGCGTGGCTTCCCGGTGCGCGTTCCTCCCCTCCACACCCAACAGCGCTCCCCATTCTGTGCTCACTTCCCTTACGAAGTTGGCGGCTTCCGACTTAATCTCGCCGATTTCATGGAGCCGGAAGTTACACTTGCGCGTAAAAACAGCAGACGGCGGCGGGAAGAGGAAACAGGTAGAAGGCGCCTTCTCCCACATGCATGACGGTACACGTTGCGGGCAAGTTCCTGCGTCTCTCAATTACAAATGTTGGGTATATAGGTGTGCGCAGTTGGCTCTTCGTCTTTTTGTAGTTTTTTTTTTTCGATTCCTTTCACGGGGCTGAATGAGTAACTGTTATTGCCATAATGACAATGGGTACATTAGTGCACTCAGGATTTCGCCACGTACATCTCGCAACAAATTACGGGAAAAGAGGGGGGAGGGTACCTTTGGGTAAAATGTTTTAATTAGAAGTCTCATACTTGATCAATCCAGAGTACAGCGTTGAAAATACTCCCACGCTGTGCATGAGGGTCGCCCTGAGGCACGTCTAACCTAAAAAGACTATATCGATCCAATTGTTCAACGAACGAACAATTGTATACTCTTAACAAACACTACGTGACAGACACGTTAAACTTCAAAAAATCAAACTGAAGCCGAGAATAGTCGCGGCTATCATGAACCCAGTCGAAGCTACATTCGAACTTTCCAGGCAGTTGCCTGGAGCTCGACGTCGACAACAACAAAAAAAGCCGTTTCTGATTTCTGATTGGCTCTGCTGTAGCTGTCGCAGACAAGCCGTTTAATGACGGCACATATACAATTTCTACACCTGGTGGACCCGACGTTACGAGTGTTCAGCGACGGGACCAGTGAGAGGCCAGCACCTGAGAGGCCAGCACTGAGAGGCCAGCACGGGCACCTCAGACGAAGTGAAGTAGGCATGTCTTTGTCACCACTAGTCTTTGTCACTAATTTTATCGTCGTTTAGCGCCGGTGCCGACAACGTACTTGTAATCCGCCCTTGTGAAATGTTTCCAGTGCTTGCTGTAGCGCGTATACCCGGTCCGCGAAACACATCGACGAGGGGAGCTCATTATTGACGGCATGGGCTGTTGCGTGTTCCGTGACGCACATTTGAAAACTCTGCCTACTCGTATAGCTGCCTTCCGACAGCACTGACAAGTCTGCCATCTCTAACTCTGCTCTATAAATAGAGGGATTTCGCTTTTCGCAGAAGGTTGTACTTAGACAGCTCCGCGTAGGGTTAAACGTGCAAATCCTTCATAGTTTAATGTATAAATGTTTCTTTGTTTTGAATAAATCTCAGTTGATAGTCAGCGCTCGTCCTGTCTGGTTCTTTTCTTCGTGGTCCTGTTTTAACGCGCTGTTTCCAGAATAACCATGTCGCATTACCAACTCGCCCAACTCTCCATCCTGCTGTTTCAATAAAGGTGGGAATTTCTATTCTTGGACGCTCTCTGCGAGTCAATGAGGTCGTCAAAAATAACGCGATTCCCCTAAACAAGCTCGGTGGCACAAGCACAGAGTGTTAAATCCCGTTAAATCCAGATTTAAAGCCCGTTAAATCCTGGCCTGCATATGAGCCGTCGGAATAAAACAAAACGCGAGCCCGAAAATACGAACTCGAACGCGGAGGTTTCAAAACTCACGTGTAGAAAACCAATGGTGTAGATCACTCGTTCCAAATAATAAGTTGAGGTGCCGGTACTTTGCGAACGTGACCAAGCGGGGGCGCTGTTTTCCTTTCAGAACTAAAGTTCTGGAATTTACTCGTTTTTGAATTCATGCATTTAAACGTGCACGTTCCATTTTGTTCTCATTCAGTTGAGAAACACAGACCTATTGCAACGCGTGATGGTGTGTGCTTCAGTGCTTACATATAAATCCTCCAGCTTCGATGTGGTTCAAGCATTGCGCGACTTGGTACAAGCTTTGCCAATGTTTTTTTTTTATATTAGATATCTATACGTATATGACATCTGTTTCATCGGCTCACGACCAGCTTACAGCCACGCCGACATTCTGGTGGTTGCTTCCGGTCAAGGGCAAAATTCCCATTTCCATGCAATACTTTTTGGACACTCACAACTGCTGCGGATATCCGCCTCGATCTCGTTGTGTCGAATTTATGCGGCGTGGAATGATTCATGTGAGAGGCGGATCATAAACGCAATATGAATGCCGACACGGAACGCTCGAATATTCCGCCCATTCTCCAGACGGCCATTCTACAGATGCGTATCTTGTCGGCGGCCCCCGCGCGCTTCGCCGGCGTAACGCAAAAAAAAAAAAAAAAAAAAGAAGAAGAAGAAGAAGAAGAAGAAGAAGAAGAAATAAATACGCGACCAGGCGCGGAATTCCGAGTTCTGTCTATTTCATGTCCGTTGTAAAGTGTCCACTTAGAGCGAGCTCTGACTGACTGATAGCAGACAACACACATGTGACGGAAGGCAAGCAAGGCGGGCAGTTGGTTTCTGTGCCGCGGATACAGGTTGAAGGTCTCGCAAGTGCGACTCCGTCACGTCTTGGCACGGCCGCGAAATGGACATTTTTGTAATGGACACAACTGAGAATCCCGCCCTAAATTCATACAAATGATTCTCATTTGAAGTAGTTGTCAACGGGCCCTGTTGTTCAGATGGTGTTGTAAAAACTTCAACGCCATCCCTGCCTATTATTCGTCTTTTTTTTCGCGTTGGAAATACACATATTAAGAAAAGCACGCAAGCTACGTGTTGATAATATTTCTGCTTGCTGAAGGTAAACAAGGTCACAAGGTTGCTTCGGCGTTTTGCTGGTGTTTGCTAGCAGTGTAGCACACCTTAAAGAGGTGAACCATTAAAAAAAAAATTAACTTTTTTACACTCAGTGGCTTCATTTAGCAAGACAATTAGGCGCTGCCTGTGAGAGGCTTCGGTTACAGGTCACTGGACTTCAAACACATTTAAGAGGTTTTTCGCTAAACATCTTCCCTGTCACTGAGGTGATCCTTTTAGTGGCCCTTAGGATTCATATATGTGGCCCCATGGAAACACCCCAGCAGGAACATCATTCACGGCGGCAGCAGAGACGTCCTTCTTATCGACGAACCTGCCCACACAGAGTTATAACTCTACATATAGTTAGAAATATAGTTATTACGACGAGCTCCTACCCGTAAATGGGAGCATCACTGCACCGTTCTTTCAAACGACCGCCTCAAAGAGCACGCACAAAATTTAAAGACCAGTAATGGCGCATATTTAACCATGCATTGCAAATCCTGCAGGAAGTGCGAGCCACGATTTTCCAAAACCAAGATACTAGGCAGAAACAAAAATCAGAAGGCCAGAGAGCTGTTGGAAGCGTATCGCATAAGATTGAAAGGTAGCGATCGTGTTTGTGAAACTTGTGTGATATTGTTCAACGCGACATTACGGTTTCTGGATGAGTTCTATTGTTGAGGCATGTTGGCCCGTCTATGCTGTTGTTTTATTTGCGCGTGTCTGGATGTCGATATAAATGTACGATGCTAGTCACTGCTAATACACAAATGGAAGGGTAGCGCCTGTACGCGCCTTCTTTCTCCTGGGTCGTTTTTTTAGCGCTACTAATCATGCTGTTGGAGCCTGCAACAACGTCGTTGATCGGCCGGGAGGATGCGTCCATGCGTCCGCGCCCCAATCTGCGTTTGTAGCGAGTAATTTAAGCAAACATATTGCGCTTTTGTTAATTTGAACTGATTGAAGTAAAAGCTCGGATAGCTGGTGGCAATACACGTTGGAAAGAACAGAAATTCCAGGGTATCCTACTTTTTGTTGGACCATTTTCGTTATAAGCATCGTGCTGCACACATGTCTGGAGAAATATATTCAATTAACTCGATGGTTCTTCGCAGAGAGACCGGGACCGGTGCTGACGAACGGATATTGTTTGCCAACTACCGTCCCGCATGGCAACAAAGAATCCATTCCCGTCAACACCATTGAACGTAGTTGCCACGAAGTAAGAGTGCTCAGGGGCATTGTCAAAGTCGCCTGCTTGAAGGAGCCGTAAGAAAACCAGCAGCTGTGAGGTCAGGGCTGCCAAGAGCGTGAACACAAACGAACAAACAGAGCAAGAACAAACAGAAAGGTTGTGGACCACAACGCGTCATGAACTTATCGCCCATATCGCCCCGCCAAATGGACGCGGTCCCACACACACTGCCCAACAGTGCATGCGCGGTACATGACCTGCGCTTTCCGAGCGCTCCCGAGGCGACGCACCTCCCCGAGAGCCCCACCAAAGTGAGTCGCCCGGTGTCCACCCGCAGCACTTTGCTCCAAAGTGCGCGCAGTGAGGCACACGGGGAGTGCGAGGGGCGGCCATCTTGGGGAGCGCGGTCGATCGGTTCCTTCGAGAGCGCGGGATGCCGGCGGCGGCCGCCCTTGGGGCGCCCCGGCATCGATCGCCGCCGCTCCCGGCGCGGGACGTCCCGGCGTCGCCATCGATCGCGCTGCCTGGCGCCCCCCTCGCGGGCGCCGCCGCTCTCGCTGCTCCCCGCGCGATGATGTCGCGTCCCGGATGCTGCGGAAGAGGGGGAGGACGCTCCGGAAGAGAAGCGCTAGCTCCCATCGCTTCGCGCGGCGCTGGGACCACGGAGGAGTCATGGGTGTGGCCCGCGGAGGAGAGAAATGACTCCGCGTTCAAACAAAGACACGCGTCGACTGCTGAGCGGGACGCTTGCAACTGCGTGGTTCGCGCGCGCACGTAGTTGGCGGACATTTGCCGCTGTCGTCAAACTCTTGACCCGCTTCGGTAGCGTAGTGGCTGAGTCCCTGATTCGAAATCGGGCAACGATTGCGGTTTTATTATTTTTTTTTTGCGGTAGAAAAAAAAAACGACTCGATGTTACGTATACATTAAGTAATCCCGAGGGGCCTTGATTAATACGAAGCATCCCGCTGCAGCTCCCGTGACTCAAGTAGCTCCGACGAAAACTTCACCTCATGTCTAACAGGAAAGAGGCTGAAATAAAACGGCCTATCGTGTTTAGTTAAAAAGAGAACCTCGCCGAGATGGCGTAAAATAGCTACGGTGCTGCGCTGTTGAGCAAGAGGTCGTGGGTTCGGTTCCGAGAAGCGGTGGCTATTTTGCTGGGACGGTAAAAAAGCAGACACCCGGTGTGCGCTCTAGACACTGGCGCACGTAAAAGGTCACCAGGTGGTCTAAATTAATCTCTAACCTTTCAACAGCAGCGGCGCGCCGGATAGAATTGGCGCGTTGAACCGCATGTTGACGTTTAACTTACGCTTGGTTAAAAGCTTGTTAGCGTTAAACAAACGCAATGAAAGACTAGGAGACGACGATGACAATGACAGTCACGTTGCCTGCAGTATAGGCAAAAAAAAAAAAAAAGTCCGCTAAAGGCGAGTGTTCAGAAACAGGGCGAAGGAAGCAGAGACGCTCATACTGAATCAGCAACTTCTTGAGGCAACTGAAGAACGGTGCCAGGTGTTGCGCCACCCTTCGAAACCTATTCGAATCCTCGACGCTCTGATAAACACAATGCGTTTACTGTTGCTTTGCCTAGAGTAAACCAACGCTCAACGCAATAAGCTATTCCAGGTTACAACGCAACGGCCTGTGGCGCCGAACAGTGGAGTAGGCAGAGACAATAAAAAAGAAAGAGAGCCTGCTCTGAAACATTACGTAAGTCATTTCCTTTGTCAGCATCTTAGTCATGCAGTGTGCAAATATCATGGACGAAAAAGAAGTCGAAAGTGGGAAACGGTGGAGGGGAAGGGGGGGAGGGGGGGGGGGGGTTCAGCGCCTAAAAAATTGAGGGGGGTGTTCTGACACGGCCGCTCGGTGCAAAGCGCACTGCGTTCGTTCTCATCCTCTCATCCAGATATCGTGGTTCTGGCACCAAAACACCCCCGTCCCCTTGCAACTACACCCGCGGCGCTGACCATGGATGTTGACCTGTGGAGGACGTGTATCGGCGTGTCTCCATTCTCGTCGATAATAGTTTTGTTTACCACTGCGTTTCCCCGACTCCGCATTCCCAGTTAACAAGAGCAGAAGCCCCCACCCTTCGAAGCCCGCCGGAGCTATTCCAGGGGACTTACAACGCAACGGCCTGTGGCGCCGAACAGTGGCGTAGCCAGAGACAATAAAAAAGAAAGAGAGCCGCTCTGAAACATTACGTAAGTCATTTCCTTCGTCAGCATCTTAGTCATGCGGTGTGCAAATAGCATGGGCGAAAAAAGAAGTCGAAAGTGGGAAATGATGGAGAGGAGGGGGGGGGGGGGGGAAGGGTTCAGCGTTCGAAAAATTTAGGGGGACGTTCGTTCTGACGCGGCCGCTCGGTGAAAAACGCACTGCGTACGTTCTCACCCTCTCATCCAGATATCGTGGTTCTGGCACCAAAACACCCCCGTCCCCTTGCAACTACTACCGCGGCGCTGGTCATGGATGTTGACCTGTGGAGGACGGGTATCGGCGTGTCTCCATTCTCGTCGATAATAGTTTTGTTTACCACTGCGTTTTCCCGACTCCGCATTCCCAGTTAACAAGAGCAGAAGCCACCACCTTTCGAAGACTACAGACAAATACGTACCCCCACAGAACCCTACTCCATGCGATTTACTCCACCCAATACCCGTCTACCTGCAATTTCTGTCCAACGCCCGGTACACTGTACCACCAGATTTGGGAGTGCCTTCCCCTTCTACAAGCAGTGGGCGAACCGCCTGACGAGCGCGGATGTTGGGATTTAGCATGAACTGGTGAAGAGGGCCCGGACCGCCAGCGGAGCTCAGGGTATCCCGGAATAGGGAAGCCCCCCACCGGGCGGGTGCCCTAACATCTGCACCAGCTTGACAAATAAAGATTTATTCATCATCATCATCCCTACAATGTTCCGCGACGAATTCTTTTAAGCCTATGTTGATCGTTGCGAATCCTTCCCAACCGTTACAAGCCTCCGGCGGGCTGGCACGAGGCACGTCTCAAAAAAGAAAAAAAAAAAGAAAAAAAAAAAAATCTGGCATAACGAGTTAGGCTCGCTGTTAAGTTGGCACGGCACAGAATCGAGAGGATATTCGAAAGGTCGTGTAAACAAAAACCTCAAGTATCCACTGCTGCCGTCATAAAACAATGGGCGGCAATTGACGAGGCGAAATAGTTATACGAAAACAAAACGAACTTCACACGTGCTGTTGCGAATTTCGTTTGTGTTACGTTAGTTTAAGTGTTTTGATAATTCGGAACTTTTCCAAATTTTTGATAATTCCGGGGAAACAAATGATAAATCTCGATTATGTCGAGTTTTTCTTTTAGAAAAGAAGAATTTCACTTTTTTACCTTTCGGTATTTCGTATTACTACGACTAACATAGGAGTGGCTAATGCCCAATGTAATGGCCAACACAAACGACACCAGCTGACGCGACAAAAAATAAAATGGCAGGTGATTATACCCCGAGAGAAGTGACGAAGGGGCCGCAGCCATGCACGGGGCGACCCACTGCTGTTTTAGGGACGCACCACTAAAGGGCTTTCAGGGACGCCCCTGCTATTTTAGAGGCCCTAACACCTACAGGCAGCGCTTATTGGCATGGCTGTCATATTGAGCAACAGTTCCCATGTCCGACGGTAGATTTTTCTGCCCTAATTGGCAATGTCCGAAGAACCACATTTCAAATTTCGGACTAAGGCGCCGCCGAAGCAACAGCTGGTCACGAGGCAGGTCATGAGAGGGGCTCTGATTAGTTTAAACCAGTTCAGAGTCCCTACGTTGTCTTGGGCTCGCACTTATTTTCTGGCGAAACCTTAAATCTCTGTTTCAAGCACACACGTTGAGATGTTCAGAAAATGGGGTGTCCAAAAAAGTTGAAGTTGCGCGAACCTGGTAGCGTGAGCAGGGGATCGCGCGCCAGGAAAGGGCACGAGCCGGGGAGAGCCAGGAATCTTAAATATGTTTACCGCAAAAACCAAAGGCGGTACACAATGAAGGAGACAGGACAAGCGCTAACTTTAAACTGAACTTTAATCACCGCCGGAGCCGGTTAATATAGAAACAACTGGAGCATGCGCAGCATGCATGCCACAGTAGGGTATCACAAGTACGCATATGTGTCAATCTACCGAAACGCTCGAAAAAAGACGAATTTATATCAAGAAAAAATGCGATAATTGTGTCAGTGATACAAAGGTGGTCGTTTTTAGCTCGCAGAAATCTTTTTTAGGGCGTTCGGTTGATTGACACATATCCACTCCTGCAATAGCCCTAATAGGGGCTGCAGTATGTGTAAATAAAATAAATAAATAAATATGCGTACTTGTGATACCCTACTGCGGCGCATGCTGCGCATGCTCCAATTGTTTCTATATTTACCGGCTACGGCGGTGATTAAAGTTCGGTTGAAAGTTAGCGCTTGTTCTGTCTCCTTCATTGTGTACCGTCTTTGGTTTCTGCGCTAAACATATTTAAGAACCATGAACCAACTAGCCCCCCAACAAGAGCCAGGGAGGTAAAGCAGCAGTGCGATAGGAGGGTAGGAGGAGGGCTCTGAGGAAGAGAGACGCGTCGCGCTTTGGGAAATAGTGACGGCTGGCGAGCGGCACGAACTTCGGAGGGTGCTGTCCAGGGGGCTGGAAAAGTGGTGACGGGCGCGGCCGCAAAGTTCAACACAAAGGTGAACAGCAGACCAACAGAAGATACAACTAGGCTTTCGCCTTCACACAGAAAGTTCTAAGCATCCCCGGAATATTTTAGTCACTGTGCGAATTTTTGTATCGGGAAAGTCAACTGCTGCCAAGAGAAAGAGCTATGCCAAGTCCATGTCCAGGCGGCGCTAAGAAAACAGAACGCGAAAAAGACAGCGCTAAGAAAGCAGAACGGCCTCGAGTTTTTGCCAGCCTAACATGAGGCACATGTTCCCTCACACGAGAGAGAGAGAATAAAATTTATTAGGAGCATCGTAATGCGGCGTGGGGTCCTTAGAACAGGACTCCATTGGAGACCGCTGCTGCCGCGGCCCTTTCTACTAGCCTAAGCTGGGAATCGAGACCGGGGCTGGACAGGATTCGTCAAGGATAGTCAAAAGCTGCGCGGACTGTGAATGCTGGCTTTTTGCTTGCACCTTCGCTTCCTTCCTTGCGGGCTTACTCAAGGGGAAAGTTTATTTCTGCCTTTCATGCTTTGGTCTCTCTTCTACGGGGAAGCTCAGCCGACATTTTTACAGCGAAGCTGCATATTCTCCCCCTTCTGCCCCCCCTTTTTCTTATTTCTCGTGCCCGTGTGGAACAAAAACTGGGGTACCTGTGTTTAATCTATGGAAAAGTTCGTTAAAATACAAAATGAGATCTTGGTTCCTCCATATTTTGACATGTCATACGATGCCCCCGAAAAAAATGTTTTCCCAGCAATGCTTCTGTGTTTAGAGATGAAGCCGACTTGAAAAAGATCGGTGTAAGCTTCGTTTTTGTAAGCTGGCTTTCCCCCATTATGTGTTGCGCAGTGAAGCATGGACATGTATACGGAGAGAGTATGGTTACAGCCCCACTTTATACTCCCCTCCGCCAACCACCCCCCCTAACCTGAACCCAATGTAAGATAAAGTGGCACGACTACTACTACTCTGTGACGCTGCCGCAAAACGCGGCGCTTGTCTCCCCTCTGCCATTTTTATGTACGCAGCATTAGGGGGTGCACGCACAGGCAGGCTTCACGCGCTTACCGTTGACACACCCGTTTTGCTGGGGGGAGATTCCAACGTCGACGTCTCACAGCCCGATGCGACCTGACTGCTGTCCTCCGTGGTCGAGCGGTTTGGTTTGGGTTGGTGCGTTACACAGACAGTGAGATGCCTGCGACGCGGGAGGGAAATGAGGACGGCCTCATGTTTATCCCCTCGAGCAAAACTGTAGTTCTTCCAAGTTTCATTTAGCTAGGACGTATGCTCAATCACAAATTACAAACAAACGCGTTGTTTCGTGCACTACTTGCACTGCACCCAGCTTTGCTGGTCATCCTTCACAGAGTGGAAGGGCACTGAAGTTTTTTCTCACTTACGTCCGTAAATGTCCATCACGGCTTGCTTTCGAGCATGTCCGAATTATCAGGCACCTATATATTAATTATTTGGGGTGCATGCCCGGTAATTTCGCTCTAGGGGTATATTCTTCAGGAAGGCTGTATTTCGCATACATGAAGAGGAGGGGGAGATATAAACGTTTATTGATACCGAAACTGAGGGAAATTGTGGTCATTTCAGTCCAGAAGTCGTTGGGCCTTGGCCACCAGGTGGGCTCTCTTGCCCAGCCAGAGCTCGTCCGAGCCAGCCAGCTTATTGCCGCCTCACCGCTCAAGGGTAGGGGCGGGTTCTGGCGGCATGGTGGCATCCCCAGGCCCTGTGGTAAAGAGTGCATACCTGAGACGGGGTGAATGCGTGGAGAAGGGTGCCGCGAGCGGTGATAGAGGTTGGTCTGCAGACGACGGTGCGTGGTGGTCGTCTGCTTCTTGGAGAGCGTTGTGTAGGGCGGGGGGTAGGGAGCGGCGCTCGAGGCGGTAATGTTCGAGGATGTCCTCATATTGTCACGGGGTACCTATAGTTCATACCACAAGCTAGCTGCAGAACTGTGGAGGCTACATTGTTGTCCCCCTCAGGGCGCCTAACTCACCGCGAAGGAAGCGACAAAAGGCGCCGGGGCCTTGCGGGGCCACTTGCCGAGAGGGGAGAAGGGAGTGTCCTTTCAGGACCCCCTTCACGGCGAGTTAGTCGCCCTCAGTGGGCGCATTATTGATAACAATCTAGCCTTCACAGTACTGCAGCTAGCTTGTGGTATGAACTATAGGCGACCAATGCCCCATCATGGCTCATCACAGAAGACGACGAGGACGACGAAGTGGCTGGGTCGCAGCGCGCGCTGTTATGGCCGCATTGCAAATTCTGTAAATAGATTATTGCTCATCCTTCAACCATCGCTCGAGTCATTGGCTCTGCCGCCACGTTACAATATTTCCTCGAAATGGTGTAGTCCCCCTCCAGAAGTGGAGCCGATGAGTCTCCGAAGGAATATGCCCGGTAGATATGCGCGCGGGCAGCGGCGTGGTCCGCGTCGTTTTCCCCCAGAGCTGCGTGTCCTGGGGCCCAGAGCCCTTATCTTCTATTATAATTTATAACGAAACGAAAATGCCCCGCGATACACTCAGAAACTTCGTGAAAATACCATGAAGAGCCGGAAAAATGCATTTGCAGAGGAAAAACACACTAAGGCCGCATAGCGGGTCCCACGGATCCGAGACTTATTTTAAAACAAGTGCGCTATTTTCTACACGCCTCTGTTTTTCTAATACGAACACGGATCCTAAAGCCAGGTAGAATCTGTGCGAACTTTTCCTTTTACTTCTTAAATAAATAAAATTGTAAATACTCTGTTGGTCACATTCCTTACGCAGACATGATTCCAGTATTTAACCGGAATTTTGGGCACTGTAGCAGTCAATCGTGCAAGTTTAACTTTACAGCTTTAATACAAAAAAAGACGTAAGCAATAGCTTCAAAAATCAATGTTACTAAAACCAAAGGAATTCAGTTCCACTCACGAATAGATAAACAGGTGAAACTTTATTAGGATGAGACTGGTACAGAGGCCTTGAGAATGATAGGGAGGGGTAGGATGGGGTCAAGTTAAGTCAGGTTCAAGAAGTCAGCCTCGCGTGCGTAATCCCTGACGGAGCGCATGAATGAATGAATGAATGAGACTTTATTTGCCATCAAATGGCGGCGGAGGCCTTAGTCTATAGGTCCTCCTGTGTAGCCGCGCCTAGCGCGGCCTGTGTCGTGAGAGCCGGAACCTGGGTCGCATAACCAGTTTTTCCAAGAAGGTAAGGAGGGGGTGAGACAATGGGCAGCCCCATACCACGCGCAGGTCGTCCGGGTTCTTGCCGCAATGTACGCAGCGAGCCACGTCACAAGGTGTTTGTTCTTTCCTATTACAAGAATCTAAATTCTTTCACCAGATAGAACACCTGCTGTGTACGTTCCACAACACCTGAACAGGAAATTCCGTTTTAGTGAACTGCATGCTACTAAATCACCACGATTATCACTGGACTCCTGTGCCGCCATTGCGCTGTTATATCTTATTTCGCATATTCGTAAATTCGTGGTATGGAGCACTACACTACCCGCACTACACCTGGCCGAGAACATTGCCGTAAATTCGCTAGAGAATCCAACAACCTATATTTGTTAGCCTCCTCATCTGTAATTCCCTCACTTACTAAACCAGAGTAGTGTCGTCAGGGCGACTACTGTACTCACATACGCAGGCTGTTTTGCAGCAGAAAAGAGCGTTATGGCGTACTCAAGATTTTGTTAAGGGGATGGGCCGGACCCTCAAAAAATAATGAAAGAGGGGGAACACAAAAGGAGAGAGTTAAAAAGAGCTTAAAACAAGGAATTAGAAATTGTTGTCGTTGTTGTAATCGTTTATTATCAATGGGAGGCCATGCGATCAAAACAGAGGAAGACGGAGGAGGGACAGGAAGGAGTAGCTCAGTAGCAGAAATGGGGAGTCCGTGAAGGCATAGAAGAGATCCCTGCAGTCAACAGGGCCAGGCTAGGGTTGAAAGCATGTGTTAAGTAAACCATTAAGACCGGAGTAGACCCCGGTGTACAGTAATCTTGAGGTACGCAGAGCGAGGCATCGGGGCAGTCAGAGCCAAGTAGCCAGCGGGAGTAACGGAAGCAAGACGAACCTTGCGTACCTGGCGTGCGTGGTCAAGTTGAAGGCGAGGGTCAGGAGTGGGGCTAGACGCGTGGTCATCCAGGGTAGGGGTACTAGCTAGCTCTGATGGTTCGAAGAATTCTCTCCGCCGAGATACGAAAACGGTCGACCACGAAGCACTTAGCCACTCGACACCACCGAAGCTGCCTCCCGAACACGCGCAGAAAAACGCAATTTACTGTCACGGTCGCGTCGAGAAGCCTCGAGCCCCTCCAGAGCACCAACGCGCCACGCCTGTGTTAAGCCCGAGAACATGAGGCGACGCCAGACGCAACGCAAGTGTTTATGTTCGGGTTTTCACTCTCTCACGTGCAGCGCCTTCTCTGAGAGAGTCGCCCCACGCCTGTGCACCGCGTCAAACATTTTCTCCCCGTGCTCCTCTGCCCTGATCCACTGTAACCTCAGTTTTCTCAATTATTAAACGCTTTAAATTCTCAAAACCGAGTTTCTCCTATTCGATCTTCATTCGAGCCACGACATAAATAACACTAGCGAGGCACTCCCGTGCAGCATCGATCGTGTGCAGCCCGGTTGCCCTCATCCGAGTACGTGTGATCCGGCACCCATGGCGAACGGGTAGCGGTCCCATCACAAGCCAGAATGATTGATCATGTGTTGTATTCCGTGCACAGTTGGGTGACCATTGCATTGCTTGCTGAGTTCTTGAAGTGCCTGATGGGAGTCCGTGGGAATCCGAATACGTGGAGGGAGGGGAGGCTTGTAATAATGTAAGCCAAGTGATCCATTGCACTGAGGGTGCTCTGGAGGGGGACGAGTGGGGAGTGTGACGACTGAGGGAGCCATTAAGGTCCGGTCGAGCGGCGGCGGGTTTCAGGACCCGCCGCTAGCGTAGCGTACGCTACCAGTTATACTAAAACTTCCTCATCGGCGGGAGCACCGATGGGGGGGAGAACGAACACTACTGCGCGGGTGCGGCACTTGCTTGAAGTCACTTCTCCGCCGTAATATAGTGTTAACAGCGGAGCTGTACTCCGTAAGTTCAGCCGATGCACGAAAAAATACCAAGAAAATGCCGAGCGCTCGTGAACGCGTGCCTCGCCGCGGCGGCCGCCGGGCATCCCCGGCACGCGCCGTAGCTGTAGCAAAAAAAAAAAAAAAAAGCTTCAGCGCTGTCATCAAGCGCTATCGCGCATCTAAAAAAACACTCCAGCGCTCATGCTAAAGCTGAAAAGACACCCTGCTTGGGAGAGGTCATCGCGGCCGGCGCATTCTGCAGTAGCCATTAAGCATAATTGGAGAGAGAGAGATAAGCACTTAATTAAAGAAGACCTCTAAGCGTCGGAGGTGGCCGGCAGTTGGAGCTGTGCGGCGACCTTGGTAGCCCGGGTTATGATGATCTTCCGTCTTTCCGGGTCAGAGCAGCTCAGCGCTGCCTCCCAGAGCTCCGAGGAATTGATTTGAGGGAGGGGATCATATGGACAGGACCACATGTGATGTTGCACCGTGGCCTTGTCTCCGCGTAGTGGGCAAAAGGGAGATGTATGTGATGGAGGTGCCACTCCTTCGCGAAGCGACTCGCAGATCCCCCCACCGAAGGATGACTTTGCACCCATAACCAGCCGCGAAGTCGACGACGACCTTTTCTATGCATATGACCGCGATGACCGGCACCGCAACTATACAAATAAACAGTGATACTGAAACCAGAGTTACTTGATACATCGGAGAGCTCTGACTGTCCGCAATGCTCACGTTTACAGAAGAGGTCTGCCATTCAAGCCTTGCGTGTGAGTGCAAGCTTCCCTAAATTTCTAGCTTACCCTATGTACCGTGTGTTCCGTGTGTACCGGGACCCGACTGGGCATGTGCGCATTCGTTACGGTAGGGTGGCTTTCCGCTTGCCGTTCCCGCGCGCGCATGCGCAGTCGGGTCCCGGTGCACACGGTACGCACGGAGCAAATGGTACACACAGCTGAAACATCCTTGTAAGCGAGGCTACTGGCGTGCCTCCTCCCTTCCAAACTCCATTTGTCGCTGTTCCCGATTCCAGTTTTTGGCGGGTGGTCGCTTCTAGCTGACGTGTCGTCGTTACCGGTTGGCGGTGGTGGCGTTTTTCCAGGAACGCACGGCTGATAACCGTGGTGCTGCGGACGGCTATAGCGCCCAATTAGAACCTCACAATGAGTCTCTCGCGTTAAAGGAAAGTGCGCGCGATAAGCATCGGTTATTTCGAAGAGCTGTGCACGCCACCTGTCTCGGAGAAGCGCGCTTCGCTGCCGACGTCTTGCAAGAAAGAATGCTGTGCCGTCTGCTATCGGGTTCCACGTCGCGGGACATGTTTAATTACGGAACGTTCACGAACGGCTGCGCCACGCGTGTGCCGTGCCGGCTCCTCTGAATCGCCGCAGAATGGCAGAACCGGAGACGGCATTTCGTGCGGTACGCTCGCTGCAGGTGAATAGCGGCACCACGGCACGCGGTAGAAAATGTGCGATTTCTGAAGAGCTTCGCTTGCACCACGCCCTGCACAACACTGTTAGCATTGCTATCTTGTCGCTGTCGTTGATTTGGTGCACTAGTTGTGATGATACCTGACAGAATTATTTCATCAAAAAAACCACATCGTTACAGAATCGCTTTATTTGAAATATCGCTTTATTCAAAGCGTTTCACGATCCACTCTCTATCCTCCTGAGACCCGAGTCGTGACGTAGTAAAAACCAGTTAATTTTTTTTAATAATTCAGATTATCAAAGTACGAGATAATTCTGATGTCATTCTTTATTTTCTATGACGTTTCGTTGAACAGTTATCAGATGTGCAATATATTGCACACTGGGACTAAGATGTCAAAAAACCATGAAACATGATATCATAGACAGTGTGTCTGTGTTGTGCTGTGTTGTGTGTGTTTGTTGTATGTGATTGCCTCGCTGTTTCCGATAAAGGTTATGGAAAGTCCGTCATCTTCTTGACATCACTAGAAACACTTGCCCCACTTTGCCGTGCTCACCAAACGCCTGCGTTGACGAGCTAATTGTTCCCTTCACCGGTAAGCGCCCAGTGAAGCCTTTCGTTGCTGAGAAGACCAACCGGACAGGTCTGAAGAACTTTATCTTGGCAAGCCCTCAAGGCCCTGTCTTATATTTTGAAATCTTTCGGTTAAAGGAAGCCTCGCACAAGAGAAACAACATGGAATCGGTGCTGCTTGTTCCGATTTGCCGCAATCCTCTCAAGAATTTCGACAGCAGAGGCATCGGCGGCATCAAGAGAGATTCTAACAAGAAAGTGTTTTATTATGGGCTTCACGAAGAGTTCACTTACGTCATATCCGTCACAGAAGTGACGCCAGTACAAGTAAGCAAGCGGCCTGTAAAGGGTGCACCCCTGCACATAGGGTCTACTTGAGGGGAAGCAACCTTTAGTACTAAAGCGTAAGTTATATTTAGGGTTGTTCGCTTTCGGGTTTTATATTTCAACACGAAAGTGTATTATGCCGGGATACACCAAGATTTCACTGACGTCATATATCCGTCACAGAAATTATGCCAGTACACCTTTGCCGAAATGACCCGCCAGGAGGACGTCGCTCGCCAAGCCCGCCCATAAGACAGCTGCCGACCCGAAAATCATGATCAGCTACAGATTTTGCTGCACATTTCACTTTCGTGTTTTACCGATTCCTATGACAGAGGAATCAATCAGTTTATCATTATTTATTTGCAATATGTAGACCCATAATTTCAACAGAGACAAAGAGCAAATCAAAATAATGGGTTCTGGCAAATGTGGTCACAAAGGGTCAACATTGTCCTGAAGTGCAACCTGTTGCACATCGATTTACGAGTGAAATGAAGAAGGAAACAGAAAAAGTCAACGCAGAAATGGCCGGGGTGAATGGTACCTCAGTCTTTCATGAGCTAGTAAAGCGAAAATCAAGAGCGTCACCGCATTTTTAAACACATGAAAACGATTCACTTTGGCGGCGTCGATAGAGAACTTCCGGACTGAAAGACGCCATTTTTGTTTGTTAGTGTGAGCAGTATGAGCGCAATTACGCACACTGCACCACCAGTCTCTACTGTAGCTTAATGTGGGCAAAAACCGTCGACACCATAAAGCATCATCTGCGCTGCTAGGGAAAGCGCCCGTCAAATGTCCGCCTTCGTAGTAAGCCTAAACATCTCCGGCGGAGCCAACCGGCTGTCCCGAGCTCTTCTCGCTTTCGAACTGGCGCCACGAAGAGCGCGCCTCCCCATTTGCGGAAGATGTCAGGCTCCTTCCTCCCACTGCGGCGCGCATCGCGCGTCATTTTCTGACTGAGGTAGAAGAGCTGCCGCGGCCGCGAAATCGTCGACGCGGGCGCAAAAATACCGCGCGCAATGTTTTTTATAGGCAGTGTATTATTACAGCAACCGTGAGAACCAGAAATTTTTTACGGCAGTCGCCTCTCATTGGCTAAGAACGCTACCCGGAGATTCTATGGGATATACACAATCCCTAAAAACCCGTGTTTGCAGCTGCCCCAGTAGTTAAACGAGAAGGCTCAGGTTCGAGTCAAACATTGCGATTTTTTTTTAGCTTTCGGAATTTTATGGTCATCGTGATTTTGTTAATGCTCTTTTTACTATATCAAGAGATGGACGCACAGGACTTCTGGAATGGGTTGAATTACGATTAATATAGGTTGTGTTCTGTGACGTTAGGCAGGGTCAGATTAGGTTTGCTGCAGTTGGGCTGGATTTGGGTAGGTCATGACGCGTTCGGTTAGGTTACGTTAGGTTATGTTGGGACGTAATATTTATTCAGCATATTTTAGGCCAGCCAGCTTTTATGAAAACTGCCGTGAGAATTTCCGGGAGGTAATACTCACGGCTGCCGTGAGGTTAGACGTGGCCGTTTTTATACTGAATTCACTATTTTTGTGCTGTAACGTCCATTTCTCCGCGAGCGAGTTCTCGTTGGCGTGGTGTTGCCATAAGCACCGGCTGCTTGCGAGCACAGTCCCGAATCAGCCGACCCTTGGCCTGGTGTGAGCACGCCTCTTACGATACAGGCACGAGCCACTCAAGCTCCAAAGGTGGAGGAAAAGCGCATCACATTTGAGCATCTCCAGTGACGCGGAGGGCGCTCATCCACTGTGTATGCCTTGGTTAGTAATCATTCGATTCCAAGCCTTGCTGGCAGGCTTATTTGACACATTTTACAGCCAGCAACATGTCAGAAGCGCGGTATGCCGGTTATTGAGATATCGAGAATGCCCAGCCAACGATAACGTCGGATGCCAAGCATGTTGTTTCATATAACCGAAACTGAAACTGGTTTGAATTCTAATCTTGGACATCGTCCAATCACAACAGTACCTTGTATGGACGTCGCTGCTTTATTTGGTGCGTACACCGCAGACAGCGCATGGTAGTTTTTCTTCTTTCGGGCTTTATAAAATAAATACCGCCTCATCGACTGGATAAACGATGAAAAGTGTTTATTTGGGCCACTCTAAGGAGTGCAAGCATTACACGTCAGAAGCGAGGTATAGAATGAGCTAGAAACTAGCTAGGTATCACGAAGTTGGGGATGATACTAGGGTATCATGACTAACAAAGCTCATGAACTTAAAAAAAAGTCAAATAAACAGTCAAGTATAAAAAAAATCTAACACCCTTCCTGGAAGAAAGACAGCTGAAACGTGAATCTTCCTCCAACACAAATGCAAAGCCTACAATCCAATCAGCCTAAGTCCAAATCTGTGACAATGCTGAGCTAACTGATTGTGATGTTATGATTTTGTGTATAGTATTAGTTTGTGATTGGGTCATCTGAATATGCTGATTCAGCTAGCTCAGTGTTTTCGTTGATTTGGGCTTTCCATTGGTCGTGTGGCGTGATTAACGTGCCATCCATGAGCTTGTAGAGAATGCTTTCACCATCATCATCATCACTCAACCGTATGACGCTAAACTGCATTTGTCTACCACAATGGACCCCGTTGTGCTTCCAAAGACATTCCATTGTTTATGTGGTGTGCGATGAGCCCTTTGTGGAAACCCATTGTGCAAAGTTAGCTTTCTTGCAGTGCATTTTTTACGACACGGCCACAAGTGAGACATAGAAAGCTTCGTTTTAAAAGCTACAAAATGCACTAGTAATTGAATGCCCCTATGCTTTTTGATGCAATTGAAGTTTCCTCATATGCGTGCATGGTGGCCACAAACCTGTGCCTCATTGCGAACCCGTTCGTGTTAGAGCAGACTAGGGCGAGATCGTGGAAGTCCCAGAATACAATGCAATGCAACTCCTCTTCCATCTGCGGCACACTGAAGGCTAAGTGCTACGTGTGACTCAACAAGTTTTACTGCTGAAGGCTAAGTGCTACGTGTGACTCAATAAGTTTTACTGCTGTCCGTTGCACTTTCTCCGTCACAAGTGTTCACAAAACGTTTCTCGTTTGCTGCTGCCCTCTCAACTGGTTTTGCAGCATTTATTCACTCTTGCCACTTTTTGGTGGTGAATTCCTGCCATTTTCCACATTGTGAACCCCACAAATATTGTAGCTGACAATAGCGATGACGTGGAAGCTTCAAAATTTGTTGGGATGCTTAGGAGGGCAGTTGATGTGCGGGACTCCTTGAAATGTTTTGCTGCTTCCCACTTCCCTTTTTTCAACACTGGCAGTTGCCATAACTTTTGGATGCGAAGCATTCGTGTCCAATTACTCGGAGGATCCTTTCATCATCATCAAGCTTGTGCATGCCGACACCACTGAGAGTCGAATGGAACACTGCACTTCTTTGAATTAAACACCACGTTCATTCATATGTAGACAAGCTGACCAACTTGTTTTAAGCCAATAGTGTTTCTGGGTGAAGTAGGAAAAAGCGTTCACCAAACCAGCATTCACAAAAAGAGTATACAAAACAGCTAACCCTGACGTGATGAGCGTTCTTCGTATCTGTACAAAGTGCCCACCTGCTATAGTCTTAGTAGAAACTAGCAGTATTGTAAATAAATAAATGTCCACTATGTGCAACATGTTCCATAGCTAGCAGCGCATCAGAAAAAAGTAGACCACAAAACACACTTGGAGCGCGACCAATTTCTATTGGCTGTGGTGCGTTTTATAGAGTGCATAAAAAAACCCTCTTGCAACACTATTACATAGCGTGCATTAGAGAAGAAAAACGCAAAGAAACTCTCAGTGTCTGCGTAACTTCCATTGGCTGCAAGGTATTCCACGGCGCGAACATGAGAAAATAGAACACAAACAAAGGTCTGTCTAAGAAATATTGCCCGCAGTCTCAGCTAGCCTTCAGCTCTTGCACTCTCATATCACAAGAATATGCTTGGGAATCCTCCGTAACCTTTTAAAATTCTGTACGGTCCAAAATTAGTCGAACCTTCTCACTGAGGCCACATTGTCAGACTGTGGTCAGAACCCACGCCCGAATTCCGGGATGATACTCGGCGTCTCGGTGTCGAAGGTTGTAGTGCTCAGTGTCCTACAGCTGCTGGCCTGTGGTATAGATGCAAGTACATACTGGCAGGACCCTTATCTGTACGCTGTAGGTATCTTCCGATGCTGACGTTGAGGTTATCATCTTTTACAAGCAGCAGCATGCCGTAGTCAGCTGTTTTCTTGAAAGGAGTCATCTGTGTATGCCACTTGTTCTTCCTGGACATTGTGTGCGAACGTGACATAAAGGAGGGTTGCGTCCCACGCTTTATGTTTAATTGAATACATGGACAGCATATCCTCGAGCGGTCTTTTTGAGGCATTCTGTCGATCCAATCATTTGGGGTGGCACACTGTAAGTGGTCCTTCGGTGATCCAAGTTGACGTAGTGCAGGACCTCTCACATAACCTCGGCGGTGAAAGCTGTTTGGCAGTCCGTGATGGCGACTTCAGTGTCTCCATGCCTCACCACAACTTGGTGGATGACTTTTGACGACTTTTTGTGCAGTCCCCTTAAGAACAGTGCAGTTTCTGAACAGTGTTTAAGGTAGCCTGTTGGTATGACGATAGACTGGCTACAACGATAGGCCACGATGATGTAGCCTGGGGGCCCACCACAGCTAAAAGCAGAACGTCAGCTCCTCTCTTTTTTTTTCATATAAATTTTTTGTGAAGGCTTCTAGATAAGCTTTTCTTTTTCTAGACAGTTACAGAAGCACACCCAATTCAAACTTTCCATTTTTGTATGGGCAATCAGAAATTATTGTTTGATTCGAAATCATTTAAACAATACAATTATCTGCTTCGTATTTGTTTTAAAAATGAAAATGACTTCTTTGCACACGCCCACACTTGTTAGCTTGGGAGTGTGGATAACTTTGAATAAAGTGATGGCCTTTATTTATTACAGCCACCACACAGCTCCTTGTGGCTTGTTTCGCAATGGCCATCTGCGAGCTATCCAGCTGCAACTGGACCCCCTGACTGCTGAGTTGCCAGCTTGTCACACTTGTTCCAGCACACCAGCATTACAGTGTAGACCGCTTATAACGTATGTCGCGGGAGCCGCAAAAATCCGCACTATAAGCGGTACCGCACTATAACCAAAACACGCGCGAATTCAACCACATCGCCACCTATCTCTCAAGTCAACCTATATTTATCATCACTCAAACGCACAGCACTTAAAAACGAAGGCACGGTCTATATTTCGTGTTATTTTTAACATCAGCCGCTGCTGCAGGGCAAAAGCGCAGTCTCACAAACGGCGAGCGCGGCTTTAACTTCCGTTGTGTTTGTTTTGAGACCATGGCTGCGTTTTTAGCATCTATGAACAGATGCCGCAAGACGTGATAAGAACGGCAGCGGGATTTTTTTTTTTTTTTACCCTACCTTGTGTTCACGATGCCGAAGGCGGCTGCTTATCAGCGCAACGTACTGGTGGTGGAAATCTTCGGCTTCGCGCGGCTCGAATGTTCGGAAAGGGAACGTTGTTGCTTATCAGCAACAACGTTCTAAAGCGTGAACCGCGTGGTAGATTTGGTATCGCGAAAACGTGCAGTGCACGCCAGCGCGGATACAACTGGCGTGGTGTGAGCGGCGCGGTAAAAGGCGGCAACATGGCGTCGGCACTGGCCGTGAAGCGGTGCAGGCAGTTCCAGTAAGTTCCAGCGACCGCTTCTAACCGCTCGCTGAAATGCCGCACGGGGCGCAAGCGAAGATGCTCATGCAAGAAAGGAGCTAATAATGTGGGCGAAAAGTGGAATATAAACTGCCATCCACGCTGCTTGTGAAAGCGCCCATCAAAAAATACCGCGGTGGTAAGCCTAAACATCTCTGGCGCGGCTAGCCGGCTCGGAGCGCTTCGAATCTCCCGCCATTACGTATGCGTCTCCCCATTGGTGCAAGTCGTCAGGCTCCTCCCACTGCCACGCGAAGAAGCCACCGCGAGCGCGGAATCGTCAAAAAAAAAAAAAAAAAAAAAAAAAAAAAAAAAAAAAAGCGCAACGCTGATGTGCACGATTCGTGCGCGAAAACGGGCCATGCGGTTCACGATTAATAAAATCAACTTGAAGCGCAACGCTGATGTGCACGATTCGTGCGCGAAAACGGGCCATGCGGTTCACGATTAATAAAATCAACTTGCCGCGCGCGGATGGGGAGACTGTCGCTATCTTCCGAGATGCATCAAGCAAGGTCAGTTGTGGTTATCAGGTACGCACGAACTAAAGGGTGCCTATTTTTTTTCTTTGGGTGTCTACGTTAGAGGAGGGCAAGGGTTGCACGCTGCGTCAGATGGCCGATTCCACCCTTTTTTTTTTCTTTTGCTACCCTAAAACGATGCCTCAGCTGCGCCGGTCGATCAGCAGACCCGCCGAAAAACCGCACTATAAACGGTATTGTGCTTCGGCCAACCGCATCCTAAGCGGTATGCTTATGCATTGAGTTCTATGGGAGGCAAACCGGTGGTCGCAAAAACCCGCGTTATATCCGGTCCCGCACTATAAGCGGTTACGTTATAAATGGTCTACACTGTATTTAATAATCCCAAGCAAAAATGCAGGATCACAAAAGTGCGTTCTATCCATGTGGCACTGTCACAGTGAGGTGCCCAGCAAAGCACACACCCAAGACACGGCCGGACTGAAAACGCTTGCTTGGTGTTTAATGGTGTTTGTTCAGTCTTTGGAGGAGGGTGCCTGTCCAAAGGTGCCCCTGCAGTGGCGCCAGGTCCCCCTCAGAGCATCTGGCGCAGTACGTAGGGCAGGATGCCACCGTGGTGGAAGTAGGCCAGCTCCACCTCTGTGTCAAAGCGCAGCAGCACCTCCACACTGCGGCCGTCGCTCAGCTGCGCAGAGGAGAAGAGGAGAAACCCCGTTCTCGGCTCAGTGCCAGTTGGCTCAAAGTGACCTCGCCTATGCCGCACACTTTCCTTCCCAGAGTGAACGGTTTGGAAGAAACTAGGATGGTTTGCATCACCAGGCAACTGAACCTATAGTACCGTGTTTACTCGAATCTAACGCGCCCTTGATTGTAACGCGCACCCGTTTTTCGTGGACTGAAAAAAAAAAAAGTCTTTGATTGTAACATGCACTAGACTTTCATTAATTAATACAAAAATGCAACCTTTTCTCACTTGGAACAACCAAGGTTTATTCCAAAGGTGGCACGAAATGAAATTTGCTGGTTATTGCCGACAAGACAGTCAACATGACAATGGTCCAGGGCAGCGACAGCTCTGTCGTAACGGGTTTCTGAGCCGCTCGCTGCTGCTGCTGCACGTACTCTGCCAGTGGGTCTTTTATTTGGGGATATCGCTCCCTCTTTGGTCCACTGAACCTATGTCACCTTGCTTGCGAAAATTTTCTCTTTCTGTTTGCGACAGTCCCGCACGCAAGTGTCTGGAACACTGAACGCACGGGGCGCGGCCCGATTTCGATTGTTTTCCGCGCACAAGATTACTTTCTTCTTGAACGCAGCATCGTGGTGAACCCACCATGTCTTCGCAGTGGGAAATTCCATGGCGGGAAGAACAGAGGAACGCAAAAAAAGACTACGCAGACACAAAGGCAAACATGTGCCGACTACGAAGCGCTGGCTATGCGTTCAGTAGTGAAGCAGCCATCTTGAAACATTGATGGCACTATGGCGCTGCAGTTTTGAGTCGTACTCGATTGTAATGCGCATGTGATTTTGGGACCTATTTTTTCGGAAAAAAAGGTGTCGGCTAGATTCGAGTAAATACGGTAAAAGCACTTTTAGTGATTCTAGGTCTAAGCTATTGATGGGCTCAGCCTGCATTGTACTCTTGTTGATTTTTTCGTTATTTTTCCAAAACTTTCACTGTGACACAAGGTAGCCGCTTGGCCTTTGGAGCTTCAGAATCCCAGAATGCAACGTTTGCCTGGCGGCTCCAGGGACAAATTTGTTTGCATGAATGTATGTCACAAAGTGCCCCAGCCCGAGTTTTTCTCGTACAATGTACCTTCAGCGGTGGTCTGGCAGTTAGGGCCAAGACCAGAGAAAACCAGTGATTTTTACGATAGTGCCCAAGTTTCACGCGGCTCAAACTTACGCCACTAGTATATGTGCTTTTGAGGACGAGGCTTTCACCACAGCCACCACAATCTGTGCTCTCAGCAATCCATTTCAAAGAGGAATTATAACCTCAATTTCTTTCCTGCATTCAAAACTTCAAAACTTAGCTAATCTACTGATGCCACTACAGTAAGTAGATTCTGCTGATATGATTGATAAAGGATCTGAGAAATCTCTATGCATTATCAGGCATTCACTTGAAGCAGATGTCTGCATTATGAATATTACAGGAAAGTAAGAGCGTTTGCTGGTCCCAACTGTGAATGGGAGCTTACTGAATACAATCGTGGTTCTTATAACAAAGCCAAGACAAAAGCTGTGGCACAATTGAACTCCATGGTATTTTTAAACAATCCAGCACAATAACTGCAGCCTGTGTTTAGAGATAGAACTATACCTGAAAATTGGTCTTGCTGAATGTCATTGCATGTAATATCTGATATGACCGAGATAAAACTGAGTAAAAATTTTTGTTCAGTAAACCAAAGCATACTAGAAAAATTAAACAAATAAATTTTCGAACTATCTCATAATGCAAAAAAAAAAAAAAAAAAACGATAAATTGTGAAACCAAAACAATTATCTATTCAAATGGACAAACTGCTTGCTGAAAAAGACCTAAATTTCTTTTGTCTAAATTCTTAGACACCCACTCCTGTTTGAGCCTAGCTGAAATTATACAAATAGTATTCATTTTGGACCACCAAAGCTCTACGGAACAGGCCCTGCGTCATAGAGTTGAAAACTGGCCTGCTTGGTCAGCGTACGGTTCCCCGAATTGGCACACACAAACTCAGTCTGCAGTAGCAGATCCCAGACCTGCCTTTCTTCGCTCAGCCGGGGCCAGAAGAAGCCAGACTTGAGCTTATTCTCATGGGAGACCAAAATGGTACGACACAAGTGCTCACCCAAGGGCTAACCGGGCAACCGTCAGAGGTGCATGCACTCACCTGCAGGGTGACCTTCTGGCCTGGCGTGAGGCCCTTTGGCAGGTGCAGGCTGAAGCGCTCGCGGCCCGTCAGGCCCAGCGACTGGGCGCTCTGGCCCGGCAGGTACTGCAGGGGTACGATGCCCATGCCCACCAGGTTGCTCCTGTGGATGCGCTCGTAGCTCTCCGCCAGGACCATGCGGATGCCCTGCACACAACGCAGGAGGGGGGGCTCACTTTTAAAACTGAAAAGAAGCATCCACCCTACACCAGGGGCAGCATTCCACCAAAGCTATTGCTACCAGGTGACACCTATCTACACTCTGTGGTCAAGCTGTCAAGCACTGCTTGACTGAGCTTACATTTTGCAAGGTGTTTACGTCTGGAACCAGCTTACAGTGTGCTCTAAAATGATCAGCAGAAGCACTGTGGATGGCCCAGTGTCAATGTATGTCATTTTCTTGAAGAAAAGATGAAGGAAGCTCAAACTAACGCATAAGATTTGAAGGCAGCAAAGCTGTATGCAACCTTCATGACCATCATGACGGTTCAAGTCCACAAATGCAGCCTATTTGCTTCCTTTGCTTCTTCTTTGCTGCTGCAACAACATTTACTCCATTTTTGTTGCTATAAGTGTGAGCTTCCTTCATTTTTTTGGAAGTGATAATCATTGGAGGGGCGTACGCTGTGACGCGTCTTTCTCGTTTCGAGCAAGTGTTGCCACGATTATGGCGAACGCTGTTTCTTTCTTTTTTTTTTTATCCCCCCCATTTTGGCCAATCTCCTAAGGTGGGTATGGTTGGCTTGACAAACATGCGCCGAGAACACTGGGAAGTCGCCATGAGGCACGCACACACGAGCACTTGGCATTTTCTTGGTTTTTTTAACTGCCGGGCGGTCACCGCAAGGCACGCACTAATGTGCACTCGGCATTTTCTTGTTATTTTCAACTGCGGACACCAAACTAACGATTTGCTCAACAGCTTCGCTATTAATATTAAAAGAGCTCTGGCTGGAGCCCAAAATCCAGCCCTCCATCGGAGCATGCACGAGGCAGAGGGGGCACAGTACCCGCACTCCCCTTCCTGCCACTCACCAGGAGGTAGGGCCCCTTGGCTGCCCAGTCCCGGGAGGACCCGGAGCCGTACTCCTTGCCCGCCAGCACCATCAGTGGAGGGGCACCCTCCTGCTTGTAGCGCTCGGCCGCATCAAAGATGTCCATCTGCATGCCAACAGCAGAAGAGGCCAATCACACGCTGCCCCCCTTCACAGGGGCCAATGGGGTTTGCACAAAACCTGAGGCACACGTATCTCGTCGCTGCACGGTGTCTCGCATCAGAGGGCTTCACCAATGAACTAAGCATTAGCCAGCCGTCGTTGAAAGGTCAAATGGTAGGGAGATACGCCTCACATACTGTGGCCATTCTCACTCAAACAGTGCGACACTCCTTTTTTTGACTACAAGATACAAAACTACCCGGAAAAAAGACCTTGCAATGTATTGCCAAACTGACTAAAGAAGGGACAAGCAAGGTATGCTGTAGGCCCGCTGCGGAATTCTCGTTTTGTTTACCGGCGGGACGCGAAGTTGGAAGCCGCGAGTGCATGCCTCGCGTTCCTTCCTTTTGTGCTTTCCGGATAACCTTTGTTGCGCTGGTATGCGGTCAGCGCTTCCCGCGGGTCGGGCGGCGGCCGTCCTTGGCTTCGGGAGGGGATTAGTCCCGACTCCCTCATTGTGCCGGCGAGCGCCCGTGGACGAAGGCGAGGCGGCGAGACGTTAAGACGTTACTGTAAGGCGTTAGTCTAGACCGCTCTAAGCCGTCCGGGGTTGGCTTTTGAACAGATACCGCCCGTTCAACCTAGTGGGGTGACTACTCCTCACGGTATGCGACTTTGTGTAGCCAAGGCCTTGCCTTGGCTTAGCGGTGGCAATAACGTTCGCGGAAAGCTGACTAGGGGTTGCATGAGAGAGATTATCGGGTCATGTGACCGCGGGGGTGACATGTTTACGATTGGTTAGTTCTTTTTTTTGTGTGAGTGTTTTATTTGTTTGTAGTGGACCAATCGGGGCTTTGAGAGCTGATGTCACCCTGATGTCAGCCCGGATATCCGCCTGACATCATGTGCACTCTCGCACCAGCAGGGGCGCTGCCCAAATCCTATAAATGCTAGGAACCCCATTACCGGGGGTCGGATTTTACTTCTTACAGGCGCTTCGCGCCATCGGCTATGCCGAGCGTTCTTCTAAGATCCACCACTTGGGTCCATTCTCGTTTGTAGGTACCCTGTACCTTCGGCTATGCCGAGAGTTGTAACGAGTTACCCCATTTTATGTAAATATTGTAAATTTCTCTTGTAAATAGTACTGCCTATAAACTCCAAGTTATATCGTACCCAAGCCTGCGTCTAATGGCTACCGGAATCCAGCAACCACCGAACCCATCGACTCCTCGACGGCCGCCTCCGGCGGCTTAACAGATCGTCGGCCGCACTGGCGAACATCTCACTGCTGGTCCTCATCGGCTGACGGCGGTACCAGCGGAGCCACCTTTGGGGGAGGAGTGCGAAGGAAAACTTTACTGGCGCAGTCGACAGGATGGTATCCGGAAGCAACGGTACGACACCTGCATCGCCTCTGGCGATTCGCCTCGGGCGAAACAACTTGCCAGAACTTCACCGCGGCGAGATCTCGGATCGTCGCCCCTGGCTGCGGAGCAGCCGAACGTCGACAGAGCCACAACCACCCTGGGCGGAGTCACCGATCGACAGCATCACTAGGAAGCCTGGCGGGAACGCCGAACCGCGGAAACCTCGAGCGACCACAGGCCGCTAGCCACACTTGACGCAGCTAAAGTGGGTGAGTCTCCTCATTTCTTTCCCCGCTGCCACTGTTGTGTCAGAGCTGTGTGTGGGCCAGAGATAGCGGGTTAAAGGGCTAACATGTCTGGCGACGAGGATAACGAGAGTGTGAGTGGCGGTAGCGACGTACAAAGTGAGGTGCTCTCAGAGCGCCAGATGGAGTACAACTTGAAAATGGCAAGGGAGCGCCGAAAAACGCTAAAACTGGAACTTGCTCTTGCGAATAGTGCCTCTCGATCGCGTGGGCCCAGCCCAGCTGGCAGTGCGTCTCCGCGCGGTAGGAACAATGGTTTGCGGTACTATGCGAAAATGCTGGCAGGCGCATTCCCAAAATTCCCTACGGACGCGGAAGTACCGATTTGGTTTGAATCGGTTGAAAGCACCCTCTTGGCATACGAAGTCCCTAAGGAGTTCTGGGGGCAGATAGTGTTTCCCATTATCGCCGAGAGGGTCGAGTACCTTTCAACGAGACTAACTCCCGCTCAGCACCGCGACTACGAATCGGTCAAGGAGGTGGTACTTGAGGAGCTGAGGCTTTCGCCCTTAGAGTACCAAAAGCGGTTCCTCGGGGCCCGCAAGCGTAAGTCGGAGACGTGGAAAAGCTTCACTACCTGCCTTCGCAGCTACCTAAATTTCTACGTGGAAGCGAGAGGTGTGTCAACCTTCGAAAAGCTGTTGGACCTGCTCGTGGCCGATCAGCTGAAGACGGGGCTGACCGAGGAGGCTTTGAAATACGTGAGGCTGCGTGAGGGGGCCAGCTGGTTTGACGCATCAGAGTCCGCGAAGCTGCTGCAGACCTTTGAGGGTGCCGCAGGAAACAAAGACGCTAGCGCTGAGGCTAACGTGACCAACGGGGAAAAACCGGCGACTAAGCCGAGCGGTGACAACCCGAAGGGGGCACGGAAACTTCCGCAGGGACCCAAGACAAGGGTTAACCAACAGAGCAAGGGGAAACCTAACACATGCTTCGAATGCGGCGCGGAGGGTCACCTGCGCCCGAACTGCCCACGTGTCCGGGAGCGACAGACAGCCGCGACAAACGCGCCAGCGCGCACAGAAAGGCTAATCGCGCGGGTCGCCACCGAGGGACCTACAGGCGTGGGGGATCGCTTAACGAGCGTAACCATGCACTGTGGGAACCGAGAGATAAGCGCTATAGTGGATACCGGGGCAGAAATCACTGTCGTGCGGGAGAGCATCGTGCCCGACGCGCTAACGGAGTCTCACGGCACCGTGAAGCTTGCGTCCGCGTTTGGGGAACAAGTCGAAGCTAAGCTAGTAGTCCTCCCGCTTGCACTAAGGGCGGGCCAGGCGATTTTCTCCAACGTTGTGGAAGGGACTCCAGTGCTTCGCGCACTCACAGACAAGCTAACATCGCGTACAGACTGTTAGCTATCCGCGGAAGATTGGGGTGTTCTGCAGGAAAACCGAGATCAGGAGCAGGAGGCAACCGGGATGGTCGCGCCACCGACGAAGCGCGATGAGCTGGTAGCCGCGCTTGAGCTGAACGAAGCAGACGCTCCCCAAGAAACCCTGGAACAGGCTGAGGAAAACGCGAACGAAGCGGTGACCGGTGAGGTTGACGGCGACGCGGGTGATAGCGTTCACGAGCGAGAGCCTGCCGCGAGTGACACCCAAGCGCTTAGAGCAGAGCAAAAGGGCGACGCAACCCTCGAAAAAGCGTGGCGCGATGCAGCCGATGGGAAGGGAGGCATGCTGGTTATCGACGGCTTGCTCTACCACCGAGACAAGGTGCTGGGGGAGCCGATCAAGCAGTTGGTTTTGCCAGTGGCACGTCGCCGCCAAGTACTCAGACTGGCTCACGAATCGCCCTGGGGTGGTCACCTAGGTTATCGAAAAACGAGCGCTAGAATAAAGTACAGCTTCTATTGGCCAGGCATGGAGAAGGACATCCAGGAGTGTTGCAACAGCTGTCACGGTTGTCAGGTGAGGTCAGACCGGCGACTAACAGACCGCATGCCGATAGCTCCGCTAAGCCGACCAAAATACCCATTCCAAAAAGTGAATATCGACGTGGTGGGGCCGATAGACCCGCCTTCGAGACGCGGATACCGATACGCGTTATGCGTCGTGGACTTGTGTACTCGTTGGCCGGAGGTGGTCTGCCTAAGGTCATTGACCGCGAAGGCTACCTGCGACGCGCTGCTGACGGTGTTCGCTAGGACGGGAGTCCCGGAAGTAGTTAGCTCAGACCGCGGGACAAACTTTACCGCGCAGCTCACCACCGAGTTTCTGGCGCGGCTCGGGTGTTCCCCGCGGTTCTCTACACCCGACCACCCTGAGAGCAACGGAGCGGTAGAGCGTTGGAACCGGGTGTTCAAAAATATGCTTTTCCATGTGGTAGGCGAACACGCGGGCGAATGGGATAAGTTCGTCCCATTTTTGCTCTGGGCTTACCGCGAGGTGCCACATGACACAACCGGGGTGTCCCCATTTCGATTCTTGTATGGTAGGGACCCGGTCGGCCCGCTAGCTATTCTCCAACGCTCGTGGACAGGAGAACAGGAGCTCCCGATCGCCCTAGCTGAGAGTCCCGAGCAGTACTTGCTAAAATTGAGGCGAAAACTTCAACAAGCGGCCGAAGCTGCAGATGGGACTAGCGCTAAGCGCCAGCGCGAATACGCTACCCACTACAACCTACGCACTACCCCGAAGTCCTTCGACCCCGGGGACCAGGTGCTAGTGTTCGATGATAAGCGACCCGGAAAGTTATACCCTGAGTGGTTGGGTCCGTATACAGTCAGGGAGAAATACAGGCAGCATTCCTACTATGTAGAGAAGCCGGAGGGAGCACGTATGCTGGTCCACGGTAACCGACTGCGACCCTACACCTGCCGAGTGCAGAACATTGGCGTCATATTTCATGACGACCAGGACTTCGGAGAAGTCGAATACGTGCCCAGGAAAATCGCCGCGGCTGAGGTTGCCCCAGTGCTCCCTGAGGAGAAAACCTTGCACCTACGCCCGGAGGATAGGGTCAGCATAAGCGAATTGTTTCAGCACTATGCCCCCCTGTTTTCCGGAAACTTAAGAATCGCTAGGGTGGGCCTCTCGGCGAACTTAGAGAAGTGTCAGGTCGTGCAGTCTTCCATCCGCTACCTGGGTCACGTGGTGGGTTCCGGGAAGCATGGCCCCGACCCGGCAAAGCTGGAGGCGATCAAAGGGCTTAAGGTACCCCAGACTAAGAAAGAGCTCATGAGCGCGCTGGGCCTGTGCGGATATTACAGGGACTATGTACCTAACTTTGCCGCCATCGCGAAGCCTCTGACTCAGTTGACAGCTAAAGGCACTCCCTCTCGCATCCCATGGTCTACTGAAGCCGATCATTCCTTCAGAATGATAAAACGTGCTCTCTGTGATGCCACCTCCTTGACAACACCCGATATCACCAAACCCTTCTGGCTGTTCACCGACGCGTCAGCCATTGCCGCGGGAGCCTGTTTGGCTCAACTGACCGACGACGGCAAGGAGCTGCCGATAGCATTTGCCAGCTACCGCTTCACGCTCACGCAATCGAGGTGGTCCACCATTGAACGCGAGGCATTCGCGGTGATTTGGGGTCTGAGGAAGTTCGATACTTGGGTATTTGGCGCCCAAGTCATAGTCGTGTCCGACCACAACCCACTCAGTTACCTCACCCAGACAGTACCGCAAGGGGCCAAGCTCACGCGTTGGGCCTTGGCATTGCAGCGGTATAACATTGTGGTAAAACACCGGAAAGGCGAGGCACACGCCAACGCGGATACCCTGTCCCGCCTTCCGAACGAGTGCTGGAATGAGGCGCAGTAACGGCTCTGACATACGCACTGGCCGGGGAACAGCGTGGGGAGGCCACCGGTGCCGGTGTGTGTGCGAGTGTGTGCGCGTAGACGAAAACGGAACACTGAAGAAGTGGCCGTATGAACAATCGTCTAGCCAGCGGCAACCAGTATACCTCTGGTGTTTCTATGTGTTTTTTTTTTCTGTTCCTTTTGTCTAGCATTGCGGTATTGTTGTTTCAGGGTGTAGCGTGTCTCACGTTATATTGTGTCATTTTTAGTTTCAGTTCTAAGCCCTAAACTGCGTGAAAAACAATAGCTACATGCAGCTGACTTTTATTTTTTTTTTTTGTTCTGCTAATACTGAGTTCAAGTTATTGCAGAATCTTGGCATGGGGGTGTAGGCCCGCTGCGGAATTCTCGTTTTGTTTACCGGCGGGACGCGAAGTTGGAAGCCGCGAGTGCATGCCTCGCGTTCCTTCCTTTTGTGCTTTCCGGATAACCTTTGTTGCGCTGGTATGCGGTCAGCGCTTCCCGCGGGTCGGGCGGCGGCCGTCCTTGGCTTCGGGAGGGGATTAGTCCCGACTCCCTCATTGTGCCGGCGAGCGCCCGTGGACGAAGGCGAGGCGGCGAGACGTTAAGACGTTACTGTAAGGCGTTAGTCTAGACCGCTCTAAGCCGTCCGGGGTTGGCTTTTGAACAGATACCGCCCGTTCAACCTAGTGGGGTGACTACCGTATAATGCGGAATATAGGTCGAGATTTTTTACAGAAAAATTTGCCGAAAAGTCACCCCTCGACCTATATTGCAGTCATTTGGCAGTTGTCATCTGGCGACCTGGCAGCCCATCGAGCCCATCCAAACCCCAAAGGCACCATCGCCACCACCATCAATCGGACGCGACGCCATCTTTGTTTTGTTGCTTCTCTCGCTGTCGGCGAGTGTGTGCGTGCTATTTTCTTCTTGCTCAAAATCAGTTTAGGCAGTTGGTGCCAGTTCACAGCAGCATTTAAAGAAAGGGTGGGGGTTTTCCCAGGCCAATGACGCTTCTGCCTTGCGCCAGTTCGGTATCACCAAGAAGTGTTGCTAGCGGCGTTAGCTGAAGGGGCAGCTCTCGCTATGCAACGCTCGGACGACCTCGCTTCATGGGCGCTGCTCTGTGCACCTGTGCTGCTGTACAAAGGGGCAGATTTTGTCCGCTAGCGTCGTGCGATGTCTCTGCGAATGGATACCCCAAGATGTTTGCTTACCACCTGCACAGACTGGCTGTCGCTACGGTCTGCACACGAGTGTCCCAATTGCGCTCGCTTCACAATGACATGGTCTTGCGAGTGTTTAAGAAGTGCTGCATAAGCAATTCCCTGGACTGCACCGAGGACGACCTGCTGTGTCGGCGACAGTGAGCCAGAAGCAGTCGTCCGACGATACTTCAGACAGTTTTAAATGAGTAATCTGAGACGAAACAAGTTATAGTCTCAATAAAACAATGGTTGGTACCTAATTATTTTTTTTTGCATTTTTCGGCTACAAGGTAAGGGGGTCGACCTATATTCCGCCTCGACCTATATTCCGCATTATACGGTACTCCTCACGGTATGCGACTTTGTGTAGCCGAGGCCTTGCCTTGGCTTAGCGGTGGCAATAACGTTCGCGGAAAGCTGACTAGGGGTTGCATGAGAGAGATTATCGGGTCATGTGACCGCGGGGGTGACATGTTTACGATTGGTTAGTTCTTTTTTTTGTGTGAGTGTTTTATTTGTTTGTAGTGGACCAATCGGGGCTTTGAGAGCTGATGTCACCCTGATGTCAGCCCGGATATCCGCCTGACATCATGTGCACTCTCGCACCAGCAGGGGCGCTGCCCAAATCCTATAAATGCTAGGAACCCCATTACCGGGGGTCGGATTTTACTTCTTACAGGCGCTTCGCGCCATCGGCTATGCCGAGCGTTCTTCTAAGATCCACCACTTGGGTCCATTCTCGTTTGTAGGTACCCTGTACCTTCGGCTATGCCGAGAGTTGTAACGAGTTACCCCATTTTATGTAAATATTGTAAATTTCTCTTGTAAATAGTACTGCCTATAAACTCCAAGTTATATCGTACCCAAGCCTGCGTCTAATGGCTACCGGAATCCAGCAACCACCGAACCCATCGACTCCTCGACGGCCGCCTCCGGCGGCTTAACAGATCGTCGGCCGCACTGGCGAACATCTCACTGCTGGTCCTCATCGGCTGACGGCGGTACCAGCGGAGCCACCTTTGGGGGAGGAGTGCGAAGGAAAACTTTACTTATGCCTTGCAGGTTGAAAAGTAGTGGCTCAATTCTATGCCCTGCTCTCTGATACGGTGCCATCAAGCCTGTCTTGACATGCAGCCCAAGCTGTGCCCACAGCATCTGCAACACAACCACCAAAGTTGTTATGAAACACTCAACTGCCAGTGTTGTTTGCCGCGTCACAGATACGTGCTATACTGAGGCACAGCTAATATCGAGAAGCTGAACCGGGTCAACAATGCACTGATTTTGTACAACCTTCCCTAGGTGGTCAGATGCAATCAGGTGTGGCAGTGTTTATCTCTGCTGAGCCATAATGCGCCATTGTGCCGCTGGCCTTACCAAGTTGATTCCGTGTAGCAAAATCTTGTGGTGCACCCAGCAGCCAATGGGGGCCCCTTTTCTTTTGAATGTGCGCACTGCCCGACCTTCGGTCTATGTGTAAATCACTGACCAATATCTCAAACTAGTGTAGTGCATGCCAATGCTACACCCATCTGGGCTATGAGGCGTGCCACAGTGGAGGGCTAAGAACTATCTTAGACCCCATGGGGATATTTAACATCTGCCAAAAGTTGCACACACAGGCATTTTTGCTCTAGCCTCCTGAACCCTTTCACTGTCGGGTGTTTCTGGCCGTGACACACCCCCAGTGTTGGCTTGGTTTCCGAAATATGAGGGAAGGAACATAATGATTTATTTAATTATGATAGCGTCCGAAACATAACGCATTGAAAGAAAAAAGCGTGGGTAAGATATCACCTTTCTTCCAGATATTTTCAGTTTTCCGTGCACGCTTCCGGGACGACGAACCCACGGTTTCAACATCAGAACTTCTTCGGATGAGAAACTCTCAGAATGCGAATCTGAACTCAGCTCCTATTCGGATTGGAATTGAAGAACCATAGTCTGCAGTCGAAGGCCCCGCGTGGTCTGCCATCCAAAAGTAACCGCCCGCCCAGAGGAAGCACTTTCAGCAGCCCGCACAACGCACAGAAATGAATGAGCAAAAGCCGCGATTGAGTCATGTTTCAGTCTATTGGAGAGGCAACGCTAACCTGACGTGCCGTAGCAGACGCTGGGACAGAATAAAAAAAAACCTAGAAACCCGTTGCGAATGGCACAACAACCCTTGCACCCGTAATCGCACGCGTGCCGCATTGTCACTCATCCCGACAGATCTAGTACCGCGCGCGGAACGACCAAGCACCCCTCCCCCCCAGCAACGAAAGGTGGGCGCAGTTGCTCCGTACTCTCCAATATACCGTTGAGAGTTAACCAGTGAAAATACGAGCTACTAGAAAGATTTGGCAGGTGACGCAAACAGCCCAGGTGCGCCCGCTTTGTGCTATGGCACGAATTTTTGAACACATAATGGAGAACGTACCGGTACGTCAGTGGCACCACGTAGGGGAAATGCGAAAACATACAGTAAAATCTCGATGATACGAATCTCGCGGGACCGCGAAAAATATTCGTATCATCCGAAATTCGTATGAACCAATACAGACCAAAAAATGTAGCGCTGAAAAAAGTTTTCGTGTATTTCTTTTTTTACTTTCGCCTGAAGAAATTCGTGATGTTCTTCTGCATTTTTTTACGCCCCCGTCGCAAAGCAGTCCTTTCTGGAGCGCGTAACGCTTCGCGCTCGTCACCTCACTCGCGATGCCCAAGCTCGCTACATGCCGCAAGTCAAGCATGAACCGCATGGTGCGTTTTTGCACGCGATTCGCACACCTCGGCTTTGCGCGCACTGTATTTTCACGCCTGTATCGACGATTTCGCACCCGCGGTAGCTCCTACCTCAACCAGAAAATGACACACGACGCGCGCGGCAGGATGGAGGAGCCTGACGACTTGCGAAGCGCTCGAGACAGCCGGCTTAGCTCCGCTGGAGATGGTTAGGCTTAGCACCCCGGCAGATATTTCATGGGCGCTTTCACTAGCGCCGTGGATGATGTTTTATAGTACCGTTTTCGCATGCATAATCAGCTCCTTCACCGCACAAGCAACTTAGCGTCTGCCTTGAGCGGCATTTTAAAGAGCGGTTAGGAGCGGTCGCTCGAGCGGTCGCTCGAGCGGCCTCGCCACTTTGCGGCCGCAGCCGGCCACGCCGCGAGAAGCGTGCGGGGCTTCGCGGCGGTGTCAGCAAGCAGAAAACAACGGCCCGGCCGTTTCTAGAGAAAGAGCGACAAAGAGGGGAGAGAGAGCCGTCACTTGCTCGTTCGGCAGTCGGGCCCCTCGCCGGCTTGTTCGTATCATCCGCCAGGCCGCGCAGGTCCGTTCGGAACAGCCGAAATTTTTCCCATTGCTAACAATGCAATTTCGCCGGGACTTTTCAGAAATTCGTATCATCCCGAAATTCGTATCACCCAGAATCGTATCATCGAGATTACACTGTACCACGGTGTAAGATATATTATTAGGTGAGGACACAGCTTACAAAACGAAAGTGTGCTCTACGTTTTGATAAAGTCGCCAAACTGGCGCCGCTGAGACCGTTGATTGCAGCGCCCTCCAGCGGCAGAGAAAAGAAGCTGCCCGAGCGCCGCCCACTCGGAGGTGTTCGGATCTCTTCGGCTCCTTGTCGGGCCTTCTCGGCAGCTTCCGTAACCGGTCGTCTGCTCGATTTCTGCTTGCCGCAGCTTGGCTAACTTGGCTGGTTCCGCCGGCCGAGGGTGCAGACGATAATTTGAAGAAAACCGTGCGAAAGCCTTTGCGCTCGCCCCAGTGTTTCAACGTGTTCTAAGCATGTGTTTTGAGTCGGTAACAATCAAAAGAAGGTATAAAACACTAAACGGAAGTAAATGTGTGCCGGGGTAGCCGTTCAGCGCTCACACAAATGAGATTTTATGCTGCGCTTTTTATGCTTGCGCAAAGAAAAAACGGGTTGCAAATGTTTTATTGAGTACGTACCGCAGCGGATGGCAAGAAAACGTGACAGTATTTAACGTTACCTGCGATCCTAAACGAATGAATGCGTGCTCTGCAGCCATCCCCAGCAGAAAATTATGCTACTTGCGGTCAGCATGTTTCTGAGAGTGAGGTTGCGCGAAAGCGTTCTTTTTAGTGCTTTGAGGGGATGTACTACTGAATGTCGAAGAGGTGCGCGCTCGCAAACGATGCAGTGCCGTCGACTTTGCCGTTGGCTACAGCCCCCCAAGCTACTCCGTGCAAGCAGCGGCAAAAGAAAGCGTCCGCTGCCCGAACAACCCCCCGACATACAAGGAAAGTAGGCAGTTTGTGAAATTGATTAAACTGGCGGCGAGTACGCTGATGTTTCTTCGTCGTAAATGACGTTGCACAACTGGGGTATGTCCATGCACGAAGCAGCGGAGACGAATCGATGTTGTCAAACTCACTGCCGGTGTCCAATGTTATGAGGAGCTGCGCGCGCGTCTTAATGAACTTAGGACGCCCGAAATCTCGCAGCTGTTTAAACAATGCAATAAATTACGGGTTAAGGTCGCGTTGTGTGAGCTCACACGGTGAGCTCAAACAATGTTACACATGCCACTGGTGCCTGCGAACCACCTGGCTTCGGACAGTCGTTGTTCAAGTCACTTGAAGCCTCGGCCGCTTCGAAGCTTAGTTGAGAGTTCTGCCACCAGATGTCCTTTCAATCAAAGGTCCACGCGCGGCGCCACTGCGCCACCAACTCTATTTGACAGATTTTTGGGCTGCTGTGTCCACACCTAAAACTATATCTTACACCGTGCACTGTACCGGTACATAAGTGACAGCGAAAGGGTTAAAGGGGCCATGCAGGCAAAATACAAGTTTGTTTTATTCGAAAGGTTTAGTGTTTTATAGTTCCCTCAGCGCTGGTCCGGCAGGAAACAATGCTTTATTCACTAAGACATTAAACATTTTAAGCCAAAATTTTAATTCTCCCGCTAAGTCGTGTGTTTTCACGATGTCAACAATGACATTTCCAGAGCAGGGCGTTAAAACTAAAGATCTGCACTGACTTGGGCTGCTACAACCTCACAGACGGACATTTGGTTATCTTGTTTATCGCCCACTTTCATAGATGGCGCTGCAATACCAATGAAAAGCCAGTGTTTGCACTTTTCTTCTGGCCGGACTTCTATACCTGCTGTATTTTTATTAGAGTTCATACTAAACGTTTCCTAAAACGTAAGCTATGACTCAACAAACATAATCATGTAAATGACTGTGCCACTTATGCCAGTTGGCCAGTGCTATGTCGGACATGTCCAACGTGTCCGACGGCTGTGTTAGGCAGTGTCAGCCGGCAAAGTGCTGCACTAACTGCTTCGGTGTACACGTGTTCATTCGTAACTTTAATTGTTCCCCCCACAATTCTTCCCGCTACAAAAAGAATGTGCCCTAAATTTAAGCACAAACAGCTTGTTCGGCAAGCTTTCAAGCCCTGCCTAATTTGCGTTTGCTTTTGCCAACCTTGCCGGCCTAAGCCAATCGCACAGCAGGGCATATGACATCATAGGTTCTGTTGTGAGAAATGATCTACAGTCGAATCCCGCTACAACGAAATTGACGGGACGTGCGAAAAATTTCGTTGAAGCGAAAATTCGTTGAGGCGAAATCTGCCCCAACACACCACGGAAAGGCCAGAAAAATAGCCCCGTGCGTTTCCGCAACATTGGCAGCATAATACAATGTTTAGAAAAAGGAGTGACGCGCAATAACTCATGTTTATTCGGATAACAAACATACCAATGGTTATCTGTTTTTTTCACCACCGGAAGAACGCGTTACGGAGGGGGGTGAAGATATGCAGGCGCAAAACGTATGGCTGCACAACAAGGCGTGTCCACCATGCTGATTACTTGCAGATAGCTGCTAGGCCGTGGGAAGCCCCCCTCTCGCTTGTGGCAGGAGCAGTGCCGTTATCTTATCCTCTGACAGGGCACGGCAGCTACTGACCTTGGCAGGCAAGACGCGCGCGCGCTTGCATTTAACATGACCGCGCGCTCGCGACTAAGATAGGATGACTAGGCTTCAAGACCAAACGCGCAAACATGATTTTCGCTCTTGGCTATGAAGAATGGTAGAAGGAAAACGGCAAGGACAGCTGCTCACAACGCATACATGACGGCACCGCACCAGCAGCGGAGCACATTCATGCAATTTCAACTGGATACGGATTGGCTGTAGCTCTGGGGCTCCGCCTTGGCGAAGCGGGCCTGCGCCTCGTGTAAAGACGGCCAGCCACATCGTTATCACCATCAAGCAATGGCGTGCGCCTATGAGTTATTTTTTGTTTTGTTTTGGGTGGCGGTGTGGTCGCAACGCGCATTTTCGGTGAAACTAAGCGTCCTGAATGTATAAAAAGTTACAGATAGCTGGCGCTATGCTTATTTTATTGTAAAATAATTGTTCAAACCCAGCCCAAATCATCGAAAATTTCGTTGAAGCGAAAGCAAGCCTGACAAATGGTTCGTTGTGGCGAGGACTTCGTTGCATTGACTTCTATGGCTAGCTGACGGGGAATTGGAAATATTTCGTTGAAGCGGAAATTTCGTTGAAGCGGGGTTCGTTGTAGCGGGGTTCGACTGTACCGTATAAACCGGATTATAGGTCGACCCCCTACCTTGAGGTGGGAAAAGTTGACAAAAAAAAAAATAATTCGGCACAGAAGCGCACTCACAATGTCTATATTTATTTTCGACGCCCGTCCGTCACTGCCACTCACTATGACTGCCGAAGTCACTCGTCCGAGCTCTCAGAGTCGTCCGAGGATGACTGCTTCGCATTGTCATCTTCCATGCCATCAGGCGCGTTGCTGATGGAGCACTTCGTGAACGCTCGTGTAACCATGTCGTCAGGCAGCGACTGCCCAGAGAAGGACACCGAGCTTGACACGGTCGCAACCGGCCCGTATGGGTCTTTTTGTTGTCGCCGGCTATCCACTCATTGTACAGTTCGCGGAGCCGGTCCGCGCATGGCCTCCGGAGCGATCGTGAGCGAAGTTCCCGGATGAAGTCCGCCACTTTGTTCTCCAACTCGGGGTGCACCGCTTGACGTCCACAGAACGATCGGTTTCGGGGGTTGCACGCGCACAGCTTAGCTTTCTGGCTCCGCCAGTACCGCACACTTTTCTCCGAAACGCCTAACTGGCGTTGCGCCGCCATATTCCCATTCTGCTCGGTGACTCAATCGCCGTCAGCTTAAACGCCGCGGTGAACTGATGTCGACTGCCGCCACTCATCTCGGATCAGATACGTACAGAAATGTACGCACGCACGCACAATAGACGAGTAAAAAACGAAAAACTAGAGAAAAGCGAAATCAAATAAAGGCCTGATAGTGCGAGAGAGCGGTCCGACACGAATGGCGATGGCGACGGATTACGCTTGCACATTGTTGCCAGACAACGATTTACATTCTGCCAATGACCGCTATATAAGACGAGGGGTGACTTTTGTGCGGATTTTTCTGGAAAAAAACTCGACCTATATTCCGGTTTATACGGTAGTTGGTCGCATGGCCATTCTCTTTTTTCCTAGTTTTGTAGCTTATTTGAGCAAAGTTTACATTGAAATGTGGTGTCAGTATGATTCTTTCCAGGCAACCATTCGAATGAACCAATCTTGTGTTTTGTCTGCATGGCCCCTTCAAAAACACACCACTTCCATGGCCGGAAATCAAACCCGTGACCTCATGCACAGCAGTACACATCAGGCACTGCGACATATGCATAGTTCCCTGCCACTACTGCTGCAGGAGTGCACTGGTATTGCTCCTTTTTCTTTATTTTTTTTTGTGTGGATGCCGTGACAAGTCGTTTTCCCCATTCTCTTTTTTTAACAATGTTCCCAATGCCTATTACCAGAAGCATCATGGTCAGTTTGTGCCATTCACATGCCTGGGGCTTTATAATTGAACAACTGGCCGCAGGTTCACATGAACCAAAAGCGGCTAGGTCCCCCTGCACCAGAGAACTTTAAATATAAACTTGCTTGATTGTAGGGTTTAACGACCGACGCAATGCAACCGATGAGGCTTGCCGTAGTGGAGGGCTCCGGATTAATTTCGACCACCTGAGGGTCTTTAACGTGTGCCCAAATCTCGTACACATGGGCGTTTCTGCTTTTTGCCTCCATCAGAAAAGCGGTCGCCGCAACTTGGAATCGAACTTGGATTTTTTCTGTAACTTAAAATAAACTTTGTTTTCTCCTTAGCACAAGAAACTACCACTGCAATCTGGGAAGTTTCACGAGACTGCTTGGCGAGTTTTCTGCACATAGTAACACAAAATGCAGGCCAAAAGGGAAAACATCAGCTCCGTGCTTTTGTACTTGAGGCCCCCATTCCCCGAATCGGAAAGAGCAAGACTGCACGTACCTCATCGCCCGAGGGCAGGTGGATGGTCCGTGGTCCGGGCTTGTCCAGAAACTTGTTCACCAGACGGATGTTGGCAAACGTGCCACGGGCCATGACATCGTCGTTGCCTCTGCGGGCTCCGTACGAGTTGAACTCTCGGGGGGTCAGCCTGCATGCACCCCAGAGGTTCACAAACTTGCGCACGTTCCACTTAGGTACAGGTATGAGCTAGAAAAAGAAGCATTTGGCCGAATTCTCTTCTCTTGGTCCCACCAGCACAATCAGCAAGCAGCATTCACAGATTACCACAGGGCGCATATACCATAAAATCTCAAGTTTTTTCTTTCTCAAAATTTTGAGGGAAAAAAAAAAAAAAACTGATGTTTTTACACAGTGCAGAATGCATTCATACAGGATTCAGGGACAAAAATTCAAGAATATTGAAGGACTTTCAAGGCCCTGCCAAGGCGTTTTTAAGGGTACAGGGGAGCACGTATACTAACGTTTCACTGCTGTTTTCACACGCTAAATGTTTGCTTCTTTACATCTTAAAAAGTGACCTCAAGAAAGAGCTCTTTGGAACAGCTTCGCCCTTTGGAAGTGGCCAAGTTTAGCCCCACCCACAGTAATACTGAGGGAGCTTTACAAAAGCTATACAATCTTGAACTTTTTCGAGCTCTGCAAATGTTTTTAATACACAGTCTCGGATAGCGAGGAACATAACTTAACACCCCTGCCATTCTCGTCTCCCAAATTTCTGTGTTCATTAAGGGGGAGGGGATTGATGACTCTACTGGCTCTGCCCACCAACACACCCATCAAAATAATATATTCCAGTAACACTTGGGAGCTAGATGCACTTTGTTCGCACATTCAGAGTTTTGCTTATCTGCACTCACTTTTATTTCACCCTGGAGTGTCAGCACCATTAGTATTCAAAACGTACTGGGGAAAAGAAACGGGAAGATATGTAAAATGAATAACAGGATGAGGCAATGCAGAAAGCAGTATAGAAAATTGGAAGGGGACCTATGCTAATTTCTCCCTCGTCCGATGCAGGGATTTCGTTCCGCACGAGCCAATGTGTAAAGCAGCACGCCTGTGCTCTGAAGCTAACTTTAAATTGTAAAAAGCATGTTTTGGGGATTGGGAGTGTTGATAAAAGTCACGAAACCTGGTCACATAATCGGGTCTGGTCTTTGTTATCCAAAGAAATCAAGAGTTTTCAAGGAGAAGGAAAAAATTCCAGACTTTCAAGGCCCTTGAAAACACAATTTTCAATTTCAAGGGTTTTCAAGGACCTGTACGAACCCTGAACTGTATGTTTACGACGTCTGTCCAAGGTGATTAATAAAGGCTGCTCTCATCTTTATTCGAGAGGAGAAAATTAAGCCTTTTCTGATTTACTACTTGAGTGGTTAGCACCTTTAGCACGACCATGTGACATATCCTGCCCTCCCAACCCTTTTTTCCCATGGTGACAGCCCTCCTGGTCAATTCTTTTCAAGACCTTTAATTATGTCTCTCATTCTGGCCTAATCAGAGCATCACCTTCAGATTTTTTAACAATTACTTTTACATACTACACACACAGTAATAACATAAGGACTCTGCCAAATTCTTCATGATGTTACCATTACATGGCTAACTTAGAGCACAGCCACTTTAGCCGTATCTTACCCCCATCCTGCTATAAATATGGCAATCAAACAACAGCTGGACACGGGACTGAGACAGCAGAGGTGGGACGTTGCAAGGGTAAACTGGTACTAACCCACCCAATCCAATCCCCCAGTGAGTTGAGACATTGGCTCTGAGCAGTCGAGTTCATTGAATGCTACCTTGATACCATCCAGATGCTTTGTCTAGGGACTGCCAACTTTATCTATGAATGTTACGCCGCACTACTGCAACCTCCCCTCCACTTTCAAGTTGAGCCCCACTGTGCCACCGAATGTAACGCCGTAGACGCTCCATTTGCACAAAGCACCGGGAAGTGCCAAGCTGCTAATGTTCACCGAGGCAGAGAACGTACCCCCGGGCCGCCAGGTATCGGGCCGCTGGGCTGTTGCGAGCAATGCTGCCGGCTGGCGAGATGTGGTCCGTGGTGACCGAGTCGCCCAGGTTCAGTAGCACGTAGGCACCGTCAATGGACAGCGTTGGCTTGGGCTCACGCTCCTGAAATCACAGAGAGCAGGCCCTCTTCAGCCCTAGCTGCTGACGTGTAGCGAGGTTCCCTAAGGGAATCACTACCACGTAACGCTAAGATTGTGATGCATCTGTGAAGAACACAAGGGCAGCACCGCTGGATCACCCTATTACACGAAAAACCAGGCAACAGCAGCGCGAATGCTGGCTGATCGACAACTCAAACTGAAGCTGAGAACCGGATCACAAATCCATTTTTATTTTTTTACCTCCTTTGGTATGATGAAAAAGAATGTGCAGCCAGTATTCACCTATGTGGTGCAAGTTCAAAGTTATATACCTAACCTGTTAAACCAAACCACTGTGCTCAAATGTTTTATAGCCTAAACAATAAGTACTGGCTTGCATCATGTCTTAGTATCCTACAAGGACAAGAATGAACAAGGCTGGGTAGGGGTGGGTTAGGTTAGGTTAGGTTAGGTTAGGTTAGGTTAGGTGGAAACTACAGGCCGAGCATGTCGACTGCTTGGGATACCACTCATATGATCTTAGCTTTGTTGTTACAAAAATTACGACAATATGTGTCAAGTAAAAATTACTCATGCTTTTGTCAAACTCACAACCGATATATAATTAAGAAAACATTTTTTTTTTCGGTATTTGAGTGCACTAGCCAACATAAAACCTTTGAAATACAGCAAGAATTATTCGAATTTGAGCGGTGCATTCAAGGATACTGCAGCAAGTTTACCCCATAAAATAAAAGTTTGGAGAAAAAATGGGAAAAGTCGAGAGGCAAAAGTCACCCCATACAGGACTTAGTGAGTGACAGCGCATTAAATATTCCAAGGTGGAATGCAATATTTTGCAAGCACTCTTTTGATAACTCGTAAGCTGCAGATAAAAGTACGAGAAAAGGTTGGCTTATTCCCAGCATTTTAAATTAATGTTTCAATGACAGAACGTACCTTTTCACTGATTTTAAGCCATCACGCTCCCACCAGCTCCAGCCATCATCAGCACTACTATTGCATTTGGCGTAGTTAAAACAGGACCGTCCTAGTGTTTTCACTTGTGACAAAATTGCTGGTGCCAACAGCAGACTTGCTGCACCCCTTTGAACCCATCTGGCTGCTCACCATTTACTGAGACTGCTTTTACTGGTATCATAGCAGCTATTGCAACTCACCGCTACTCCTTGAAGATGCCCCAAAGCTGGCCACTCAGTGGTCAGAGTGGATATGCAAGTTCAAGTTATATCTCACGACTGCCAAAACAGACTACCCATGGCAGTGATGAAGAGAATAAGTTTAGCCAACAATGTTGCGAGTGGTTCCCACGTCACCACTTTGCAGTTTAAAGAGGTCATGCGGCACTACATCTGGAGTAACTACTGGCTGAGGGGAGAAAAAGGCCTGAGCATCAGCATGATTGGCCTCTGCTGCTCACCATGGCATCGAAGAAGGGCGGACACTTGATGTACGTGGACTTGGAATCCCATGGGTAGAGAAGGGAGATGGGAGCATCCAGAGCCTGCCAGTGCTTGCTGCCAGTCTGCAGAGGGCACAATCAGCTCTCACACTGCCACACTTCATGAATCAATTGGAGGCAAAAGACAGGCACGGACACAAGCAGTATGCCACAACTACAGCAGGTATGTCTTCGGTCCTGTACTTCTGGCTGTTGCATGATAACAGTCCAGTCCCTGATCCTTCCCTATGCCACAACTGCAGCAGGTATGTTTTGGGTCCTGCACTTTTGGCTGTTGCATGATAACAGTCCAGTCCCTGATCCTTCCCTACTGCATTCATTGGGCATCAGGGGCACACTATCAACAGGTGTGCAGGCCTATTTTAAGGTTGTTGCGGCACTCCCAGGAAATGTTCTGCCACCGTAATTTAGTATGCAGCTTTTAAGATTACAGATTGGGTTTCGGTGTGATAGTGGCTTTTCCTTGTGAAGATTTACGAATGTGCCACAAGGAGGATGACAAGATGGCCACTGATGCAACGGCTGCTAGTAAGTGCCAGAAAGTCTCACCTCGAAGAAAGTTTATCTCTTTTTGTGTTCTGTGGCACATTTTTAACTAGCAGCTTTAGCAGATGAAAACAAAAGCATTAATTGAAGCATTTGAAAAATATGAAGTAGAAAAGCAAAGAAAGAAGGGGGACCGTGAAGGACAGGCTCTTACCTCCACCTTGGCGTACACTTCCTTGAACATGCTTGGCAGCACATGCTCGCTTTCAACAGCCTGGAATGGGAAGCACAAGTGAGGCGAGGCTCCAGCAACTGACCACAGCATTTTCAGCCTCCTGCAAATGTTTTGCTACAGGCAGCCAAGTAGCTAAGCTAACAGCGGCTCAGTGCAGACGACTTTTCTCATTCATGACCTTAGAACAGCTCTCTCTCTCGATTGACTGATGCACCTGACTCGTCGTTCCCCACCTCATTTCCCCCGGCCAGTGCCCACGTCCCGAAAACACGCCCTGGTACTTACCACACTTGAGGCAGCCTATTAACAGCAAGCACTCCATTCTTCAATTGAGAAAATGCACGCACACTAGAGTAACGCTTGTTACTGCACCAGTGCAATCCAGTACAGTCGAGTCCACTCATAACGATAACGTTTATAACAATGCAGTGGCTGACCGTTTTTTCCGGCTCCAAAACTCGCACTTGCTCGCCAGTTGTCCCATAGGACTAATGACTCGCGGATTTTTCAGACTGCTCTTTTATTCGGACTATTTTTAGTTCCCCTCCAGTATATAGGCTATAACGATAAACAACCATGGCACCGTCCACTTTTGTATGCGGTCTATGGTAAAATGGTACAATGGTGCAATGCTTCAGAGCCACAATATCGGATATAACAATTGAATCTGGTTCCAGCATGCGCTGAAAATGTGAGCTGCCACTGGCTCATTGCGCCAACGACATGCGCCGCGAGCCGCGATGCGTTCACGTCCCTTCCACCCCTCAGAAAACGAGTCGACTGGGCCACTTATAAGGAAGTGAAGAGAGGAGGAGAGCAGTTTTCCTTCCGAAACCCCTCACATCATCGCTGCGCCCGCTCGCGACATTGCGGCGCCACTCGCTTGCATGCAATCGCATGTTCGCTTGTTGCGTCACGTGCGCACTGCTTTTTGAATTTGACTGTGTGCCTCTTCAACTGCCTCCATTTTTCCACAGAAGGGACGTTGGGGCCGATGTTTTGGAAACTGAAGAGGCAATTGCTGCAGGGATATGTGCCGCGGACAGCAGTGACAGTGATGACTCTGACGACGTGGTTGCGCAGCACACTCAGGTAGTGTCTTCTCAGGAGGCTCAACACATGACACAGTCCCTCGGGGACTTCGTTTCCGCCAAGCACCGTTAGCTCAGCTAGGTGGAACCCCTATAGATGCTCTTGAAAAAGCTATGCGCCAGCTTCACGAGTGGCAAACAAAGCTGATTGAGTATGGCTTCTTTTCCACAAATAAGTAGTAGTACGACCTTGCTTGCATGCGAATAAAATGTTTTGAGCGCTGCTTCATCTTTTTTTTTTTTGCCACCCGCTTATAACAATTATCGGTTATAAATTGGCATTTCCTTGGCACTTGGATGTTGTTATAAGTGGGCTAGACTGTATAGTGTAATACAGTGAAGTTCAGTATAATGTAAGAAATGCTTTCATAAGGCACCTAAAATTGCAACGCTACGAAGATAGCATACTCTCTGGCCCTCGTTTCCCACACAATGGCAATATTTGCCTGTTCAGTAGCAGATCAAAGCCAACAGTGCTCAAGTGTCCCCCAAGCAGAGCCTGAGCCAGAAAGTGCAATCCTGTCTGTCACAGGCTGCGCACGCTTCAAGAAGCTTGTTAGTTTCAGTGAAAAGCATCAAACAGTGAGTGGGACGAGATGCTACAGTCTGTGTTATGTGACATTCAGATTGCAAACAACAGTGATTTATAAGCAAACTGAAATGTGTGCCATGGGCAAATTTCTGAAGCTTTCTCTGAAACTTGCCCGCACAAATACAACAGCACACTGCTCTGATGATGCAGTGCCAATCTCTGAGGGACTGACCTGGATTTCTTCCCTCGAGGGCCAGATCTCCCGCAGGTAAACCGGCTTGCCGTCTGACCCACAGCCTGCACAATGAAAATGCAGTTAAGCTGTGGCCGTTCCAGGCTCCCTAAAACAACCTTCCCCCCTTGCCCCTCGCACCCCTTCCTGCCCTAAATGCCACCTGGAAAACAAGCTTATCAATGATTACGACATGCTGCTGTATACATTTAGATTCTGTGCATTCCAAGAACCTCCTAATATGTTCCCAGACAACGCCACAAGCAGAACGCAGAAGCATTTTTAGCACGAGAACATTAGCAGCTTGAACTGAGTTTGTGACTTTGTTTTTTTATCACCACAGCAAACATCATGTTCGAGAGTAACCATCTATTGTTCAGGGCCACATGTATGGCACTGCTCACACGTAATAAAGACAGCCAAACCTTGTCATAACAAAACAGGTAGCAACAAACTGCTAAAATAATCGTAATTCTCTTTCACCCTGCAATAGCCGTCCGCCTTTGCGGAGCGCGTCGTGGAAGGGGCACCATTTTCGCACAACTAGCCGCTATCGCAGGTTCAAATTTTACTCTCGATGCCGTCTCCATACACGAAATGTAAACAAACGATAATGAAATCGGCAAAGGAGTTGCCAATAAATATGCCAGACAGCGTTAGTTGCCCGCAAGGCGTCATTTTTAGCTCTCGCAGGACTTTTGAAATTATCGGAACTCCGTATCCGATGGCCCATGGCACCGTAAGGAATGAGTTAAACGGAAGGTCCACTCGTTGTTCCCCATGCGCATGATGTGACCGGCCCATGCCCATTTCCTTCGCTTAATTTTGAGCTAGAATGTCTTCCACCTGAGTCTGTTCCCTAATCCACGCAGCTGCTTTCCTATCCCTAAGCGCCACCCCTAGCATTCTTCTTTCCATAGCCCATTGTGCCGATCTAAGTTTCCTTTCGAGCCATTCAGTGAGACCCCAAGCTCCTGCCCCGTACATCCTTACTGGGAGAATGCATTTATTAAATACCAGCTTTTTGAGTGGCAGAGGAAGCTAGCAACTAGACAAAGTTGGAAATGCCCCCGCAGAGAGGAGGAGAGTGCTCACCGAGGGGATCCTTGTTGATGTCAATGTCCACCGTGCCCGCAATGGCGTAGGCCACCACGAGCAGTGGGGAGGCCAGGTAGTTGGCCCGCGTGTTGGGGTGCACACGGCCCTCAAAGTTGCGGTTCCCAGAAAGGATGCCCACAGCCACCAGGTCCCCCTGCGCATGGCCACCCAGGAGGGAGAAACCGTCTCGCAACACTCACACGGGCATTCGGTACTTCTCTTTCTCAGGAACATGACCAAATAACAGTGGTCTATAAAAAGAAACTAGGCTTCTTTCAACTTACAATTTCAATGTCGTACGTGTCCACTTTTAGTCACTTTTGTTTTGTTTGCATTGCGGACAAAATCCACTACTTGAAGTACAGCTAGCAATATTCCGGGTTAAACAGCCATGCCAGGTTTAGCCCGACGTTGTGATGCTATATACTGAGCTTTCCAAAACAGCACAGCCACCTTCAGTACAAGTGAAACGTGTTTATTGCTCCTGACCATGTAACGCGGCACCACAACACATTATTTTGAAAATCTGCCATTTTGTAATCATCAAAAAGTAAGCTACGCTGTGAAACCCCTGATTCTTGTTACTTTTGACAGACATGTCCAGCTAATCTGCGTGATACCAGATCCTTTAAATATCCACCAACTATGAAATGAAAGAATGAGAATTCAGATATTAATAAATATTTGGCATGACGTTTCTATAGTTGACCCAGATTTAGCTGTTTCCAAGACAATGTTCTATTCTTCATGTTTTTTTTTTTTAGACAAACTTGGACAGCTTTTTTTCCAAACAAATGTTTTGGTTATAACTTTCTCTACCATGCAAATGTCAGCAGGCACCAGCTAATATTACCACTTACACCAGTTGGCAGTTAGCCGGTTGATAAAACCAGTTGATAGCTAGTGCCTGTCCTGTCATCTTTCTTATGTTCGTCCATTTTTTAGCGCTTCAGCCATGTCACAAAGTCGCAAAGGTCACACCAACTCGCCCAGCAGCAAGTTCTTCTTACTCTTTTCTTACTTACTGCTTGTCAAGTGTTCAGCGGGGACGTAGAAGATTTGTATTACGCCATTCCGCATGAAAAACTTCTAACAACCACCAGGGAATGTATAACTGAAGACAACGATGAAATAAAGTTCATGAGCAATAGTGGTGTACTGGTTAGCAGCTTCCTTGAGATTCTTTTGTTTTATCTTAATTCCACCCTTGTTAAGTGGTGAAATGGGGTCTACACAAAAAAGTGGATTTTGCATAGGTTCAAAGGTGGCCCCAGTGCTCAGCAGTATTTTTCTGGCAAAAGTTGACAGAACTCTGGAAAAAAACTTAATTAGGCGGGGTGTGCACAAGAGTGTTTAAGTATGTTGATGATTTTCTAGTTTTTACAGAACCTTGTCATGTCGTCCGCAGGGTACCTGACGTAATGAAAATCTTTAAGGAGTGCGGCTTAGGCATCAAATTTACGTTCGAGCTCCCAAAAGAAAAGCAGATTCAGTCCTTGGACCTGAAGTTGTTTATTGAAAGAAGACATGTTTGTTGGATGTATAGCCCTAGGTCCAGGAAGCTGGTGCTCAATTTCGATTCAGGGCATTCCAAGATTGTTAAGACTGGAATAGCTGTTTCTTCCTCACGCTGCGTTTTCGCCAAATCATGTGTCCATCAGTATGCCAACAGCTTTTCTGAACAAGTAGCCAGGCTGACGTAGGCCGGGTACAGCAAGCATGTGATGCCTCTTGCTGTTGACAAAGTAAAAATGTGGGTGAAATCTGGTTCCGTAGCGGGTAGAGGTACAGAGTCAAAGAAAAAAGACTTCTCGGTCATGTCATATGTGCATGTGTTGTCCCATGGCCTAAAAAATGTAGCAGGCCGTTGCCCGTTGCTCGGTGCCCCACAAATTAGGAAAGATATGTAGCGCGGTAGATAGGAGGTTGGCAGGTATAGCCACACATGGAAGCTGTGGAGTAAAACCTGTGTCAAGTTTTGTGCCTTGTAGTGTTGGTGCGGTGTATGTGATTCCTTTTGTCTGCGGTCAAGTTTATATCAGCCAAACGGGCCGATGCCTTAAGGGGGGACGTGGCTTTCAAAATCAACTTTTTTATTTCTGAGTGGATTTTGATGAAAATTGGCACAGCAACTGGAAATGCTTCTGTGATAACACTATAAAAATTTCAAGATAATATTTTGATAACTTTTTTATTTATTAAATTTTCTTTCTGTTCCGCTTGTACCGAGCTTGAGCGACTTATAAAACACGATAGAAAACTTGTTCGAAGTGCTTTGCATTCCCAAATGAATGGGCGAGGTCGTGACAGTTTATAGAATTTTTTTTTTACAAAGCAATATTTTTTAGTTTTCATTTTTTTAGAGGTTAATGTGCAACAGGCATGTCGACTGTGAACGACTATTTGAATAAAAAAGTCACAAAAAACAAATCTGGAAAACCAAAAGTGTCACGACCTGAACTGTTCATCAAGGAATGTAATGCAAGAAACGGAATCAAAATAGACCCAGTGGTCACGAAGAAATCCCTGGTACAAGCGACATAGGTGGCAAAAAAAACTGTTTTGAGAAAACGGCTTCCGAAGTTGCAACATAGGTTTCACTTATCAAAAGTCGCCACGGTTGCAGCCTTTCATGTCCTTTTGAACATGGGGCTTCTGGAAGGCCTTGCCTTGAAATTGGAGTGCCTTTTACAGCCTTTCTCTTTCCAGAAAACATCATTTTCAGCTCCTCCGTGAAGAGTACATGCCCCCTTTGCAAACCAAATGGAGGGGAAGATGGGTTTCAATGGGCTTTCAATGCAAAGTAGGTTAGCTGGTTGGCTGTATCGCACTGGACAACCTCCTTTTGCAGTGTTGTCACCATGGCACCAAGTTTAGCATTTTTTTTACTTAAACTTGAACATTTTTGGCTTTTTTTATGTTTTATCTTGCCTGGCACAGCAACTTAGTACTCATATGTGCAGGTGTTCATTGCCAAAAGTTTGCATACCACAAGGATGAAAATGAGCTACTTTGAAGCTTGGTAGAGTATTCTCCACAACTCCCAACTTCAATGCAAGAGCATATTTTTTTACTACTTTTGACATTCAAGGCATCCAATATTTCTCGCAGCACAGCCAGTATGCCCTAAGCAATGGTATCAATAATTTCCCTAAAAAAATTACTGAAATGCTGCCACAGTAACGTACATTTTTAACGCAGAGAGCATATTTTTATTCCTATATTACTAACTCAAACCTGTTTCCATGAAAATTACAAGTGCACGGGAAACGTAGCGCAAGAAAGGCGATATGGCTCGCGCGCATCGCAGCGCACGCTTACCGCGACATATCGAACTTTGATTATACCTGATATGGCTGGTCAGGTCGCTTTTAAGATTAAATCTAACGTCGCAGGCATTAATTACAACTACTGGCGTTCAATCGTAACCGGTTGCCCAGTCATGTGATGCTCCAATGCGCGTCGGCTATGCCGTGCGCGCCGCAGCGTTTGACGCGTCGACCGTTTCTTTCTCAAGGCTAGCAAGCCCACAGTCAAAACACAGCAATAACTAAGCGTGTAAACATCGTAAATCCGACTAAAAGTTCACTTCACGAACCGCTATCGCAAGCGCGCACACCGCGTCACCCTCCAAGGTCTGGCGACGGTAGAGTCACGCGCACCACGAAGCGTTCGATGACCTCCGCCTTTCGAGCCACACAACTTCCCGTAATCTGGCTCGTTATCTCTGGCATTCCCATCGCGATAACGTGCGTGTTGAATACCACAGATTGAACAGAAACTCGGCCGAGCGAAGCGGCGAAAATGAACTCAATCCGCTCGCTACGCAGCTCAGGCGGCCGCCATCTTGCGTTGCGCCCGCGACATCCAATCAGGAAGGGTCGTTGTTCTGCGCCCCGACCGGAGGACCAATAGCGCTTCAGCATCTATTTCTAGCTTCGTTTGTGCGTCGTTTCTTTTCTGCCGTTTGTGCGTTTGTGAATGAACGAAGATACAAGAGACGAGCGGAACCGGAAAGACGATCGCTCGGCCGATCTAACCATATCAAAATGGCCGCGCCCGGTGGCACCGTTGCGGAGATAGAGCGCTCCGAAAATTGCCGTTTTTTCGCCCTTTTGAGCTGATAGTTTGTCACCGCGCCTGACAAAAGTATTTTTTTATGCCACTTTGCGACGCTTTTCAGCGTAAAAACTTTGCAGACGCACAGAATAGGAAACATGGAAGCCGAATATGTGGGTTTCAAAAAAACGATGTTTTGGTCATTTTTCCGAAGTTGAAAGCCGCGTCCCCCCTTAACATTCGACTAATGGAGCATAGACGTTCTTTGAAGGGTGATGACTATTCGCACGTCGCACAACACTGCAAAAAATGTAGAGGTTGTTTCCCTGTTTTTAAGGACACAAAAGTAGTAGCCAAACATAAAAACCAGCAAACCAGCATGTCTGAGAGATAATAGGGGCTTTCCATATTAGAAGGGACGAGGGCAAGTGCGTTAGTGCTCCTTCTGTGTCATTACTTGACAAGGAATTTTAATTTCTTATCCGCTAGCAGATTGTGTAACTTCTTGGATGCCGAACTTCGTCGCGTGCCACACTGCTTAAAGATGTCAATTTGTTGTCGCTCACATGCTTTGTCCGTGTTATCTGTTCATGCGATAGTATGGTTTTTGTGTATAAATACGTGTTTTCTTTCCAATAAACTTTCAGTTGCGAGTTCAGTGCTGTGCGTCGTCCCCTCTTCTTTTTGTCCCTGTGTTTCTTGCCCTGTTTTTCACCATAAATCTGAATCTGCACCAACTAGCCCAACTTGCCATCTTACTTCTTACTCACGCAGGATTTTCCATGCTTGCAACCATCCCACAATTGAGAATATGACAATCTGATTAATTAATTAATTGGGGGGGTTTAACGCGCCGACGCAACACAGGCGATGAGGCACGCCGTAGTGGAGGGCTCCGGATTAATTTTGACCACCTGGGGATCTTTAATGTGCGCCGAAATCTCGTACACACGGGCGTTTTTGCTTTTCGCCTCCATCAGAAAAGCGGCCGCCGCAGCCGGGAATCGAACCCGCGACCTCGTGCTCAGTAGCGCAACGCCTTAGCCACTGAGCCACCGCGGCGGGTAATATGACAATCTGACATGAACAACAATTCACACATGGCAACGTTGAAAGCGATAAAGGAACTTAATGGTCATGCGGAGCAGAAAAAATAACGATAAAATGACTGACATTCACTGGGGAAGCTTGCAGGCACGAAGGAGCAAAAACAATAGAAAAGGGAGTGAGGAATTTGAGTATTCAGTGAGAAGTTAGCATCAGGGTGCTGTAAAGCCAAACTAGGTGTTGTGCTTGCTCCTCACGGTACCTACATTGTCATGACCAACCTTTTGATGCCCAGCAGCACTCCAGTAAACTCACAGTGCACACATGCTTCACACATCAATAAATGACGTCAATGGGTTGCTGTGCACTGCAGTAATGAGCATGATGAGAACTGTACTCGGGGACAACCTTCTGTGGAAATGGAGAGAAAGCTACAAAGGAGGGAAGGGGGGGGGGGGGGGGGAAGCTAACTGCTTTGTGTGCTACAGTCCATTTCTTTGCATGAGGTCTGTGGTTGAGGGCACTGAACCATGATCACAGGGCACGTAGGAGTATTTGCATATTTGCATCCCCTTCCCTACGCTTCATTTGTTTCTCAACACAAGCCAAGGCTCTGACTGAAGAACTAAGACTGACACCGACTTAATAACTGTACGATACCGTCTAACTATGTATCGTCAAGACGTGACGTGAATTTCATTAGCGCTGCACTTTTGAGGGTACGCACTGATATATAAACTCTTCTGGAGCTGAAAACTGGGCAGCACCACAGACATGTAGCATGCTTACATAGCATGGGCACAGTATACCGAAACATCATCATGCACACGTTACAGAGTGAAGTCAAATCTCATTTGGATCATGTTGAGTGCGTTGAAGGGTGAAACTATCATGCCACTGCACTCTTCTTTAGGTGGTCTTCCAGTTGCCAAACGAAGATGTTTTAAGCATTGGGCACTTCAGTGCACCACTCAGAACCTCCATTTTGAGCCGTGTGACAGTACGCTCGCTTACGCCGGCAAGCTGGCTGACCGACTGATTGCAGAAACAATGGAGAGTCTCAGTTGCGTCAGTTTCACTTGGGCGTACACGTTGCAGACCACTTGCTTCATTTGTTTTGACAGCTTATTGTTCTCAACCTGCTTGAAAATAATATGTGCGAATGAAGTAGTGAGCTACCATATGGAAATGAAGCTGCCGTCGATGACGACTTCATGTTTTCTTTTCTCAAACAAACGTATGCAACACCAGTGGCGAACGCTACAATCACAAAAACCCGAAAATATAAAAAAATCATGCTCTCTATTTTACACATTCTGGCTAATAATTTATTGGCATTATACATCCATGGCTACAGTCGAACCCGACAATATCGAACTGGTTTACATTGAATTATTCTTCATATCGAACTATTTTGGACATGGTACATTTACAATGAGCATATATAGCAGAAACTACGCTTAACAAACAAAAATACCAGCGACAACCAATATATAGAACTCCAAATGCCGCACAAGTGCTCCCCCCCCCCCCCCCCCCCCCCCCCCCAAGTTGGCTTTCTTTTGAGGAAGAGGAGAAATTCCACCAGCACACCCCTCTAAGGGGTTTAGCCGGCCACTCATAGGCACCAGGCGGCTCTTTCTCCTTTTTGCTCTCCCTATCATGACTGTGACTGCACCACCATGTCGTGTAGGGCGAGCCGTTGGCATCCCCCCCTTGTGAAAAATGTTCCTGGCCCGCTTGCCACTTTTTTTTTTTTTTTTTTTTCGTTCATCGCATTTGCATTGTTCGCACCCTGTGAGCCTTCTTTGGAAGGGTAGCTATGGTGGCTAGCGCTAGTGTCCCTAAATAAAGGCGTATTTAGTGGCTCTAGCGAGCGCGAAGTGGCCAAATTTGCCTTTTGCCGTGAAGCTGGCAATCGCAAATAGAGTCGAACTTGGTGAAAAGTCGGCGTCTCTATTAGGCATGAGACTCCCGAGAACACCTTGTCAAAGTAGGTTATGGGAAGATGTTACTGAAAAAAAAAAAAAACAGCCGAAGTTGCTTTAAATCTGTTGGCTTGTGCGTGCCGGTGATGACTGAAAATCCTGAGGAGTGCAACGAAGCTACCGCTGGTGTTGCTGAAGTGTGGAGCAAGCTGTCGGAATTTCCAGACGCTATTGCGGGATCAATGGTCAGCGAGTTGGTGAGTGGATGATGGTGTCACGACCATGGGAGAGAGTTTGGAAGACTACATCACCAACATCGTACATAGTGCAAGTGAAAGCGGGCGCAACAAGGAAAGCAACGATGATCCCTTGCCCCACAACCTCCAAAGTGATTGGTGCGCTCGCACTAGTCCGGCACTTCTTCGCAAATGTGAAAGATTGTGGCCTCAGCTGCCCTGACACTTTAGACAATGTGGAGAAGTGCATACTGTCTCGAGCAGTGAGGTTGTCCACGCAGAAGATACAGGACTATTTCATGCCAAAGTGAGGTAGTTTCACCAATAAGGTGTTTTTAAAAATGCTATGTGCTTTTACAACGTCCAATTCCTTAACTTGCTTATACCAAATTATCCCCTACATCGAACGGATAGGTGTTTTTTTGTGAGTTTGATATAACCCGGTTTGATTGTATATATTTTTGAATTGCTTATGTTACATGATGATGATGATGATGAACTACTTTCTTCTGCGTAGCGAAACAGCGTGGTTTGGCTCTGTAGCCTTGACTGCATTGCCACAGAAAGGTGTCCCCGAGCATAGGAATTAGGCAGCACTGTGCTAAAAAAACGCGGCTGCCTGTCATAACCTAGGCAGTCACTGTACAAGCTGCTCTATCTGTAGCACGAGAGCAGCAGATTGCTTGACATCCCGAAGTAGGGGGACGCGGGTTAGTCACACCCTGGAGCACTCACAACTGTACTTGTGCTTCAGCTACCTTTTCGATGGCCTCGACCACTGGCTCGGGCAGGGGCCCGCTGTTTCCGATGCAGGTCATGCAGCCGTAGCCGACAATGTGGAAGCCCAGCTTCTCCAGGTAGGGCACCACACCAGCCTCCTGGAGGTAGTAGGTGACCACCCCGCTGCCCGGCGACAGGCTCGTCTTGATGTAGGGCGCCACCCCGAGGCCCCGCTCCACGGCCTTCTTGGCCAGCAGGCCTGCAGCAACGGCAGCAGTGGTGCACACCCCTTCCACCAACACCAGTCGTCTAAAGTGACCTTTTGAGAGGCCATCTAGTGCTCTGATGTGCATGCATCAGGTCACTGTCCCAGTTCTGCCTTGACTGTAGGAAGTGCCACCCACCCACTCACCCACTTACTGCTATCTAGTATAGTACCTGCTACACCATCTTTACACGTGTTAAAACAGTGTGTGGCCAAGGGCCCAGTGCCACCCAAGGTCCAGTAATTACCCAAGCAGTAGTGGCAGTGACACTCACCGGCACCCAGCATGACCGAGGGGTTGCTGGTGTTGGTGCAGCTCGTGATGGCAGCGATGACCACCGAGCCGTGCTGCAGTGTGTGCTGTTGGCCGTCGTGCATGAAGTCGGCCTTGGCCAACAGTCGTTCCGGCTTCAGGCCAAAGCCCTTGAAGCCCACCTGCCAAGACAGACCAACAAAGGTGCGCTGGGTGCAACCTGGGTGCCATGGCCTAGCCACCACTTGCTTCAGGATCCCGAGAATGGCCTATTCTAGCAAGCAGCACAAGCATCGTTTCCTAAGGCTCGTTCCCCCCAGAGTGCCCTTTCCCTTCCAGCACATAGTTAAAACCACGCTGATGGTTATTGAAGTCACACAAGCCCACCTTTGCGGCCAGGCACTCCTTGAAGTCCTGCTGCATGGTGTCCATGGCGACCCGGTCCTGGGGCCGCTTGGGTCCGCTGAGTGAGGGCACCACGCTGCTCAGGTCCAACTCCACAACCTGCAGCACAGGGACACGGGGGCCTCAGATCAACAGGAACTCTCTTCCAGAGAAGGGACACTCAACCCTAAACAAGCCTGGAAAGGCATCTTACAGTTCTGCAAAGCCCCTCTTGGACAGTGATTGAACACCTTCATGAGAACTATTTTCTCTCTGGCCAAACTGGTGGTAATGCACAAATTTGGTTTTGCTGCAAAGCCCAGTATGCACTAGTAGTAAGTTTGATTTTTCCGCATAATATATCAGCTTTGCAAAAAATCTGCGCACCTTGCTTTTTTTCTTTTGTTCCTGATTACAGGTAGTTCTGACATTAGAAAAATTGGCTTAAACAAGCGAGCCAATAAGTACACAAGCCATCACCATCATGAGGCAGTGACTTCCAAACACTCTTATTGTAAGTTTTCCAAGCACATTCCTTGCCCCGAATTTGTTATTTCATTCCTCCATCATGTCCTTTTCCTTCCCATATGTTGCTTACAGTCTCCCGGTAGGCATTCAGTTAAATGCCTGTTGTCCATCATCATCATCCACATTACATGACCTGCCTTACCTCAATGTAATTTGAGCTAGGTTATAGTACCCACTCTCCTCCCACAGCTCCGAGTTCACTGTATTTACTGTGTAGAAAACCACTTATTATTATTATTTTTTTTTTTCAGAAAATTCGGTATAAATTTGGGGGGATCGTTCATTATGCGGGAAAAAGTAGCAACAGATTCTAAAAGTTGAAATTTCAGACAATAAGGATGCTAAGATAAGCGCTGTCAGAACCTGACCTTTCCAGTAAAAACGCGTAGGTAATTATGTAACCAAATTACTTTTTTATTCACAACATGCTAGTGGCCCCCTACTCACCATTGACCCTTACTTGCCATGGTCCCCCTACTTGCCATTGGAGCTGTCCTCCTCACTGAAGTCGCTTGCAGCTTCACATTCATTGTCGGCCCACAGTGCACCATCTTCGTGCCATCAAGGCACTCCAAAACTTTTCCCACATTAGAGACTTCCCTTCTTTGGGCCCATCAAACATGTGGTGATCCCTGTTCATTGCCCAAACCTCTTGTTTTCTCCAGTAGTGAACACGCACTGGGTCAACACAGAAGTGCCGCCCAGCCACGCAGTTTCCGCGTGCATCAACACATGCTCCACCACCTCTAGTTTAAAACTGGCTGTGTAGCTCACGAACTGGCCCATCAAATGCCGTGCACCAGGAGTAGAAAAAAGGGTTGGAACACAGCAGCACAAAACCATGGACCTTAATGGTGAAGTCGGGGAACAGCACAGGGCATGGAAGGAGCGCAGAGTTCGTTTGGTGCTTTGTTCGCATGCCGCAGCGCTTTCGTGGTGCTAGGCGCACGAAGGTTCGTTTACTGTGCTCAGCAGGTGGCATTCCGCAAGCGCGCCATTTTTAAATTGTGGGCCACAGCATTGGTGCTCGTGTCGCTGGGCGCTTTTTTTTTGTTGTTGTTGGAATGCTTTCTTGCCCGTACTGTGGCATGATATCAAGTTGAAGCGATTGTCGACAGCATCAGCAACCGTGCCGAGATAAAAACATACTGAACAGTGCCTTTCCTATCCCTGCTGCATTTTTAATGCAAGGTAACAAGAAAGTACATTTTCAAGAACTAGGGAGGGTCATTACGTGAGTAAATACGGTACTTTTTAATATATAAAGCTGTTTTCTTATCCATAAGCATTACCCGTAGCACTCTTCTTTCTAGGGCTTGTTGGGCAAGCACAAGGCACCCGTTCATTTTTACGTGCTGGCTTAGACCAATAAGCAGGAGAGTGTGCAGCACAAAGATTGGACTTGCCTGTGAGTAGACGGGGTCTTGAGAGGCATCCGAGTAGTTCCGGAGCATGTGGTTGGCTTCCAGGTAGGCCTTGGCGTAGTTCAGCGTAAGCTCATCACGCCCTGGTGGAACAACACCAACACACGCATGCAGCTGCCGCAGCACACAACACACATGCACGGTTGCAGAGATCCTAGCGCAGTGTTACCCACACAAGTCACTTTGATCAGTTAGTGGAACAATTTAGCCTGTATAACACTTTGGGACACCGAATATATCTGAGGCTAAGTGTAAATAGCTGGCCATTAGTTCTTGTTGCAGACGTAAGGCGACTGTAAAAACCCACACACAACACAAATCCACAACACAAATTCATGCCCCTTACTATGAGGCGAACCAAACAATTTTCCGCTGAAATAAGGTGCACTTACACAAGTTTGCAGTTCTGGCTTTAGCATAACCGAGAAGCCATCATCGCCAGGTTTTCTAGCCCGGATATTGCACTGCCTAGTACAGTGTGTTTTCTTATGGCTGTTGTCCCTTGTGACTGTTGTCCCTTCACTCGTGACTGTTGTCCCTTTATCACTGCCACAACCCCAGGAGAGTGCGTTTTCAGACACCAATCAGCCAGCTAGTCGAACAACCCAACTGTTGCTGATGTTTTTTTCTGGGCTCGTTAAACTGGTTCTCCCAGCAGTACATGGCACCTAAGAACTGTGTGGGCATGTGCTGTGGTGGTGCCACTCACCGGTCTGGCGCAGGTACTCGAGGGTCTTGACGTCGACAGGGAAGAAGCCCACCGTGGCCCCATACTCGGGGCACATGTTGGACACGGTTGCCCGGTCGGCGATGGACAGCTGGGCCACCCCGGGGCCGAAGAACTCCACAAACTTTCCGACCACGCCCACCTGGCGCAGGTGCTTGGTGATGGTGAGCACCAGGTCGGTCGAGGTGGCACCGGCCGGCAGTCGGCCAGTCAGCCGGTAACCGACCACGGGTGGTAGCAGCATGCTGGTCGCCTGGCCCAGCATCACAGCCTCCGCCTCAATGCCCCCAACACCTGCAGGGGCACACTCCTGTTGCCTTTCCCCCACAACGCATGTACTACGATTTTTCCTATGCTCTCTTTTAAGCTAACACGGTACACATCACTGACTCAGTCACTACTATGGTCGCAACATCTAACCAGATGTTCACATGTAATAAAAGCACGGTAAAACTGAAACAAAAGTCTACACCAAGCCTGTGGCAGGCCCCCGCTACAAACCAATCTCAGCTCTTTTCACCAAAAGCATTTTTCTCTCTCTCTATTCCTCCCCTTTCCCAACAAAAGCAGTTACTAAAGGAGCTCAGGCAGCCAGTCAATCAGCCTGTGAATTTGGAAATGCGAGTTGCAGTGGGGCAGACTGCACCACGCTGCGCAATCAGTGCCCGTGCCAGGGGCTCCTGCTCACCCCATCCGAGCACGCCCAGGCCGTTGATCATGGTGGTGTGCGAGTCGGCCCCCACGAGGCTGTCCGGGTAGAGCCAGCCGTCCTGGTGGAACACCACCCGCCCAAGGAACTCCAGGTTCACCTGGTGCACAATGCCCGAGCCCGGCGGCACGATGCGCATGTTGTGCAGCGCCTGGGAGCCCCACTGCGAGCGAGCGAGAAAGGGGGCAGAGCTTCACTCGGCTTGCTTTCAATCAAAGGAAGGCCCACCAAAAGGGTGCAGGATGTCCCATATCGCTAAGACGCCCAAGCTGTGAACCCGCACAAAACAAGGCCAACTGTATTACTACCTTACACTGCCCTCATGCAACACTTTGTACAGCCCGATACGGCCAATCACTAAGAAGCCCCACTCTTACCTTGCTGCCTTATACTTTCACTTCTGAGCAAACACAAAGTATACATCTTGCCATTCCGTACAATACATTCTTTGAAATTATTAAATTGAGTGATTGCGGGGTTTAACGTGCTGAAGGTACACCTGGGCTAAGAGGCGCACCGTAGTGGAGGGCACCGGATTAATTTAGACCCCCCGGGGATCTTTGAAGTGCACTGAAATATCAACACACGGGCGTTTTTGCTTTTCACCCATGCCAGGAAAGCATCCACCGCAGCAGCCGGGATCATTCTTCAAAATGAATGAATGACAACAGACTGTGTTCCTCGAGCACAGAAACAAATGGAAGGAAAAAGTTTAATTTTGATAGGGGTAACAAAGGCTTCGAAGGGGGGCTAGTTAGTTTTTCATTTCAGACATTGCTGGTGATAAGCTAACAGACAAAACACGTTATACATAAAACAAGCGAAGCACACACTCGTGGCCAGCAATGTTCACAATTTAATTGGGAATTTCATCTTTAGAGGCAGAGTTCAGAGTTCTGATGTTCAGAGTTCTGATGTAATGAAAAGCTAGATTAATCTAAACCAACTGGGACTCCTTAAAGGAACACTGAGGGCAACCAGCAAGTTGGTTTCAAACGAAAATCTGACCTCCTTAAAGCCATTTTAGCGTTAATTCAGTGCCGAAAGATGCCTTAATTGCTGAGAAATCGCTAATTGCTGGTCAAACGTAACGTAAACTGCGACTGCAGCCGCTGTATGCGTCATGATACACTCACTGTAAGCAAGCGGGAGGTTCCCGTTTGAACCCATTCCCATTTTGCCCTTCCCGCTTGTTCCGTCCCGTTTCAACCCGGCGCAAAACGACCTTCCCGTTTTGCCCTTTCCCACTTGGCCCGTTCCCGTTTGAACCCATTACCATTTCAACCTTCCCGTTTGTTCCTTCCCATTTCAACCCGGGGCGAAAGAACACTCCCGTTTCGTATTTTCCTATTTAGTCCGTTCCCGGAATAACGTACCCAGTTTATGAAACGTGATAAAAACATTTTCTTATTGTTTTTCATTTGGTTACAATTCAAGTCATACCAACTAACAAATATTTTAATCTTTTAAATTAACAAAGCCTGACAAACAAATTAACAATTAACAAATTAACAAACAAATATTTTAAATTAACACACCAATTAACAAATTAACAACAAATTAGCAAATTAACAAACACGTCGCTTATGAAAACGAAAACAGCAAAATACCTAAATGCTCTTAACTAAATGTATTTAGGTCGCGAGGGTCGCCCTGCGTCTGCCCTCGTTTGCACTTGTTCGGTCGACTGACTCGCGTCTCTAGCTTCTTTAGATCCACCCCCAAAACACCAGGCCCTTAAAGGGCCCCTGAGATGGGGTTTCTGGGGGGGTCGATGGTATCGGAGCGCAACGGCTATTTCTTGAACTAATCGTGACGTGTTAGTGCGCTCTTGATTTAATCAATTTTTTACGAGCGTAAAAACATCAGAAAGCTACAAAAAACATCTTTTGTGTGTGTGTGCGTTTACACAGCCGCACATATTTGTTTTATACCGGGGTGTAAAGCACTAACACACCGGGCCAAACCTAGCTTGACGCTCCTCCGTTTTCGGCGGAAGGATACAGTGAGCGCAGGAGCAACGACGCTTGCAGCGTGATCGCTCAGCGCTCCGCATGGAGGAAGAAAAATGGCGCTCCGTGTCTGGTGTAAGAGTATCATCAGTTTTCTTTGCATTTGCTTTCTTGGACGCTGTACCCGAAAGGACTGTTTGCACCATCTGTGTTTCGAGTGTACCCTCGATGTTGTTTCAGTTATGAGGTGGTAACGAACGGCGCGCCAAGGGAGCGCCGCGCCGACGACGAAGGCGGAGCTCGGCACGCAGCGCTTGGACGACGCCGGGCACTGCTCGTGATCACGAGGCGCACGCTCAAGTGCGCTCACGCGGGCTGAATAAATCAGTTCAAGCCCAAACGCTGTCGCAGCTGATTCTCTGCGCCGGTCGCGACAAGGGGAAGAGCATGCGCATCCCGTAACGACAACTCCTGCCAAAGAGTTTCATTTCATTGCTTCCCATTAAGTCATGATCGCAGGAAAGCGTGGTTTGCTGCAGCGGCCTTCTGAATGAACCTGTTGCCTAGTGTCCTTAGCGCGCTTTACCGTTTATCGTGTTAAATGAAGCAAGAGTAGCCGTTTGCCGCTGAAAACGAAAGGATTGCACTCTGCGGCTTCTGCATTCCGGCTTACCGGCTCTGCCAAGTAGCGACATCTGGCGCATTTGTCTCAAAGCAAATGACACAAAAGTGTGTTGCCCAGAACTGTTCCCTTACGCTTGAAATAGCTTGAATCTTGGACGTTTTAGATTGAACTCTCACAATACAATAATTTTCTTTTAAAAGAGCCGTATACTTCTGCTGTAGAGCTTAAAAAATAGAAAACATGACGTTGACGCCGCCATCTAGTGTGAACAATTAAGACCAAGTATTGTATTAATCAGAATTCACGCCTCCGCGAAATATTTCGATATAAAATGAGTAAGATATATTGTAATGATTCCGCAGTTACCTATATTACCTCGCGCAACACGTTTTTAAAAGCATAAAAGAGCTATGCTAGTTCATAAAGGCATCTGAGCCATTGGAAGCGTGGGAGGCTGGAGTAGGGGCGGAGATTTTGCTCGCTCATTCTGAAAAAAATTGTCATTTATCGTGCTCCTGATCATCATTTAGCAAGAATGTAGTAAACAACATCAACTAAGATTGCTTGCATGAAGTGCCGAGCGCAGCGCATTTGCTGTGCCGTAAAGTTCCGGAAGAACGCCCACCCAAATTTAAGTACAGTGATATCAAGTGAAAAATACGAGATGGGCGAACTTTCGGGTCAGGTGCGAAAAACTACGAAAAGGTGGCCGCACCGCCAACCAAAACTGCGGAGATGTCAAGAAAAAATTCGAGACGGGCGAACTTTTGGGTCAAGCGCGGAAAGGACGAATAAGTGACCGCATCTACACATGAAGAGATGATTCGGGTTTGTTTTGTTCACTCATCGGCGCTAAAGCCATCGATTTTACGGGGTGGGCGCGTCTTTCAGTAAATTGAATATTTAACCCGTAAAAAGAGGTGGGCGATGTTTCGGGGGAGGGCATTCTCTGGAAACTTTATGGTAATCTAATCGAGACGCGAGCGTACATTTCGCAGGCGCAGGGAGCTCGGTAATTCTAACCGCTGTATCGTTATGTAGCGACGGTAAAAATAAGTTACCGTTCACGGAAACTCTCGCGCATGCAAGGTTGACTTCCGCAATCACCAGTACCTCCTGCTCAAAGTCCGTAAGGACTGAAAAGGCAGCTTTAAAAAAAAAAAAGGGCGTCGTCGTCTCATGTGCGACCCACTCGCTAAAGTAACCATGGTAACGACGACGCCGTAAACCAACGACCGCCGCCGTCAAAAATCGCGGACACTCCGGCGGCCAACCATGAAATCAGTGCTTCGCCTCGGACAAGGTCGGACTATGTCATCATCGCAAGCCGCCGAGCCAACAAATAGTTCTGTCTCGTCCGGGTAATAACTTTTGTTAGCGTGAGCGAATATGCTTACTATTTTTGGACTTGTTTCTACAAGAACTATAGAGTAGTTTTTTGACACAAACAAAAACACTTTGAAATCCATCTCAGGGACCCTTTAAGTTTTATTACATCAAAACGACGCCATCATGGCCGTGTCCCGAAAGAGCGTGAGGAGGAACTACTAACACACACGATCAACCAAAGGTTTATACACAAACATATATTTTATCAACACTCTAGAGCTAACTTTAACTCAAGCTTCAAGATATTCCTCAAAGGACGAGTAAATAACTTTATAAACAAATATTTGCAATCCCTCCCTCCAGAAAAGACAACAAATGTTAAAAGTGAACTAAATAAATCAAAACTATCTGATACTCCGTTACCAAAAATGATAAAATCAAAAAGCCCAGAAAAGCGCCGCGGAAGCACAAATAAAAAATCGCAAAAACACCCTCACTTTGAAAGAAATCGTATTTGGCGGACTAACACATTTAATCGTAATAATAGCGCAAGTGTACATCAATGTCGAAAAGAAACAGATGAAAACTATAAAAATAAAAAGATATATAAAAATAAAGTAACCCTATGTATCTGGACACATATGTCAGATCTGGCTATGAAAAATCGCAGTCATGAGAAGCGGCGAAAATTATCAACTTAGCTTTGCATTTTATTGATTCTGTTTATTCCCGCCACTCTAGTGTACTCAATTTGCATAATAGAGCAAACCTTCAGAGACTTAAGCAGCGCCGGGTCGTCTCTAGCCTAATTTTTTTTTACAACAGAAACTTAAAATTGTCGCGGGAATACTACCTCCAAGGGCCTTTCAGACGTTTAGCGAGAAGACATCATAGTAAGAATATTAGGCAGCCAATCAGCTGAATTACTATTCGAAAGTTCTCTTTGTTTCCTCGTGCAATTTCTTACTGGAATAAGTTAACTAAACGAACAGGAGCTCGGTATCGTTAGAAGAATTTTCCCCAGGTATTCGAAATGGGTGTTCTGGTTGAATCGTGGTGTTTTGGTGTTTACGGACATCTTTGATCTATAGATCTCTCAAACCCGAAGACAAAGCTACGCTTCAAACAATGAGCACACGAGTGGCTGATAAATAAATTTCTGCCGCACGTACGAACACCAACTGCAGAAAAATCCAATGCGTGCATTACTCAAGATTTTGGGTATCTTTCTAGTACACTTTCGCCACTACAAATTTTGTGTCAAAAGGGCAGTATCGGCCTAAGGCATTCAGAAACTTTTATGGGCTGGAAATATCGGTCGATTCTGGAAAATTTCCTGCATACAAGTTTTCAGTGCATGACCCGTTGCTTGTAAGCACATTTTGGAGAACAGTTTCGAAGACGGTAACGCATATTTTCAGAAATACAAATGGGTTGCAACGATGCGGATTCAAATGAGAAGGGCGCTTTGGGAGCGGGTTGTAACGGGAAGGGCGTTTTGGGAACGGGCTGAAACAGAAAGCGCCCAAGCGGGAAGGTCGTTTCGGGAACGGGCGCACACGGGACAGGTCAAGCGGGAAGGGCGTTTCGGGAATGGGTTCAAACGGGGAGGGGTCAAACGGGAATGGGTTCTTTCGGGCTACACCCAAGCAAGCGAGGCAGCGGTGATGTATAGCGCCATAGAAGCAACCGAATACAAAGCTACCATGTACCAAGAGGTTCAGTCATTTTTGGTCAGATCAATGATCCCGAATTTCCACGTCCTATGCAGCAGACCACAAAGCATAACGTTTCTTCATGGGACCCATGATCAGTATTGACGCTTTGTTGAAGAAAAACATAGTCTTTTTGAGGCTTCGCAATTGTTGGTGTCGAACTAACCGGTCGTGCGTCGCTCGCACACTTCCTAAAAAAGCGGTACCGCCGTCCAAGTATGGATGGCATCCAGCAGCAGCCAGGAAATACGCTGCACACATCAGACGATTAAAGCACTTCAGGTGCACGTTGCACAGTACAACCAGTGGCAGCGGCACCTGTCTTCCCGTTTTCTCTATTTTCTACCTTATTCTTGAAAAAGCTACGTGTAAGAGTGGTCTATTCATGTTTTCTGTGATCTAACCTATCTACCTAGAGCAACTTGTATTTTGACTACAGTGTCCCTTTAACATGCACCATTAGAAATCTGGCTCCTTGTTTAAGAAGAAAATCTGCACCACGATGCCTTCAGCACAGCTTACTGCCAATGTGGACATTGCAGTGTCCAAAGGTGTACTGACACCAGAACAAGCTAGTTAGGCAGTACCAGGATGTTGAAGTCCTCTGTTCCACCAATAAGAACATTCCAGAGTGCTAACAGAAGTCACCATGAGCAGAATACGTGAGCCCCTCTTTACAGCTAGCAGACACCGGTTTCAAATGGTTCCCTCTGCCTGTGTTTGCCCGCCCATGACTTCAGCAATCAACCAAGGGTTTGGCATGGTCACGGACCCCCAGATGCCCACACTACTAAGAGGTCAGCTGAAAGCGGGCTGATACCTTGAGAAAGAGGAAGCGCTCCTTGTTGCGCTCAAACTCCAGGTCCTGGTTTTTCTGGAGTGCGTCGGCCCTGCAGAGCAAAAGGCAGCTTGCAGCACCCGTGTGGGCCACGTGGCACCAGCTCTCTGCACCTCCTTCTACAGCTCCAGCTACAGCGGCACAGCCCTTGCACTGGGAATGGACGAGTCCCTCAAGGGCACACAGATGCGGACACCCCAGCAGGTGACGGCCAATGCTCGCGTGCTACCCGCAAAACTGTTTCCTCACCTGGAGGCCCGCTAGCGCTCACTTGGTCCCCGTTTCATTTTTCCAGAACAGGCGGTTATATTGATCAACTTTAGCCCTTTATTTAAATGCTTCCATTCATCTGCCTCCACTCGTCTAATGAATCAGCACAAGTATGAGCCCATTTCATGTCTGAGCCACTAGAGTAATCAAGTAGAGCAACACAACAACAGGCCACCATTCAGTTCTGCTCCAAGCTGAAGTACAGTAAGCCAGGGGTGTGACCTGGCACGCTCACCAGGGCTGCTGCAAGCGGTCTGCATGGTGTGCTCGCATACCTGCGTGTGCGCCCTTGGCGGACTCACCCACCGGTGGGGGGGGGGGGCTGGGCGGACAGGCCCCTGGGCCCAGCGTGCCGCCCCCGCCACCGTCCCGCCTCTCTCGCCCCTGTGGTACCCGTGACCCCGAGAGGGCCCCATGGCCAGCGGGGGCACGCACCCGACGGCCGGGCGACCATGGAAGGGGCAGACGGTGCGATGCAGGCGCGGCCGCAAGGCTCCTCCTCCCCCGGGGTTGGGCGCCTGGCACAAGAGGCTGGAAACAGCAGGGCCCCACACGCCATGTGGGGGGAAGCCGCTGCCTTCAGGGGCCCCCCCGGTGTACCCCGCACAGCGGGGAACACACAGCGACCATGCCAGGCACACCACGTGCTCGCACAACAAACAGACCCGGGACCCTCTTCTTCCCCTTCCCCTCAAGCAAGCAGGCTATCCACCAGCGGTTCTCAAGGCAGAGCTCTGCTGTCTCTCTGGTCATCATTTCCCATGTCTCCTCAACCCTTTCTTCCCCCTGATGCGCATTTTTAGCCCAGCTGGTGAATAGTGTGCCTGCCTGCATGTCCGCTCTGTTCCCAACCCAGAGTGCTCCCTTCTCCCTGCTATCGCCCTCCCCAAATTCCTTCCCCCTTGTGCTGACACAGAGGTAAAGGATAGTATGAGGAGCTCTTTGGCCCTCCCCTAACAACTTGGTAATGCAGAACTGCTTCTGCCACATCCTTTGCGACAACTGCGTGTATGTGATCATGCCGCTGGATGCTGCCACACTTACCTTACTTCAGATTTTCCTAAAAATCTGACAACACTTTTTTTTTTCTTTTTCTTTTTTTTAAACAGTGCAGTGTTGCAAATGTTAACTTTTAAAGAACACACGGTCCCCCAAACAGCATGCATGCTCATGTTGGCCTTCCTACAGGTGAGTAAAGACGCCAGACATGCACAAGACCTACACAATGTAAGCTCCTGAAGTAGTTGCACTGATTGTTCCTCCTTTCCTTCCCTTTCTTTCTGGGCAAGCTAGCATAAAAATGGCCAAGTGCACAAGACACAAAAATTTGGGCAGCCAGAAAAACAGCTAAAAAATGACACCCTTGGCATGCAGGAAAAATAAAACAATAATTTGATATAGTATCATGTGTTCCCTCCATCACTTCTGCGGTATCCCTCCGGTCCCCCAATTATCTCGACATAATAAGGCTGGATGTGAACCACTGGCCTGGCTCTTTCTCTAGCCCATGCATGCATCCACGTGGCAGCGCCAATTCTGCAATGATGGACCTGTGCAGTTGCCCCCCCTCTTCCCCCGAGTGCTAGGGTACGTGCTGGTGCCATTCTTCCTATTACGCTTGCGCATGCAGCACAGTGCAGCGGTGCCACCCGTGCATGGGCATGCCCTCACATGCGAGAGTAGTCCACTTGGATGGAGTGGTCCACCACCAGATCCGACGGGCACAGGGGGTTGATCTTGCAGGGATCGCCGCCAAGCCGCTGGACCGCTTCCCGCATGGCAGCAAAGTCGACGACGGCAGGGACACCCCTGCAGCAAGCGCAGGACCCCGTCCTTAGAAAACAAGACTACTACTAAAGAAGTGGGGTTTCAAAGAGCTTGCAACCACTAATCAGGACCTTGACTCACTTCAAAGTTCCAGTGCTTGCAAAGGCACAAATTTGTGTACACGCTAAAGATGCTGATACTATATATAGCCTCAAGTCAATCTCAAAATAGGATGTTATGGCAATGTAATGCCGACTGCTATCTGCAGAGCACATGCAGTTTAGTTTTGAACTGTTGTCCGGATATGCATGTGTGTGGCTCCATGTAATGCCCTTGGGGCAAGCATCCCATGGTGGCGTAAAAAATGCACTGCCAACAGTCAAAAGGCGGCACTGGTACGCAATGCAAGGCTGCAGCATTTAACCATGGCATCTAAATGGAAAGTACTACCATATTTACTCAAATCTAACACGCCCTCAATTCTAACACCCACCTGATTTTGGCGACCGGAAAAAAGAAAAAGCGCAAAAGTTCTCTTTACAGGACAAGCCGTTTATGGATGCAAGAACGTCTTTTACTATCGCGCAAGAGTGGCTCTCGTCCCCCGTCCGCCTCTAGTCTCAACATTCTATATGGCTAACCAACCATGGGGGACACCCTTCCAAACTCAAGTCGTGAAAACTCAGGAAAATACCTCAAATGTTCAGCGGGAGGCTGTGACGAACCGGAAATCCCTCTGCAGAACGGAGCGTACGGCACGGTACTACGTACTGTGGTGAGCATGCTTAGCTGCTAGTAAACGTGAATAAAATGCTAGAACATGAAGATGCTTTCCAACCATAAGTTCACGCTGTATTGTAGCATTTCAGCTCAGTTAAAGTGCTGCACATATTTGTGACAAACAGTGTGCGCACGTGTTCCTTTGGTTTTCGTGGGAATTACAAAGGCAATTTCGTGGGAATCGCCAAGTCCCCTAGAGGCACACATGATAACCATTGATTTGCACGAATGCAAGCCTCTGTGTGTATTCCAAATCCTTTCGGTTCATACTTACAAAAAATTTACTCGTTGCACAACCCTCGTTATCTCTGTTATTAGAAATCTGCTTACAGCAAGCCAGCATGTTACGCCAGTAAGACATGCCCTTGATTGATTGATTGATTGATTGATTATGAAAGCATAGCCTTGATCACTGAAAGCATAGCCTTGATCAACATGCGCAGTGCATGCATGATGCTTCGCAAAGGTCACGTAAGGCGGCTCTGATAGTACCGGTGGCCACGCGTTCCCGTGCCCACCACAGCATGTTCACTGTTCCGTCCCCTTCAACTCCTCTTCGTTGCCGCTAAGTATAGGAAAACGTGGGCTTGCTATCTGAAAAGGGGCACTTGCTATCTCCTAGAGTTTCTTTTGGGCTTTCATCACCACAAGAAGCACTCGCAAGGACCCATGGAGCCCCTCAAACCGGTTGCACACAACCTTTGCACTTTGCAAATAGATAACATGCTAGTGCCAGCACACCCCAGAAGGATACATACGTGCACATTGTTTTAACAGCGGAGCTGTTGTACAAGCTGTAAGTTTGCCGTAGCAGGAAAAAAAATTACGCCCACCTCCCCTCGCGGGAACCCTGGTGTTATGCTACGCTGAAAGGGGTTCCATTGTGCGTTTCCGATGGGTCGATTAATCGAATTGCATGAGCAATCGTCAGGTAATGCGAGAGAGAGAGAGAGAGAGAGCAAGCGTAGCGCGGACGACCGCCGACTGAGAGACTGGCCGGAGCGCGGCACTCCGCTTACTGCGCAGCGTGCCCGAAGGAGAGGAGACCGCGAAGAGAAAGGGCGCTGCACATGCGCACAGCGCGCTTGCGCCACGCGCAGCGCCTCCCACCGGCGGAGTGAGAGAGCGCGCCGCACTGCGCGCGCCACAGATGTTGGGGGAGAGGGCGCGCTATCACGGTGAGAGGAGAGGGGGTGGGCGGAGGAGAGACGCAGCTGTGCGGACGCGGACGACGACGACGACGGACGCAGGACAGGGCCACCGGCAAGAGATGCTCCTCTCAGCGTCGCATCTAAAATGCGTAGAAAATGCGGAGCGCTTGTGAGCATGTGCCCCACAGCGACGGCTGAGTCCCCGGCTTGCACAGTGGCTTTAGCAAAAAAACTCCAGCGCTGTTGTCAAGCGCCACCACGCATATAATGCTTGGCATGAGGAACATGACGATATCGATGCATATGACAATGACTACTGCTAGCACAATGCAAAGCAACGACGGAACATGTAAATAAACTATTTCAAACTTGTACAAATGCATGGTGATGTGCCCTTCAGTGCTCACGTATAACGAAATGCTGCAGCTTCGCTATGGTTCAAGCCTTGCACGACTTAGTGAGGGTTCGCCAGTTGAGCTGGTGGAAGTCTACAATGCTGAGGATGACTTTGCATCCACCCCTTACCGCGAAGAATACGGTGGCCTCTTCGATGCATATGATGACGATTACTAGCATCGCAACTGTGCAAATAAACAATGATACTGAAACTTAATTATGAGTCCGGCAATGCTCACTCACAACAGCTTTGCCATTCAAGTCTTGCGCATGAGTGCAAGCTTCCCTGAATTTTTTTTGTGCGTGTGTGCATGTGTCACCCTCGTTCTCCATGAAGACATAAATCTCCCGTGGATCCTTTTTTAGCTATGGTGGCATTGCCGTGGGTCTCACAGTCTTTGGTGCTTTGCTTGCATAACTGCGGTTACGGTTGCCTTGCTAGGTTGATAATTATAAGCAGACACTAGCACTGTTTAGGCTGGTACTCGATCATAACGCACATGCGATTTTGGGACATATTTTGGGGGAAAAAAGGTGCGCCTTATAATCAAGTAAATACGGTATTCACTACAACTCGTGGACTTTTGGTTCAGCATTGTACGTCATTTATTTCTTACTCCAGTGAACCATTCTATGTGAGCAGATATGTTTCCTCCACCCAGGTTACTTTAGAACAAGCACTGTTTCACATTCTATCTATCGTCGCGATGAAGCTCAACAGTAACAAACTTGCAGAATACTTCCATTGGTAACGTTTATGCACCAACTGCCACAGTGTAACATCAAGCACATAAATGAGCCATAACGATGACTCACAACAATATAATGGTTTCTCCGGGATACATGACATGGTAGCAGCACACATGAAGCCCGCTGGCCTCGCGTAACCAGGAAATTAGAGGTATAACAGCCGAAGCAATGTTTCCGGCACAGGCTTCCTTGCTGCTACGTTTCGCAGCGAGCCCCTTGTGGTGGGATGGATTGGGGAACGAGTGTGAAACAATACTGAAGGGCCAAGTTTGATGAGGCCATTCACTCACGTGAAGTCCTGGAGCAGCACCCGGGCTGGCTTGAAGGCAATCTCGACGTCCTTGTTCTGCAGAGACTGCCAGTCGAGCAGGGCCTCGACATCCCGCTTCTGCACCTGGAAGCCATCGCAGTGCCGCACCGCAGACTCGAGCAGTACACGCACCGCAAATGGTAGCTGGGCTGCGGCAGTTCAGAGAGAGAAAGGCAACAGCCCCAATGATGCCACAACAGTCACGTTCCTCTCCAGAGGAACGTCATCAGTAGCTTCAGTACACACGACACTACACCTGTTTAAATTTTGCGCACTCAGGGTCTCGGCATGCTGTCGTTACAAAGGCGCTCGTGAAGAATGTAAAAGTTAGCTGGTATGACTTCTTAAGGTTATTTGCCCGCAGATGAAGCGTGCACGTTTTCATGCAACAACACACCTTTGACATTCACTCCAAACATTGCTTGTGCAACATAATATTTACTGCGATATGGAAGCAGGCAAAGAACAAAGAATTCCAATAATGAGCCCATCATCACTGTGCCAAACTTTAAGTTTTGGGGGTTCAACGCTCCAAAAGATACAGCTGGGCTATGAGGCGGGCTTTTGTGAAAAGCTCCGGATTAATTTCCACCAGCTGGGGATCCTTAATGTGGGCCAGAAGCTCAACACACGGCCGTTTTCGCTTTTTGCCTCCATCTGAAAAGCTGCCATCATGGCCAGGACTGGACCCACATCCTTGGGTGCACCTTAGTCACTGTCCCACCGCGGCGGGTCTGTGGGAAACTTGGATTAGTCACTAAAGCTACTGCACTCTAGGGTGGCTACACGAGTGCAAATTGTTCTGAAAAATATGGGGCTCAAGTGAATTTTTGACACCCTAAGAAGATAATGCAACAAGCATTACATTATACAGGTAGAAAGAAATAAGTTATACCCTTGCGCAGAGCATATTACACTAGTGAGCACCCAATAGAGTGGGAATGCTGGGAAATAAGCAGCACATGCGCTGGAAACTTACCGTAACGAGGATCCTTTAATTCGGGAAGACTGTAATACCGGTAGTCCTTGCCGTCCACCGATAGGGTCCTCACACAATCCTTATAGGGGTTCACTGTAAATGCCAATATTCAATGCAGTTTACACACACACGCACACGCAGAGAAAGAAAGAACCATAAAGAAAACACACTGCTCTGTGAACCCTTTTGCCAGTCACTGAACGTAGTCCTAGGTCATAAGGTAAAAAAAAAAAAAAGCAGAAACTCCACATTGCAGTCAAGTGCTACTCCTTCAGGAGTGGATTAAAACAAGCTCTTGACAGGGTGTCATTGCCGTAATCTTTTTAATCTACTGTACCAGCAAGGCAAGGGCACCTCTTCCACGAGTAAGTTCACTGCTGAAACTGCTCTCTCATTTGGCTTCCCCGTCTGCCCCTGGTACCCGCCTGGTTTCTCACGCAGCCTATCCTAAGCATCACACGTCCTGTTCACCTTCAATTTTTCGTGCTTTTGAAAGAACGCGCTCACTCATGGCTGTGCCCTAACATGTACATGATTCATGCTTCTTACCTGAGCGCCATGCTCATAAGGTTTTCTTTTAAGGCACTTTATAAAACCCAAGTTTCTGCCCCATCACTAAAGCTTGCTGTTCAGTACTAACAATCTAATAAAAAAATTTTAACTTGGTAAAATACTGCTGAGAAGCTGAATGTTTATAGGTAAAAGTGGATGCTATCATCCTCTAGACACTGTACTTTTTTTTTTTTTTTTTATGTGAGCACCTAGCTTGTACAAGTTTCCCTCCCTGACCCCGTTTGCCCGATCTCTAATGACTCCCTGTTGTAGACCTTCCATCTTCATAAAAAAAACGGCCATCTCCCCGCGAGGGGGCCTCGAGTAAATGCGTCGCATAGGGGGTGGGTGTATTGCGTTAACGTTTAGTGTTTGGGGAGTTGGTGGTAGTGAATGCGTTGTATCAGCAGCTTCTTGACGTAGTTTGAATGAGTCAAGGATATAAGGCGCGTTCGTAGCCTCCCATTCTGTGTTGGCTTTGTGGCGCAGTGGGTAGAGCACCATGTACATTGCGTTCCGCCCGCAGGGTCGAGGGATCGAAACCAGGCGCCGGATCGTATTTTTTTTTATATAGTGTAGGGGGAGGGGTGCGGACTACGACTACGGACGTCAACGCGGGTGACATCGTGAGTTACTGAAATGCTCTGCATTTAATACTTCTAACACCTATGCTCGTAATAACAACAGAAAAACTTCTGGATGCAGATGCAAAAATTTGGTCTTTGCCTCCACTTTCACACTGGTTCCCGAGTATCTCCATAGCTGCCCAGTGCAAGTGCATGTTTTAGATGTGGTATGCTACAGGAGTAACAACCATAAAAAGTTTATGACATATCAGGCTAGCACTGCCAGGAAATTGTATTTAACAGTCTCTCATATACATGCCTGTGAGTAGCCATATTTATTCACGTTCGCTGAAACAACTCGCTTTTTCCGCATCCTGAACGGATGCTGAAAGATGGTGCCAATGTGTTGTGTTACGAGTCACAAGGGTGGTGCCACAGTAACAAACAATGGTAAAATATGCCTGCATAATAAATTTACTTTCTTTTGCAATTGGAGTTTGTTCTTCTTTGAGCAAAATTTCTGAAAAAACAAGGCCAAGCAAGACTAATACCTGAAGTACAGTGTGTTGCGACGATAACTGGAACACTTTAAAAATTTTTTCCTGAGCGATCCGCCGCTCTGTTCACGCTCAAACTTCACACAAAGGTCGCATTTTGTGGTCTATTTTGTTTGACACCGGGAACAACAACGGTAGTTACCTGTTTATTCTGAAAATAAATAAAAACGATTTTCGCCTATGGGAAAATGGCGGCGATTTGAACGTGCGAGCCCGAAAACCGGGTTTTCTGATCGTCTGTTAGCTCATTTCTAGGTGCATTTTCTGATCGTCTGCTGCACCATTTGGCTCCGTACGTGAATCCCAAACATGCGTTTCACTCTGCAGGTGGTTCCGTCGTTCCAACATCAACTTGCGCTGGCTCGCACGTCCAAATCAGCGGCCATTTTCCCATAGGCGAAAATCGTTTTTATTTATTTTCAGAATAAACAGGTAAGTACCGTTGTTGTTCCCGGTGTCAAACAAAATAGACCACAAAATGCGACCTTTGTGTGAAGTTTGAGCGCGAACAGAGCGGCGGATCGCTCAGGAAAATTTTTTAAAGTGTTCCAGTTATCGTCGCAACACCCTGTATAGAAAATTTTTCAGGTCAGTAAAGCCCCAAATCTGTGCAACAAACTGAACCCCTGAAAAGACCGTCCCGTTATACTTAAACCTTGGAAACAAACCCCTGAAATGCAGCACCCTCCCCGAGGTCATCGGTGGTGTGCACTCATCACATATTTTTTTTTTTTCCCCAAGGAGGCAAGCTGCTGTTCATTGAATTTAACGTTTACTGAATTAATTTTGAAGTTCTTGCGCTCGTAATGAAATACTGACCCCAGATTTCTGCATTTTATACTTGTACTTTTTTTCAGCTTTTCTTTGCCTATGCCGATGTGCTAGTTCTGCTTGCCTGCTGTAAACTCCATGAGAGAATTCCTTAAAGTGGCAACATTGTCCATGCACATTTCATTCGTTCAGATACCCTCCATCTACTCGCATTTCTGCTTCTCTTACAAGGGCCTGAAGGCACCACCCAACTTCAGTCGAAAGCTAACCGTAGTGGAAAAACAAATATGTCAAGTTTCATTCCTTAAGTTCGATAATCAGAGTAAGAAAGATAAGGATAGGATGGCATTCCCATTAAGGAAGAATTTCTTGCCCTTGCTAAACGACATCATTAGAAAACATCACTGACACCCCTGCACATTCTAGAATCGCTGATGTGGTTGAAAACTAAAAAATATGAGTGGTACGTCAAGGCAAGGTCGTGGTGCCATCTCTATGTGGGTCTAGGGAGACATGAAGGCACCACTAATTCTATTCTGACTGTGTGCCATACAAGTCGACCGAAATATCAGGCACCTGGGGCCCCCCTTTTCTCGCTTGAACATTCAGAGTTCAGCTGGGCTCAAGTTGTTTAGTTCTAGCCACGATGTAAGAAAATACTTTTATACTGTGTTCTACCATGTATAAACTTGAGGTTATGAACTCTGTGGGCTGAGGCATGCTTAGAGCCCACGGTTGCCTAATGAACAGGTGAAATACTCAATCAGGGTTAGTAGATTAAATGGTCACAAATTGATTTCCATTCCCTGTTGGTCAGCATCCATTTGCACGCTGTCAGTGAACTGAAAGCCCCTTTTGTGACACTCCTGCCCACTATGCTATACGACCACTCAGAAGGCTGCAGTTTGAAGTATGCCCTTTTAAAAATGAATTCCTCAGCAATGAAAACACTGTCCCATTCTGAATGAAATTGAAGTGGTTTATGAACTGCCCAATCTTTCAAGTGAAGCAAGGTTGTGTGTTGTCTTCATGGCCACTCCAAACTCCCTTAAGACATTTCTAAGGTACCCTGTGAATAACCTTGGCATGTTTGTCTAGATCTTATCAAAACGGTTCTTTTCTAACAGGCAATTTATTTCTCAGTATAGAGGACTTTCACAGAGCAACATGGCTTTCATAGCCTATAAAATCTGTGTATTAAGGGTTCTGAAATCGGAGGCCTTTTTAATTAATTTGTTAGAGGTCCACCGGAGTTACATCAGTAAAACATATTGCGTAATCAACAGAGGGGTACTAATATCTCATTGGTATTTTGAAGCTTTTGTTTTCTCATATTTTGGCGTTTTTAAGCATGGCGAGGACAGTTCTGCAAGCTCTAAAAAGAAACATAACACTTTATCTGACTCCAAATCAAGTCCTTCCATTTTTCCTTCTTGCTTTTCCTCTGCTCGTGGCTGTGTCAGAGCCGGCCAAATACGTAACGCCGTTATACCGAAATTCGTGAAAACCAAACAAGCGTAGATCAGCCTCTGATGGTTTTTATGATACTCTATTACTACGCCGCGACTAAGCACATTCCTTGAACTGCAGGCTGGCAGTCCATACTTCGGAACTGTAAACCTTGTCAGCTGTTATCGCCATAGAAACTGCCTCAGCGCGCTATGTCGCAGAAACTAACAAAATCTGCGCTTCTCCGGTGCGCAACTCAACGACAAACCAGGTTTCGAGGCGACAGCGTTATTCCAGACGCATCAACAAGTCAGAGCAAGAGTGAGCATACCGCTTGCCATGACCGCGGGCACCAAGCTCACGTAGCGCCGTGCAAAAACACCTTCCACAGGGCACCCGACAACCTCTCTCTGGACTGAACCATAGAGAAAGAAATACTGGTAAGAGTGGACACTCCCATAGAGCCCTGCGGCCGAATGACTGTACTGTAGTGTAGCGCACCGAGCGGACGGAGAGCCAAACTTCTAACCATACTTCCGTACGTTCACTTCCGGTTTCGGTTTCGCGGACACCGATTTTGGCGGGTAGTTTGAAGGACTGGAAAGCGCTGCTCACAGTGACGGGCATCGGTACGGTATTCGGACGCTTTCATGCAATAATTAGTGTTTATTTGAATATATCATTCTCAGGCTTAGTGCCCGTATGCTTTTACTAAAAAAAAAACCTTTTTCTCAAAACGTGAAATTGCAATTTACAGTACCACTCACACTTGGTTAAGAATTCTGTCGAGTGTTCACATGTTGCCGAGCCACATAAAAGACACACCATAAATGAAGAAATATTTATTGCATGGCACTAAACGGAACAAGTTCAAATTGTCATCATTCTTTGCAACACACATATAATAATAAACAGTGAGTAATACACAACAGAGACAATACACAGTAGTGAGGGGAAAATTCGTTTCCAGGAATGAAAAAAAAAATGCACAAGTAAAGGTATCACAACCACACAAAGGATTTTTTCTCCACGGTAATTGAAAATGCAGAAAACCCAGAAACTCAGCCATCCACAGGTTTACTTGTATCTACGACACCCTCAGACTCTGTGCGCTGTTGCAGTCATACAAAAATATCAACCATAACATAATCTAGACACTCGGATACTTGCAACTGTTTACAACCACTATCTCCGCAGATAATTTTCTTAGTCTGGCAATTTCTCCAGTTAGGATGTGAAAGAAGGGAATAACTTTGGCTTTGATGGTCTCGCTTATTTGATGAACGCTAATGAGATCTATTGCCTCGGGGCAACTTCAAATCAGTAGCAGTAATTGAACAGAAATCCCATTTATGTGGAGATGCACACGCAAAAGGTTAAGAGGAAAAAAATCACCTTCCTATTGGTTCCTTGCAAGGGTGCATTTTCCCAAGAAGCCGGGTTACCTTCCGAAAGCGTTGCCTTCCCAGTAAAGGCAAAGGGCCAGGCGGGGATATTTAAGGTACGTGCACGTAGTCAACCGACAGGTTCCAGGCTCGATTAAGGCACACAAATTCGTGCCTTCCGCTGTCAATACGAACAGTCTTATATAAGAAACAGGGAAGCAGTATATGCTTCTCGTGTATGAGACAATGGTGGCACATTACAGAATCCCATAAGCATTTGACAACGTAGGTCCCAACATGGTTCTCTTCATCTAGGCCAGTCCGACAACAGGCAGCACGTATGGTGACAAACGACATTTAGCATGACCTCTTACCCTGGCAGTCTTCATAATGTGAAAGGGTTTTTGTGAATGTACTGTTTTCACAATATTAGAACTAGCAGCAACAATAACTTGCGAGTGGAGTTTGGAGACTGTATACGCTGTTGTTAGTGGTTTTAATGATATGAGGCATGTCAGTTATAAAAAACCGTTTGTTCCTTGAGTCAACGATAGTCTTTTCAGTGGTCACGCCTTATTGAGTGCCGAGACGCGTTAGATTTTAGGTGCTAATGAAAAGGTTCAATAGATGGAATACAGTTGCGGTATCCATCAGAAGCATCAATAAGGTAGCAAGAAGCATTCAGGCAGTCATCAATACAACTGAATAACTCTGGGAGAACAGTTGGCACGGCCACTTTTGTGAGTCCTGTGAGGGCACGATTCATGAAGTGCTTGCACCATGTTTGGTATGACGAATGCAGCTGGCTGGTTGGCTCTGTCTTGAGGGCACCTGTAGACCTGCACAGGTGATAGGTGATATAGTACACAAACTGCTTGCAATGACAGATGATATGCGAATAGTCTGCAAATTTCACTGCAACTAGTATTCAAGTATTGCCTCCAGTGCATGCCACCTATTTAAAACACAAGTTCTCTTATTCTATTCAGCAATCATGCGGTCAAGCTATTAGCAACACTTAAAATATGGGTCTTTGTAATTTCGCAACACTGGTCAGGCACATTCTTAATGCAATTCACCTATTGTTTGGGTTAACAAGAATGATAACGCTGCTCACATAGCCTGAATCCCTTTGTCTTTTTTTTGTAAAATCAGGACGAAGAGCGAGAGCGAGCTGAACGTTAAACAAACCTGTTGCCCCACGGGCTCGCGAAAGAAACGCATCCCGAGAACTGGCACCTGGCGAAATTATATTTGGGCACTGTGTGGGCACCATGGCAAGCAGCAGTGAGCGTCGTACTGAGTACTACTGACCGCCAAAGGCCGTGCCTTAAAAAGATATGACAAGAAACACACAGTTCCGACTGAATAGGTGCAATCTGCGCAATACGCGTTTAATGAAACTAGCCAAAATATGACCAGAGAAAAGAGAGCAAACGCTTGAAAAAACGGCAAGTGGGGAACAGTTGTATGCAATGCCTGCGATACCGGAATTGATATACGATGTAGAACGAAGACCAAATTTGAAGGTTTCAATGCACTGCGCACTCACCCCGCCTCGAGCAAAGCTGTTATCTGCCGACGAAAGACGCGTTTTTACCGTACCTGGCGCGCCAAAGCGAAGCGACGAGCGCGCGTTATCGGCGTCGGCGAGCGGGTTCGCTTTGTACGCAGTCAGCTTGGTATGTACCCATGTGTAAAACTTCCGATGAGTGTACGGCTGCTGGTTATGCCCAGATAAGCCAAATTAATGCAGATACGGCTACTTCGCCGTGTACGTTAGCCCGGACGGCTTTGCAGCGCATCACGGCCACAATAGCAATAACAGTTGGCCAAGCTAGCAATGGCTAGCTAGTATAATACAACGCAGCCTGCGGCTCACGTAATTCAGTGCAGCGAGAGCGCACAACGCCTGCTTCGCCTACGGACCGCCGGCCGGCCGGCCACTTCCGCAACTCACCGCCGTCGTTTGCGGCACGTAAACGCTACGTGCGACGACCAGCGCGTACCGCTGGCATCCCTCAGCGCTAGATAAAACGGCACAACCAGCCTAAAATACCATTACGTCCAGCTAAAAAATGGTGTCTTACGCCTTTCCGGGGCGTTTCCAAAGCGCTTATCCTAAAGACGCAGCACTAGCTATGCTGATTCCCTGAGGTTACGCAGTGCTCGCAGCGTTTGCAGTACAAGGAAACGTAAATATGATACGCCACACCAGCACTTTAAAAAAGAAAGTCTTACCTTTCGGTCAGGATGCAAAACCGATGTTGCAAATAAAGCGCTAGGTGTTTCCTCCTCAACAACAGAGGTTAGCACGAGGCTGCAGAAACGCACGTGCAAACGCTGCCCAAAGAGCCAAATGGCGGCTTGCGCTTGCGGCTTGGCGGCTTGGCCAGGCTTGGTGCAAAGAAGCCACAAAAATTTACATTGACAGCCATTCAACTTATTACACAAAGAAAAATGTGTAGTCTAATGTGTAACAAAATTTTAAAAGTATAATATTGTGTGTTATCTTAATTTTAAATACTGAGTTTTTTACCACTTGCGCCGACTGCCGGACGGCGCGCGAGTCAGGCCACTCGGCCGCGATAAGCCCGTGTGTCCACTCTTCTAATTTTTTATTTCTCTATGACTGAACCAAACAGGAAAGCAGGAAAGCAAGTGCTGGCGTTGGTCTCTAATCTTTCCTGTAGCGGAACCGGAGGGGAACCACGGCGTACACTTCGTCATATGATTGGCCGCAGCGGTGGGCCGGCAGTGGACTGCTCGCTTACGGCATAAGGCTTCTAAAATACGCTTAGCAATCCCACTTCGTCTTGCGCTCGGTAGGTGAGCGCAACATGACAGAAATCGCCGGGGCAGGCGCTGCCAACAGCAAGCCTCTTGTTGCCCATTCGGTTTTGTTTGTTAAAAATTCCGAAGCTGCTAAAGACTCCTTGCTGCATTTAATTTTGTTTCATAAGGCTTTTTCCTTGTACATCAGCGTTTTTCAAATCAGTTTTGAGGCAACAATAACAAACCCAGGAGGGCTGAAGAACGTTGGGCTGAAGTGTGCTGGAATGCCAAAGGCCCAGGCGAGCATAACTGTGAACTTGAAATTTATGCTAAACTTAAATAGAGCACGTATTTTTTAACATTAGCGTGTTGCTCGTGAGGTTTTCTTTATTATAGTAAGCAAGCGATGTGACCATGAAGGAAAGAAAAGATTGTGAGAAATAAAATTTACTCTTCCCTGCCTTCTCTGTCTACCTTCTGCCTCCACTGCCACCTGGTTAGACCTGGCCGTGCTAGTTATGTAAGGCAACAAAACATTATCAAGGTCGTGCACTCTGAAAAACACCTTTTCCCTGTAACACATGTGCTAATGGGAGCTCTTTAACTGTGCTGCATGTAAAAAAAATGTAAGCGCGGAAAATCGACTCGTGAAAATTCGTAGTGCGTCGTAGGTGGCCGCAAAGCCAGCCCATAGAGAAAGAAATACTGGCCAGCCGCCTACAAAACAACTCCTCCCCGTTCTGTGATGCGCACGTGTGGAGCCAGCTGTGCTTGCGAGCTGGCGCGGCCAGCGCTGCAGTTTGCTATTATAACTTACTGTGGCCGTCGTCTCAACGGAGATCGCAAAATTGCCTAAAAAGCTCGACTCAAGCGAGCCATGGGGGACGCCAGCCTTTTCCCTGCTCTCAGCGGTGATGATCCGCAGGTCATGGAGCTTGAAAGCCTCTGCCTGCAATGCCGCAAGAACGGCACTACGCGGCTGCTGCTCACCAAGATTCCTTTTTACAAAGAAGTGGTAGTGATGTCGTTCCGTTGCGAAAACTGCGGCTGGCAGAACAACGAGCTGCAGCCCGCGGCGACTGTTCAGCCCATGGGGGTACGTTTCGAGCTCCAGGTGCGCACCAAGGAGGACTTGAACCGCCAGGTCGTGAAGACGAAAGACGCCGTCGTGACTGTGCCCGATGTGGAGCTTGAAATACCCGCCAGAACGCAGGAAGGAAGCATCACCACTGTGGAAGGACTGCTGCAACGAGCGGTCGCAGGACTAGAAACCTCGCTGTCGGAATCCTCCAAAAGTGAGGGGCGCGACAAGCTCTCGGACTTTGTGGCCAAGCTCAAAGAGCTACAGAAGCTGGAGAAACCGTTCCAGCTCGTTGTAGACGACCCTTCGGGGAACAGCTTCGTGGAAAACCCACAGGCACCCGGTCCCGACCCGTTCATGAGCGTGCGCCGATACCAGCGCAGTTCCGAGCAGGACTCTGCTCTGGGAATTTTGGCAGCCACTACTTCGGAGCCCGGCGAGCAAGATCTGCACGACGACGTGCTTGGCTTCGCGACCAACTGCAGCGAATGCCAGGCGCCGTGTGAAACGCGCATGAAGCTCACGCAGGTGTGCCACTTTCGGCCGCAGCTTGCAGCCCGGGCATAACTTGCTTTGTGGCCGGTTGTGGGTGCACCTACCAGTCCTAAACCCTCTAGCGATGTTTTCACTGCGGAGAGCCTGAACCTTGAGAAGCCCTGCTTTTGCTCATCCGTTTTTATAGTGCAACGGTTCATTAAACACAGGGCTCATTAGCAAGCTCCCAGTTAATGTACTCAACCGGCTGCCAGTCTTTAGCTTCTGCTCAAAGGTACTGTCACAGCTGCATTTCTCACGAGCAGCGCAGTGCGCTAATGTTTAGTGTTGGACTAGCTGTTTTACCGCTGATACATATGCAAACAGTGCATGGGGCAAAAAATAGGGACACAGCACTGGTTGCCTGCTATTGGCACCTGTGGTCAGCCGATTCGGTGGCAGTGTGTGTGGCAAATCTGCCCCTGTACCAACTACGTTAAAGGCCAACTGCACTCAAAATTTCAACCTCTTGAAAATGCGATTTTCATATAAAACGACTGCCAGATACAAATATGACAGCTGAAATATGCGTATCCATGGTGCGAACAACTATCAGGGATGAAAATTTTGAAACCGAAATCAAGAAGAGTGTGGCCGTGACAGCCAGGCTGAAGTGACATTTTTGTCCTTGCCAAAGCCCTAGGACAAGCATGCTTAGCAGAGCTCAACCGGTTTTCTCCTGGCTGACCGTAGGAAAAAGCGCAGGGCCGGCCGCACTGTCATTTCCGCTTCATGTCTGTTTGCGCGATCGGCCGGCAAGTGCAGCGTCACCTGCGACGGAGCTATTTTAAATGTTTCTAACTAATTAACAATGCATTTCACCAGTCATGTCCCAGCTGGTTCAGTGGTGCATACTGTTAGTTCAAAGTAAATTTGAGTGCAGTTGGCATTTAATGTTGTGCAATACAAGAAGAGTGGCTCCCCCCCTCCGGCAGGTCCCGCACTTCAAGGAGGTGGTGATCATGGCGACGACGTGCGAGCGTTGCGGCCACCGCACCAACGAGGTGAAGAGTGGATCGGGCATTGAGCCGCGGGGGGTGCGGCTGGAGCTGCAGGTGCGGGAGGAGGCCGACCTTGCCCGGGACGTGCTCAAGTCGGAGACGTGCACAGTGGAGGTGCCCGAGCTGGAGCTGGAGGCCGGGGCGGGCCTGCTGTCTGGCCGCTTCACCACCGTCGAGGGCCTGCTGGACAGCATGCGGCAGCAGCTGGCTCAGGAGAACCCCTTCTTCCAGGTCTCTGCTGCACCTCCCTCCCTCCGCACAGGCGTGATCGTCACGGAATACTCCTCCTCCGCCCGTGCTCTTCCGCGCCATTACGGTAGTTCATTTCTCCCAGCGAGGGCAGGGCTAACCATCACTACCTTAGCCAAATTCTCTTCACACCAGAGAGATGAGTGGAAAGAGATTCCGTGATGGTCATACCTGCTTGGCTTGTGTACTGCTTTCACCTGTCACATCAGTTTACATTACCCCCTCCCTTTCTTTAGATCTTCTGCATTTATAGAATAATAGTTATAATAGTAAGGCTTCATTCTTGTCTGAAACCTTGTTTTCGGTGCATTTTTCGTTTTATACTACGTAGCACCTGGGGATCAATTCTCTAAAATGAGAGGCCGTCGTTTTGAAATGACGCAGTAGCGCCATGCAAATGCATGCGTTCTTGGGCTGGTGGTGGGGAATGAGGATGGCGCAAAGCGACACGCACTACCCCCCATCATTTCGCTTGTCGCTTTGTGCCCTTGCCACGATGCTTTTCTGCAGGGCCATTCTCGTTCCCCAACACTTCAAAGCAGTGCACCAGCCCGAGAACACATGCATTTGAATGGCGCTACCGCGTCGTTTCTAAACTATGGCCTCTCAATTCAGGGAACTGGGCCTCTGGTTATCTTGTACATCTTGGTAGTACATCCTAACCACTGAGAACTGATCAATTAACAAGAAAACCTATTCATCTAGCCATTTTTGTGTTAGTATTTTTCGGGCCATGAAGACAAAATACAAGTTTAATGCACCTGCAAGATTTCCTCGTTGGAATAATACTGACACCACTTTTGACGCAGCTATGAGTGAAAAAAGCAGAGAGTAGACATGCAACGCACTGGCAGCTCCTTCACACAAAGTTATGACGCATTGTGGGCCACTTGTTGCTATCGGCTGAAGCTGACAAAATAAAATGCAAGTAAACAGGAATTATAGGTTTGCAAAACAAGCTATATGTGTGTGAAATTTAGTGCATATATTTTTTATACTAGTAAGAATGGTGGGGTAAGCAACAGAAGTTCAGAACAAACACGTAAACATGCATGCTGGTGCACCGATATGCAACTACGCTGTGAAATCAAGCCATCCAGTATGCAGATGACATGGAAACAACACCAGTCAACTGGCACAAATGACGCTGACACTCATGTAACTATGTCGAGTCATACCCAATATTTCGCGAAACAGTGAATATGAACCAGCATGCACTGGCTTGTTCGGAAGTAAACTGATTTATTGCCAAGTTTGCCCCTAGAATAGCTTTTGCATCATTGTGCTAACGTCTAGGAAGGCTTGTGATAACCACGCACATTTTAGCATGTTCTCTTAGCAGTTTTACGGTTCCTGTTGGATTGCAGCATTTGAAGACTGTGTAGACTTGACGTACTATGTTTGAGGCACCTGCCTCTTATACATCATCGCTGACGTCATAAAGCATGTGATGCAGCGGGATAATGAAAAATTTGACCTAAATGGTCGAATTTCTCAGTGAATAAGGCATCATTTGCTGCCTGACAAGTTTGAAGGTTTATTGAAAAATATAGTTTACACATTGAGGTACTATCGGCATCAAATGAAACGCGAACATGAAAATATGAACCTGAACACACAAATAGCGCGATTTCTTTCCATGCAAGCCAAAATGATGCGTGGATTAGTTACAAAAAAAAAGTTGGGAAAAGTGGATTTTCAAACATACCAATAGCATGCCATTATATGAACTCTACAAACCGTATTTCTCAATTTTGCACGTTCTGGTTCGTATTTTCGTGATCGCGTTTCATTTGACGCCGATAGCACATTAATTGGTACATACAGGAGGAGGTTCCCAAAGTTAAACACTGTCGAGGTGACCCGAGGTGCTGAAGGTACTATGAAACACCAAATCCTTTGAAACGAACTTGTGTGTTGTCTTCATGGCCCTATTAAATACTACAGAGATGTACACTTGAGTTTCTAATTCTATAAGCTAAAGTAAAAAGGTGTTGCCAGCGAGGCTATTTTTCAGGCAACAATCAAGCTTTTAGCATTCTGATGTTTGTGGCATCGCAGCGGTAGGCACATTCACCTTGCACCTCATGGCATATCTGTCTTACTGGCAGATAAGGCTGCTGTGAAACAAATGTGCTCACTCAAAGTAAAATAAAACAGGAACATGCAGACACCAGTTTCAGCTACGTATTTAATTTGTCGAGGCATAGTAGTAATGTTGCAATTCGTACATCTCATTATCATAAGGACACTATGCCATAATTTGATTGTTGTGGAACGAAATATCTAAATTCGCATGTTCATGTTTATGTTTTTATGTTCTCATTTCAGTTATCTTGTACTTAATTAAGGCAACCACCATGGCTGTACCATTCTGATCAGCGGGACATTTTAGAGTTAAATGACAAGTTCAAGGGCATTCATGAAAAGTAAAAGATATGATAAATCGGGATGATCTAACTGAGGTCTTCTAATTTTGCAGCATGAGAAGTTTAGGCCCCCATCCCCAGTAGAATAGGCTATGGTTATTGAAAGCAGTTGTACGACTCCCATGTGCAACAGATGTCCAGAGACCTTTTGTCTCTGCGAACATCTTAGAGGTGTCACGATATGTATTCAAGAGTTCAGAAACTGCCTGTTTTGTTTTTTGTTTTTTCCCCCCCTATGTGTTCTGAAGTATTGGTGAACAAAGGAACAAACACTGCCCGTACTGAGGTGCTTTGCAAGTTTAAGAGATATTTTGAGACATATAGTATGGGCGATTTGTGTAAATAGGTCCAGACAGGCACAAGCAGATACACATCCATGAAGAGGTGACACGCATCTGGCATACACCGGAGAGAGGATTTTTGCACAGTCACTGTCTGAGCAAAGATGTCACAGATGTAGATACAGACCTAGCCTTTTTCTTTGTGGTGGTAACACAAGCTTGGACCCACGAGGCAGCGTCATCTCGGGCAGATAACGTGTTGTCTCGACTCACTGGCGATCTCGCGTCTTCAAGATACTACAGCGTGCGCTGTGATATATGACCTGTGTGTTTTCTCCTTGACTTGATAGGAATGCTGTTTTTGTCTTTCTTCGAAATTTCCGCTCGCGCGATGCAAGTGTAGTGAGCCTCCTTGCAGAGCATGTTGCAGTTTACTGGAAATTCTCTCCCCCCCTTCACGTCAACCAAAATATTCCCAAACCCAAAGGGACACTGCAGTAAGCTGACATCTTATTTGTGGCTGCACTGTGCAGTTTAACCCGTGCAAGCCATTATTTGACCTGAAGTCTGGCATCTTAGTGTATCTGTAACAATTGGCAGAAGAGGCAACACCATGTGCTAATTGTGGCTGCCTCGCAAACTGTTTTAATGACATCGCACTGGGCTTTCAAAATTTTTGTTTTCGCCCATGTAATGTAGTGGTTAATATAGACTTCTTGTTTGTTCACACAGGCTGTGTGGGATAGGCCTGCAATCCACTAAATTTTCTGCCTATTTGCCAGTGTGGCATAACAGCTATGTCAGCAAACCAGCTGGCAGGAGGGTGTGGGGGGGAAACATCATGTTCTGATGCACTTTTCTTGTTGCAAAAAATGTGTAAATCGGGTGGGAAAACTCGGGACATAGCCTATTCATTGTAGGCTTCAATCTGGTAAGGCTATTAGACAACATTTACAACACACTTCAAGTGTCCTTCAAAGGAAAACATGCATCACTTAAATGTCGTGTATGCTCCACATGTATATCACGTGCGGGGGGTCAACAAGCCGCTGCCAAGAAACAGAAAAAGGAAAAAAAAAAATCCCAAGTGGTGTGCAAGAAACATGACTGCATCTGTAAGTATTTAAGAAGGGGCAGAAATCAAATTTCAAAGAAAATTAATTCTGGCAATACCACTGAGCAGTCTATTTTCAGAACACGACATAGCCTTCAGTGATGCACGTGTCATTGCCAGTAAAACACGTCAGTCACAAACTAGAAATCTACGGATTTTTGTTGCTGTGTTTGCTTTAGGCCGCATAAAAGTGTTTTAAAGCTCTTAGCTCGGTTTTTTTTGTGTACTGTTTAGTGGAAGTTTACCCTAGGAATAGTAAATTCCGTATTCTTGTATTAACTTCACAGGCAAAAATCACCATCTGCCCAGGCCTACACTCTGCTGAAATCATTTGACAAAAGTGTCGCATAATTAATACTGTCATGCGAGAGCTTTAGCAAAAGGTTTCCTGGTAGCGCTGAAGGCCACACAGTGCCGCCGAATCTGGCAGATGCCAACTGTTGGAACTAAACCAGAAAGACAAACTGACCCTGACCCTGTGAGAGGGGGTCAAAGGAAGCTAACAAGGCTGTGTGCTTGGTGCGCATTCATGCAGGGCGACTCTGCTGACGGGGCTGGCCGGCTGCGCATGGGTGCTGTCGTCGACCGGCTGGCACAGGCGGCAGCGGGGCAGCTGCCAATCACTTTGGTGCTGGACGACCCCTGCGGCAACAGCTACGTGCAGAGCCTGTGCGCCCCCGACCCGGACCCTGCCCTGACTGTGACGCACTACGAGCGCACCTTCGAACAGAATGAGCAGCTGGGACTGAACGACATCAAGACGGAGAACTACAACTCTGATGACACCACCCCCGAGTAAAGGCATCCAATGCCCTCCGTGTCAGTGCTCCGTTTTTATTGGCACTGCTCTAGTGTGGGCACCTGCTTCCGTTGAGACAGAGGCTGCCTTCACTGGTTGTAAGTGCAGCTAGGGCTGGGAGTAATGACTACCACTTGCATCAGGACTGCACAGAATTTGTGCCCATAGTAACTGCTGCAGTTTTTAAAGAAGCAAGGATAGTTGTGGACAAGTGTGCACTGGCCTTCAAACTTGCCCCTTTTCTGCCAAAAAATCAGTTAATAAAACCAACTTACACCTTACCCGGGCAGCTTTGCATAGACTGGTGGCACCTTGCAAAGGTCATGTCACTTGAAAACTTCGTGCATCGTGTGTTTTACGTGCGCAACAACACAGAAACTGGCGACACCAATGCTACGGAAGCTGCCCAGGTTAACAAAAACTGACTTTTATAAAATTTCTAAGTAGTAACCAGCTAAATCATGGTGCCAATGTCGGTGCTAGTAAACAAAATTGACCACTAAACGCAACCTTCGTGAAAAGTTTGAGTACCAATAAGCAGTGGGTTACATGTACACAGAAATTTGTGTTTCAACACTATGTCCCCACAACGCCCAACGTATCATATTTGATACGCCGAAATTGAAACTGCACCCTGGGCTGAAAACCGAACCTGAAAGCTCAAGAATCAGTTGGTGGCGCTCTCAAAACATCGAAGAGGGTATTTGCTTCTCTAAGCTTCGCATTCCTGCCACCAGAGGCGTGCTACCCGAGTTTCAAAGATGGCAGCTTCCAGCAGTCCGCACGATGCAATTCCGCCTGGATCTTTTTACGCTGTCAAAGGTAAATATAGAATATCATTCCTGAATTTTTATACAGATGATGTTCCTCGAATGTTTTTTTGATCCCAACGCGTTATTTTCAATGATGGATAGAGCATCTGGGCTGCGTGACAGCGTGGCAATTTTCGCCGTATCGTAATTGATACAGTGGGCTTTACTTGGACGGCGCTTGCTCTAGGGCACAAGGCAAGGGAGCGTCGAGGCGTTGCAATTTCTTGGGCGAGATGCATTTCGCTGTTTGCTCTAGAGCACCGGACACGCTGTATTGCCTCAACAAGGAAAGAAACTGCTTTTTCGACTACCACAGGCTCTGAACGGTGGCCTTGAGGCATACAGTCAAAAACCACTGTATCAAATATGATATGATTTGTAATTCTTACATGGATTATGTATTTTTGCACTACTGATGTGTCAACATGTTTGTTTGTATCCAAAGTGCCAATAAATTAAATATCTGATTTTTTTTCAAACCGGTTCTGTGGGCAGGCTTTCCAGGGATAGTGTTGTCTTGAAGTGAGTCGTAAGTGTAGCACGACCAGTGTAGGTGATGGAGAATGTTCACAGTTTGCGAGTTGGTCCAGTGTAAGGAAAGACGGCAAATGGCCAGACGGCAGTGGCGTTGGCTAAGCAAGCAGGGGGTACAGTTTGTGGAGGGCACACACACTTTATTCCAGCTTGTATCAAAGCCTGGCCTCGTCTCCAACAGTCGGTAGCACCAGGTCTTGAACGAAAAAAAAACGACTATAGCGGAGGCACACACGCCTTGCTTCTCTCCCGAGAGAGGCTAAATGTGTCAACAACTGCACTGCTCATGTAAGCAGGCTTGCCTTGGCTGTACTGAATACTGCTGTGCGCTCAGGCTGCTGTCAGTGTATGGCACATTCTCTTGGTGCTCCAACCTTTCCACCACACTGGTAAGCACCAACCTACAAGTGCTTTTCACTGAATCTTAACTTTTTAAAAGCACTTCAATCTTGGACGCACAATTTCTCCACAATGCATCGTCATTACAGCGGTGAGTGTTTCGCGAACCTAGAAAATAGACGCACAAAAGCTCCTCAATGGACGATTTCATGTGCCACACTCCTGCAGGGATACACTAAAATTCAAAAGTTCCCTGGGAATACAAAGAACTGGTGAGCAAATTTTGCCAAATTGTTGTGCAGCGTGTGGTACTTACCATATTTTGTCACAAGCAGATAAGCAGTCAATTTGTCGGCCGCACCAAATGCCAGAAACTTGCACCAGACACAACACATTGCGCTGCAGTTTGCCCCAGTTCAAAAACTTCAGCTGCAAGGAGAACTAGCCAAACTTGGCAGTCGAGCACTGTGTGGCCATTACCCGTCATGCAGTTGAGAGATATCTTTTCTACCCTTCTTGGCTGCACGGCGTTCTCTCGCGCTTGCACTAGATCCTCTTAGCATCCACACCTCATGAGGGCAGTGCCACAAGCTGAGGCAGCTGCATGCTCCAGCGTCCACGGATTCATCCCATGACCTTTTGGTCAGGCATGCTCAATGCTGGTCTTTCTTTGAGGCACGCTTCAGCTCACGGCTCAGCAGGAAGGATCAGATCGTACTGATCGAGTGAAAGACCTGACGCAAAGGCCAGCTAATCCTTGTGCAGCCAGCGCCGTAACTGGGGCTCAACATGCTCGATCCAGAAGATGTTGGACCGGATCCGCTCAAGAGCCTGATCCAAAGCCACTCGGCCAGACTGCAATTCCACCTGGGAGAAGAACTGCTTCACCTGCGTGATAACATGCACACAAGCGGTGGTGAGAACGTGTGCCTGGAGGGCTTCACTAGTATCTGGGTGCATTTCTGGAGAGCATCTGCATGAATGGCTCTCGCTGTCAAAGGGACACTGAAATGATGCAGGCATGGTTAGCGCCTCATCCACTGTCTTGCCTCAGAACTGTAGCTGTATTCCAACTAGCCCAGAGAGCCTGAGCTGCCTTTATTCTGCCTGTGTACAGTAGTTAGAGTGTAACTTTGTGCATGTATAGTGCAGGAAAAACTGCACTGCAAACAAAAGGGTGTCCACGGGTTATTAATATCTTTTGATGGGGTAAAGCGGGGTCCTGACAAACTGCCTGAAGCAGCCATTGGAAGCGGGCAGGAACACGTGCGGTAAGTACTTCAATACGGGAACTGAACAAATGAGTGAAAAAGAGGCAAGCAGCACATTTCGAAGCTTTCAATGGTCAAAAAATGTGCAGCTGTCTTTTATGCTTGCATTAGAAAGGTCATCTGACCCGCCGCGGTGGCTCAGTGGCTAAGGCGTTGCGCTGCTAAACACGAGGTCGCGGGTTCGATTCCCGGCCGCGGCGGCCGCTTTTCTGATGGAGGCGAAAAGCAAAAAACGCCCGTGTGTACGAGATTTCGGCGCACGTTAAAGATCCCCAGGTGGTCAAAATTAATCCGGAGCCCTCCACTACGGCGCGCCTCATCGCCTGCGTTGCGTCGGCGCGTTAAACCCTACGATCAATCAATCAGAAAGGTCATCTGAGGCTATTTCGCCCCTTTTAACGGCAATCCAGAGTGAGGTTAAGAACTTTGCCGCTTCGAATTCCCATGCCAGAGCCCATGCAGTCTTGTCGAAAAACAAGGAATTTTCAGGTTTGTTTACTGTATAGCACAACTGCTCTTTATTTTTAAGTCGGGCATGTTTTGAGGTCTGGCTGATGGTCATTCCAATTGGGATCGTTTTTGCCAACTGGAGCATTGAAGCTGTCGCGTTTCTTACTGTGGCAGCCATAAATACAACAGATTATTGCTCTCGTAGAGTTTCATACAATTGCTCTTTGAGTGTTTCTGCTTGCCACAGGCTTACGGTCCTCTAGTATTCACGATGGTCAACAAGGGCTCGAAAAATTGGTGGTGGAACGCTAGGACAATGCAACAGCCTTAAAAAAGAATTCCCGACAGGATACGGGACACTCTAAGGCAGTGGTTCTCAGCCATGAACGTGCCGAGGACCCCTTCCGGGCTTGCAAAAGTGATGGGGGACCTCACGAGAGTTGCGTAGCCAGAAATATTTGGAAAGGGGGGGGGGGGGGGGGGGGGGGGGGGGGGGGGGGGGGGGTATATGTTACCGGTAAATAAAAAACACTAAGAAGAAAGAGAGCCTGTCCAAAACATTGTCTCAGTCCCTCTTGATCCTTGTCATTTTTATTTTCGCTTTTACACATTAACATTATTCGGCGTGTACATATGAAAAACACTGAAAGTGGGGGAGATGCAGCGGTTAGGAAATTTCGGGGGCGGTTCTTACACCGATCACGTCTACCCCCCCCCGCCCCCCACCTCGGCCTTGCTTTTCCCGTGCCCCCCGACTAACTAATGCTGACTGTGTCATAATGTCAAACAATTTGCACCAACATTCTTATTCAATGCCAGCCTGTTATGTCTAACTTTTATCCTTGTTCACGTAATATTGCCGAACAATTCGCTCGTGCAGCCAAGAGTCACCAAGCCTTTTGCGTGTCTGGCTTTTACACATCGTTTTCATGTCTTGCAAAAAAAAAGTTAAAACATGGGCTACGCGGGGAAATTAAACGTACGAGTCATGCAGTGAAGCCACCTTTTCGCATTTCCAGCGAGGTTTAGCAAAAAGAGGAAATGAATGGGGTGGGAGGCTTCCGGGAGAGCGTCGGGGAAGGCTTCGCGGACCCTCGAAATGCCCTCGCGGACCCCCTTGGGTCCGCGGACCCCCATTTGAGAACCACTGCTCTAAGGCAACTCACGGGCTCTACAAGTTAACGCACAGTCAACGCAATGGACTACATACACCAGGCAATTGTTAACCCACAGAACTAGAAAGTTGTCTGTGGCTTTCCACAAAACAAAAGAACTTTGCTGTCAGCAGTCTCCCAGCTCCATAATCCCACTTGTGCTCAAGATAGTTCTGAGTGTATTGATATTTCACGCCAACAGAGCTGACAACTTTTTGCGTGAATGTTGTCTCTTGGCAGCCTGCTGTTCTCATGTCAAGGCACAGCGGATAGAGAAATCAGTGTAAATGACTTTACATGTGTTGTTACAACCTAAGGCCTGACATGCCATTATCCTGGCGGTGGGCCATTGTTGTTAGATACAAAAAGTAGAGTTCATCTGGCACGTAAAGTGAATTCCTATAACCTACCTAGGTACACACCTAAGCCATGTGTGCAGCAGTGCTTGCAAGCTTGCTGTATCAAAAGGCAGGACACTGATTAATGTTAAAACAAAATTGTAGTTTTACTGTTAAAACAAAATTGTCAGATTGTGAACAAGGGATCCGTACGGATCGCGAAACGTCAATTTTGTTTTAACATTGGTCAGTGTCCTGCCTTCTTATACAAATGCCTTTACCTGACCAGATGGTATCCGTCAAACTCTCGACTAAGCCTGCTGTACAAACGCATGAATGTGCAATGGGATTCTAAGCCTGATCATGAAACAGACAATAGCTGACAACACCCAGGGCAGTGGCAAGGTTCGATTCATTTAGAAAGCCAACTGTTTTGAATATCGCAACAGATCAAATATTTAGGCGAGCCGCCGTGAAATTGCATTGCGAGAATTTATCACACATTAAGAATGCATGCTTACACTGCCAAGACAATTTACAATGCTGAATTTCTGCGTTGCACATGGCGTGTGCGTATTTGAGTGTCTTTATGAAACCCCGTCAAGGACGAAGCAAACCCAGAATGCAGCGTTGCCTACCATCCCTTGTGCACCACACCTTTTGGCCTGTTTCGAATAAAGCCATGCATTATATGTTTTGCCACGGCACCACAGGGTGTGCTAAAGATAACCGCAAATCCCCCTGTACACCTGAGTGCTACTACGAATATAATAGCCGAGCCACAGGTCAGTCACACCATAGACTGAAGAAAGTGGTACAGATAAACACAAAATCAAATTGTGCAGCCATAAGGCAAACCCTACTGGATGCCGGAAAACTACTCGTGGGGGTAGACTTTTCATGGGGCCTCCTACGATTGGCTGTCCGGGCTGTTTTTTCTGACATTTTTGCGTGCGCAGTCACAGGAAGTTTTCTGACACCCACTAGGATTTGCCTCCACATGTGCTTCTCCTTTGGCAGGCCCAACTACAATTCGCCGAAGGTTTCCACGCGAGATTATTATTACTAGGCTGAGCCTCTGTATGTCAGTGCTTCAAAGGGATCTGCGATCTTTCCACTGACCTCTTGGTAGTTGTACTCGGTGTGGAACTTGGGCAGCAGTGCCGACAGGATGCTGTCCAGGGAGAAGGTGGTCTCCTTGAACCTGCAACAAGCACCACCCGGCTTTGAGATTGGGCCCTTTCTTCTCTGTTTTGAACAACGGCTCAAAAGGCCATCCAAGTTTCCATGAAAGCTGCTCACAGGCCGTAGATGTCATCCCAGTGGCTTTTGAGGAAGTGCCAGGCAAGCAGTTGCCCCGCGTCGTTGTTGGCCACGACGCCGATGACCGTGTGCGTGTCCTGGGCACGCACCTTGTCCGGCTGCAGCGAGAACTGCAGGTACCTGTGGCAAAGACGCGAAGCAGGTCACGTTAGCGCCGGAGCCGTCTTCAGTTGACGCAACCAGGTTTGCAGTGATGCTCCATTAGAGCAGGTCTGCTTGTACCTTACGGCGCTGCATTGGGCGAGTTGCTTCACCATGCTAAAGGTAACACACTCGTGCCATACGCAAGGGGACAAGTAGGCCTTTGTATTAGCACTTGAAAGTTGTCTCGTTGATTTAGGTTCCCTTCAAGCTATGGTTACCTACTGCGTATTACCAATTATTGTGAAAGTGTTAGCTGTTCCGGGCACGCCTATCCTGTTCCCATCCAATATCTACAAAGACATCCCCAATAGCTGCTCTGCCCAAACGGCACTTTTTTTGATATTCGCAACTGCCTGATATTCGAAAGGTACCCACCATCAGGTAAGTGGTGAAGGCAAGCACAAGCATTAGGCATAACCCATCTGGGTGAAACATCCACTGCTCCTGTGGAAGCACCATGGCCTCCATCTACTTAGGCACGCAGGTTGCACCAGTCATCAGTCCATCAAACAGAAGAATTGCTCTACACAGATAATGATGTCGTTGACAACCCTCCGGCAACAGCATAGGATGGGTGTAGTAATTGCAGGAAAATGTCATGTCAATAAACAAAAGAGGCATGTTTAGCTGTCAAGTGAAGGATGTAGGCAAGATAAAGGCACCAAAGTATGCTTGTGTTTAAAATGTGTCTTAGAAGGCAGTCGTGTATTACACACTATACATAGGGACTGCACATGGAACAGCACTTTTTAAAACTATCGGCGGTCTTTAAAGAATGATGCAAGTGGCGAATAATGTGCTGCATGGCCATTCACAACGAGTGCAGGCCGAAACATTTATAATGCTTCAATGCACGCCCATTCATTGCTCACATCAGACAATGGCACCAGCCAATAGTCAATGGAGTGACTTCCAAGAGCCACATGTGGCTCGTCTTTAGGAAAGGCGGGAACTGTGGCAACCACTAAGTTTTTTTTTACTCTCAGGATCATCAGCAGTGAAAACTTCATTGTGAATTATTATTTGTATATTCATAACCAAGGACAATCTCTTGCAACTTTGCCAACAACAAAGCAAAATTCACACACATCACATGCCACCACTCTGGTTTGACATCAAATGCTGCGATTTGTCTTTACAAAGGCCAAACTGCCACTTTAGTCCAAGCTAATCTTTGTGTAAACACAATCAAGCTAAAAAAATCAACTTTTTTTGGTTGCCAGTTATTATAAAACCGATTTTTTAGGAAATCTGCTAGTGACTGTACATCAGAGTAAGGCGAATTGGTGGTTACAACGGCCAGACACCTGTACTACGCAGCTTTGATTCCTTGGGCAAACAGCTCCCACAGAACTGAAACACAACTACCAGCACAAAAAATGGGCAAGAAAGAAGGGATAGCGCAGGCTATCAATGCCCCTGTCCTTTCCAGCAGTAGCAATACTTGCACCAGCACGTGCAAAGGGCTCGTTCCTCTGCACAAACAATTAAGGCACTCACTGCTGCAGCTGCCAGCGGTTGTTGGAAGCCCCCAGTGCCTGGAGCAGCAGGGCCTTCTCGGAGGGCACCTGGGAGCCCAGGTAGCGCTGCCAGCAGTGCAGCCACTCGCGCCGACCACCCTGTCGCACACCCGCCCGGTACACCACATCCTGAAGGTTGGCCCCCAGCCTGCACCACAAGACCAAGACAAGCCGCCACGCGCACTCCGCAAGTTTGGCCAAGAAGCGAGCAGAACAGCTTTGCAAGGTGGCAAAGGCTGCGAGCAACATTACAAAACTTTCCGTTCCGTCTTTCAAGGGCTGCATTTTTGCATCTAGAAAAATCACGTGAAATGTTACCTACAGGCCAGCTGCTCAGCAGCAAATGGGGAAATGAGAGCTACAGTGTCACACAGCACCTGCGGCGAATCACGTAGCCACTATCCTTTCCAGTGCCCACCTGAGCTGCCCACGCATCCAGAGGCCGAAAAGGCGGCTGGCTTCCCGCAGCACTTGCTCGTCACCCAGGTCGAGGGCAGCGTGCAGCAGCTCGGCTCGCAGCTTCCTGGGGTAGAACGAGAGCAGAGACGCTTGCGGCAAAACGGGGGGCTGGGCAGATCAGGAGTGGATGGCTTGAAAGGAATGAGGGTGTTTGAAAAGCCTGTTCGTTTAGGCGCACCTTCATAGCACTGTCTGCTTATTCCACTGAAACACTCCTATGCCTCTCTACAACTACTAATACAGCTACAGCGTTGTTTCCGTGGCGTCGGGGTAGTCTCAGGTTTTCATGCAAGTGGCCTGGGTTCGAGCCTTAGTAATTCTACTATTATCCCCTAACTTTTCTTTTTACTTTTAAATTTTATGTCTTTAATGCCTGTGGTACAAATGGGGCATCAGCTATTTTTTGTTATTGCGGGATGTTCTTTTAGGTAAATTCTATGCGTTTCTTATAAAATAATGGTGGTTTAGTATCCTTTAGGTTAATTTAATCCCCCAGCATGTTTAATTAGCTTTCTGATCCTTCTAGTATGACGTGACGAAGACACGCATGTTGAGTGTGTCTAAGCAAACAAGTTTGCAAACACACGAAAGGAACAAGCACCTGCCATGCCCACAGATGATGGGTTTAACACTAGAGTGAACAAACAGACACACAGTGCATGCAGTGTCGATTCGCAGCCAAGGTGCTAATCAGGCTTTCCCCTCTATTGTAGCTCAGTACTAAACTTGCAAAAATTCAGACCTACGTTTATTACAGGCTCTCAATCGCGTGGCAGTCATTCTGATGTAAATTACACAAAAACAACTGAGCATTTTGGAGACTGGACGCTAAAAACTTCAGTGGTTGGAGCAAACCAAAAATTATGTGCAACTGTTCTTGAGACCAATTTTTTGCAAACTGCAGGTGATTTGTGAAACTTTCAGATATGGAGCAAATTTTCATGAGAAATACATTCTTTTTGCAGCAGTCTGGGTGCATGGATGACAGGAGGACAGGCGCTTTTGCAGCTCGAATGTGGAGGGCCATAAACGTAAAAAATGAGACTGCCCGACTGTGCCAACCACAGAATATCACGCGAAAGCACATTTTTTTGCATTAAATCTTTTGACAAGGTAAAGGTTTTGGATATGAGCGATTTGAAATTTTTGCTCATGCCCCACTAAAACTGTGGGTGGAAGTGTCTGTAAAAACGTGCTGCGCACATCACATCCAACAAGACACCCTGCCGGGTGGAATAGTCAGTAGGGCATCGGCTTCGCAACTGCGACAACTTAGGTTCAGTGCTGGTCCCAGCAGCGATTTTTTTTTTTCCCCCAGTAGCTGAAGAGTCTGCATGCAGACAGAGGCGAAATCCATGTTGGTAGGGTACAAGTGCTTTTGCACTGATAATATTCAAGTGACCACAGGGGCACAAAACCCCTTACTCTTTTTGCTTTACTTTCCAATCTTACGTGCTTACAATGCCTGCGGTACAAATGTGGCATGCTGGAGAGCAACCGGACCAGCCCAATTGCAAGGTGATGCTAGGAGACACAGACCGGTCCAGGTGAGAGCCAGTGTCCTCCCATCCCAGGTCACGCAGCGCAGGCTGCAGCAGCGAAAGCAGGTGCTCCTGAAACAGCACGGTGCAATGGACAGCTCTTTCCATTGTGGCTGGCAGTGGTGGCTGAGCAAACTCCCTTTTCACTAGCACTACACACAGCCGAAAGCAAGCAATGACTGGGTGTAACTAAGGTCATTCCGTTCCACAATTGCAGATGGTTACGAAAAAATGGTGCCCTCATTTCAGCTGCAACAGTTTACTATGGCCCTGAAGCACATACTTTACTAAGTATGTGCTATTGTTCTTCAGGTCAGACCCCGGTGCATAATCGTTTGCGCTGGCCATGGCCTACTCTGGCCACTGAGCCATTTGAAAGGCTGGTGTTGTTTGTTGTTGCCTTATCTGTACGGACTTTTTAGCCACAAGTGAGCCTGACCTATGGTAGTACACTAGAATCATCATGATACGACCGTGGCTGACACGAATTTAGTGATGATACAAATTCAAAAAACTTCCCTACTGATGTGCATTGTGCCCAAAACTTCTGCCGTGCACAAAGGCCTCAGAAAGAATGAAAGAATGAATTACAACATTTACTGAAAGGTGAACAGGTCAACTGACTGACACATGCTAGCTGTTGGCCTCTCCTAATACGTATTAGGCAGTTTTTTTTTTTTTTTGCTCCCATTCCAGTCTCCATTCACACTTCAAACAAATATTTTTTGCCACTACATTATCTTACTTGGGAGAACATGTCAAAAGCAAAGAGGTTGGTGGAAAAGGGTGTTGGTGCACTTTTTTTTTCACTGGCTGCTCCTAACACTACCAGACTAAGCAGACTACAGCTCGAACTAAATTTTTGGCAAGTGGGCCTAATTTGTAAAACAGGCATTAAAAAATCACTGATGATTACTATACTCCTTGATGCAACATTTGTGCGTAGCACGAACTGCAGTCTTCTTGGTCATGGCGCATACTTGCTGCATCTTAGGAAGTGATCACATGATCAGCGAATGCACGGCGGCACTTGCTACTCTGCCATTATCTCACAGTGCGTCATTGTCGCTGAGCATGTTGCATGTAAATCGTGTTTGAACCTCCCGCACAAATGTCGCGTAGTTCGGACGAGCCACGCAGCAAGGACAATGCCGAAGGACCACATGCAGCATGCAGCGGGTGCTGGGCTTCTGCTCCGCTGTGTAGCCCTCCCCCTTACACTTTCGCCACACTTTCCTGCTCCATTTTAGTGCGCATATGTCACATGGTTTGGTTCAGCCATGCAGTGTGGAGGACGCCGAAGGACCGTGTGCAGCATGCAGGCGTGCTGGCCTTCTGCTCGGCCACACCCCCCTCTTCCTCACACTTTCGCCACACTTTCCTCCGCTTTCTGCCTTCGCTCACTCAGTGACAACGCCGTCACTATCGCCAAACCACTGTAGTGGACGCCAAATGCTGCTCACTAAAAGAGGATCTCCTTCTAATATGAAGCAAATGGCCGCAAAACAACAAGTCACTCGAGCTCAGACACACAACCAGGGGGGAGTGGGCGTGGGAGAAGTGCGTGCCTGCAGCAGGGGCAGCCAGTCGGAGTTGGAGCCCATGCGCCGCAGGTCGAGCAGGTGGGGCAGTGCTGTGGCCCAGGGCCCAAAGTCTCGCTCCTTGCTCAGGTAGCTGGCCAGCTCCAGGGCCACTGACAGGTTCAGCTCCCCTGCCCTGCGTGGCCATGGCCGTTACTACTGCAGGACTGCTGCGGGGGATCACGCCGAGCAGACCTGGTCAGCGTGAAGGCGTCGTCCAGCAGGCTGGCCCTGTCCGCTGGTGACAGCACCTGCACACGGCGGTGGTCAGGGGGAGGGGCTCGGGGGCACCCCTCCTTCCCTGTGGCCAACCTTGTGGTCCCGCTGTAGCTGGGCTGTCAGGGCGATCCAGTTGGAGGGCTCGTAGTTCACCCGGTAGAAGCCCGTCTGGTTCACGTTGGCCTTGATCCACGCTGGCTGCTTGCCCAGGGGCACGTCCACTGGGCCACACAATGAACACCCACCACCACTCAACTCGCTCAGTAGGACTCCTCTAGGAGCCGCTCTGGCTCGTCATACACATGATCGGTCAGCTTCATTACACGCCCCAGCTCACCTGGGTGCAGGTGGGAGGAGGCAGTTTGGCTCCCTGAATTTTGTTTTCTACCACCCCACCCACCAGTTAGGGAGAAACTTTGAAAGCCGCATTGGCTACCTAGCTTTGGATGACATACGAATGAAAGCTGATGTTCTCAATTCCCCAATTTTCGCACCCCCATACAAATATTTGCTAAACAGGTTCATCTTTAAGGAAAATTCTGTCGAACATCTGTGGGCTTCATACCATAAACTTGAGTGGAAGAGATGAGGAAAAATTTTTCTGACCTCCTGCTTGTTTCCTTGAGCCCCAAACAGGAATTACCACTATCCCTCACTGTTTTAAATCCGTGTGCCAGAATGACGCCAGCCAGAGTGACTTTTGGGTTGGTTTCCAACACTCAGATACACACCTCTTGGTGCTTGCTCGTTTTCAAGCCTGCCTTAGAGCCTGCGACTCCCACAAAGAGTGCGAGTTTTAAGGTGAGGTTCTAAGCCACGCAGCATAAGCTTGCTTATGCGCAGCCATCAGCATGACTAGTGCTCATAGTCATCTTTCAAATTTGTCAAAGCCACAGAGCAGCGACACCTTGAGTCATCTAGTAGCACGCTCTGGATATGTGTGCAGTCTTTTCAACATCGGCAAAAAAAAAAAGAAAGGCATGCAATATTCCCAGTAATATTATTATCACATTTTAATTTGTCCTATATACTCAAACAAGGCGTTTTCATCAAAAATTCCTCCAAGAAATTACATTTTTTTCACATTACTTTTTGCGAATTGTGGCTGCTTTGGGGTACAGGCAGAGGGTTTAGGCAGCTGCTTTGTTTAACTGCGCTGAAGATTGGTGGTGCTTTGTGCCTTTGGCAAAACAGAGATGCGTGCTTTCAGTCAAAACTAACACACAACCAATTTACTTGCCAGCACATAGCACCAGTTCACTTAGTTGTATCCTAGGCTATGGCGACATGTCATGTGCATAAAAACTGGTTTAACAAGCCAAAACTACATTTGAGCTGCAATGAGGCAGCCCAGGCCGTGAGGAGGGCTGTAAATAAATTTAAACCAACTGGGGCTCTTAAGTGTGAGCCAACATCTCGTGCCCACTGGCATCCTTGTTTTTCACATCTATTCGTGTCACGAAATGCATCCTGTGCAATTGAGAACTGAACACGTGACCTTGTGTTTAGCACAGTGTTGCGATGGAGAATATTCAAACCAGAAGCGTGTACAAACCACTGGTACTCATTAGCGAATCTCGAGTGCACCAAACTATTTCCCAAATTCCCGCTTGGAATAACTCAAAGCCAGGGGTTGCGTGTGCGTTAAATATTGTAACTTGGTTTTGCTTCATCAATGAAATGTGAGAAAATGCCAATTTTCTTTAGGGTAACTTCCGGGTCACATAATTTACACTAGGAATTTGTCTCTCAGCAATGCTTTCGCGTCCGCACACAGACACACATGCACACACGGACAGAACAACACTCTCAGCCATGAAGATAAGTGTGATCAGGATTGCCAGCGGCACTCACAGTCTGTGCGGTTCATCCACATCAGGCGCTGCTGACCGTCATCCGTGATTACGGTGAGCGGCACATGCCACCGTGCCACGTCAGTCATAACGTCATTCGGCAGAAGCTGGAAGCGCCTTTGTGTGGCGTGCAACCGGCCGTCCGCATCCAGCGTGAGTCGAATCAGCGGGAAACCCTTCTGCCGCGTCCACGTCTCCATGACTTCGGACACGCCCACCTGTCCAGAGGTCACCTGACACACACGAACAGAGTAGAGTTATTCACTTCCAAGCAAACAAAGCAGCTCACCAACATCAGCCGAACCAGTGAAGGGGGCTTTGCACGCCTACAGTGATAAACCTCAAGTTTTTTAAAAAGAAGGAACCCAATTGGCCCAGAACAGTGTCAACACTGAAGCAGTAACTGCTCTTATGTCCATGTTTGCAAAATATGAGCTCCCTGCATAGTTGCAGACAAAATTTTCTCTTTAACTGCAGAGCTGTTTAGGCCAAGCTTCGTCTGTCCGTCGCACCAAAAAACCCTGAAGCCTCAAAAAAAATATGTGGCTAGGGAGGTCCTGGGAATCGAACCCGGGACCTTTAGGCCGTGAAACTGGCAACCTAACCACTGGGCCACCGCAAAGGCCCGAGGGGTACGGGGTTAGAAGTGCCGGGGAACAATAACTCAGATTTGTGATGGAGAATGATTTATCTTATTTTCTAATGATTGTACAACGCCGTATGGCTGTAGCTTGTATTTATGGTTTTTCCTTTTGTTCCAGCTAATTACTGGTTACACTGCGTCTTGTTGTATTTTTGTCCGTATTTTCGTATTATGTTGTCTTGCCCCCTAATTCCCTATGTAATACCGTCGTGTAAAGGGCCTTTAGGGATACTCTGAATAAATGTTTACACCAACTGCCTGGAAAGCCAACAAGCATTGGGTGCTCAGGCAGACCAGAGAAAAAACTATGTAAAACAGAAGTGAATAAAGTTGAATGAATGAATGAATGAAATAACGTGCAGCCAATTGAAAAGAAAAAAAAACAACACTTCCGGTGGTCGGAATCAAACCTGGGTCCCTCGCAATATGAAACCGGCGTCTACCCAATTGAGCTATCATCGCATTCCGGGCGCACAGCATTTCCTTTGGGTTCATAGCGTGGGCGTTGGCTTTGGACTTGGCTGCGGGTTCTAGCGTGTGCTAATGCGGTCCACTTTGGGAGAGATGTGAAAAGCTGAAGATGAAACGATCCAGGCCTGCCAGTCATGGAGAACTACCAGCGGCAGGTTTGGAAATAAATGTGAGGTGCAACAGCAGGGTATCCGACGAAGCGAGGGGGGCCACCTGCTCTGCTGCTTCTCCAGCCTTACACCACTACTGCAAGCTGAACCAATTTTTTTTTTCGTAGTGCTTTTTGTTTTCTTTGGATCCTTGAGATAACACTTGACGGGGTGCATACCTGGCTCTTTCTGAGCCTGTTTATACCCGCCCTAAATGTTTACTAACATGAAAAAGAAAAAATAAACTGCTTCAATTTAGTGCTTGTTTCAGCAAAAACGATGTACGGGCTTACTCAGTTGGCACCTCACTGGTGGCATACTTAACAAGTCCTATGTTTCGGCCGCTACCTCAAGATATAGCTTGTCATTACTGAGCAGTTTATCTGTCACTAGTGCATTCTACTGTCAGACAACTTACAACATTAGCCACTCATTAATGCTATCCCTCCTTCATTGAGTGAAAGGCAGCGTTCTTTGTGAAGCTCAGACTGAAATAATATGATGGCGCAGTTGAAAACGCACAAAGGGGCACACACATTGGTGAAGGTGTCCCACAGGTCCGCTGTGTCGGCGCTCTGGAAGCGGTGAGCGTTGAGGTACTGGGTGAGGCCTTGCCGCAGCTGTTCTCTGCCCAGGAAGTTTTCCAGCATGGCCACTATGGCGGCACCCTGGACACATGAAGGGTGGTCACAGCTCCGACTCAAATCATGAGAGGACTAGCTGAGCGACTTTTGTAGAAACAAGCTGTCCACGGCACTTTCTCAAGCCTTTTCCGCTACATGTGCAACTATAAGAAGCAAGGAATGCGACCTTATGTTTTTTCAACTAGAGCGAATATGGTTCAGTGCTACTATAACCAGCACATGCAGGTAAACATAAAATGGTTATGTCTTGTGCTCAAGACAAAATTCCATAAGGGGTAAAAAAAGAAAAGAAAACCTATGGCTGAAACAAGTTGCGGGCGGTGTTACACAAACATTTGAACCCCAGAATCATATTTTCCTTCATCTGACCCAAACTTTTGCTTTTACAGTATGGGCTCACTTCACCAAAATCAGTCAGGTGCATTCCCCACTTTCAGAAATGTGTGACTGACTAAAATCATCAAACCAATCAAAATTAAGTGCTCGTTCAACCACGAATGTTCAGGAAATAGACAGTGGCACCACCCTCACTGAATACTGCTCCTTCACTGGCAGTGTTAGACTACTCAGACACTCCTGGTGCAAACTTTACCACTATAAATCCTGTTCTAACCTAAACCCATGTTTGTGGCCACACATTACTGAGGACATTCTTTCAGTAGGGTATTCCAAACTGCGAAATGAGTGCTTTTGCGAGTACTCCACAAAAGTGTTCCACCCAGCTAGCGGGCGAGAGGCGAGTGAGCACCTTGTTGTAGGAGATGGAGTCAAAGAGGGCGTCGATGTCGGCGGGGTCGCGCACGCTGGCGGACACCGGGTGGCTCGTGTCCAGGGCGTCCAGCTCGAGCGCTGGCTGGGTGGTGGTGAAGGGAAAGAGCTCGGCAGGCCGCCAGTCGGGCTGCAGATGCTGCAGACACACGGGCTCCAGGAAGGTGGCTAGGCCTTCATTGAGCCACAGGTCGTCCCACCACCGCATGGTCACCAGGTTGCCGAACCACTGGTGGGCGATCTCGTGTGCCACTGTGGATGCAATGCGCTCCTGGCCGCGCACGGGCGTCGCCGCCTCGTCGTACAGCAGTGAGCTCATGCGGAACGTGATCAGGCCCCAGTTCTCCATGGCCCCCGGGCCAAAGTCGGGAACCCCCACCAGGTCTGCACAACGCCCACCCCCACCCTTCAACAATCACTCTACTGCGAGGGTAGCCGCTTTGAGATGGGCAGACATTGGTTCGAACCTGGAAAATGCCAACTTTTTTTTTTTTTTTTTTTTTGCAGCATGCAGAATTTGACAAGTTTTGTTAGCAGATTTTTTGCAGTGGGGTTATTTCTGCAATTATCACCCGATCGACACGCAGTACTTCTACTGTGTTCAGTTAGGTATAAGATAGGTTGTTTTCAGTGTAGTTGGGCTGCGTCTGGTCGGGTCGGGCTAGGCTAGGCTAGGCTAGGCTAGGTTAGGACAGCTTATGTAAGGTAAGGTGAGGTTTTAAATTAGGTTTAGGTTAGGTTTCTACAAAAGCCTACCAGGCTTTATGGGAAGTGCCGTGAGTCATTTTCAACAGCTATTCTCACGGTTGCCATGAGAATAGACACTGCCTAAATAATATGTGCATTTATGTGGCTGCACTGCCCCCTTTGGCAAAGCTGCACACGGCCTTCAAAAAGTACACCGATGAAACCTCAGTTACAGATTGCCTGAAGCAAAATTAAGCTACGCAAACAATCACTGAAATGCGCAATCACATCGCACAATTTTAAAATCATGCATCATAACCGCACTTCATTGGTGTCCCCAAGTAATGACTGCAGTGTCCCTAAGTAGGAAATGTAGTGTCCCTAAGTAGTGACTGCGCACCGAAGTGACAGCACCCTGGTGGCTGCACTTGACACTGTTTAGCCGGTCTTGCAGTACACCAGTAGAGACTACAGCGTCAAAAGCTTTCATCCCAAAAATAACATGGCTAAGGGACTCACACAGCAGACTACCCAAATTTCTAGGGACTATTGTAATGGACATTAAGGTTTCAGTGGCTATAACACATGCACCCCTGCCCGTTGAGCACCAAAAGTAGCCATCCCAGGTGAAAAAAACAATTGGAGGACCATTTGGACCTGTCGAAAACACAACTGATTCAAATGGAACCATTTGAAAATGCAAATGGTTCCATTTGGCCCAATTGTGTTTTCAACAGGTTTCGCCACCAATTGTTTTTTTCACCTGGGATGTGGCAGGACTGGAGCACATTGAAGCCAAAAACACGTATAACACGTGGGCACGCATCTGCACGAATGCGTGGACAAGGAGAAAAGAGGGCTCACCTAGCTTGCTCATGGGGTACGGGATGCTGAAGAAGTCGCTGAAGAACTGCAACGAGCGCTTCATCACGTCCAGGGCAAAGCTTCCCTGAGCACGCTGCTCGCTTGGCACCAGCACTCGTAGCTGCAGCACCGTGGGGAAACACCAGCATGTGTCGGTGGCAAATAAAATCACACCGCGGGTGTGGTGCATTGAAGAAATGCCTGGTCTGTTGTGAGCTGCACCACAGTGGAGGGCTACACACAATCTGGGGTTCTCAAAAATGGGTCACCAGATCCCAAGCAGTGTGCGAAGTCATTTCATGAGAGTCTGGCAAAGTCTGTTGCAAAACACTTGCTACCGTGCCTAGGCGGCAGTGCAAAAAGGCTGCTTTGCCGCATCGCGTGCACGGCTGTTTTCTGGCTTCCCCACATAGCTTGCACCCTTATACTGCTCTTTTTGCATCACAGCAAAGCCGTGCAAACAAGCCAGTTGCACAAAAAGGTGTCCAACATGTATGCCACGGGTATACAGCTGACCTCCCCTGAAAAGGGAAATTGCTGGGACATTACATTATTGTAAACATCCACCATTCCCTTAGGGTCAGCCCTGACTTCTCAGGAGAGGGCTCTTGAGACCTGCTGGCCTAGAGAAGTGGACGGGTGAGGATCAAGAGAAGAGTGGAGGGGGGAAGCTGTGAGCAGCCAACACTGCCTGTAGAGGTCACTCGTTATCAAGCAGGAGCATAGAGATGCCTGAGGCATGTTTGCTGGAGTGCGCCAAACCACAGATGAGCGGCTAATCTGTGTGTCATAAGGACCCTAGACATGGTAGTGCAGAATCGCCACCTTGGTAAGGCTGTACATGTACAAACCGCGTCAATCGTTTTGTACCGTTTCCATGAAGTGGTACAGCCCAGCAGGCAGCACCCAAGCTCGAGAGCAGGAAAGGGTGGGAGAGAGCCACAGGAAAGTGGCCAGCCTCGGGTACCACGACAGGTGACCCACCTGGAGCGACCCGAGCTGGTCGGTGAGGAGCCCCTGGTAGTCGCAGACCACGAAGGCCACCAGGTAGGTGCTCATGCGCAGGGAGCGCTCAAAGCGGCTCTCCACCAGGCCCTCGTTGCCGTAGGGCTGCAGCCCCTGGCGGCGCGTGTTGGCGTAGGCCGTGTGGCCCGGCTCATGCACCAGGCGCAGCGCAAAGGTGGCCTTCAGCCCGGGCTCATCCAAGCATGGGAAGGCCCGGCGGGCCGAGGTGGGCTCGAACTGGGTGGCCGCCAGCCACCGCGTCTCGTTGGCCGCTGTCACGTATGAGCTCAGGTACAGTCCCACCAGGTCCCGGTCCAGCACGCCCGCAAAAGACAGCGACAGCCACACCCGGCTGCCCGCCCGCACGGGCGCGTCCAGCGACACGTACACCTGCGCAGCACACGTACCAAGAGAGAGAAACTCTTTATGAAAGAGGAAAACGCAGAGAGGTTTCCCGACATCAGTTCGCTGGCATGCTACTTTGCGGGGAAAGGAGGAGAGGGAAAAAGGTGGTAGGTGTAGTGAAGGAGAGGAGAGTAGTAAAAGAGAAAAAAAAAATAAATAAATAAAATACGGTCCTTCTTCAGGGCATTGAGTCCAAAGTTTCTTGAAATGAAGGGACGACTACAATTTCGTTGAAACACCAATGTCCTGGAGAAATTTGAATAGTGCGGACAGGGTTTTGGGCTGAGCAAAGAGAGAGGGCCAAGGCCCAAGTACCAATCTCAGTGTCAATGTTAAGTAGCCACAAGCAAGCATACTTGGGCAGCAATGGTAGACACAAACCATGAGTCCTTTCCAGAATTCTTTGGCAACATTGGCCTGCTGAGGTGCTCTACGTGAGCCTTCCGATTTTGGGAGTATAACCAGCTGTTTTGTAGTTCAATTATTAATCTAATACTAGCAGCTAATACTAGCTGCAGATTCCCTGCAATTAAATCTGGCCCGCTATTTTTTCATTAGCTGTTATGGTAAATTAGGTTGCTTGAGGGCCATCCAGAACTCTTAAATGGAAGAGGTTCACTTCTTAAAGTGCCTCTCCTTGAACGGCTAATGCACCTATATGTTCAGACTACCGACGTAACAGCCATATCGTGCGCTATGGACGTAAAAGAACGGTGTTTCACGCATTTCAGTTGGCTGAGACGTGAAATGACGTCATTATTTAAGGATATTACGACTGTTGCGACAATAGTCTGAACCCGGCCTAATCCTTAGACCTAAATGTGAACTCGTCATGAGGATACAAGGCAACACACACACAAACCTGCTTCCAGATTTGCTTCCCTGCCATACCCAAAAAGCCATTGCACCAGGCATCCCATATGACATTCACAACTGGCTCTTCCTTCTCCACCATGATCATTGACGTTCACTGATTGTACCTGATATGAACCAATTAGAGGTAAAAAAATATTACGTACAATAAACTGTTAGTTGCGGTGTTTCATTTATACTTGCATTTCTAAAAGGCCACAAAAAAAAATAGTTCTTAGTAAAATTGCAATATTATAATTGCTTTGGCAAGTGTGCATAAAATTTTATGCATTTGATATCTCTTCTGGGATGAAAATGCCTTGTGCTTAAGCTTGCAAGAACTAAATGTTAGCACACAAACTTATCTTGCGTTGCAAGCCCATCGTTATATAAAAGAACCTTAGTTAAGATGCACTTACAGAGAAGTTGGGTGTATCATAAACTTTCGATATGCATTTCTTACATTCTTCCTACAGCATATTTTTATTAGCAACTAAATGTGGCTGGCCCATGACATGAACACAGCAATGTGCTGAAGAAACTGATTACCAGGATGGCGACAAGTAAAACACTAAATATTTTGAAGCCTTCATGCCAGAAGTCAATCTAAAAGTTAATTCGCAAGTGCTATGTATGCCTGGTGGTTTTTGGCCTTGGCAATGATTGACCAGCCAAATAATGCAAAAATTTTAGCAAGTGATGGAAGAGTATACGTTCTTTCATAGTGTTTTAATGCTGGAATTTTACAACGTCTAGAGCTGTTCTCTATGAGTTTGTTGGCCAGTTTCAGGAAAAGTTGGCACGCACCAGAAACATCTATCTGTATGAGTTTTTTTTATGGTTTTGCAATGTTATCCAGTGAAAGCCTGCAACCTAAAATGCGCAAACAGTTGGTGCTAATTAAAAGAGTTGGTGACTTTGGGGAAAGAAGCAGAACTATGAGCTTGAATTTGTTTTGCAGTGCTTGGTCTTATTATGCCGATTGAGAAAATACTGCAAAACTAGAATAAAACCGACAACAAAATACTGACATCAATGCAGACCCTCTGTAGGGCATTGGTGAACAATGCTGAAAGCAGACGCTTTATATTGGACATAAACTCCCAGCAAATGCTGTTGGTTGTTCAGCCGAAGCTCCTGAATTCACCAGAATTGAAAAATATACCAAATAGAGTGAGCAAATCTCATGGGACCAGCGAAACACTATTGGTTCTGACTGCATCCGACGGTGAATTCCATTGGTTGGCTTGGAGCAGAAATCAAATCCTCCCCAGATCAACGAAATCTGAGCAGAGCAGTCAAACATATGTGAAGTAGCGCAACACAGCTCAATCCAGCTGAATCCGAACTACTATCTTAACAAAGCACGTTTGAATGCTCCAAGCAAGCCAGTTGCTCTGAGACAACCAGTGAAACATGGAGGACTCCGTGTGGACCGAAAATTCTTCCCCAGGTCGACCAGAAGAACCCACCACAAGGTGTTTCGCTGCAGAGGAAGAAAACACTCCATAGCAAAGCAAGCTAACCAGAGATGACCAATGACAAGACAAACCCATCACAGATAAAAAAATTTGCTTTAGATTAACCAGTGTAATTCACCATCAGAATTTCATTCCAATCTTTGTGCTCGTGTCTGTCTGCTAAATGGTGTTATTTGTCCCCCAGCAATAACACAGGACAGGTGCCACCTGCAGTGAGTGAAATTAAATTTGAGCCTGCCACTATAATAGCAGTGCTAAAATTAAAACAGTAGTACAACATAAATAGAACAGCATTTTTTTGGCGAGATGGCCACAAGTCACCACCCCCCAACAAGGGGGATGCCAATCAATTGAAGGGACTCTGCAACGCTTTTTTTAACTTTTTTTGAAATCTTAATTAAATGCTTGCAGAACGTAGTCACCCAACACACCCAGTACTTAGATTAGGTGGTTGCAAAGTACCTCAGCCAAAAATTACTGCTCTATGCCCATCAGATAACTTGTATACTAACTCAAAAGATTTTCTCTCTGTCCTCGTCTTGACGTTCTTTGACCACCCGAGCTATGGTACTAAGGCCATGTAGCGGCTGTTGGTCGGTTTTCCTTCAGTTGCAACAAGGAATGCTTATAGCAACTTTAAACACAAAAACAAAGCATAAACGGAAGGCGTATCTGGTGCGACGAGCAAATCACGCAGGCCAGCCGCAGTGCTTCCAGACGCGAAGATGATGATGATTGTAGAGTTTTAACGTGCCGACGCAACGCAGGCGATGAGGCGCGCCGTAGTGAAGGGCTCCGGATTAATTTTGACCATCTGGGGATCTTTAACATGCGCTGAAATCTCGTACACATGGGCATTTTTGCTTTTCGCTTCCATCAGAAAAGCAGCCGCCGTGGCCGAGAATCGAACCCGCATCCTCGTGCTCGGCAGCACAACGCCTTAGCCACTGAGCCACCGCGGCGGGTTCCAGACGCGAAAGAAAGAGTGAAAGCGTTTATCGAAAGTGTTGCAGTGTCCCTTTAACAATCAACAATCAATCAATCAGTCAATGCTCGCCATCACCTGGTCGTGGCGCTGCAGCAGCTCCCAGCGCACCACCTGTACGGGCTCGGCCCCGTGCAGGGTGACCTGCGTGATGCTCAGGTTCTTGGCGTGCAGCACGAGGAAGTCGGAGGGCCGCACCAGCTGCAGGCTGATGTTGACCAGGCCCCGGCTGGTGGCCATGCTCAGGTTGGGCTGCAGCCACAGCTCGTAGTGCACGGGCTGGGCAAAGTCGGGAAGCCGCACCTGGGGCCACGGGGGAGCTGGGGTCGCCGGGGGCCCAGGTGGAGCCGTGGGCGGATGCTGCTCACCCCCGGCGAGTGCGTGCGGATTTGGCGGGCAGCGGATCATGGGTCGTGCGAGTGCGGCTACCAGGGCGACCACCACAAGCACTGCTAGGGTGCCCGCAGCCAGCAGGAGGGCCCGGCGTCGTGGACAGCTGGCATATGCACGGCCGAGAATCTTGTTGTCTGCGCACACATTGCACCAGTTTTGTGAAGGCAGCACTGCTTGTTTTGTTGTCCTTGATTGGTTGATTATGAGGCTCAACGCGCCAGCGCCATAGTGGAGAGCTCCGGATTAATTTTGACCACTTGGGGATCTTTGACGTGCGCCGAAACCTTGAATGCGCGAGCATTTTCGCTTTTCGCTTCCATCAGAAAAGTGCCAACCGCAACTGGAATCGAACCCACGTCCTTGGGTTTTGTTGTCCTGTCTTAGCAGATAACTGTAGAATTAGCAGAGCTATCTGGCTCTGTTTATGAAGGATATGTGAACTTTTTCATGTGCCTGCTGTGCCAGTAATCTTTGCCAAGGAGCCTATTTTTTCTGTCTTCTCTTAAATTATTTATGACATTTGAAGCAATTTGCATTACAAGTGTACCAAATTAAGAATTTAAAGCTGTTTGTAGTTAGCATTTACCCGTGTTTCGCATACAACTATGGAGTGAGTAGTCTTCATGCGAGTTGGTGGCAGCGACATAACAAAAAGGAAAAAATTCTAACCACATGAAATATGCACGTGAGCGGAATGCTCTAGCCTTTTTGCATATGGCCTGTTTCGAGCAGATGCAGTCGGGAGTCACTAGCAACCTTCTACTCCCCAAAAGAATGCGGGTGCTTGCACATGCTAGGTCTAATCTCAGGGCTCGAGCATCCTCAAAAAAAAAAAAAAAAAAAAACAATGTCCGCAATTTACGCTGCTTGATCAAAGTTTTTAAGTGTCTGAATGTTTTGCTTGACTGGCACGTGCCCCCCACGAGATCCTATCTATAAAGCCGGTCGTGATCCAAACATGCATCCAAATTACGCGCGCGGGAGCTCACAGTAATCTAGTGTCGATTCTCTGTGGATGGGGGAGATTGTAGGATAAAGGGGGCTGCTGTTATTCTACCGCGAGCTGAAAGTGCTGGCATTGCTGGGTGGTTGGTGAAATGATGTTCGCCTAAAAAGTTGATGTCACGCAAAAAGAAGCATGCCCACAGAGTATAAAATGCCCGCGCAGGGGGATTGACGTAGGCTTGACAGACGGCTGAAGACTGGTTGAAAAACATTTAATAAAATAGCAATTGAAATTAATCAATTCATTGTCACTCTCCCCCAACCGTGTACCAGTGCAGGCCAGGGGAAGGGCATGCTGAGGCCGACCTCCCTGTTCTGTGGCCGACCTGTGCTCCAGCAGTGACGCGAAATGAATGCTTGTTCTCACCGGTAAGAAATGCAACATAATCGACGTCTCCCTCCTTCATGGTCTTGCTGTCACCACGAGCGGGCCGCAGCGATGCGAAAGGAGAGAGCAACAAAGATGCAGACACTCGTTTCCGCGACGCGGAGGCGCTGATGCACCAACGCCAAGCTCAGCTACTGTCCGTCCGGTCGCTGAAACAATGCAACGGCGCACGACTGCACATGCTGCATTTAAATTACAGCCAGGGGCCTTGAGCACACGGGAAGGCAAGGGAAGCGCAGTTTGTCCTGGGTGATGAAGAGCCGGAAGATCGATCAAGGGAGGAGCGGAGGAGCAGCGCGAAGGAGAAGAGAGAAAGAGGCCTTTCAGCCATACGGCAAAGCAAAGCGTAAAACAAGGCATAGGGAGTGAAGTTTTCTTTCTTTTGTTTCATACTTGATTTATCGAATTATCGAATGTTAAAAATACCCATTCTGCTCGTAAAGTTTCGCGGTCTCACACTCCATTTGAAAACTCTATGGTTTGAAGCAGGCGTTGAGGCTGACGATCCGAAGCAGACGACATACAAGTCGAGTCTGAATTCACTTTTAAATATAATTTATGATCATTTATTTAGCCAAAAAAAACATAAAAAATAGTGTTAAGGCCAGGTTTAGTCAGAGTATTGACGGAAGATTTAAGGTTCGTGGAGTTTCACTAGAGCACTAGAGTCAGTACGAAGCTGCCACCAAAGCAGAGTCTTGCAAAGGAGTGCATTAAATGTAGCGTTTCTTGTTTTTTGCAGCTGTCAATTTGACTGATACACCGCCTCAGTCCTTGTTACCATAAGAATTGTCTGTTACGATTGCTCTTTTTCTGCGTCATGAAACCCTTCGCTCTATGGTGCTATTTATCCGACTGGACAAACAATTGTTCTCTGACGTCAGCAACATGGCGTCGAGCGGTGCTGGATGTGATCAGCTGTTCGCAACTAAAACCGTAGAAACGAAAGACGATTCCGAAAAGGCGTTGCCATTGAAAAATACTGACGATAGTTACATACTCGTAGACATCTGCGCCAACCTTGTCAACAAAAAGTTCAGCAGGGACCTGGAAGCCGTGGTCCAGCGAGCCAAGGATGCAGGCGTGAAAAAAATGATCGTCCTGGGAACTTCGGTCCATACTACTAAGGAGGCCCTCCGGTTGACGCGCATGTATCCGGGGACTGTGTACTGCACTGCAGGTAAAACGCATGTAGAAGCTAAGCTGTGTCCCACTGACTGCTTATGCGCAGGCATCCACCCGCACGACGCCAAGTCTTGGGATGACGACACGCTGGAGACACTGCGTACAGTCGCGTCCTGCCCAGAATGTGTTGGAATCGGAGAATGCGGTCTGGACTTCAGCAAAAACTTTTCCTCGCCGGAGTGCCAAATTGAAGTGCTTGAGAAGCAGGTAGGTGCATAAAAAAAAGGTGCGATTAGATAACCTGGATAACCGCAGACGTGACATTATCTTTGCTTTTATGTAACATTTTGATGATGCCCTGCTCAAGCTTTAGAAGCGACAAATATGTCCGTAGCAGCTTTCTCTTTTCCCTCATAAATTGTAAAAAAATCTTCCAAAATCATTCCATGATATACCTCTGCACTTACTCTTTGCTTTTATTACTAAACTATGTAGTGCATTACAAAGTGCACCACATTTCCAAGCATTTCTGTAATTAAGCCAAATATGTGGCCTGCACATTTTTGGTGCCACGCATGCTTATCGTAGCATTTCAAAAAAGTTACTTCCTGGCTTATTTTATACTGGAGGATGAAGAAAAATCGCACAGAAAATTTATCATCCCTTCCTAAAGAGAGTTGAGTGACATTTATTTGTCCATAGGTAGGAGTCAGGGAAGGGAAGTCTTGATGAGAGCCCCCCCCCCTCCTCCCTCAGTCGGCAGCCAGGAGTCCTTCCCTGGCGGCGCCCTCAGCCGTCTGGACCAGACGGACCTGCTCTCTCCGGTCCGAGCTGAGCTGTACAATCTCCCACTGCTCAGAGCTTCTAATGTTTATCGTTAATTTCTGACCTTTATTCTTTTGACTTCTGTATCCCTTGTTGCGGCAAGCCCAGTCCTTATGTTGCAGGCTCGCCCTGTTTCCACACTGTTTGCATGCGCTGGAGTATTGTGCCGGGTAGCAGTGGTTGTGCAACACCAGGTTGGGGAAGGTGTTTGCTTGGAGGAGGCGCCAAGCCACTGCCTGCCGTCTGGACAGAGTTTTGCCTGCTGCAGGATATTCAGCCCTTCCCAGCCTGTAGTGATTTAAGACATCCCGGTAGGTGACCAGTCTGTCCTTGCCCGACCGGCGGAGCAATAGTGCATCGAGGGTGTTGGTGACATCGGCCCGGTCGATGAAGCCTCGAGTCGCGTCATGTGCCTTCTTATTCTCCGGGAAGCCAGAATGAGCTGGCCCAGACGATAAGTGTCCCCTCGAGTAATCTAAAGGTGCATCCAACCTTTGCAGAAGATGCACCCAATCAATTGTCAAACCTTCAAAAGCCCTAATTGGAAATGAAGAACGAACCCATGCGACCATTTTTCGCGCACTAAGTAAATGCATCTACGAACGATCTGAATGTATTCCGATTTGTCTTATCTAGAACCGTTCCTTTTTCGAGATTTTCAAATAACCGTTTTGACACGATGGAAGCCCGGTTTCACGTACGCGCCATGTGTCCAAAGATCTTATCAGGGCTCTTCAATCGACCAATCGTTCTATGGGGAAATGAATTAGTTTTTTGATAGGACGCCATCGGTCCCACTAAAAAAAGCTTTCAGTTTAAAAAGTTCTTTAAAAAGGATCATTGCACTATGAACCGCACAAAGGATTCAAACAAGCTAAACTTAGTAATATAGATTAATGAAATCCTGTCCTCCAGGTACAGGTGTGTGCTTCCTGTCGTAGACCTGTGCACCGCTAATTTTAAGAACTTCTGGCTCCACTTTGGGCACAAATTGACAACGATGCACCTGTAGTGAACAGTTCAAAGAATGACAAGGGCTGTAGCAAGCAACGCTGCCACCATTCCACAGATAGCACTGGCGTGTGAACTGCGCAAGCCTCTGGTGCTTCGTGAGCGGGCTGCGTTCGAGGCCATGATGGGCGTGCTGGAGCGGCACGAGGGCCGGCTGCCTGCGAGCCTGGTGCTGCACTGCTTTGCGGGCACGGCCGACCAGGCGGCGGCGTACGTGGCGCGTGGCTGCCACCTGGGCGTGTGCGGCCAGCTCTGGAAGGACCTGCCAGTGCTGCGGGCACTGCCCGTCGACCGGCTGCTGCTCGAGAGCGACAGCCCCTTCCTGTGGCCCAACACGCGCTCGCTGCCGGCTCCCCTGCGCGGCACGCTACAGCCCCGGGCGGTGCAGCTGCTCGAGCGCTACTGCTCCTTCCAGCGCAATGAGCCCTGCTGCCTGCCCGCGCTGCTCGAACTCACCGCGGCTGTGCAGGGAATCGGGCCCCAGGACCTGGCACTGCGGACCACCTACACGGCACTCAGCCTCTTTGGCCTCGACTGATTGGGGGCGCTTGTCAAACTGGGCGTATCCTCGGGTTCGCAAGCTTCGTGCAACACTGGGAAGGCAGCGGCAAGTGTGAGCCAATGGGAGGGCTGATGCACCAACATTTCTTCACGGCATCTACCTCTGCAAGAGGGAAGCGATACGACGGTGTGCCTTAGAACTACTTTCTTCTGTGCGTTGTTGTCAGTGGGGCTTTTCAATTATCAGTCCCAGGCTCGCTGCAGACTCCCCGGAAGCAATCCAGCATTGATTTTTTGTATACGTTCCTATGGCATGGAGAATCCTCAGGCTACCTGCAGGCTATCCGCGGTGCATCCAAGTGTAAATCAGAGCCCCAGTGCCTTATCACAGCCTGCAAATGCTACACGGAGCAGTGATACGGAGGATAGGGTATTACAGTTGAGAGTTTCATACTAATACAGACTACAGTAGACTCTCGATAAGCGGAACTTCAAGGGACCGAAAAAATTAGTTCCGTTTAACAGGAGTTCCATTTACTGAGATAGATGTGTAAAAGTGCAAATTTATGTGCGCACACACTCTTAATACCATTTCATGGAACTCTAAGCACTAGAAGGTGAATGTAGCTGATAGTTTTTCAGACAGCAAGTTCAGGCACAGCACTCACAAAGTTGATTTGGCAACAGTGAGTTGCTGTGCCACTACAAAATGCATCAATTATTTTTGTTTGAGTCCTTGTAACTGCATCTTCGTGGAGGCTAGAGGCCTCAACTTTGTGACTGCTTAGGAGCCACCGGATTCAGAAGATGGCACGAACGAGGCGACAGGAGCTAAGCCCTGTAACCTTGGCGTCTTGAATCAAGACCGAACGACTAGAACAAGAACTTTGATGTTGCATTCGTTGCGCTAACATGGCTGACCACTAACGAGACGAGGCTAAAAAAAGTATGGAGCAAGAAAAAAAAAAAAAAAAACGAAACTGCCGGAACTGCTGATTCGCATGCCAATGGGTTTCACAAGAAGTTTCATTTCTTGTTCCATTTACACGGCGACGCAGAAATTTTAGTTCTGATTACTGAGAGTTTTCTTTACGTTATCTGAATACAAAACCAACCAACTTACAGGCTACTGTTCTGTTTAAGCGGCAATTCTGTTTAAGCAATTTCCGTTTACTGAGATTCTACTGTATAAGGAAAACTGTCGCTCAAGTGTCATGCCACCATGGGGGCTGCCATAACAGCTGGCAGTTTTCCATTCTTGGCCTGGCTTGCAACATGGCTTCTGTAGCCCCTGACACCAAAAGCACCAAGAGGGGCAAGCATTTTATTTCTCGTTTGTCTTGCGTGATGCTTTTACAGAATTCCTGACATATCTTTCAAGAGCTATACATTTATATTAATAAAACAGCTTTAAATGACTTTTTAACAACATTTTAGTTCATACGGCCACAGCGCAGCCTTTGAGTTTACGGGCCATGCCAAGTAAAAATGGAAAGCTTTTACGATGCTACACCTGTAGAAGCATGGATTGCCTTGACACTAGCGCCAGATTTCCGTCTAGTGCATGTCACTATGAAACTCTGTAATTGCAATGTAACAAATTCACTTGCGGGTCCGAGACATACCAAGTGTGTTGTGCCTGTGTGCCTTAGGAAGTTTCTGAGGCCGAGCTTTATCACGGAATGCAATGTATTGGGACAGGCAGAAAAAAATTAAGAATTAGTTTGCAGTTTTGGGCAGGGTAAACATAAATGCACCAGAGCACAAGGTCATGGGTTCGATTCCTGGCATGCTGACTTAGAGGCAAAGAGAAACAGTGCTTGCTTATGCGAGGTTTTGGTCATGACAAAGAACCGCAGGTGGTCTCAATTAGTGTGTAGCCCTCCATATCGGAGTGCATCGCAAACGAGCTGATTCTTCTGTACTCGGAGCCCCCAAGTTTGTTTTTGCAAGCTGAAACTGTACCACCTGCTGATGCCAAGTGTAGGTGGCAGCAATGCTGCGTTCCCACACTGTGTTTCAGCCTGCATTGTCCGAGACCGCATAATGCTCCCACTTGGATGACCCATCCACCTATACTTAGAAGCGAAGCAGCTGGGTGCAAAAGTATTTTTGTTACTTATGCAGTATTCCACCAAGTATTTCTTGTCCTTTGGGTGCCAAGAACTCATGACACACCTGCCATATGTGCCTACCAAACACCTGTTTTGACAAATGCTCATAAAGATAAAGTGCCTGTCTGGCAACTGAAGCCAAGTAGTTTTCACGCTGGCTTCAAAGCAAACCGGTGCGACTGCGTAGCCTTACAACCAGCCTTTTTACTGGGCTTGCCCGAGATATCTCTGCCTTGTTAAAAGCTCTTAGTAGCCACCGAGTACGTGGCTACTCCAAGTGCCTGAAACAATGTGATACATGTGCTGCATGAATGTGGCTGAAGCATTAAAACAGTGGTGTTGCCATTGTGTGTACCTTTGTCTCCCTTTCTCGTGCGGCTATTTTCTCATGACGGGCAAGCTGAGGGTGTCGTGCTGATAGAAATAACACTGGTCACCCATCACGGGCGAGTCCGTGTGGAAGAGAATCGGGCATGTGCAAGTTTTTCATGTTTCAACAAAATGTGTAATGTACAGACTCGGGGAACCAGTTGCTGAGCAACAAATCCTGGATGACAAACAAGTGGTGCTCTTCATGATGAAGGTGGACAGTCTGGCCGTGGCCCACTTTCACTAGGCGGCGGCTGCTGCTGCACCTGCATAGGAACAACGCAACCTTAACAAACTTGTTGGGCACTGCAGTTGTGAATTAACTACAAGATAACTTTCATAACGAGCCCACTGAAGCATGGTTCAAGACGTTTTTGGACTGTGCATTCAGGCACGGTCCAACGTCTTCCAGCGAGAGCAGCTAATGCCACGGTTCCCCGAGCACTGCATGTTACCACTGCGCAAATACCTAAGTAGCGGCCCCTGAAGCAGAACAGAGGTCAAGTAGCAGCCATATTGTCTCTTCACCAAATTTCGTCAATGGCAGTGCCAAAATGAGAGGCATTCAGTTTGCCCCACTGGTCGTGCAGAAGCGCCAAAGCTGTCGCTCCCAGGAGAGGGAGATTTGCATTGCAGGTTCCCGCAGCTACCCGCTCGCTCACTGCATTCCCCTTTAAAGCCATGGCGCACAGGGTCATACAGCCTTCCTTCTTCTTCTTCTTCTTTTTCTTTTCTTCAAATCTACAATAATATGCACCGAGCCCATGCAGGGAAAGACACGGTGGCAGTTCTGTGGATTATTAAAGTGACAGCCTTTCCACACCCTACCCAAAGTGCCAGCTAAAGTCAAAAGAGAGGCATCGCAAAGTTAGTCCCAGTCATTTTGATGTAGGTATATCTAGCCGCAAATATTGTAGTATCAATTCTCAAAGGGGTTTTCAAAGCCCTCTTGCAGTACAAAGTCATTTCCCCAATTTTAAACAATGGCTGTATTGCAAAAGGCAGGGTTTAATGCAAAGTTGCTCCTCCCTCTGGCATTTTGCAGTGGACATGCAATTAAGTTTTTATTTATCACAAGTAGGGCCAGGTCAACAGACACGTGCAAGAAACTGTTTTGAAGGTGTGTCAAGCATCAACGTCGCCATCCACCCAATTAGTGGGTCCTTCAACACCTTGACGGCTACACGAACTGCTGCTCTGTTCAGGCCTGCACGTGGCTAGTGATGGGGGGAAGGTGAGGAGGGCAGCACCTGAACAATGAGTGACGATGGTGCGGAGGTGACTGGAGCGGTGGCAGCAGTGGCCTTGGCGGCGGGGTGGACTGCCCGGAGGCCCGTGGGGGGTGGCCCGATGAGGCGTGCCAGCAGGGGACGGGCACCCCTTGGTGGCACGGGGATCACCTTGATGCCCTTTAGCGGCTGCCCACCCACCACCATGGTGCCCGGGGGCCCCGTGGCACCCATCACGTAGGCCGGGCTCGACTTCAGGGGTCCCCCCGCCTGGTTGGCTGCGAGGGAAGAAAAGACCCTCGTTAGGCCTCACTTTGCGCATCGGGCAGCTGGAGCAGGACCACTGTTGAAATGCACAATCACAAGAGTTCACGGAGAAAGCTCATCTCCTATGTTTCTTGTACTTTGTGCATCACTGTGCGGCATTTGGGAGATTGGGAAGCAATGAAGGTGGAGTGGAGCAAGCGATAGCAGCGCACAAAGCATTGGGGGGGGAATTTATACAACTTGCACACCATATTCCAATGCACTGGCCAACCAGTGACCATGGTATCCCCTCCTGTGTGGCTAGACAGGCTGCATAAAGAAGTCGCTAACGGTCCTGCCATTCTTTCAACTCCTGTGAGCCCAAAGATCATGCTGATCAACCTTTCAAGTATTCAGCAAGGCAAACATGGCGCCATATTTTTGGGCTATCTGGTTCCAGTCCTCTGCATTCCAGTAAAATGACCTAAACGCAAGTTGACATCACCAGGTGGCATGACAGTCCTGCTTGAAAGCAGTTTTATGAGGAATAAAAACAAACGAGGCTTGCAGAAGCCTAGTTTGTGTCTTCAACATGGGCATTTCATTCCACTGTGTTCTTACAACATTGAGCAGCATTACTATGCCATATACACCAAGAAAAATAGAGAAGTCATTGAATAAACACAGGCTCTCATGCTCACACGGCACACGCGGAATTGTTGGCACGGCGTTTCATTGCTTTCCTCCAAATTCACCATTCATCCCACAACGGAGGCCAGTTGGTCCATAAGCGGCCACACGAAAAGTCAGCAAGGAAAAAGATAACTAAAGCACGACAAAATGAAGCTACGGGACAGTGCTGAACAGGGCAAGTGCTCTCCACCGGCATACGCTCACAGTTATCACACCGCAACGCACAATGTGCTCACAATGCCTGACTTGCGTATGTTGCTTTGTGGCCAACACATTTGCTCTAGAAAGCATCAGCTGTAAGGTCAAAGACAGCTTCATTTGAGTTGCACAAGGGTTGCTTGATAAGTATGGTGAAAGTACGAGTTAAACACTTTTTCCTCGAGACAATTCATTTTATTCACTGACATGGTCTCCATTGGGGGCTACACACTACGTCTCTTTACTGCCCATTCTTAAACATTCCACTACAGAAGTAGCAATTGTCAAGTGCAGTAAAATATATTTTGACAGCGGTGATGGCATCCTCGCCTGACAAAAATTCTCCCACAAAGCTATATTTTCAAGTTTACGAACAAGATAAAATGACACGGGGCTAAATCCAGAGAATGCGGGGCTGGGGTATGAGCAACCAATTCAAAGGCAAATCGAAGGTTGATGTGTAGGATGATGCACTGTCTTGGTGAAAGAGCACTTTCTTGTGTCTTAGCCTACGCTTCTTTTTACCTTAAAACAGTCCAGTAGCAATGCATCATCTATTTGCATCTTATATTTTTTGTTCCATTTTTCACGTACTAGTCAATATGGATTATTCCTTGGTGTTCTCGAAAAAGGGGTGGTGATCACTTTCTTAGCTGACAAAATATTGTAGGCGACTCTGGGTAATTAAGTCACTTAATTGGAATTTTTGTTTAATTATCAGTGATGCGCTGGTCCAGGCAATTTTACATGCAATTCAATGGCAGAAATTGCTCAATAATTTGAAGCTAAAACCTATTAAAACGGGTAACTAGAAGTTATTTCAAATAAAAAGCATCGAGGTGAATGTCCTTTCTCGAAAAAAAAAAGGAAAACTCAAAATTTTCAAGCGCCAAAATAGTGCCATGCTCTGTACTATGTCTGCGCCATCGCAATTGAGGCAGCGCACAGCTCATAAAGTGCCAGGCCAGTTGAAACGCACGCCAGCACACGCATCTCTCTTTTGAGGTTCTCGACCTTTATTGCACACAGCGCAATGCGAGCGGATTGTGTGGCTCTAGCCTTCACTTTTGTGTGGCTTCAAGCTTTAAAATCAAAGCTGCAGACTTCGATTTTAGCAATAAGTCTCAACTGTCACGGCAGCCTGTGTCATATGCTTGACTTTGCGATGAAAGTCGAGATTTTGAACAAAATCAGAAAAGGAGGCATGTTGTGGACCAATAACAATGCTGTTCCTGACATTTTTGTTTAATTATGAGTTCGGCTAATCCAAAGTGCTTTATGGTCCCAGTGGACTTCGTATCAATGGGAGTTGACAGTATCGGCAGTCTCACACACTGCTATTATGCATAAAAATTCTATTATTTCTTTTCCACGATGTCCGGAATGCCGACCCCAATGTCTAGCAGGTGCCTCACCTTGAATTGATGTTCAGTCATTTAAATCCATTCATTCACAAAACTGAACCATCTTCAGCGCTGGTGCACTAAACTTCAACAAACTCTGCCTTGATATGCCTAGCTCCCCACTTCATTAAAACAGAAGTTCAATTTACTTTAAAAAAAAACGTTAAATCACTACACAAAACTCGTCTCTTTTCACATTCAAAATAAGCGCTGACATGCTCGCTTCAAACATACCTATGTCGGCTGAAAATAATGCCATACTTATGCATAATATCTCGCTTGAGCAAGGTTGAAGAGCGATATTTTGCAGCTATCGCCACAAAGACTACATGGCCATCTAAGAGAAATTTACCAAGCTTATCAAACAACCCTTGCATGTACAACATCTGCATACACCAGGCATTACAATGTTGCTCTAACACCTTTACTGAAGAAGGAAGGCCAGTAGCTGGGTAATGTACGGCATCAATGAGCATTGTATATAGAGTAGCATATACACACACACAGAGGGGATTGACCAAGGGTGGATAAATTGGCAGATCAAGTGAATGTCAACCAGATTTTTAATAATTTAAATAAAGAATTACCTTGACCTGCCACATTCACAGTGCCCCTGAATGGTTGTTCCAACACATGCCCTTATTTGTATACCATACAGTCGAAAAATGTTTTATCATGCCGGAGCATACAGGTATATGTAATGATGCCTACCGCCCATAGGGATCACCAGGCCCACACAAATGAACAATTGAGCAAAGCATTTTTGACCCCTTTTTAGCGCTTATCCTGTATTATCTGAGTACTCATTATCATCGTTATAATTACTGTAATTAATTAATTATTATAAAAAAAATTGAATACTACAAATCTGATTTCACCTGCTTACAACTGTGACAAGAAAAACAGGTCTACAGATGGAGCAGAAATAAGATTTGCTCACACATGTTGATGGAAACCTGAACTTGCCGGAGTATGTTTACAAGCAAATGCAGAACTTTAAACACACTGTGTTTTGTGCCTACGGTTTGCTTCTAAATTCATGTTTCTAGCAAGCAAGTTCAGCTGACAGTGTCTTTGATTTTGCCTTGTTTATCATTTACGCTGATTAACACTCCAATTTTTTGCACGCTAACTGCTAATAATTTTATATAGGCCACACAGACTAGATGAGCCTACAATGAACACAGTCAAAGCAAACTAACCATGCTATATTATTTCAAAGGTTATAAAGCGGTTTGCGCAGCAGAAAATCTTGGTGATGCTCAAACAAAGCATAATTGCTTAAACAGCAGGCTGCTATTCTTATTTACCCTTAAAAGCAACTAATTCATTTTCTAAATGCAGCCTGCACATACCGCCAATACATCTCAGTGCAATTTTTGCACCTCATTCACAGTTGCACACACTGTGGAAAGTACTAGACCAAAAGTGGCACAGTTAAAAACGACAAGGGGTCCTAAGACAAACAGTGGGGTAAAAAGAATGCAAGCACCATCATTTACGTTCAAGCCTCGATACTTTACAACGAAATGCACAAATCCAAGCAAAAAAATCTGGTTACTGGAAATCACACTCAAGCAGCAAAACCTGCCCAGAAGAAGTGACAACTAGTTGGTAATGCATTTGGGACATCTTGAAGGTAGCGCACTTAAACACGGACACTAGGAAAAGACACGACAAACCACAGCGCTGTCTCACAACTGATTTTTATTAGAACAGACACACAGTTACATACTTCAACCTAAACCCATGTGACCACACATCATACATACGTCACAGTCCACCGTATTATTTCCAAAACGTGACAGGCATGAACAAACTGTGTGGATGAAGACACGGGTTCTTCATACACACAGTTTGTTCATGCCTGTCACGTTTTGGAAATAATACGCTGGACTGTGACGTATGTATGATGTGTGGTCACATGGGTTTAGGTTGAAGTATGTAACTGTGTGTCTGTTCTAATAAAAATCAGTTGTGAGACAGCGCTGTGGTTTGTCGTGTCTTTTCCTAGTGTCCGTGTTTAAGTGTGCTACCTTCAAGATGTCCCAAAAACCTGCCCAGCCGTTCACCATACGGTAAATTGTCCAGAGCAGGACTGACTAGCACAGCTGCATTGCACACTGGAAAACCGTCAGCAAGCTGCTGGCTACGTCACAACAGGAGCATTGGGGGTGCCGCAAAGACAAGCCGTGTGGCACTCGCTAGGGGGTGGCCGCAATGGCAGGGCTCACAGGTCCCCGAGGGGTGGGACTGACCTAGGACAACGGTGGGCTGTGTGGTGAGCAGCATGGGTGTGGCGGTGGCCGGTGGCGGCCCCTGCTGGGCCACCGTGATGAGCCGCGGCGCGGGCAGGAAGGGAGCTCCCTGGATGCGCAGCGCTGGCCGGGGGCTGCCCACCAGGTTGCACACCACCTGCTGCACAGCAGAGGGGGCGCCCCATGAGCACCCCACACTCCTCCACCGCAGGCACACACTAGGCAGGGATCAACAGGGCTGGCTAGATCTTGGATCACTCATCTTATGCCTCGGCACTAACATGCGCCCTCCTTTTTTGCACTGCCCATTATATGTATGCCTGCTCAAGGGGGCAAAAAATGGGAAAAGGGAAAAGCAGTGAAAGACACCTTGATGCACCCTTCCAGTGACTCTACAGTTCTCGTGCATGCAAACTGTAGCTGACTGCAATAAAACGTGGTTTCACCAAATATTAGTGGTGCTGGCAGGTGGAGCATCTTTGCGGAGCATGTCAGCACTTGGCCGGTGAGCGGAACCCATTGTGACATCCACATACTGAAGCCCCCTTGCCAACCCCTTGCTAGCTGTCTACTCAACTTCTGAACTACTGTCGCAGCATCAACTATGCCAGAAAGTCACCCTCATTTGGACTCCCGGCCATTCCTCACTGACGAGCAATAAGTTTGCTCACCAGCAAGCCTGCGCCCTGTCCCTCCAGGCTACTGAGGATGTCACGCCGTCCGTCCCTCTAGTTACTTTCCAAGATATCGCTCAATATTACTGGTATGAACGACAACACTTTCCTCCTCCACATCCTAAACTTTCAAAAGAATAAGAGTCACCACTTCGCCGACTAAGCAGCAATACCTTCCCTCACCCAGTCCACCTCCGCTGCATGTTCTCAACGCTATTTCCACCCGAATGCAAGTTCTGTTTAAAACACGGCACTCTTCCTCGTGTCATATTAGAGTGCAAGCACAACCCCAACCTCCCCCCTCTTCCATCCCCCTTCCCACGACTGAGCAGTGGGATAACCTGGTGACCAGCGTGACCAGCAGCGACCTCGATGTCCCGACACTATTGGTCTCCAGAGCAAAGGCTGCCTGCTCATCGCATGGCTTCCTGGAATAGGGAACCACCCCCACTTCACCGGCTCAATAAAGCGTTTTTTACTACTATTACTACTACTATACTACTGCCAGCTCTCCAGCAACAGCTCACGTAGTAGACTGCTTGGTAGTATGGTTTTCAGGAAAAGTGCTTACAAAGGGTCCCAACTCGGGTGCAATTGGAATAGACGAGCATGTCCCAAGAGTACCTGCGATCCGGAGACGAGGCGTGCCATGACGGGCTTGTTCTTGGGCTCCTGCTTGATGACGATGGTCTGGAAGCCCTTGGCCACCAGTTTGGGCTGCTGTTCCGGTGCAGCGGGTTCCTCCGGTGGTGGCCGGCTCACCACTGGAGGTTCGACCACGGGCGGTTCAGGCCGGGCAACCGGCGGCAGAGGCGGAGGGGACGGCGGTGGCCGCTTGACTGGACTCGTCGTCTCTGGCTCGGCTGCCTTGGGGCTCTCCTTGGACTTCTGCAAGAGGGGCAGCTCAGCAACACCATCCTACCCCCCTCATGCAGCTGTCACCAGCAAGTTGCACCCAACAAGCCCCCCAAGAAAGCTAAACACCTCTCAGTGTAGCACTTTATTAGGGAACACCTATGCACTGGTAACCACAACCTGGTGGGTGGACTTTTTCTCCATAGTCACAGTAGAATGCGAAACGTCTCCTGAGCTTTGAATAATGCTTAAAGGCACTATTTTTAGCTTCAGTTTCTGGCAACTTGGAGCTTGGCATGGCGGCACTGCTCACTGTTACGCCAGCTTGAAAAGTGGCGGTGTGACGACTGGTTTATTATGTGTTTGCCATGTTCCTACGGGCAAGATTATCCTACTGCGACCACATGATGACTAGCATAATAAAACAAGAAGGTTTCATCCTGCCGGCTGTAATGTTCATTGATAAAAAAAATGCCTAATACATGCATCGATCATGTAGATGGAGTAAACTAGTACAGCTTTATTTCCTAAACCGCATATTGGTACACATTTAGATTGTTCATAGACGCATTTACTTTGGGCGTGAAAAATCGTCGCATGGGCTTGTTCCTCGTTCGCAATTTGGGTCATTGAAGGTTTGATGATCTATTGGACGCACTTTCAGCGAAGGTTGGACAAACTTTTTGCTTCTGCTCACTGTCTACTCCCTTTAGATGAGGACGGTAATTTTTTTTTTTTTTTGAAGATGAATCTTTCTTTTCTAAGTTTAAATTCAATTTTAAGCGTAAAGCCAGTGGCGCACGTGACACCATGGGTCTGTGTGCACCTCACGGAGCTTGTGTGCTTTTTGTGAAACCGCCGCTATGCCCACAAGTGTGCTCACCAAGCGGGGAAGCTTGTTTTTCTGAATGGCCTTCTTGGCCTTGGCTGCGGCCGCTTGTGCCTGGTGGATCTTCTCTGCAAGGGGGAGAGGAGGAGCTGGTCACAAAAGGAAGCAGGCACAGCGGAAGCCAGCGGAAGGACGGGGGGGGGGGAAGCTCACCGAACTCCTCCTCTGTGCGACAGCGGTGCAGGTAGATCCAGAGCTTGCGGTTCACATCGTACTTGACACACGGATCCTTCTCGTAGTGCAGCCGGTCCAGAGCACCACTCACCACCGTGTGGATCTGCAGCACACAGGGCACACACTCACTAGCAGCACTCGGTCGCTCGCCAACAAGCAAAGGAGAAGGCTGTCACCGTTGTGTCTTATAGGTTGTGTTCACTGGCGAGGCACGCATGCAGCAACCATGTGAGTGCGCTGTCACTGTTTATGCCGGGCTCCGTGGGACAACAGTACTTGTCCGTGCTAAGCACATGATGTGTGTCGGACGTTCCAAACTCTACCCCACCGATTGCAAAGTAATGCCTCGACTCCAATGTGAGCGCAATTAATAACATCTCTGTTGACACCACCGTTGAGAATCGGGTTGAAACGGACCAAAACACGCACGTCGGGGTGTTTTATTTATTTATTTTTTTTTCCTGCAGCGTGTGGGCGCAGTGGCACAAGCCACGCCATGTCCATGGCGCTTCAGCCATGTCTGTGGCCATTTCCAGTGTTGCCAAGCGAAGAAATTGACAGCTAAACGTTTCAGTGACTACCATCTATACGTGTCAGGGCCTGTTTCTGATGCCAATTCCTGGCCCAGAATTCTAGCAGTTTTCGTGCCAGGACAGTGTACAGCAAAACTTACTCAAAAACTGTTGTCACGCTACCAACTAAAACAAAACAAAAAAATAACAACTACATGCTTGGGGCGCACAATGCTGCAAGCACCTACCATGAAGTAAACATTTAAAAAGCAGCAGCCTGTTTTAATACTCTCGCCCTTCTCCTGTTTGCACTTATGAAAACATGACTTGTACAGCACTTCTTTGCAAGCTACCTATGTTGGTAGACCTGAATTTTTACTGGGATGCCTCTTAGCAACTATTAAAATAAACATGCTGGATTACGTCTTCACAAAGATGTTGTGTCGTGCTTCTCAGACTGCTGACTTGGACTGGCCTGCATCAGAAGTCACTGATGATGACTTCCAGTACTGTCTCTTCACCAATGAAATAAAAGGAGTGTAGTGTGCCTAACAATTAATCCTGAGCCAGCAAATGTTACTGTCTGTGAACTTGTCTTGTCTCAGAGAACCTCTGCTATACTCTCTTTTCCTTAATTCATTCTTTTGTGGGTGTTGTCTATTTTTGTAGAGCAGAATTATTTATGCATAGCCATGCACATTACTTGTATTCAGCCAAGTTGTTCCTATAAATATTGTTTTCATGCCAAATTCAGACCAGTGTAGTTGATAGGTGCACTGCATTTATTCAATAACTTCTGAAGAAACCCCATTTTGCTGTGGCTGAAGCCTGCCGCCACTATGGAACTAAAAGATGCAATGTACAAGCATATTGAACAGGGGTGTGCCTTAAAAGCAAATACCTTTGTTTTAGTAGGTTCGAACCGAACTGAGTATTTTCGAATCGGGTGAATATTGTGCAATTTCTAATAGAAAAAGTACAATTTACCACTTCTCTGCTAGGCTTTAGTAATGAGCTCATAAAAAAAGGCTTATTTAAAAGCATTTGTAAAGCTTTCCTATGGCACAAACAAACAAATAGGCTGTCCTGATTCTTTTAGCTTCCTTGCTGATACAACATTTCATGTGGAGGCAACTTCTGAATCCGAAGTGGCGAGACCAAAATTGCTCAATATTAACTGCATAAGTGTGCAACGTCAGCCAACTAGCTTCCCTATAGCACAGCAGCGCTAACGCTTTCTTCTTAGTAAAGTCCAGGAATATGAAGCTTGACAAGCTTGACATTCTTCCTTATCTATTATACAGACCAAAGGAACATTACAGGATTTTAAAAAAATCAACCACGCACATCATTTGATGAGAAAACCAAGGACAATGGCAGCACACAGCTGGGCTTTTTATCTAGACACCGCTGACTGGGGCCATTTGGCCACATTATACGGACGCAAAAAAAGGCAAGGGTGAGCTGGCCGAGTGCCCCATTCGAGGTGCCCCATGCTCCCAAAGCACCCTTCTCTTAACCTCTCGACACAACTGGTGCATGCCAGGTATGCCAGTCCCTACTACCAAAGGAAGCCGGTGCATTTTGCTAGTATTTGCAGTGCTCCAAACGCGTCGGCGCTCAACCAGTTCTGACTTGTTTCAGGGAATATATTCTGCACGTGCTTTTTTTATCAGAGCATCTTCCGTTTTCAACAAGGCATAATTTTGGGTCCCTGTTCGGTGAAACAGCTGTCTACTCGTATTTCCAAATATCAAATATCAAAAATATTTCGAAAATATTATGTTTTAAAACACCACAATTTGATTCAACCCTTTGCCCCAACAACGCAAAACGGCCGTAGCGGTCCGTTGCCGGGTGACCGACATGGGTGGTCAAGGTTGCATTTCGTGGCTCTTTTCACTGCGCTGTGCGCGCATTCTTTGTAAACGTATGATGCGCCATCTCTTGAGAGATAAGTGAACTTTGTTGAAGTTTTCTTCACTTTGCACTAGGGTGCAGCACAATGTTCAGCACAGGCCTGCTGGATTCGGGAGCGTTTTCACGTGCACGCTGTTCGCTGAGAAGCATGGTGGCTTTCTCATAGCGGGCATTCTACGGTGGTGCACGTAAGTCAAAGCGATGATGACTCCAGCGAGAGAGATAATTACAGGCCTCCATTAGGTAGTGGTGACAGTGATTCGACAGAAGCGAGTCGCAAAGTCCACAACAGTGGTGGAGACAGCACCGGGCGGATCATTACTCTGTAAGCTACGCATTTTGTCAAAAGACAATAAATAGGTGGCAAAAGATTTTTTTCCTGCCATCTAGAGGTTTCCATTGTCTATAGTTTTATTAGGAGGTGCACACAGCTGCAAAATCATGCAGAGAAAGAACAGTGAAACCTGCAGTATCGCCGCAACCTCATCCAACAGCTGCTGGTAGTTTCATCTGAGGGTTCAAGCCAAAAAGCGGGGCTCATCTGCACATACAGAGTGCGAGGACTTAAGGCTATTTGTAAAGAGCCATTTTATCTACAAGCTCCCACGCCTAAGAAGCATGGGCTGTGCTGTTTGTAGTGATAGAAAAAGAAAGCGAGGCAAGTGGGAAACTAATTTTCGGCAAAACCTGCAGTAACAACCCTGGCCTGCACCCAGGAGAATGCTTCGAGCGGTTACACACGCTGCTCAAATATTGGTAAAGGAGTTCCAAGCAGAATGCAAGAGCACAAATAAATATCCTGTGAGTTTTTGTTCCACAGTTTGTGCTTTTCTTAGCAGCGCCAGAAACTGCCAAAATGGTTGTGAACCGGAAGGGCCGGAAAGTGGTTAAACGTTACGGACTGCAAGGGGCTAAAGTTTAATTATATACTGCATGATTTGTTTTAAGATTCAAAAGCTTCTAATACTCGCACACCGACAATATTTATGCTGGTGCTGCATCAAAGAAATAGACAGGATGGCCCTCGTCCCTCACAACTGCAGGTTGCTGAGAAAGAAAGGCATGCCTTGGGGCTGGTGGCAAGCCACACTTGTCGTGGGTGCCAGCTGCCATGAGCTATGCAACACTGGAGACCACACAGCAGCCAGCCACACCAGCACTGGCACAGGCTCGCCAAGCACAAGTAGTGAGCCAAAGAAAACAGCGGTGCATGGTTCCCCTCACCTGCTGGTCACTGGCCACGGCCAGGTACTGCGAGTCCTTGAGCAGCTCACAAATGTCGGCACGCGTGCCTTCCCCGTTGGGCAGCCGGGCAGCCGCATCCCGCACTGTGCACAACAGGGACACCCACTAAGCCACTGGGGCCAGCTGCCACCACCGCCACCATTCCCCCAAAGAGCACATGCTTGCACGAATTCCCCGTGACACTTTGCAGAGGTCACTCTCTTGGTGGGTTTGGGTTCAGGAGCAGTCCAAACGAAGAAAAGCGGGGCCTTGAAAAATACGGGAGCCTGCGCGCTAGATCGCACAGCATTTACAAAAATATCAGAGTGCAAAGTTATGAACAAATGCCACTAAACACAAGTTGAAGAACAAACACAAGAAAAATACAGGTTTGTACAAATATTTGCATACACTTCACAGATTGTGAAGGTAAGCATGACTTTGACCTTTCGGTCTATAAACTTCGCTGCAAGCAACACAGCATCAGGGTTTTTTTTTTTTTTTTTTAAACGAATTTAGCACACTTGGCCTTTTTTCTTTATTTATTTTTTCACCTTGCATTGCTCGATGTAATTTTCATAATCTCTCGGTTGCAGTTCCTGCATGCAAAACGAAAAGTATCCTTTTCTTTTCAAAAAGAAGGGGAGTAGTCCTCCTTGTGTTAAATTTATCAGAACAAAATAGCGACAAGAAATGGAAATGAAAAAAGGAACCTTTGCCCGGGTCAGTACCGGCGAAAGGGCCATAGCCCCCTTTCTCTTCTTCACGCGTACAAATGAGGGGTGCTCACCAAGCGAGAGGATGGTGACGAAGGGTGGCCTGTCCGAAACGAGCAGTGAGTGTTCGCGGGCCTTGTTGACACCGCTCTCCTTGCCATAGACACCCTTGACTGGGCCCACCACCGCTTCGTAGCCGTGAACTCTGAACGTGTACGCCTTGTGCGGGTTCTGGTACCGCTTGCACTCCTGCACGCACACACACACACACAAAGCTGAGTGCGCCTCGGCCTGCCGCAGGCATCACAAAGGCACACACAGCTCCCATGCATCCCAAAACACAATGTGCTGCATTGCTGTTTTACTCACTCAAGTGTCTAGAAGCCACAAAGGCTATATGCTGCCCCAGAATGAAAACTGTCAAGGCACCAAAATGCTTCACGACACAACTGTAGTTCCAGGATTAGCTCATAATATATGGAGTTACAACCCAATGTTAGTAATGGTGCAATATGCACTAAAGATAAGCACCAAAGGAGAGACACATCATGCCTTCTATATGCATGTAGTATAAAGAAACTCACTGAGAAAAAAGATAAGAGCATTCTTGTTTGCACCAAGACATCATAATACAGTATGTGCATTCCTATCAAAAACCTTGATGCAAGTACATAGTACCAAAAAATGGGAGTTCCTTGTAGTGCAATAGTACAGGTGCTCTTTAATGAGAAGTTTTAAAGTACAAATTCTCTTGTTTTCTGTAAACCCTTCAAGACACTGACAATTAAAACAACTTGCATCATCGATACAGCAGATTTTACAAATCTTGGTGCAAATATACAACTAGTTGTGACAATACCAAAACAGAAGTCAGCTATCTCACATAGTTCTGATACATAGATTTTGAATGTATTCCTCTAACACATTCACCCTACAATTAGGAAGCTAATCAGGGGGTGAATTTCTTCAATTTTTGTACCACTGCACCTTTCAGGGTCTACTGCATGCAACAAAGCTTAGTTTGTTCTGGTGCAATAAACCTGTTATAAGTTTACTTCATCCAAAAGACAGCTTCGACCGAACAACAGTAGCAACAATTTTATCACAAACTTCAAACAAATAAACTAGATAGTATTATGGGAAACAGACGAAGCAGTGGCGACTCACCAAGCACTTTCTCACCCAGCCCTTATGACGTCATAAGGACTTGTTTATACAATTGGTGGCCACTGACCAAAGAGCACAGGGAAGGGGTGGCAAACTTTGTAGCGTAATTGTGAGCTTCCCACTGTTTGCGAAAAAGCGATGTTCAGCTCAGTTCTTGAGCCTGTAACCTCCCAATCGCGTCAGTTCACCGACCCCGTTGGGAACTGGTTTCAGGACCCCCTCTCCCGTGAGCTCACCTGGGTGCGGTACTGCGAGCGCTCGTGGTCCGTGGTGGGGCGCACGGTCCAGTCGGTGGTGGACTTTGGGGGTGGCGGGGAGCCCTGGGATGCCTCCAGGGCGTCCATGGGCTCGCGGCCCTGCAGCCAGTGCTGGCACAGGGCCTGCGTCTGCAGGTCCGAGTCCCGACCCGCCCCGATCCACTGCCACTGCTGCTGCTTTTCCTTGTAGTCCAGGTAGGGCACAAAGTCCTCGGGCAGCAGCCCTGCCCAGTTACAGAGGGGAAAGAGGGGGAGACCTTTCCGTCAGCTCACCTCCATGCTATCAAGGATGGTCCATGGAAAAGAAAGTTTAGCCGGGCACACATATAGATTGAAAGATGGAGCTCTGTTGCAACTCATAAAGCATGCAAGAGCACAAAGAACGGCACACAGGGAGAAACAGTAAGCAGAGAGCAACATTAAGGCAGACGCAATCCATACAAAAATGGAGCCACAGGCACTTTTTATCCTCTGCCAAGGGACACCCTTAATGACACTTAAAAACATAAAGGCTTTCAAGTTGGAACTTAAAGGTTTCCGTAATAAGTTCAGAAGGCTTCATTTCCTCATCTGTTTATCATGACTGCTTGTGCAGTCATACCTGGAAGTAAACATTCTGAAGCAACGAGTTCTCATGAGAGCTCACCACCACCCTAGCCTTAGGAGTGGAGGCATACAGCGAACTCTGAATCAACAAAAAACGGTGCACCGCTCACCTATGTAATCGCCCGCGAGAAAGCGCAGCGCTGAGGAGACCATGTCGGCCCAGCTGTCTCGCCGAGCGAACCAGTCCACCTGCTGGGCCCCTGGCGTGTGGCTCCACGCTTTCACCCGCTCTTCGAGCTGCTCGCAAGACACGGCACCCGTGAGCCCCCATGTTCCACTGAATTCAGTCTAGCTGGCACCTAACACTTGCAGTTTCCCACAGACTGTCTGTTCTAAATTTCCACTGTTCTGGTCACTGTTCTGGACAACAACCACAAACTTCTCTCCTCTCATTTCTTACAAGTGGTGCCACAACTTGCACTGACCTTGCTCTGTCTGGTACTGCAAACAGCAGTGAAACGCTACAATAGTGGCCACTGAAGCTTATTCAAATCAACCCCACGGTGGCAGTGGAGCTTGTTCGCATCACCTAGGTTGGAACTGCTAAGTTAATCTCTATTATCGCATGCCCTCCACCCTCATTTGTTATTCCCAGTGCTCAAGGTAAAAGAGCCTTCAGTGCACAAACACACCTAAATGCATCAATGATGCTACCCATCACCAACACAAACAGTTTTAAGTGCAAACCCCCACCTACACATTTGCAGCAGTTGCTTTTATCTCCAATGCTAGAATAGCTGCTTGGCTAATGTGTATAGCACTTGAGCACTGCACAGCGCTAACACACTTCCAACATTCAGTGCTAATGGTGCATTACGGAAGAAAATCCAGAGTTAATTCCGCTTTGAAAAGAATTCATCTCAAAACATAATATACGATGACTACAAGATAAAATGCTGATCCTGAAGGACATGAATTACTATCACCTGCTATGCTTTTCGCCTTACCCACCCTGTCACCACAAAGGGTACACTGAGTGAAAGAAAGTTGAAGTGTAGAGAGTTCACGAAGTTACGTAAGGACAAACTTTTCAGTAGAGGCCAGCACTCTACCATAAAAATTTTACCCTTGCAGCCGTTTCTCTTTAAATCTTGCTTCCACAAGAGGTCAGTCCCCACCAGCCCTACGGCCCCCCTCCCTTCTCTCCCCTCCGGCTTGCCTTGGCTGCGGACAGCTTCTGCTCGGGCGTCTCGTTGAACAGGTCCCGCAGCAGGGCAAAGAAGCACGAGGGCTGCTGCAGGGCGGGCGGCTGGGGTGGGCTCGCTGGAGGCGGAGGGGGCCCACGTCTTTGGCACGGCGGCGGTTGCTGCTGCTGCTGCTGCTGCTCGGGGGCTGCTGCCACCGGCGTTGCTGCCGCCACCGGAGGCGGAGGAGGTGCAGGAGGGCCCTCCTCCTCCTCCTCCTCCTCGTCTTCCTCGTCCTCCTCTTCGTCCTCCTCTTCCGAGTCGGGGGCTGCCGGCAGTAGCTCCTGAGGCGCACTGCAAACGGCAGCCGGGGGCGACGGGGCAGCCACCATCGGTGTCGGAGGTGGGCTGCTGACCACGGGCACTGGCAGGCACCCCGTGACCCGGGGCCGCTTCGGTCGCACCTCCTCTGCACAGAGGGGAGACGCACGTCATCACAGCTGGCCGGAGGAATCGTGGGGGCCACTGCCACTGCCACTGGTTCACCACTCTAAAAATGAGTTAGGGGGTAAAAATAAAACTTCTCCCATTCACCTCCAGCTTTCTGTACACCAACATGTCAGCTTTACCAGATGTTCTGAACAGCACAGGCCCCACACTCCTGTGTTCCCTCAAACAGCAGACCGCACTATACGTGTTGTGAGAGAGATAGAATGGTCTTTAATGGCACCGGCGAGGCTAGCCTGGCAAAGGCGCCTAGCTTGCCACACCATATGTATGAGGGGAAAAGAAATTGATGAAGTGAAGGTGATGGTGACTATGATGACAATGATGCGCTCACTAATGACCTGCGCACTAGTGGAAGGTTGCCTTAAATCTCAAAATTTTCATTACAGGACACGATGCAGGCCCGGCCCTTGTAAAAAATTTGACCTTATGTATGTCACATACCCCTCCCACATCAACTCTCTTCCACTCCATGTATCCTCCACGGTGGCTCAGTGGCCAGAGCCAAGGGCAGAGCAAACTGTTGACGAGTTTTAAAGGGGCACTGACACAAAAATTTTGCATCTTGTTTTTTTTGTTGCGATAAGTAACTAGTGACCTACCTATAACCTGTAGAAACCTCATTTGCTTCAGCGTGAGACGGTTGTTTAATTACAGGCATTTTCGATGCGGCCAGTCGCAGTTTCGGTTTCAGCGAGTGCCGCGAAACGATGGATTTTGTGGATTTTGTGTGAAAAAAGCTGACCACATGACCGTCGGAGGGATATCACAAAGCAGAGCCGCCGTAGCACTGTCGAATCCGCATCGACGGCAGTTTCTGCGAATGCCCCTACATACTGATCTCGTGAGGCGCTCAATTAAAAAGCGACCGTGGATGTGACGCAGGCGCTGCGAGTGCAAATGCTACCGCGGCTAAAGAACGACGCGCGACGCTCGAGACGGTGGGTGGCAAGACGCGCGCTGGGAGCAGCCGGCCGGTCTGCCTACAGGTCCGCCTACAGATGTGTTCGGCTTAGCACTGCGGCGGATATTCGAGTGCCGCTCTCGTAAGCGGTGCAAATGACAATTTTTAATGCAAGCCGCCATCGCATCATTAATTCCTTTTTCATGTAAGCCACCATGGTCGGGACTTGGGGACAATTTCGTGCAGCGGTAACAAGCTTATCACTCGAGCTACCTGCGCCGGCCTGGGCCACTTCGCGGCCGTGGCCGCCGCCTGCACAGCGACCGTGCGGCTAGCTAAGTGGGCTTTTCGTGCCTCCGGCGCGTTTTCGCATCCAATGGTAATAAACAGTAATAGAAACAGAGTGCCTGGAATCGCTGTAGAACTTTGGTTGCGGCCAGCTGCCCGATGAGCTTACGAAATCACGGCGCCTCCGCCGCCAACGATCGGGTCGTTCGTTCTCGAGAGCAGAAGCTCCGCCCTCCGGCCCTCCGATTGGAGCGGCAAGCCGGGCGAGCCGGCGAAAAACGCCGGCAGTGCGGAAGCGGCAAACACAAACTCGTGACGTGTTTAGATGTTGTTTATTTACACAATATCCTCGGGATGTCGATTGCGCGTGGTCCTCTGCTGGCTGCTCGGTTGGGTTTCGCGCACTTTAAAATTGATTTTAAATATGCTCTAGGCTGTATTTGCCGCTGATATTTTGCAGATGATGTGTATGTGTTCCCACCAATCTATCTCCGAAGTTATCTCGCCTTCAAACTTTTTTGTCAGTGCCCCTTTAAGCTGCAGCATAAGTTTCATATGAATCTCTTCTATGCTATTACCATACCGTTCTTGACGATGGGGATTTTATCTTGATCCTCACATCCTGTGTTCTCATTAATCCTTCCAAAATAAAAATGACACCAGAATCTTTTTGCTGGATTTCTATAGACTGTTGCAAAGACAGTCAACTGCTGCTGCCCCTGGTGCTGCTCAAAGCCACCAGTGGATCATCTGTGATGAGTGCAGCCTCAGAAGAGCCTCAGGAAAAAGCGACTCGTGACTCACGTGGTCGCAGTTGAGGCCGGCGCGACAGGTTTGTTCGGCTGATCACTTCTTCCAAGGTGACGGAGGAGGTGTCCAGGTCAGCAGTGTCCTGCAACGCAACGCCACCTGTCAGCACACAGTCCTTCTCGCCTCTTGGAGTGCAGCCTGCCATTGTGGAGACCCAAGTGCCGAGTTGAGCCAGCCAGTAATGCATTGCAGGAGGACAGTGCCACAACCGTGATTTGTATCCTTGCCACACCTCCTTGGCCCCATCATCTGCATATACTATCTGGGAATCGTGGAGAACCGCGTCCCACATTCCCGAGCCAGTGTGCGCTTCAGGGAGAGAAGCAATGCTCCGAAAACCGGTCGGGTGCGTCGCAAGTTCAGCGGTACCCGAGAGATGGCACCACCGTTCCGCGCGCTGGTGGCGCGAACGTGTGCACGCAAAAGAGAGCCTGACACCCGTGCTCGCCAGATACATCTACCCAACGCTATACAACACGGACCGTTGCATCATCTGCAAGACTGCCCCGCTACGACAGCGCACATCCTCAACGATTGCACTCACCTACAAACACACTCTGAAGCACAAGAATTGCCACCAAAAGTGCGAGAAGCCATCACCTCCTCAGACTACAACACCCAAATCCAGGCCGTCCGGCAGGTGGAGGAAGCCCTGACCCGACAGTGGGAAGGACCTGCGGTGGCGCAAGCCATTACGGGCTCGACCCGCCCGGGATCGGGGCCGACCCCCACGGCTTAATTCACTCTGCCGTACACGCAATAAAGTTTCTCTCTCTCTCTCTCTCGGAGAGCCAGTCTAGGTAAGATCGGTGGAACAGCGCGGCCGTGGCGCACCATGTATTTCAGGTGCGGACTGTTGTTGTCACGCGCCGTGAGTGCCTGACTCCCATTCTTGACGCTCACCGGATACAATGACTCATGAATGCCGTTGAGCTTTGTGCTCGCATGCTTTGGGAATTCCCAAATAAACGGCTGTGCTTCGGCATCACTGTCTACTGTGCTCTCGTATTGGCAAACCTCGCTGGGCTGCCATAGGTGTGGGGGTCCACGTGGTTGACATACCGGGAGCTGGCGTGGTGGCCTACGCCGGAGTAATGGCTAGGTCGCCCCCAAGAACCCCACATATTCCACAACTAGTACAAATTTACAGATTGGCAACTTTAAATGGGTTTAAGCCATGCATGGCAATTGCATCGGGACCTTTTAAAGCAGGTTTTCTGCATTTGCAGTTTCTGAAACAGAGAAGAGCCAACCACTGACTATGTTTTGAAATACTTCACATTTTGCTGGCATTTTTCACAAGGCACCCCCCCCCCCCCTTCCTCTTTTTTTTGTGAAACAAAAAAATTCCGTTGTTGTGAAAATTAAGCGTTACAGCGCTTCAAATTACTTGCAATACATAGTTAAAAAACTGGACCACCAAGATGAGAAACCAAGAAAACATTCTTGCAACACAGCCAGGTGCCCTCCTTAAACCCCCCCCCCCCAAAAAAAAAATTCAGGGAAGCTTGCACTCATGCGCAAGACACAAGTGGCAAAGCTGATGTAGGTGAGTTTTGCCCGACACATAGTTAAGTTTCAGTATCACTGGTTATTCGCACAGTTGCGGTGTTAGTAATCGTCGTTATATGCATCGAAGAGGTCGTCGTCTTCTTTGTGGCGAGTGGTGGATGCAAAGTCATCCTCAGCATTGCAGACTTCTAGCAGCTCTCCATCATTAACTCAAGGCAGGGTTCGTACAGGCTTGAAAAGCAAAAATTCAAGGGTTTTCAAGTACTTTCAAGGACCAGAAAACACATTTTCAAGGTCCCCATCTAATGTTTTATATGGGATTATTTATAACTTTTCCAACACAATGCAAAAGTTTTTTATTGCACAATACCTAAGCACATTAGTGCACATTTAGATAGCTGCTAACGGGTCCGTAAATGCTTCCCCAGCTTTCTTTTTTATTTCATGGCTGGTATTTAGAGGTTTTTCTTTTTCCTTTGTGTTTGCTGAGGCTGTTTGATTTTAAAACTTAGTTAATGCTGCCTGCATCTCCTCCTTTGTCAGCAAGAGTATCAGCTAAAATTAAATCCGCAAGTGTTGCTGCAAGGCAGGATGAACAATGTACATGTCCACCATTTGCACGAAAAAGCAAACGCAGATGGAGCGTATGAGGCACAGGAAACATGCAAGGAGCATGCGTCCACAGACTATATGGCAGATGCAAGATAGAGAACAGAAGCTGGCTTTCACTGGATTGTATCGTGACATGGATTGGATTGACAAGTGTCTGCTCCCACAAAACTTGTAATTTCACGCAATACACTGAAACTTGATTGTTACAATGTTTCTTTACATTTGCTAGCACCTAAAATCCACGACAAACACTTTGAATTCTTGTGAAAAGACAGGGCCATTGATTCTCTCCGGAAAAATCAAGGGTTTTCAAGGACCATTTAAAAATTCCAGGACTTTCCAGGCCTTGAAATTGACACTTCTAAATTCAAGGGTTTTCAAGGTTTTCAAGGACCTGTGCGAACCCTGCAAGGCAGCGGCGACGGGATGTGAAGTCATCTCGGGAAGGAGCGGCACACTCGTAGCCATGTCTCCAGCTATCCATAATGGCTTCTAGAGAATGTGGCAGCTGCGGTGACCCCTCCCAAGCAGGATGTCTTTTCATCTTTAGCATTAGTGCTGGAGGTTTTTCTGTTTACGTGTGCGGTTAACAAGGCTGGTTTTTGTTTTTGCTAAAGCTACTGCGCGCACCGAGGACGCTTGGCGTGGTCGCAGCGAGGCAAGCGCTCACGAGCGCCCAGCATTTTCTTGGTATTTTTTTTTTGTGCAACGACGAACTTATGGCCAGTAACAGCAGCTCTGCTGTTAAAAGGCAGACTGCCACGTGTATGGCTCGGAAGCACTCACCAGGCCAGCCAGCCTTTTCTGCCGATGTTGCAGCAACATGTCTCGAAACCGCTCGTCTGTGATTTCGGACAGGGTGAGACATTTGCTCAGGAAGCGCCCCGAACCTGCGGAACAAAATCAAGCCTTTCTGTCAGTCCAACCCAAACACATACATGAAAATTAAATTTACTTAGTGCTAAAAAAGAGCTGAAAGAGCATTACTAGAAATATCAAGCAACTGGATAAAAGAGGGCTAGCTGGACAGCGTGTACCTTTCATTACAGGCAGGCTTTCTTTTTATAGATGATATTCGCATAAAAGTTTAACGGGCTATTTCTTCTCTCGGCAGCATGAAAAACTGCCATAACAATGTCCACTGTGTCTGCGCATGCACCCGTATCTCACAGAAAAAAAAAAAAAAAAGCAGGCTCCAGATTCCATCGCCTGCGCCATAAACGCCACATTCTCGGCTATGGCATTAGCAGATATGAATACTCGCAGTGACATTGTGTGGTGATGCTCTACTTGCCCTAGAGAACTCCGCATCCGCCCTGGAAATGGAGCTACGATTGCAATAGGCAGCGGCACAACGCATGAAATGCCTCCACTGCAGCGTGGTTATCTGGGAACACGGATACGGGCTTGAGCACCGAGCTTCGCCCACAGAAGTCAATCAGTACGAAAGCCTAATAATGCTTCTGAAGAAATTGTGAATGTTCACACGCATGTCGGTTGAGATACGCAGCAGCGCAGCAGTGCGTGAATCTATCAGCAAGCGGCCGAAAAGGAAGGCGCTCCCCAACAGATGAGCAATCTGTGGCCGGTACCAAAACACGGCAGCTGGCAATCGGCTGGTCTGTGCCCACGAATTCACTCGTACCTTGCGACAGGTAGGTTGTAAGATGCTGCACGAAACAGAAGTTAACGTCGAGGTAATGCTTTCGAGCTCGGAGGGACGGCCCTATGCAAGCGCCGCCATACGGGAGCCTGCGCGTCCCCATTGCTAAGGCAACACACTTGGTTGCCAGCATGCAAACCACGGCAATGAACCTATAGGCACCGGTCACTGCCCAGAGGGCGCGACGAATAAAGTACACCCAGCGCCACCACGCGGAAGCTTGAGCTAACTTTGGGTCGGTGAGAGCCAGACGGCGGGCGCACGTTCATATATTCGGCACCTCTCGGTTGTTTGTTTTTGTGATTCTGCGATTGTTTTTGAAAGGTGTCTCGTGCTTAAAAACTGCTCTGACAAATAGTTTCCCCATGTCTCAAGTGCTTCTGTGTGATTTCCGAACAATTACGGGGCTGAACTACTACTGTCGGCCTCGCGTGCGCGAGAAGTTAAAGATTGTACGTGTGGGCCGTGAAAGAAATTGACAGGACAGACATCGTTGCGAAGTCCCATTCTCAGCAAGGGAAGCTTATTTACAACGCCAATTCAGGTCAGTGTTAATTTTTTCTTGTTTTACAGCCTAATAAAATGACCCCAGCGTATACAACGGCGCTCCACGACAGAAGTGTGTTTGTGTTGTTTCCTCTGTTCGACAACCACACTGCAGTTACTTTTCTGGTTGCCCTTCTTCAGCTCGGTTGGTGTTGTAACTAATTAACAACGGATTTCCAACGTTATTAGCTGATAACAAAGTAAACACAGCTCACACAGGTGGAAATCTGCTGCGGAGCTGCGGTTGTCTTTACGAGAATTCCGTTTAGTTTCGGCTTCTATCTTGTGAGTAACGTTAGAGTCCTCTTAGCGGCTAATTCTGATACAGATTGTTCAGGCCGTCCAGAATTCCCCAAAAATGTATTTCCTCCTCCTCCCCATCCTCCGCTTAAACAATAGTAACCTCAACTTTCAGAGTACGCAAAACGCATTGCAGCGCGAGTGAATGCAACCTTGCCTTTAATAGCTTGCCACGCTCTCCCTTGGAATGCGTGGCCGAACTCTGTACACTTCAGGGAACAAAGTAGGGCAGTAAGAGGGATGCGTATTGACCGTCTTGACATTGCTTTTGGCATCACCCACGAAGTGCTGTGAGCATATTCTTGTGCCGCGTTTTGGCATCTGTTCGGTGCCATGAATATCGCTAAAAAAGGTTACCGCTGATAAAACAACAGTGGCGGAAGCCGTAATACCTTGTGTTATGCAAATACTACGATGGCATGCAGTTCATCGCAGCTCCCGATGTGTATGGAACACTGGAAGCAAATGTTTTAGTTTTATGGCCCTTCGTGTCTGCGCTGCGCATAAAGAGTCATCGTACTCATAATTTTACTCCTTCCACGGACAAAAAATGTAACGGCTTTCTTACTGATGAAATCCATTTCTTGCGCCGCTTATTCTCCAGGGCTGTCCAAGAAACCTGTACAGAACGATGGCAGGCTGCCTTTCGCGATTGTGGCAGTCCTTCATGCAGCAGTAGTGGCGCGGCCACTAATTGTTTCCTGCAGCATTTTGATCCCTTCGGACCCTACAACTTGCAATTATAACTACCTTTCTTAAAAAACTTCCGCCCCACAACGCCAAACCGCACGCAGCGCGCGTTTTTACGTGCGCTGAACGGCCGGGTCGCGACATCCACCGACCCAGAGTTGCTAAGCGGCGGCGAGAGATGGCGCTGCAGTCGCGCGCAAACTTCAGCGTCCGGTGCCTATACGCCTCGAGCGCGGCCTGTAGGGGCGCCACTGAAATCCCCCTAGCGGCCCGTTTCGAAAGCAGGCGCGGGAGTCCCCGGCCCGCTCCCCCCTGTCGCCGTTGCTTTTGGGGCTCGTTCAAGACAGCGATTTACCGTTTGTCCGCGTTCTAAATACCGAATAACGTGGAGCAGGCACTCTGTTTGCAAGCGTGGTGTGTTCACGGGAGTATAAATGTTTATGACGCGATCTTAGTGAGATGTATATGAGCGCCGGGCGTGTGTCACAGGCCGGCGTCCCGAAGCCAGCATTTGCATGCAGCTGATTGCAATTCCGCTGCCCTGAAATTTAGTGGCAGTGTCTCCGTAAGCAGTGTTTCCTCCGATGGTCATGTAGCGGCCATACACACTATGATGTAAATTGACTTTGTGCACTTAGAAAATCCAGCGGAGCACTCACACGTGACAGCACGCAAGTTACGCCTGCCAATATCAGAAATCAGATATTCATCAGTACCATGAACAAGCCAATGCGGCATAAATTTCACAAACATTGTACCAAAGAAGTACGATGGATAATGCAAAATTACACTCCGGAGTCAGTACACGACGACAAATTTAATGCTGTGTCGTCTTGTCCCGAGGTGAGCGCTCGCAAAGATTCATCTGTTACATTTATCCTCCGCAGAAGCGCGAAGATGGGCTTATAGAGTAATCCGCGTCCGTGACCAAACTCTTCTTCGAAACATCGTCGTATGACACAGGGAGACTGCAGAATCTAGCATAAACCGAGACTCTTATCAGATACGACACTCTTCCAACGAGCCCGTGTGTACGAGATTTCGGCGCACGTTAAAGATCCCCAGGTGGTCAAAATTAATCCGGAGCCCTCCACTACGGCGCGCCTCATCGCCTGCGCTGCGTCGGCGCGTTAAACCCTGCAATCAATCACTCAAGTCTTCCAACGACACCTCGTATCGCTTGTGAACTGCATACCCTGTATTCTTCAAAAAATGCGTCCGCCGAGTGATCAGCCGTTCGTTGAAGGCGAAAAACAAACGAATAGTGAACACGCAGCTTGTGTGTGTGATTACTAAAACGTTCATTCGTTGATTTCGTTCCGCATTTGTAAACAACGATAGTTGAGCGTCCTCCTCCTCACCCCCCCCCCCCATGTCTAGCGAAAGAGTGCATTTCACATCTAGTTGGTCTGATGAATACTACCTTGCTCAAACAAACGTCTTTAGCATTTCAGAGGCTCGGTTTTTTTTTTTTTTCATTCCCGTACGACTATTCTATTTATTCCCGACTTGCAGACCATTCATTTTCCCGTGGTTTCATTAACTTATACCTTGGTGCTTGCTATAAAGCTTGATTGGGCACATATTTGACAACGCACGGCCTTCGAGTGTACTTAACATTTTCGCGTGGCTTATACTCCCATAAAAGGCACAAGTTTTTGTCAGCTATTGGGTTATCACATCCCCGAAACATATTTTTCTACGACGTACATATTCGAAGCAAAGCCGCATTTGTTGTCTGCGCTGCAAAACGAATCAACCTCTTACAGTGCCAATATCAGGTCTAAACGAGGCGACAATAAATAAATTCACTTGTGCTGACGTGTTCGAAGGTGACAGCGGTGATATGCTGCTGCCGTCACCGACGCCCGCAAGAGCGGCCATGAAGCGCGCAGAACCGCCTCCCCGGGCAGCTCTTGTTGGCGTTAGAGCGTTCTACCAAGACGCAGCTGTTTTTTTTTAAGTGCCCTAACGTGCAGTTTGCTTACAGACGTCACCATAACAAGTTGTTTAGTGCGCGGAAAGGCAAAGAGAAGCGAAAAAGAACCAAAACACTGCATGACCACCTATCAGCCACGCAGCGCTAATCCCGCAAACGCCGCGGAGAAGCGGCAGCAGGCGGCGCAGCGATCGCGAATCTCGAGGCGTATAAAAGTATTGGTAAGTGCCTTTACAGACTGCCTCACTGACTACTACTAAGTAGTGCATGCACATTCAAAGTGAGAAAGAAAAAGCAACTAAACATTTCCAAGAAAGTATTTTCTTGATACCAACATTGTGGCGAGACAACCTCGATAAAAATGAGAAACTCCAGTTACAGTTAACTAAAAGCCTTCCAGTGGCCCGAGCAGCGACTGCTTTAAATGTTTCACCAAGGCCCCTTACACACAGGAAAAAAAAACTTCACCACCCCTTTGTAAAGAGAGAAGCGTGAAAGCTTTCTGACACCAAACCTTCGCTACAAGGGCGTTGCTGAAGATGCACCCAGTCGATCGTCAAACCTCCAAAGGCCCAAATCGCGAATGAAGAACGATTTTTCGCGCACTAAGTAAAAGCGTCTACGAAAGATCTAAATTTATGCACCAATACGTGGTTTTTGAGATAAACGTATACTACATTGCACTCCTTCTTCATGATCGATGCGTGTACAGTTGAACCCCTTTATAAGAGAAACGTACCGGGGAGCAGTTTCTGTCTCTTATAAGCAGGCAACCATGTTTTCACTTACTAATCAGACCCTAGTTCAACGTGGGCACCGTATGACTAAAATAAGCTCAAAAGAATGCTACAGCATGTTGCAAAAGATTCATTCTAATTTATGTTGGGCCCCCAGAATTTATGAAACAGTTCTGAATCTGTTTGCTTCATGACTGTATTTACAGCGTTTTTTTACAACCGATTCTACAAGCTTTCTTTCCTTTCGCTGTTTGTGGAAGATGAATCGTAGATGTTGAGTTCATAAGCCTGATGAATAGCCAGAGCGCACGATGAATAGCCAGAGCGCACAGCTTCTTCCGCTGTGTGCTCAGGCTATTCATAACGCTTGCAGGACTCAACATCTGCGATGCTTCTTGATAGGGAGCTACGCGAGTGGGAGAGCCCGCATGTGTGGTCGCGCTTCAAGGGATGGCAGTAAGCTTCAAACACTTCTGTAAGTTTCATTTCCATTGGCAGGGCTTCTCATTGTCATTTCATAGCTGACTGAACCACCGTGTGTTTGCTGAAGTTTTAATAAATAGCGACTGCAGGCGTCTGTCCGTCTGTCTACTTCCTGTGTTTCCACAACGGAAGTAACTGCAATTAGTGACTGGTGGCACTGCATCTGAAGTTAAAATGTCTGTTACAAGCGAGATTAAAGTTGAAGGATGACTTGTCCCTTATAACCAACTGTCTTCTACATCCGATGTCTGTTATAAAAGAGGCAATTTAATGGGAAAGATAGGGCAGCCAACCATGTGGGTGAATGGTGTCTCTTATACCCATTTGTCTCTTACATCCATGCCTCTTATAACGAGGTTCAACTGTATTGCCTTATCTAGAACTGTTCCTTTTCCGTGATTTTCGAGTAACCGTTTTGACACTATTTTTTGATTGACCAGCTGGTCTACGGGGAAATGCATTTGTTTTTTGACAGGGCACCATCGGTCCCACTAAGGAAGCTTTGACTTAAAAAGAACAAAAAAAGAAGCGCCATAGCAGAGACAGTGCTCTGCCCAACTACTGGTGTTTGGGCACCAGCTCTCAGCTTACCCACGGCAAGATTTCAGTGGCTGGCCATGATGCTCCGCTCTTGGTCGGGTGATTTAATGAAGAAAATGCAGGTGTAGTACTTATAACTCGGCTACAGCAGACGTTCGATTAAGAGGGCCCCTCCACGACGAGTAAATATATATAGCTCATAAAAAAGGATCCTGGCTATTAGGTGGAGTTATAGAGTTACAAAGCCTGACATTTTGGCCCGGGATTGGCCTTTCTTAGAGATAAAAGATGTACAATGCACAAGTGTTTAAAACAAATTCCTCACACAGGCACGGGAGGGAGGGGGAGGAAAGTGTGTGCCCAAAGTGTAGTCACCAGCAAAAAAAATTAAAGGCAAAGAAAAAAAGGGGGAGGTGGTGACGGTAAGAAAGGAAGCTGGGACGGGACAGAAAGGGCCAATATCTGAACGCAAAAAGAGAGAGGCGCACAATATGGCACTGCAAGGGTATTTGTGGGTGGCTTGTACAGAACCCATGGTACAGCACTTTCTTTGTGCTCAGACAGTACCCGGCCCGGACTGCCGTTTGTGTCATTGTAAAACTTTCTAGTTCACTGTCCCTCTGTTATCTTTCCTGTTCCAAACATGCCTCGGATCCACAATCCTTGCTGCCCGGAAAAAACCCAGAGTGAGGTTACAACCTTCACAGTGCGATGCTTCTCATGGTTTCCTGGACAGCCCAATGTGCCTCGGACAACTCTCAGGTGGAAGGGTGCCCAAAGCCGGAGAAGTGAGGCGGGGTAATCAAACGGGGGGCCGCCCACTCACTGGTGTCGCACCGGTGTGGACCCTGGGGCCCAGCAGACAGCGTGGATGGAACCCGACTCAAATCGGGGCTCAGGGCGCTCTCGAAGTGGTGCACCTGCCGGCGGAACTTGCGCAGGAGCTTGGGCGGGCCACCCCCTTCTGCAGGCAAAGAGGGGCACTGCACCCGCACGCTCGCACTGTCACGCACAAATACAAGCTGCTGGCCCTGGCCTGTACCTTGGACTGACAGGGTGCCCCGTGACCCTACCTGGGCAGAGGTCGTCCTCGTCCGAGGTGCGTGGCTCCCCGAGGCGATCCCGCAGCTCCTGCAGCTCGGTACAGTAGCGCCAGCGGGCACGCTGGGCCAGGGGCACCTGCCTGCCCCCAGTGGCCACAGCCCCTGGTCGAGGGATAGTGCCACCGCCCCAGGGACCCCAGTGCAGGCTGGCATCCAGGAGCCGCTGCACCAAGCATCGGGCATTTACCAATCAGAAACAGCACCCGGCTGGGCCCGCACACCATCAGCTGACTAGCTGACCAGGGCCCATGCTTGCTGCTCATCCCCCACCCGTCCTCAGATCACCGTGGCAGAGCCAGGGCCTTCACACTTTGCACAGGCTCAGTAGTAGTCCTGTTTCCTAGTTTGGTCCACTATTTCCAATTCATGGGTACTGAGGGTAAATCTAGAACCATTACACTGTCCCAATGCATTTGCAGCTTCTTGCACAAGATGAAATGCTTAAACAGCACACGAGGTACCGATGACAGCGGCAACATCAAAAGGCAGCGCACATTGCTTTGTTCTCCAGCACACCCATTGGTGGATCTACAATGTTTCTGAAGGGTAGGATGAACTCAGTGCCTCTCATGAGGCCAGCTGGGCCTGAAGAAGAGCATCAATCCATGGTCTCTCCTGCTGCGCACAGGGCTACACACTGTGCCAGTTTAAAGGCACGAACCACCGTTTTTGGTTGCGTACACGTTCTTTAGCTCGTATGAAAGCCAGCGTTTTATATAGTGGAGTAGCCACAGGCACTTTATAAACAAATTGGCGGAAATAATTTCAATTTGCCACTAAACTTTCCGAAATCTGAAGGGTGGCGGTTCGTAGTGTAGAAACTTGACACTACGATGTGTGTCCCGGTCACATGACCAGCGAACCTTGCAGCTACTGAAACTGCTGAAATATTCAATCACTTCTTGAAAACCTTTTAACATAACTATTTGTATAAGTTTAAATTGTATATGTATTTTTAAACATTTTTTTTTTTTGAAGAAACACTGCCCGCCGGTGCTGGGTTGCTCTCAGTGTGGCTAACTGAACCTCCATGCCCAGAATCAATGGCAGCGGTCAGTAAACAGACCCAAAGAAGGAGCTTTGATGATTCTGCCTACATAAGGGGCATTCCTTCTGCTGAAATATTCGTTTTCAGTTTTAAAAAATGCCAACAGCAACTTAAAAAAAAGGGGGGGGGGGGGGTGCGCTCGGAGATAAAATCAAACTGCCGACCTCCATAACATGAAGCCAGCATCCTACCTATCGTCCATCTCAAAAGATGGCGTTGTCGTGCAGAGTACACTAGTGATTGAAAAAAACACAAAGGAATAAGACAGGCTGCAATTCACAATTTTTTTAGCTGGGGACAAGTTTTTAAATACCACTTTTCCTTTTGCATGCAGACAAAAGTATGCTGCCGCGCTATTGTATGTCATGGTTGTCAGCATTACTTTTGGGAGGACACATACGGCTTTTAGATCCAAAAATTTCGATTTAAAAAGCTCTAACACGTTATCAGCAAAACCGTGTCACGTTACACGCTCTTTTAAGGGATGCACTTTCATTTGGGATAGAGAACATATACTCGACAAAAATAGGTTGTCTGTCCCTTTAACTCTTGTTGTACGGGTTCGGTACCGCAGTGTGGTCAACTCAGAAAGGGCCCTTGGGCCAGGAGACTTGCCTTGCGCGAGATGAGGATCTCCTGCAGCAGGCGGCAATGGTAGCGGCGCTGGTGCAGCCGGTAGTCCCGGTAGCTGGCCTTGCGCACCAGGGACGCTGTTCTCGCTATGTCCGGTACCAGCAGGCCATCTGCACACCACGCATCCACACATCTCACAGCCACAGTGGCCACGAACCCCAACACAGTTTCTTCGCTCCATTTCAGAATTTTGGTAAAAGGAGCCAGAGGACCACCAGTCTACTCTGCCTCACAGGAGTTCCATTAACAAAATCAAACAACCCTGAACCGAGGGCCGCATTTCAGCTGCAATTTGTTGGAGTGATGCCCAAGTTCCACAGTCAGACACTTCCATTCAAATGTGCACAAAGCTTTCACACCAAACACCTTGAAAGCTCACCAAAGTAGGAGAAAATGGCAGTGAGCGAGCCACAGTGCATTTTTTTATTAAGTTGAAAGCACAAGTAACGGCCTTAGCTACGACAGCCTTGCATGGCCTAGCATGTGTTTGTAGATGTTGAGAAGGGTTCACACGCTAGCCAATTAGCTTCACCTTGCATTTGAAGTTGTACACAGTGGCCTTGGGAGAAGTTTTTTTTTCTTGAACCTGAACAACTAAACTTGTGCTTTTGCACTTCCCTGCTTTGTGATCGCACTCAACAGAAAATCGACAATTGACACAAAAACGTAAAATCAACAAAAAAGACAAATTAACCAATAGTGTTTGACCCATCTGTTACCATTTTTATTTTCGCACAGTGACAACTGTATCATGAATCTACAGTGGCTGACCAAACTCTTCACCTTACTCTAGATTGTTGATTTACAGAGCCTTTGACCATTTCCTGCCTCACTCCAAGCTCTTTGCTGTTCCCTCGACAAGCTGAGCCGGGAACGTTGCCACTTCAGCACATTTCAACTTACAAAGTGGGTGAGCCTGCACGCACCAGCAGCAGGTTTCAGGCGGGGAACTCACCCCTGAGTCGCTGGAAGAAGAAGTGGATAGGGTTGCCAAACTTGAAGTTGCACCCGCTGAACAACCGCCTGCAAAAGCCACAAAGAAGAGCCCCGTTTTTCCACTGGCCGCCCTTTCTGCCAACATGCAGCTGCCACAGGCCGGGTGTCGCATGTTCGGCATGCAATCTCAGCAACCAAAGGCTATTGCAGCAATACAGAGGGCCGCCAAAGGTGTTGCAAAGAGCAGAAACTAGGTGTTCAAACACAAACTTCATGATGCTCAGCTTAAGTTTCCTCTTTTCCTGCAAGCAGCTATAGGTCGGAAGTCACTGTTGCATGATTTACCTGAAGCTACATCATTTCCTTTGACCCTGGCCAACTGATCTGAGGTTTCATGCCCCAACGTCCCCCATCTTCTTGTTGATAATATTTTAAATTTGTTCTCCCCTTAGAAGGATCATTAAGACAGCATACTGCTTCACTCCATTCAAAAGAGTGTCTCACTAAATAACGCTTATGCCAATTTTAAGCAATAAAAGGTGGCAACTCGCTGGCTATTTTTGCAAACTTGACATGCTATGTCATTACCTACTTTTTCTGACTGGCTGATGCCAATAAATGTAAGAGCAAATTAAATAGGAATTTTAGATTTCAAAAATAAGCTAATTGCAGCTAAAATTCAATATAACAATATTTTTCAGTGATAAATTCCCAAAAATCTGCAACGTATAGGAGCCTAAAATGATTTCTAGGAGAACACAAGTGCCAAGGATGATTCGCCATCTCCGAGTAGTGGCTCTCTTAACCCAGCGGTTAAAATTTAAAGAAATTAAGGTATTGCACACCCCATTTTTATCAGCAGAGCGATCCGTGAGGGTTCAGGTGGGCTCAACTTGTCCAGTTCTAATTGGTTTGTCCCAAGCAAGGATAAAATTCCACGGCTACGCCGCACTGAGTGCCTGTTGTTGGCTGCGCCCCCACAAACGTCACAGAGTCCTTGGCGCATCATAATATGATAGTGCAAGTGAGTTATTTGAAACTGCCTCTTTGGAAGTAGTTCCTCGGCGATGGCAGCAATGTTTCTTATTGAACAGAACTGAAGGTTGATACAAGCTTTTCCATCTTTCAAATGAATCAAAGTTTGACCCTGTATTCACGGTTCCTTTGACCTTCACTTTAAAAATTGCCTTGAGTGGCTATCTCCTCTTCCCTGAGGATACAAGTTGACCTTTTTTTTTCAAGCTTGCCTGTACTGTTGCACTCCGAACCACGCTATACTAGAGAGAAGCCACAGAACACTTTGCAGCAATTTAGTTATTGGCTTCAGTGAGAACAGAGGATGCTCTGCTGTGTGTGACGCAGTATGTCCACTAAGAAAGGCCAACTCACTGCAGGGTCTCCACTTTTTCCTCCTTGTCATTCTCACCAAAGTTGGGCAGGAACTCCTACAAAAACAAACAACAAAAAAACGAAGTTTGAGAGTCACCAGACCTTCAAAGTAGGGCATGAGGCTTAGTTTCTTCTAAAACGGTGCCACCTGTATCGTCAAGATCTGGAAACAAATGCGAGCCCCAATCTGCCAGTATGCTGGCTTTGTACGAGAAGCACACAGTGCCAATGGGCTCCCGACGCAGCGGCACGCACCATGAGGCGCAGCTTGTGCTGCTCGGAGAGGACGTTGTTCCAGGTGTCGATGCTGAGGACGGCCCGCAGCAGGGCCTCCTGCTCGCACAGCGCCTGGGGCAGCTGCACCACCGTGGTGCCCAGCAGACAGCGCTCCATTGGCTCCCCACCATGGTGGCCACCACCACCTGCCGCCTGCACCATTCGTGGCACCCATTACACACAGGGCGAGGAGAAGGAGCAGATAAAGTCACCCCCAAATAAAGAAGCAACACCCCCAATATTGCCAAAGTCAAAATCACAGGGGTTGGTCTTCTCTAAAAGATAGAGCACACTGTAACCATATTTCACGTTTTTTTTTGGATTCACAACTTGTTGCTTGCCTGGAATAGTGACCTTGCATCAGAGTCAGTAAAATTATTCTTGAATTCCCAGCACAACAAACAACGACAAGAGGGAGAACAATACACACTGGCACTCAGCACCTGTGTGTGTCGCTCCCTCTTTTCCTTGCTTGTGCTGCAAATTCAAGAATATGGAAAACCAACGAAAAACCAAAGTTGATGCCTGTGTGTCTCACGCCTCTAGTATCCTTGTTATTCCGCTGCAAATGAAAGAATATGGAAAACCAACTCACTCGAGCATCAACGTTGACAATAAAAATGGAATTTTCTAATTAGTAAAAAGCTTTACTAGCATGCTTTAAACAGTGCCTGTTACACTGCCACCACTACAACACCCGAATGGCACTTTTTCTCGCAATTCGAGAAATTAACACTTCCTTGACGAAGCTAAATGAGGTTGTTTGATTTATGTAATCCCCTGTAAGATTCAAACAGTGTGAGACACACACATGATAGAGAGCAAAATAATCAACATGCTAGCTATGTTACAGACTTACAGACTCCACTTGCCAGTTGCCTCGTGTCATTCATTTGATGAAATGAGAAAACTAACCTATCCCTCAAAACGACTGGTTTAACTCAACCAAAATCGCTTAAAGACAACAAAATTGTCAGGAGTGCTGCAAGGTTGTTGAAAGAGAACTACGCTACATTTAAATTCGGCAATTGAGCATTTCAAACAAGTGAATGAGAACACTACACACTGACATTCCAAACAGATAAGGATGAGAGTTAGTATGACTAGTTGCCAAATGTGCCTGCCACGAAGGCACCCAGAAGGTGATGCACTGGATGGGATATATTGATAGAATTCAGAGGGTGATACCGTTCCGTAGTTATGTGCAACATCCTGGCCATGAAATGCGAAAACTTCCTGCAGCCATGGTTGCAAGACGGCTAGATGAAATGCGTGGGCAGAAGCCAACTGGTCACAATAACTGGCGAATGTCGTTAAACTGTAATACTTCAGGCTCGATGGGAGCAGCCCTACGTCCACAGGAAGAGACAGGCTCTTGCCAGTGGAGCCTAAGGGCCTCTAGAAGCATCTCAGGCAGTGTACGCAGCACTTGAACAGAACATCCGTGTTATGTTCGAATTGAGAGGTGCTTGTTACAGTTGTCAGAAATTTTACAGCATAGTCAATAGGAATGAGACAGCTTTGCATATAATGAACTTTTGTAAACAACAGAAGTAAGGCTACGAAAGCAACACTGACATGAAAGCCGGTGAGCACTGGGTTCCTATTTTTGAGGATGACTTCTGAGATATAAAAAGCCCAGAGGCGACAATCCCTGCTTTCGCCCATGGTATTTCGCCCATGGTAATTGAAATTGGAGCAACCAGCTCCGTGAGCGCCCGACACAGCACACTTCGCCATCCACCAAACAATCTGTTTGAGTTAACATTTTACCAGTATCCTTACAACTAGGATGACTAGCCTTTTTTCTATGTGTTTCACTGATTTACTACTCCAAAGTGCATCGACGTCGCGCAAATGCGAAACATTGGTCGGTTGTGTACGGGGATATCTTAAAACCAGCTGAGAAGTGCTGGAGACGTAATTCTTGATCTAAGACTCTAGGTCACAAACATACAAAAGTCCCGGTACATACCCCAGCGTCTCGACGATACATGAAGTGACTAGATGTGACAAGCAGCGCAGGACTACCGCTGGTCACGGTCCGCGAGCTGCCAGCAACGTTTCAATTCAGCTGGCATTTACCACCTTCGGGGCACTTCCTGTTGTGACGCTGATAATCATGTTTAACACAAAAGTAAAAAAAGATAGTGACGATTGACGCAACGCTAGAGTGCTGCGCTAAGATCCAGGGCCAGAGCTCCGTAACCACAGGAACGCTGTCCTCTTGACAACGGCGTTGTCGATGCTCTCCAGCAACTAGAAAGTCAAAGAGTTACAAAATTCATTACCATATTCTGTCAACTGAAGTGGTTAGTTATTAAAAAACTAAATCTAAATGTGTTAAAGCGAAAGTTATATTACTTTTTTTTTTCTCGAAGGAAACATTCTTTTACTTGACCATCGAAAAAAAATCTTGCAGACTGCGGGAACGATCTGTATCCATATCCAAGCGCAGTCGTTAGCGGCGGTCTCATTAGTTCGTCATGTCGTCCGAGCGGTACAGTTTTTCTCTAACTACTTTCAGGTAAGCTGCATTATATACTTTTCAGAGGATCTTATCCCGTTTTAAATACACACTCCAAGTGACAGTCTTCACAGTTTGCCTCCAGTAATGAGTTCCCACCTTCCCCAATGGCAGTTTGTGCTGTGTCATTATGAGCGTACGCTTCCGCAAGGAGCTTGCTGAAATTGGCCGTTATCCTGGTCTCGGTCTTTATTTTGCTAGTTTTGTAGTAGGAACTGCCCTGTAGTGTGCATGTTATCCGCCACTATGCAAGTGAAGCTTTCCGATGGCGCATTGGCCATCAGCACAGTTGCGATGGGCTCTTGTCAGATTCTCGTTTTGTTGTAAACACCGCAGTCTTCTCTACGTATAAACTCCTGAATATAAATACGAGCACGCTTGAGTAGCCCTTGTGTGCGATTAACTGTGTTTAGTGACAGGCGGATGGGAGAAAGTTCTGTGACATGACGTTAACGACAATGCTAGCACGAGTGCTTTAACAATGCTGTACTGGTGTTGGTGCTGGTGTACTGAAACAAGGACCTTCAGATGTTCTACATTGTTTTAACTTCAAATGATCGATCAAGTTCGTGACTTTTGTACTGTGAGGAGGCAAGGGTCTGAATTCACCTCTGTTCTCTGTTTTGCTTGGGTAACCAATGATAGCCCGTACTGCGGCCATTTTATAATTCAAGGGACAAAAATGAGGGTGAGTTTCAACTTGACGTGGCACAACGTAACCTGACCAACCTAACCTCACCAAAGCTAACTTAACGTAAGCCACCCAAACTAAACCCAACCGAGCGCAATGTCACCTGCCCAAATCGAGTCCACCTACACCAAACAGAACCGAACTTAAACTCAACCCAGAAGTCCTGTATGTTGATCGCATGATATTTGTAGGAATGGAAAATACCTGCTAACAAAATCAGGATGAACAGAAGCTTGGTAAGCTTAAAAAAAGAATGGCTCCTGTACACCGGATTCGAACCAGTCTTCTCATTTCAAAGCAAGTACTATACCAGAACACCACAGAAGCAGCTGTAGGGGCGAGGTTTTGCAGACTATTTGTCCCAAGGAAGCACCTGGTGGCGTACTTAGCTACTCAAAGGCGACTGCCGTGAGAATAGGCACTGCCTTAATGGCAATGCTTGAAACTGTCAAAAGGATTCTCGGTGGCGTGATTTAATGGTTGGAAACCTTTTTGTTGCAGTCCCTCTGGGAAGCTGGTGCAAATTGAGTATGCACTGGCTGCAGTAGCTGCCGGAGCGCCGTCTGTCGGCATCAAAGGTGAGCTTCCTTTGTGTTTACCTGTGAGAACCACCCCCTGACAGCCAGTGCTTTGCTCGAGCAGCGTCCAATGGCGTGGTGCTGGCCACTGAGAAGAAGCACAAGTCGATCCTGTACGAAGAGCACAGCATCCACAAGGTGGAAATGATCACCAAGCACATCGGCATGGTCTACAGTGGCATGGGCCCCGACTACAGGTGGGGCCTTGCTCTTGTTCGCACGTGATTGTCCATTGCAGTGTGTAGACTGCCATGCCCGCAGCGTACCACAACAACCTTGGGAGGTGCATGCGAATCTTTTCCCAAGTGGACCCATTTCTGGCCTGATTCACAGTAACAGTGACGTCATTGTTCCAGGGAAAAACAGCGAAATGAAACCTCAAGTGTGATCAATAAAATAAGGATTTGGAATTCTTTGGAAAAAATAAGCAAGAATAAGTACACATGTCTGAAGTACGAAGTACAAGACCAACTTCTAAACAGGGTCTATTATAAATCCCTGGGTGGTAAGAATGCAAGTGTGTGAGTTGAGTCAAGTCACGGCGCTTATCAAGCTAATAGTCGTTTACAGAGTGCTTGAGAAAGCAAGCAGGTGGGTGCTTCGAAGAAAGTAACTGCATCTACAATATGTTACCCTAGTAATAAGTGAAGTCTAGAGAACCCGCTTTCCCTTTTGGCCTTTGACATCCTGTGAGGTGCTTAACCCTTTAGGGTCGAATTTTTGCGTCAAATGCGATCCCCCTGGGTCGATTTTTTTTATTGCTGATTTAAATTCTTCGGATGAATCTATTTCGAGAGAAAATTATCGTAATTTTTTTAGGCTGACCATACAGTGACAAAAAAATCGTTTGTGTTGTTACATACATGTGGTTTATTCATGAGTAACACAAGAAAAATTGTAAATAAAAACGAGAGAGTAACAAGCCGGCACCTTTTGAGTGAATCGAAATCAGATAGACATCAGTTTCGCGGGCGCAAAAAGCGGGAAGCGCCCGGAGGACAATACCAAAGCCAGCCGCTGCGCCCGCGCGTGTGTGGCCGGATGCGCGAGCGATAGACGGCGCACTGCTCCTAAAAAATATTAAAAAAGGAGAAAAGAGCCTCATCAGTTTTGCAGGCGCCCGTGGTCTGTGGCCGGCGCAAAAAGTGAGAGGTGCCCGGTGGGCGTAAGGGGCCTTGGGTGGGTGATACACAGCGCGCCCCCTTGTTACTGGATGTGCAAGCGATAGCCAGTGAACCTCTGAAGTAAATAATAAAAAAATAAAAAGAAGGGCCATCGGCGCAAGCAAATAATTTGACGTATTTCCGCAGTGTGGCAGCACATGCCAAGCAAGAGAAGTGGGCAAAAAAGGTGTGCTTTTTAAACACACAAGCGATGAAAAACATGTTCGTTATTGACCATTTTGAAGGTGTTTGTAAGGCACGTACATGTACGTCCGTGACCCTGAAAGGATTAACCTGTTCTTGAGTTTGGATCTAAGCATTTTGTAGAAACCATGTGCGTGTGCACTGGGTTGGGGAGGGAGAGTGGGGAAAACAGGCGGTGTTGCTGTTTGAGCAGTTTGAGGAGCGGTTGTGTTGGCTTCTGTGCAGGCTGCTGGTGCGGCGTGCCCGCAAACTGGCCCAGCAGTATGAGCTGATGTACAGCGAGCCCATCCCCACTTCTCAGCTGGTGCAGAAGGTGGCCTACATCATGCAGGAGTACACACAGACGGGGTACGTCCACTCCACCGCTCTTTGGGGGGGGGGGTGAGCGTTGCGCTCGGTGAGAGAACCGCCTATTGGTTGCACATTCATTGGTGTGAATGAGTAAGTTTCAACGAGAAAAATAATGACAGCCGCCGACTAGTGCAACCTGATAGTCACACTTTTTTTTTAAGTAGCAAGCATTGCAGATTTCGTAGGGAGGGTTGAAAGGCTGTGCTAAAGTATTCTGATCCTTTTGCTTGATTTCTTTTGTTTGTACCTAGCTAAATGAATTGTGAAAATCTTAAAGAAAGTGCAAAGCTGAGGGAACGGACAGTGCTTTTAAAAAGCTTTCTGGTAATGCAGTCACATGAAATAGAATTATGAAGTAGATCAGAAAATAATTTTGAGGGCCGATTTTAAATGGAGAAACCGCTAGGGTAGGGAACATAAGGGCAAGGGTGGGATAGAGAGTCTTTCACCACAGTAAGTGTTGGTGTATGATCATCACTATCGATTATTCTGCCTTTGGAATGAATAGGCTTGATTTTGTGAGCCCCTTGGGGGATGAAATTGCCAGAATCTTGAGGCTTGGTTCAAAGGTGGACAGCAAATATAGGGAGAAGTACAAAAAAATTGGGGATATTGCGCGATGAACAGACTCCAAATTTATTGGGGCTGTCATTATTTTTCTGCATATGCAGGGCGCTACAAGACCTCGTTGTGGTTTTTTTTTTTTTTTTTTTTTTTTTGCTCTCGATGCTACCCCTCCCCCCCCCCCCCCCACTCAAGGAGTTTTCCCTCCCCACTCAGCGAGATCTGACCTTGGTTCCAGGAAAGCGGACCTGTCGCGAGACACCGCGAGTTAGATTGCTGACAGGCAGTGTTCCCCACGCATTCGGACGCCTGACTACCCCCTCCCTCCTGTTTTGATCTTAGCTAATTTTTATGAGCTCACCTGCTGCCCTTAGCACAAGTTCACGCTCCCGCAACACTACGGCGAAATGAACAAAGTGTGTTAGCCACCAGTCTTCTAAACCTTGCAGCAAAAGAAGAGGTGTGATAGCAGCTATGTATTGTCTATTTTCGGCAAAAAGCAAAATTTTTTAAGCTGCAAGGTGTGAAAATTCGAGGTCCAAAATCTTGATTAGTGCTAATCAACATCAAACAATCTCAAACCGCTCCCGAAAGAGGAACTTGAGACAAAATAGTGTTCACATAGGCGCAAATAGTGAAAAAGGCATTAAAAATGGGTATGTAGTGCCATTTAGAGCGCGCAACCTCCCCTGGGGACGAAGCAAACAAACAAAAAAAAGAACGATCCCGAGCCACGTCGTGAGCGCGGAGGGGTTTGTAACCAGAGCGGACTGAAAGATCTGCGGCCTTTACGGCCCCCAATAGGTTTGTATTACCCGCGAATGTATGACGCGAGCTAATCAACACAGCCTGTGCTGGAACCGGCGCGCATGCCTCTTTCGTACCAGCGAATGTGATAAAAACAAAAATAAAAAACACTATAAACACAGCAAATGCTGCACGCACGCAAGCCTCACATGCCCGCATATTCCACGCAGCGAGTCGGGCGGAGAGGAATCGGCAGCGACGGCACAACAGAAAGCAAGGGAGATGGAGAGATTGAGGGGAGGGGGAGGAAGCAGACATACAAAAGAAGAAAAGCTTGTACATTCGGCGAAGGTGTCACATAAACTGGTGAACACCTGCCGCCGGTCTTTTAGCGGAGAGGGTATTCCTGGACTGGCAACCATGGTAGCCTGCCAGCCGAAATGCTACCTATTATTTTGCGTTGGCTTTTCCACTAGCCAATGCATGCACACCACATTATTTAGCAATTGTTTACACTTTGTTCAGCTCTTAAAAGCTCTAGCACCAGGAGGCCACTGGCTGCCCACGCGGGCCCAGTGTTTCACAAGTCTTGGTCACGAAGGGCCTTTGTCCGTACAGGGGTGTGCGGCCCTTTGGTGTCTCCCTGCTGGTCGCTGGCTGGGACAATGGCCGCGGCTACGTCTTCCAGTGCGACCCATCGGTAAGTTTGCACCTCCAGCTGACTCCTGGGTGTGGGAAGAAAAAAAATGCTTGGGAAACTACTTTAACCCTTTCGTTACCACAAAAAATTGACTGATTTTTAAGGGTCTAACAAAACATTTTTTTCTGTGCTATACATATTGGTTAGGCACACATTGCAGTGACAAAAAGTGCAGATGATTCCATGTGCTTTCCAATGACACCAATTTTAATAATTAATAAATAATGATTGCAAAAAAAATGATCAAATTCGAAATTTATGTCTGGGCGTCGAAGAAAATAAAAAAGAAGTTGTGTATAATAAACCACCATTAGTAGGAAAAAATTGGAATATACATTTTGTAGGTAAACATTTCAAAAACCCGTCCCAGAAAAAAAAAATTGAGTTGCGCGGTACAATTTATCAGATGAAAAAAAACCGTTAGCATGCATGGTGCCTGTGCCTTGTGGTAAAGCCCAGCGTCTATTTCAAATTTTGCTATTGATCTTTGTGGGGGATGCTTGTTGACGTTCTGATCATCACCTATCAGTCAGAACTTTCATTTGCGGTTTATTATCATGTTCTGACTCGCTATGGTAGCCCTGCTTGCACGCCGCCATCGTGCTGTGAAGCGAGTTCAGCACTACGAGCCTACTACATTGCAGCGCCACCGAACAATTTTGAATAGAAAGGATTATGGAGCCTGTTGGAGACTTTGTCAGAATAGGCAGTTCAACTAAGAAGAAACACTAGACCTCCGTTAATACCGTCGTACAGAAACGAAACTGGCCGCTGAACAGCTGGTGGGGTTCAAGGCCGATAGGAAGCGTTCTCCTCGTCTGAACTGATATCTGACGACTTGGTGTTATCTTTCGACTTTCAGCTGAAGCTGTTATCGCAGAAGTAAGCCGTGGGTAAAGTGAAAGCACGAGCAGCATGCTTGTTTCAAGGAACAGTAGCGGCCAACAGAGGCGCCACGGCAAATCAGCTTGCAGTTTGGTAACTCCGTAGTAGCGCCAGAATTTCGCAACGCAAAAACGAAACCGAAACTGCTGGAAACTGGCTGAAAATGCCAGGCACACTTGCTAGACATGCAGAAGACCATCAGAAATAAGCTTTGGCAGAATAAAGCCATCCTTTTTCTGAGCCAAAGATCACTAGTGAATAGCTGGGGTCATTTTCAAGTAATTATCACCTCTCAACGCTGTCAGATTACAAAGCTGACAACATTATTTGGTACTTGACTTGTTAGGAGCCATTGAGAAAAAAAAAAATTTTTTTGGTAATGCAGCCTAACCATAAGTGGCATGCTTTTTTGTCAAGTGCAGCACCCACACCCCCTTCCTCAAAAACACACGCACCTCAGCTTGCGAAAAATGTCGTCAAAAATCTCAATATCGCCAGAGCAAGAAAATTTAAACTGATTATATAAGTGCAGCGCCTAGACTAACCACTGGCCGAATTAGATGTACGAGGAATGACTACAACATGTTGAAATTGGCAATATAAATCATCGATCACTGGTGATCGGTTTGACTAGGCATGGTAACGAAAGAGTTAAAGAGTTGTTGTGTGTTCTACTTCTGCATGTGACTTCTATTCGTTTAGTGTTTTACTTTGAACACCTGCATATTGCTAACAAATTTTCACAGGTCCGCAGCAAATGAAGGACCACTTTAGAGAACATAAACTGAAGGTGCTATTCAAAAAGCCCACAGATGCTCTAGAAAAATTCAAGAAGCACGTATGTGATGTCGGGCTGTAGACAGGGCCTGCCATTCTGTGTAGTGACTATCAGGTTGCACTATTCTTATCCTCAACAAGCAACCCTTTATTAGATTCGGACTAAACATTGACGTTACAAGAAGCTGTTGCTGCCTTTTTTTCCCAACTTTATTTTAATGCATGTTAACTACAGAGTATTTACATTAGCCAGCTTCTTAACCTTACTTTCACGCGTTTCGCTCGTGCTTTAATCAGCCTAAAAGTTCAGGATGAGTTTCTTTTTTTTTTTTTTTTTTTCAGCATAAATAAAATTACTTTCAGTCTCGCTCATAGAGATGTCTGCACATGCCACCGCAGTTCAGTGGCGGGGACTCATCGTTATTCAACAGGTTGACGCTGCTGATGTCTCCTGACTTTGAGGGGACGCACTTAACCAAATTGGGAGTGCTGTTAACTCTAGTTGGTCTCACTCAGCAAAGTTTTAAGGAAATTTCACCTGTACCCAAGAGTGGGACCATCGAGAGAGTCCCACCTGATTGTCTGGCTGTCTGTTCCCCCTCCCCCATAACTACCATTGCAGGGCGCCTACTTTCCCTGGAAGGCGACGGCCATGGGCAAGAACCAGATGAGCGGCAAGGCCTTCCTGGAGAAGCGCTACAGCGAGGAGCTGGAGCTGGAGGACGCCGTGCACACGGCCATCCTCACCCTCAAGGAAGGCTTTGAGGGCCAGATGACAGCCGACAACATCGAGGTCGGCCTCTGCGATGCCACTGGCTTCCGCCGCCTCTCGCCCGCTGAAGTCAAGGACTACCTGGCCAACATTGCCTAGCACCACCAGCTCTGCTTATTTTTTCTTTTTCTGCTAAAAAGAACATAAATTCCTTTGCTCACTGCCGTGGTATATGTGTGTGTGTGCGTGCGACATGCTACCTGGGCATTCAAGGCTGAGGTCTGGATACTGCACCCGCATATCAGTACGCCTCTCTGCTGTGGCCCCTTGATTGAAGCGTGGCCAGGGCTCCCTGCAGACATGTATTGAGCTGCATTTTTTTCACACGAGTTGGTTGCAGAACACTTACACTGTACACCAAGCTATGCAGTGCCTGTGAGCCAAAGCTGCCCAATGTACAGTGTGCATGGTCAATTCAGGTCGTTGGGTATAAAAACTAAAGAGGGTAATTGGCGCACAACAGGTAACATGGAGGAAGAACTACTCTGGAAAAGCGTGGGCACGTCAGGCCGCGGCAAACCTGTGTTTGCAGTAAGTAGGGTTGTCAGTTCGGCACATACCCTCCTTCACAGCCAATGCACAGCCAAAAGGAAGTTCCTGCCAAACTCTTCTAGCCAGCTTTCCCATGTGGACACTCTTGCGCGCGACCACGGTACATTCGTCTGCAACAGGTTTGCTTTGGCGAGAGTAGTGCACTTCTACCTGGGCCGCCAGTTGTCTCGCCGGTAGCCAAGGGACAGAAAAAGGTCCCTGGCCGCGCACGTACATCCCACGAGCCACTCGTCTGTCTCATGGTCACTGGACCGCGATGGCGGCCGATTGGTACTCCTGTGTTGAGCCTTTCCAACAATCCCTGTCGAGTGTCTTGCATTCATGTTATTGTTTAGCCTACGAATAGTCAGCATCTTGATTGCACGTGCGATAAAAATGATGTTAACCACATTGCCATCGGCCAACCTTGTATCTGTGAGTAATGAACCCACCACAGACGGCACTTGCGTGCACGGCATGTCTGTTGAGCACGGATGACTTCGGGGCGGAAATACCATAACTAGCGTGAACCCCACAATAGACACCCTGAGCCCGCGTTACAGCCACACGTGTTCGTGCCCGATAACAACAAAAAATATATTCCGTGATTTGTTGGTGAACCTTTTATATACCGTGAGCATCTCATGCCTCTCCCTCGAGAATTTGAGGCTCTATTTGAGCGCACACCTTGCTCCGGCTTCATAAGTCCGCAAAGCGACGTTTCTCGCTTGTCCCTCGCACACCGTGCCCACGCTCCTTGGTGCTCTAACCGTCTTTGTGGCCGTGTTTTAGCAGTAGCATTGGCTGCCGGTCGGTCCGTTTGTTGGCCACCTGTACCAAACTTTCGTCGATGTCGTTCCCATTCACTTTTCCCTTAGCCGCCCGCACTGGCTGTGCACTGGCTGCACAGCGATCACGGGAGTCGTAAGACCCATTGAGGCACTTGTCCCCATGGCAATGCGGCCAGCGTTCTGAAGGCTCTCCGCGCATTACCCTGTCATTCTGAGCAGAGCCCCCTAAAAATTTTGCCGGCATGCCTGATACGTACATCGAGTTTTTTTTCCCCCTACTCGAAGCCAATGTCGTTGACGCAGGTACGACTCTCACCCGACAGGCAGCACGCGTCACCATTGCGAGCCGATACGATTGATTGATTGGTTCTGGGTTTTACGTGCCAACGCAACCCAGGCGATGAGGCGCGCCGTAGTGGAGGGCTCTGGATTAATTTTGACCACCTTGGGATCTTTAACGTGCGCCGAAATCTCGTACACACGGGTGTTTTTGCTTTTCACCTCCATCAGATAAGCGGCCGCCATGGCTGGAATCGAACTCAGCTGCACAAATATTAACAGCTATTCGCAGTAAAAAAATCCTAATAAGTGTCGACAATAATTATCAATACCCTAAATAAACCTGAATATGCCCATTTTAATGCAGAAGCATTAAATGGCCCATTGACAGAAAAGCTGGCGTCAGCGTTGCCTGGCGTTTGTAGCGGCTCGTCCATTCCCACACAGAAAACAGCGCAGAAACGACAGAGGGCGAAGCGACAACGGGACAAACACTAGCGCCCCCTCACCTCGTCCTCTACCGTTTCTGCGCAATGTTTCCTGTACCAACACCTCCAACCTTTCAACAGCGAAGCTGTTTAGCAAATCATAATTTTTCGTGCTCGCAGTTAACAATACAAAGAAACTGCATGCCGAGCAAGTGCCCGTGAGCGCGGCCCTCGGGGCGTCCGCCCGGCAGTTAAAAAATTCCCCCGCACCTCCCCGAAGGGAATCGTGCAGAAATGCGAATGCATTGGGTGCACCGATGAGTGTGTTGCGAGTAATGACGTAATTAATGACGAGAGTGTGAACGTAATCATCCAACAACGAGGCGTGCGCTCCACTGCATTTATATACATTTTCCGAGCGCAGCGAGCGGAGAGAGGGTACGCGGAGAGGAGAGAGAGACCCGCGCAACACGCCCGCCCCGCGCGCGAGCTCTCTCCCGCCGAGCTCCGCGATGCGAGTGCCCTCACACGCCCGAGCGCGCTCCTCCTCTCCACTCACTCTCCGCTACTCCGCCCGAGCTCCGCGATGCGAGCGCCCTCACACGCCCGAGCGCGCTCCTCCTCTCCCCTTGCCCTCCGCTACTCCCGCCCGAGCTACCACCTGCTCCGGTTGCTAGGCGCGCCACAGCTGTTGCTAGGGGCGAGGAGGAGCGCGGAGAGATAACACCTGCGGGCGCACGCCGACGGAGCACGACAACCCCCGACTAAGAAATGCATTCGCATTTACGACGACGACGAAGGCAGAACTACGAGGCGCGCGCTCACGTGCGCTCGCGCTGGAGGAATGCAGGCGCACGCCGGCCAACGGAGCAAGACAACCCCCGGCTAATAAATGCATTCGCATTTAAAAAACCAAGAAAATGCCGAGCGCTCGTGTGTGCGTGCCTCACGGCTACTTCCCAGCGTCCCCAGCGCATGTTTGTCAAGCCAAGCATGCACACTCAGGAAGATGGGCCAAGATTGCTGCGACGGCCGGAAGTTCAAAAAAAAAAATTTTCCCCGAGCACTGCCCAGAAATTGCGAGCTTAACTCACATGTTATGGGAATGCCCCAGTGTCCAGAAGAAAGATTTTAGCAATACCAAAGGCACATTTATTATAAATAGTAAAGAGCAATGGGAGACCGTGCTACACAGCGAAAACCCTGACATCCAGCAGTGGGCCGTCCAAAGGGCCGAAGACGCCGCCAGGAGTCAAGATATCTTGGCCGTCGTCTAAGGCGCCACGGGCCTGAATAGGCCTTTTCTTTGGACTAAATAAAGTTATTTCCTCCTCCTCCTCCTCCGAGGGGGAGAATGTGAAAGTGCGAATGCACGGTTGTCGGCCCGCTTGCGGCGCTTGCGCTCGGCCACCGCAGCCCACCGCCTCGCCGCCTTCTCTTCCATCTCTTCCATCGGGTTTGTAGTATCACGTGTACACCACGCAGTTATCAAGCCGCTATAACGCCGCTGAGTCGCCAACGCACGCCGCTGACGACGTAGTTTGAATGCGTTAAAGATATAAGGCGCGTTACTCACACTGATATCAGCGTGGCGTCCGTGGCTTAGTCGGTAGAGCGTCGCGCTGCGGCCGCAAAGTCCTCGGATCGAAACCTGGCGCCGGATGCTGTTTCTTTTTTAAATATAGAGGAGCACTGCGGACGCCGACGCCGCCGCCGGCGGTGGATGGTTTGGGGTCGCTTGTAAAGTGCATTCGCACTTAAAAGAATTTGCCAAGCGCTGGTGTGTGCGTTCTCGCGGCTACCGCCCAGCGTCCCCGGCGTCGTGATTCCAAACGTTTCGCTGCACAGAGCACCCACACGACGTGTGATGTCACTGCGCGCGCTATTTTGAGTGCCTGCTAAAACAAGCCCTCCGTTCGGGCTCTGTGGCCTCAATGTAGAGTACTCAGTACTGACGCTGAAGGTTTGGGTACGAGCCCCAGCAGGTCTATCTCTTAGTTTCTTTTTTTCCATTGCCTACCTTTTTTTTTCTAAACCCAAATGTACGGGTTGTTTTTGTTAATAATAGTGATTTTGTATATTTTAGGTCGCTTTAGGTTTGGGGCGCAGCCGATGACGACGTTTAATTACCGTTCTGCATTGCGCTAACAGTCATGTCACGTGGGTGCTCTGTGCAGCGAAGCGTTGGAATCCCTGGCGCAAATTTGCAATTCAAGCATACCTCCTCAAGGAGATTGACCAAGGTTGGCAAAAAAAAATGCTCCAACGTTCGCCGTAATCGTTCCAACACTTGCTCGGAACGAGAAAGCCACGTCATATCGCGTACGCCGCTCCTAGGCGACGTCCAATGATTACCAAGAAAATGAAGGAAGATCATACTTATAACAGCAACGATGGAGTAAAGGTCGTTGCGGCAGCAAAAAAGAAGCAAATCGGCTGCAATCGTGGAATAAACCGCCGTGATGGTCGTGAAAGTTGCGTACAGCTTCACTGCCATCAAGTCTTGCGCGCGCTAATGTGAGCTTCCTTCATTTTTTTTTCCTTCTTGAATTCCCATTGTATACGCGCATGCAAGAGAAAAAGCCCGCCCCCTCACTTGGACGCCGCGAGCACGCGATCATTTCCTTGTGGGAGTTCGTGCGAGCGGCAGACCTGACCGGACGACTCTGACGGCCGCCCCACTCCTTTTCCCTTCTCCCCTCTTCCCCAACTAGGCTACCAAGCTCCCCGTATCATTAATAAAGTTTCATTCATTCATTCATTCATTGCGCCCATTGGCATGCGAACGCAGGTGTGTGCAGCCCGACGTCCCCATTTGCTGCGGCGCTTCGTGCGGCGAACGCAACACAAAGCAGCGCGGAGTTCGATTGGAATTTGGACGTCCAGCGGCGTGGGTATGCGCGCCGGCCTGACGTTAGGCCTAACGGTACGCTATAAGGTGCAACGTCACCAAATGGTACCCGCAGCTTGACGTACGAGTTTGACGCTGCGTGGCACGTCGTTAGGCTTAACGTTGCAGCTACCATAAGTTAAGAGTAAATAGAGGCAAACAAGGATGATTGGCTCTGACAACAGGGAGAAGGGAAAGACCCTAAATAAAAAACGATGATGCTGATGATGAGAGGACTCGTGATTTAAGCACGCTCCAAGCTTTGCACTCACGCCACTGCCCTTCACCCATCGGCGCAGTAGTCACTATCAAGCCAGGTGCTTACGGGTCGTGCCCGTAATGGCCACATATCCGTTCGGCAATTGGACAATCATGCTTTCGCATTCATTACTCGTATGGAGACTTATGGTGACCTCGGAGTTTTTCGGCTGCTCTCAGTAAAGGACAAATCATCTTGTGATTAACTTACAATTCGCATTTTTTAAATTCATTTATATTCAGTAGTGGTATATGGCAATTCGTAAATGCAACCGAACGCCGACATTATTCGCTCTCTCATTATCGCGAATGGTGATATCTATTTTTGCGGCCGTATTTCATTGCTTTCTTAATGATGCGTGCACATCAACGTATGGTGATTGCCATCGGTTATATATCTCGTACAGATAACGCGTCCGCTTTTTTATCTTAACTGCTCCTCAGTCTGAGCAGGTTAACATTGTGAATGATTGTGCTTCATGGTGCTCGATGTCACATGAGCGGTCAAGCGCTTTGCGAGAGTTATTTGTAGTGTTCTGGTGTGAGAGTTCTGCGACTGGCCAAGCATTTGGGAGTTGCAGGGCCGCGGCTAAGCGTTCATTGTGAAAACAGTACCACAGTCAAGAAGTTGCATATCCGCGTCACTGCATGCCTTGATCACGCTCCGACCGATATCAGCACACGCTACGGAACACCCAAGCACTGTCCATGGCCGGCACTCCGGGAAGGAAAAGCGAATGGCTGTTCTGGGCCGTAACGAATGGTGACCGCCTATCCTCAGGGAGTCCTGGCGTGGCTGTCGGCGCCAGCGCCCATGTACGCTGACCAGCGCTGCCGCTTGAAGGGCAGCGGTCCGGCGCACCGGTCGCACACACACTGCAGGCACACGCGGTACACGGTCATCTGTCCCATGCGTCGGTCGAACGGGTCGTAGTCCAGCTCGCGCTCGTCCTGCGGGCCGCGGCACTCGGCCGCGGCCAGCTGCTCAAAAGCGTCGTGGTCGAGCCCGTACAGCGGGCTCCCCACGCGGAAGCGCGCGTCCTCATGCGCGCGCAGCCTCTCCAGGCAGCGGCGCTGCTCGGCCGTCATGGCGCGCACGCTGCTCGGCCGGAACCAGAAGGTGCCGAACACGAGGTCCACGCTGCGCGGACGCGACCCCGGCAGCAGCATGCCTGCGACGGGGAACGGTGAGCTAGCGGGCACCAGGTGGAGCGCACACGCGCGCGTATTACCGGTGGATATGGTCCGCTGGACGCCGCCTGCGTCGTGCGGACCCACGTGGCGGCGGCTGCGCCGGAGGTACTCCGGGTGCTGCTCCAGGAAGCGGATACCGATGGCCGTGAAATTGGGCAGCCCTCCATACTCGATTGGCCGCTTCTCATCTGTTCAGGAAGGAGAGGACCGTCAAGAAACGCGGAGCTCATGGTGGATCCGCCACTAATGCGAAACTCACCGGAATCGTAGATGAGCACGCCTGGACTACTGAAATCGGCCGACAGAGCGTAGAGACGTGTGTAGAGGCGTGAGTTGAAGCGTAACCTGCAGAAGTCAGCGCGGCTGCGCAGGAACACGCTGGTGCCCGCAGCGAGATCAAACTGGTCATCCGAAGCCAGCGATCCGTCGCGGTGGCAGTCGGAAAGCCAGTAGAGGAAGAAGTCGTGGCCCCGGCCGGGCATGGAGACGGCCAGCGGCGAGGCTTGGGCGCCCAGGGCGGCCCTCACTGGCCGCGCCAGCAGCGGCCGGCCCGTGCGGCCGTCTAGCACCGTCGTCTGACTGGACACGTACAGCGGGAAACCGGGCCCCGTCTGATAGCTGACCATCACGTCGGGCGTGCTGTCGCCGTCGAAAAAGCCCACGGCCGGCGTGCTGTACGACTCCGACTGCGCGAAGCGGTGGCTCCAGAGGCGCGCAAAGCTGACACCGTCCAGCGCGAACGCGGTCGAGTTGAAGGCGGCCATGACGATGTCTTCCACGCCGTCTCCCGTCAGGTCGACCAGCGCGGGCGGGGTCATCACGCCCTTGTTCGGGTCCGTGTAGAGTGCGCGCGCGGTGTCTGCACGCCCTGCGAGGAGCTCGCGCAGCGGCAGGCTCCACAGCGAGCCCCCGTGCGTCTCGCCGCCCGTGCCGAACAGCACGAGCTCGCTGCCGTCCGGGTACACGAGCAGCTGGGGCGAGTAGTAGCTCTCGCGGCCGTCCGGCACGGTGGCCCAGCTGAGTAGCTGGCCAGAGCGGCCGCTCACCACGAGCAGGCGGCCCGCAAGCCGGTCGCCGCTGGCTCCCGGCTCTCTCAACGGGTCTCCGCCGTGGGAGACCAGCAGATCGGACGTGCCGTCGGCGTCCACGTCCCGGATGGGCTGCGGCGTGTACATGTTGGAGCGACGCACCAGGGCCTCTCCGGCTCCCGACAGCGCCCACAGAAGGCTGCCGGTGCGCCCGCTCACGGCGTACAGACCCTGCAAAAGCGAACGCTCACGCGGTGCTCTTTCCCCTTTGCCGAAACGATCGCGCGTACCGCCATGCGGCCTCCGGCCACGCAGTCTGGCATGCCGTCGGAGTCCAGGTCCAGGCGACAGTTGAGCGCGAACAGCTCGTGGGCCGCGTAGAAGCGCCACAGTTCGTGACCAGTGCGGCCGTCCAGCGCTGCCAGGCCCCCGCCGCAGCCCGCGCCTCCGGAAGCCGGCAAGTAGACGTCGCAGGCCACGCGGGGGTACCGGTACGCGTCCAGTCCTGCGAAGAAGTGAATGTAGTACGGCAAAACCGCGGGCGCTGGGCCGTGTGGTACCCGTTCCGAAGCCGAAGACCACGTCGAGCACGCCGTCCCCGTTGACGTCCAGGTGGCGGAAAGCCGACTCTGTGGTGAGCATGGGAAGCGTGCTGTGCCATACGTCTTGCACGCGCAACTGCCGGCAACCTTCGGTCTCGCCACGCCGCGCTGCCGCCGCTCGCCGCCGCTGCTGCTGGCGCAGCACCAGCACTGCCGCCGCCGCGCCTGCGCAGAAGGAGGCATTCGCTGTCTCAAGGGAGGAACATGCACCCCAGACTCAGGACGTGGTGGCGTGACGCTGCGGCGATCTCCATCGCACAAAGCTGTTGGACCAGTGTACCCTGTCTCTTGCTGAACCCTGTTTAGAGCTGGAACGCTATTGTATGCGTACGTGTTTGCCCCCACCCCCACCCCCCTTCCTTTCAGTGGGCCTTGTGCTTAACCGGTACTGCAGAGGTTGGCTTCAATCTTGTCTTTTTTTATCAAGGATGTGAAATTACGACCCCATGAAGTCGTCCTGAAGTTCGCTACATAGATATGATTGTGGTAATATCAGGGAATCCCGACTGATTGCGGTCAGACTCCTTGATTTCGGCCTCAACCCCAACTGACGTATTTGCGGTTGCGTGAGTTTTGGTTGAAGTGCGGTCTAAAGTTTTCGTGCTTAATTTTCCACGTGGGCGTCTTTTAGTCTTGCGTCTTTTAGTGTGCGCGACGAAATCAAATATGCTGTCCAAACAAAAGCTGCAACGCGGCAGAAAACAAGGGTTCGCCATTATTGAGCCGCGATATTTTTAATGGACTTTTTCCTGGTAGCTATCCTCACTGCCGCCGACGCTAGTGGGCCGTTTCAAGTTCAGTAAAAACGCATTAATGAAAGCGTCATGCGGCACTTTAGACGCCATGGCACATGCACAGCAACTTCCCCTCGAACGTTTATTGTATTATCATGCCCATCGATGATTCGAAAGTCTGGTAACAGTACGGAGGAACAAGCAGGAGTGCTTGATTAGTCTTTTTTGGACTAGGTGAATATTAAAATTTTGGTGTGTCTGTCTGCAGTTTGAATCAGCCTGAATGTAAGTCGTGGGTTTGCTCCTGAAGAGTCCATTACTCGCTGCCAGTGGGTCACTGATTTCAGTGACCCATTCCTGAGCGTGGGTCAGCAATCGGTCACGGGACCCACGAGTGGATCTCAGCGCCATCCAGGAAGCCGCGTGACGCGTAAATAACCAGTGAACCACCTCTGACGCACTTGGGACGTATACTTATGGGTCGCATAAACAGCCGGCCTGGAAATTTCAGCTGAGAAGTCTGGCTATGTACAAAGTGGCTAATTAGGCGGGGAGGAAGTTAGCCTGCAAGGCCGACTGTCAACTTAAGATTGGTTCAGTCGCAATACCAGCCAAGGAAGAGCTGCGGGTGCTCGGACTTCAGATACACCAGTCGGGTTCGGGTATCCATTGGCTCCGAAAGGTGCGGAAAGACTCCTCGACGACCTTGCACTTGATCCGCCGGATTGCAACTCGGAGTGGAGGAGCCCGCACGGAGGTGGCTCGGCGACTTGTACGCGCTGTTCTACAGCCGCGCTTACTCTACCAGGCACAGTTTCACAGACTGACAGCACAACAATGGGCGAGGCTTGAGGCTATCAACAGAGAGGCCATGCGCACCATCACGGCACTTCCTCGTCTCACTCCGATTCCTATCTTACAGGAGCACGCCCAGCTCAATACTATCACGGAGCTTGTAAATCAGCGTGAAGAAGCAAGAAAGCTCAAGCGTTTTCATATACCTATGGTCGGAGCGCTCCATTCCCATTCTGTAAGGAGCCTAAAAAGCCGTGAACAGCCAGCGCCAACCTCAGATACCACAGTTCGTGAAGGTTACTGTGTGTTGTACACAGACGCAGCCCTTCTACCGCACGGAGGACGCACCGCTTTCGTCAGTTCTACACACTCAGAACTGAAAGGCTTGCGCTGTTATTCCACCGACACGTCAGACCTGCTGCTACTGGAGCTCCAGGCTGGCTATATATGACGCAATCAAAGCTGCAAGTGCACTCCCTAACATCAAAGAGGCGCATATATACACAGACTCGCTCAGTGCTGTGAAGCACCTGAAGCAAGTGAAAAAGACTCCTCTGATCTGCCAGCACATTCACAGCCTCCACATGAGAGCTTTGGGTACAGGTGCACGGTCACAATTCTGTCAACCAATTAGCGGACAATATTTCGCACTCTCCTGCCCCACCTGAATCTGAATCCGCCCCTAGCCCTCTTCCTAGTGATCCACGCTCCCGCCTTTTAGCCATGAAATCTCTCCTGAGGAGGGACACACGTGCCCCAATTCCCCCGTGTGTCTGCTTCCTCCCCCCTCATCTTTCCCGGGTGGAGGAAGTTTCTTTTAGGAGGCTTCAGGCTGGGGTGGCTCTCACACCTTCAGTCACCTGGACTTTGGGACCCGCACCAGAAGACCCAAAAACATGTCCCAAGTGTCCGGCCCCGACGGCTGAAGCGGATGTCGATCATCTCTTGTGGACGTGTACAGGAACCAGAACAGCTCGGGACAGTGCGCTAAGAGTGGTTCGTCGTCGGTGGGATAAACCGGGGACCAGTGGGTGCACGAAGACCGCTACTGCAGGTCGCTGCTGAACTTTTTACACGAGACCGGACTCTATGCCTACCTTTAGACTTGTACAGTGTCATCAGTTTCCTGACTACCTGTGCTTTGGTACCCCTTCTCTTTCTTCTGCCTAATGTTTTATCTTTTCTTCATATGCCGCATGGCAAAAATGCAAATAAAAAAAAAATGTGGGTCGCGTGGCTCGCCAGTTGATCATGTGACTCAGGGCGGGGAGGAGGAAGAAGGCGTCAGCGTGAGAGACCCAAGCAGATGTCGGTGGGATGTCGGAGATGTCGGACGTCCATTCGGACGTCCGATGTACAGCAAAACCTCGTTATAACGAAGTTGAAGGGGGAGTCGTCATTGCTTCGTTATAAGCCCTACTTCATAATAGCCGATGTCTCTTTCTACCGACAACTTACATGCAAGACAGGATGTACTTACCACCAAAACCCACAGGTAGCATCCCGCTTAAGACAAGCAAGCAAAAAAAAAAAATCGGCAAAGAATAGTTACTTTATTCACGCCAGACGGCTCATCCATGATCATTCGACAGCACACGAGCTGGCGGATCACTACGCAGAGAAATAGCCCTTGATAGATTTCTGCCGCGTTTTCTTCAGGCGAATGACGGCTATTTCAGCTGCAGCCGCGATTTCTAATCCACCCTCGCCGTCATGGTGAGCGCCAAAGAAGCGGCGCAGCAGACCTGCTGTATCCAGGTAGAGTGCCTGGAGGAACATCCAGGCACCCTACTGGGAGCCCCGGAGACGCGCAGCCTCGCGCGTGCGTCCAGGAGCTTGCAGCCATTTTGGCGCGCTGGAGTTGGCGGCCCCCAGCTAGCGCGAGGTTTGAATTACCGCATCCGTGATGCGACGTAAACCGTCGCGCGCTATAAGACATTGACCGGACGGGTACCGAAATGGCCGTAAATGCTCGTTGTGGGGAAAAAAAGTTTCGTTGTTTCCATTGTGAGGAAATTTCAGCTTCATTAAACGAGGTCCTTAATACGTGGGCGTCTATGGGAATTTCATTTCTTCGTTATATTTATTAGTTCGTTATAGCCTGGTTTCATTGTATTGGAAATTGGTTCTCAATTCTTATATACCCTTCCCGAAAGAGATCAACGTTGGAGTCGGTGACGTGCTTCAAAAAAGTTTTAAAAATAAGCTTAATTTTAGTAACATACAGATGAAACTTGAAATATACAAGTCAGGTTATTGATGCACAAAATCCTTTTAATTGAAAAGCAGAGTCTCCTTACCGTTTTTGCTTTGATATTCAATTTACGCCATTATTTGATGCTTCACCGTAACTTTGTACGTTCATGGGCGGATGTCCTTCGAACATAAAATATGTATTCTTTGTAAATTCGTTACTGGATGTCTATATACAGCAGCCGATCGATATATCGGATCTGGAGGGGAACGGAAAATAATCCGAACAAAATAGCAGTCCGAAAAATCCACGCGTCGCAAAAAAGAACTGTATTTCATAAAAAAAAAAAAAAAGGCCTGAAAAGTCGCGAATGGTTCCTTGCCCTAAATTTCTTCTTCGTGTGAGCACGCCCTCTTGCATCTCTGCAAGTGTCACGTTTTCTTCGTAAACATCGGACGACAACGCCAAAGCGCTGGCAATGTCTTGCGTTGACGGTTGCGGGCGGTCGCGAGTGTCGGGCCGCGTATGACACGTTTCCGGATTTCGAGATTGCTTCTGCCGTAGACTACATGCAAAATTATGACCTCCAACATCAAAATTTGTTACCCCGGGGGAAGGCAAGCCAATCCCCGTTTAATCCGAAACTTGCCAGGTGGCCTATAGGATTCAAATAGGCGTCGTCCTGGAGTCGCGCCGTGGCTTTGCCGCGGAAAATTTTGTCGTGAAAATCGAACTTTTGGCTTCATTTTGTCCGAAATATCATAAACATTACTCCTATGGGACAACTGGCGGTTCCTCGGGAAAGTCGGGAATATCCAGCAAGTTCGAATTTTTGGAGTCCGAAAAAAGGTCGCCTACAGTACGTCCGCAAATGCACATCCGCACATGGACATACAGTGGACGTATAGTAGCCATCCAAACTTGGCATTGGCTGTTCGGCTGTTTTCCGGACGTTTCACAGACGGTCGTAGTTGTTTGGGGAGGTAAGGGGTAAATGAAGCTGAAGAGGAGTTAATGGGGTGGAGAGAGGGAGAGGATGATAGAACTGGAATGGGGAAGTATGGAGAATGGAAGTGGGGAAAAAGAGTAGAGCTGGGGAAGGAAAGGCAACACGTGCGACGACACAACTGCTAACTTGAACCTCACGTCTCGTGAGCTATGGAACTGTAGCTCCTTTTGGACACCGACACCGGACGTTCACAGAAACTCGTGAATTGTGTGGTTTGAACGGATTACCTAGCGCCAGGCAAGCCAGCAGAAGCCAGGCAGCGGCGCTGCATCTACACCGCCGTCGCCGTATTCCAGTGACCGGCCCCCGGCGTTGGACGCGTAGCTTGCGCGGCGCCATGAGCGGCCTGCTTGGCTCCTCGTCCGACATGGCAACTTGCTTCACTGGGGGCGGCAGGCACGATGATGACGTGCTGCACGGGTTGCAGATTGGAGCGGATTAAGAGAACTGCGTTGATAAAAACAGCGAAAAGTAATTCGTGGGCGCACAAAACACAGCGTCCATTTCACTGGCACTGCGTCCAACCACGCGGTCAGGCAGGTTGCAAATATACAGTAAGCCCTAGCTGCGGCGAAATGGCTTTGTTCAAAGTGTTTCATGGCCCTCACTGCTGTGCCTAGAGAGAAACCCATTCCCGCTCTTAGCAAAGCCCATTTACAACAAAGTCAGTCTTCTGGCCCGGAGGCTTCCGTTTAACGAACGTTTACTACACTTTGAAATGGGTTCTACTCCGCGACATGGGTTTTTTTTTTTAAACTGAAGAGCTGTTTAGGCAGCCAAAAATCTGTTCGGCGGAGACAGAAAACCTCCAGCGCGTGTGTCCATCACGAAGTCATCGAAGTCATCGACTGGCCGGCCGGCTCCATGGACAACCGGGCGGTGCTCGGCCTAGATCTGAAAGGGGCGTTTGACAACGTCCGACACTCAGCCATCCTGGACCAGGTCTCGCGCCTCAACATGGGGGAGAGGTCGTTCGCGTACATTCGCGACTTCCTCTCGGGCCGCACCACGAGGATCGTTGCCGGTGACATGGAGCTGCCAAAGAAGAGTCTGGGGAGCACGGGGACGCCACAGGGCGCCGTGATCTCGCCGACGCTGTTTAACATCGTAATGATCGGGGTCGCCCAGCGCCTCCAGGGCGTCCCGAAAGTCGGACACACCATATACGCGGACGACATCACGCTGTGGGTGTCCGGCGGCAGTGACGGCGAGATCGAGGCGTCCCTGCAAGAGGCCATCGACGCAGTCGAAGATCACCTAAAAGACACGGGTCTGACGTGCTCCCCGACCAAGTCGGAGCTGCTGGTACTAACACCAAAGAGAAGAGGAAGCCACAAGAGAGGAGAAGAAGAAAGAAACAATAACATCCACCTGAAGACGCGGGACGGGACGGCCATTCCGAGGGTGAAGACGCTGCGAGTCCTCGGACTACACATCGACGCCCACGGACACAACGGCTTCACCGTTGCCAAGTTGGAATCAAAAGTCGGAATGGCCTTGAGGTTGATCAAACGAGTGGCGTCCAGACACGGAGGCATGAGAGAGGAGAATCTCCTCAGGCTGGTCCAGTCGTTCGCCGTCAGCCACGTTGCATATGTAGCTGCATTCCACAATTGGACGGTGGCGGAGCGAGGGAAAGTGGACGCTCTGCTACGCAAAGCTTATAAGACGGCCCTAGGCCTATACGCACATACCAACACAGAAAGGCTTCTCGAACTGGGGGTGCACAACACCCTCAGCGAGATAGCCGAGGCCCAGGGCACCGCACAGATCGCGAGGCTTACGCAGACAAGAACTGGTAGGGCTATTCTACGTAGGGTAGGCTACCGGTCGGAATTAACGCGAGAAGGCGAAAGCGAGAGCGGCGGGTGCGGCGGCGGGAGCGGTGGCGGTGGTCGCGGTGGTGGAGGCGGGGGGTGGCCGGCGAGCCGGCCGCCGATGCCGAAGCCGGCGCGGTCGCTGCCGCGCGGGCTGCTCGCCCTCATGCACGTGCCGCCGCTGCCGAAGCACATGGACCCAGAAGAGAATCGAGAGCGGCGAGCGGCCAGAGCGAAAGCCCTGACGGACGTGCACGCGGCGGACACCAACGCCTTCTACGTGGACGCGGCGGAATACCCAGGCCGCCGGGGCACGTACGCCGTGGCCGTGATTGCAGCGACCTCCGGGAAGCTGTGCTCGGCGGGCAGCGTCAGGGCCCGGGACTCAACGCAAGCGGAGGAGCTGGCGATCGCGCTGGCCCTAGTGGACCCACGGTGCGCGACAGTGATCAGTGACTCGCGAAACGCGATACTGAGCTACGCTCGGAACTCGGTGTCGGAGTGCGCGAACAGGGTGTGCGGGGCCCTGCCCCGACGGACGCTACCGGTGGTCCTCAAGTGGTTCCCGGCACACGTGGGACCGGTGGGGACCGGGACCAACCGCAACGAGGAGGCGGACCGAGCGGCGCGCGTGCTAACGAGACACGATGGCGCCGCCGTCGTTGGTGCGGCCGCTGCCGCGGCTGCTGCTGCTGCGCCCGCGGAGGGTGCGGCGGCGGCTCGGGCGGCGGCTGCGGCCGAGGCGAGTCTGCCCCCTCCTCCTACTCCATCGAACGCGGAAGACTACTACAGGGAAGAAGAGGAGGCAACCCCGATCAGCTCCTACAAGGATGTGCTTGCGTGGTACAGAGAGACTAGGCGCGCCTTCCCGCCGCCACACCGTAAACTCACCAGGAGGGAAGGGGTGCTCGTACGACAGCTCCAAACGCGGGCGATATGGACGCCCGTGGTCGCCAAGCACGTGTGCCCCGAACTATACCCAACGGACGAGTGTGCGCTGTGCGGGAGCGCTCGTGCGACCATGCAGCACATGCTGTGGGGTTGCCTCAATCAACCACCGACAACAACGGAGGAGGACGATGATCCGCTCCCACCAAGCGTGAGGGACGCGGTCACCAGCGTCAACTACGAACTCCAAAAGATGGCTGCCGAGCTCGCGCTCGCGGCCATCGAACGCCAGCGGCCTAAAGTGCGACTTTCCGCCACCCCTTGCACGGGGTCCGGCGAGTAGCGCCAGTAGGTAACCCACCGGGTTTACGCAGGCCTGAATAAATGTTGTTTCTCTCTCTCTCTCTCCAGCGCGTGTGAGCGCGTGCCTCGCAGCTACCGCCCGGTGTCGTCCAGGCTTGCGCGTGGGCCACATGAGTAGCTCCCGCCTTTACCGTCGTCGTCGTGTTGCGATACGCCGCGTTGAAGACGATGACAACAAATCTGTCAAGCCATTTCTTCACACTCCACACGTGGAAAAGGCCACCGGACCAGGCGACGGAGAAGTGGATGTCTACCGAGGCGATGACGAGCTACAAGAAGATTTACCTTGCGCGGCTTTGCCGTCGGAAGACGACGACTGAAGGGATGATGACGATTGCTATTGAATAAAACGCTGTACATATTTTAATGGTCTTTGCTTTACAGTGCCGTCCAAAACGGCTTTGCACTGCCGGGGTCCAGCTGCTCCCTCTCTCCTGGGATCCACTGTCATTGTGGGGAAAATCGCCCACAGTTCTGCTGTTTCTCCAGCCTTGAACAACTGCATGGTGCAAGCTGCGCCAATTTTTTTTCGTAATTTTCGTTGCTTTGTTTGAATTTTTTTTACTTGGCACTGGTGAACGGTAGTTAAATCCCAAATGGTGCGCATAATGATTGCTCTCGCATTTAAGAACAGCTGTTACAAACTGTTGGCAATGAATGGGAGGGGAACGTGAAAAATCGAGTTCGGGATAAGCGCCGCCGCTGTAGGAGCTAAAGCTCATTTGTGGGTCGTATTGTAATTCATAAAATACCGCTCGCCGAATGTACTTATCTTGCATACGATGGTGCAGCAAATTTGGAACGCTGCATGGTCGGTGCAGGCTGGTAAGTGAAGGAGAGAAGTGTCGATGCTCGCTGGTGCGATGTATACTTTTGAGCGCTGCTAGTGAGGGTATCATAGGCACATTGAGAAGCTGACTTTCAGCTTGCGAATAGCAATCGCTTATGACAGCACACTAGAAGAATGAGAACTGTGTCCACAAACTGTCTGGACGCCTTCTAAACGGACACCAGTGTGCACTGAGGAAAAAGACGTGTGCTCGCAAAGTTCAGGTACGTGCTAAAACACTCCTGGTGCTTGCAGCGGTCAACTTTACCACAACGCAGATTAGCGTAGTTTATGGGTTAAAATTGGAACCATTCGTGACCAAGAGAAGCACAAGGGGGTATAGGGCACACATTTTGTGGATATCTCGTGAATCAGACACCACTAACCATCGCCACTGAACTATCTACCAACCACCACTAACTTTCGCTAGTGGTGGCTGATATCAGCCTATGAACTATCCTATGGAGGCCATCAACTATCAGCCACCACTAACTTTCGTCACTCGGAGTGCGCCGTTGTACCGGCCATGCAGCGTCCACGTGCCCCACGCTTTGGCGGCACACGTGTACTTCGCCTTCAATCCAAACGGGGAACTGGATCGCGCCTTGCTTCCGACACCTGTGGCTCCCCGAAGGTCTCGCGGCATTTTGACCGGACTGGCATGCGCTCAGGTTATAAATGAAACACGTCTCACGTGGTATTTCCGTGACCCTGCTGAGACGCGCTCAGGAAGTCTCCGAGCGGCTTGCAGCTTCCACTAGGGACTCCCGTCGAAATAAGGTCAGCGGCACGGCTCCTCCGTGGTTACCGCTGCACGTGGCGGTGCACATACGGTGTCTTGCAGCTGAAGCGACGCGGAGACGTGGGCGCCCATTGACAGAACCTAATCGACAGCCTGGACACGCCACCGGCCGCTAACGGAAACAGTCTCAGTTCAGTCGACGGGTTGAGACCGCTGCGCACCGGAGTTGTATAAACCGTCCAGCTGCTCTCTGGCGCCTGAAGAGTCGACAGCAATTAGAGCAACGGGATCCCGGCATCGCGGTTGGCATGGCCAGATGTTACCAGTTGCCGCCTCGGTGTGGGGACGGCCAGGCGCTCGACCTGCTCGCCGCGCCAGCATGGCTCTCTGCTCGCACCGGTCGATAGCGCGCGCCGCGCAACGCGCTTCCCTCAGACGCTGGAGTCGCCGCGGGCGCGCGTTGGCTGCGCCCTCTTCCCCAGCCAGGGTATACATATCCCATAATCTCCTCTGGGCGTTCCTCTCATTGTAGGCACATCTTTAGAGATGTCAACATTGCTACAGCTGTAGGGCAAAGCCTTACTGGACTAATTTTTTTGGGAAGGAGGCACGTACACTCAAAAGCGACGCACTTTGTGGGCTGGTTTCGAAAGTGCTGGTGGCGATCGCCTGCCTACGGTCGCACAGTATGTCGCACACGTTGCAGCTCGAACCGAAATGACGATCGAGAGAGCCTCTTTGGAACCTGGCGTACGCGCCCCTGAACTCTTCCAAGTTGGTACGCTTTGAGGCATTCTGTGACTCACGTCACGATATACATCGTCGGTTGTCGCTCGTTGCTTACGTGCCGTCTCGCGGGCACACTCGTCTCGTCGGAAGCCGCGTTTGTATCGGCACGCCGTCGACGATTACACGCGCGTCGCTGTTATCGGGCCCCCTTCGCATCGCATTTTTCTTTACGAGTAGGCTTCACTGCGCAACACGTAATGCGGGAAAACCAACTTACAAAAACAAGCCTACACTGAACTTTTTAAGTCGGCTTCCCTTTAAGCACTAATGCATTGCTAAAAAGACATACTGCTGAATCACGCTGATGTACGACTTGAACAGAAAAGGAACAACACACAGAAACAGGATGATGCGCGAATCAGCGCGATCCAGCACTGTGTACAACCAACTAGCCCCAGTTTTAGCCTTGCTGGAAAGAGGTCTTGCCTGGACAATATAGCAACCTTATATCGAAATAAGAAGGCCATATGAGGCTGATTCCACGAGAGATCGAACATGCGTGTGCAAGCGCATTCTTTGTTTTTTCTCATATGTTTATGAGCTGTGCGCAAGTCAGGGAATTGTCCAAAAGTTCAATGCCGCGTTTTCCTCTAGCGTGTGTACTTCGCGAGAAAAAAAAAAAATGCAATGGTGGCGCGGATGACGCGCTGTTTACGGAGGCTACAGTCTTTTCCGAATTTGGGGCTTCGCGCACGGGCACGGCAAGGTGTAATTGTTCGGGCTAAAATTTGTTTGAAAACAAAAACTACACCAAAATCACAAACAGTTCCGCGCTAACATTGCGTCCGGTGAAATTCAACCAGACGTTAGACCGCCGCTTACTTTGACGCCCCATACCTGCTCATCTGCACTAATGACCAATTTATAAGTGATAGGTACTGTCGGCGAGGTAGTTCTAAACATATCTGGAAAATATCGCTTGTCTAGAAAATATAAATAAGATTGACTGTTGTGTTTGTTCTAAAAATACGTAACTTTAAAAATCAAAATAAATAAAAAACCCAGTCTAGGTTTTTTTTTAGAAATTGGGGGAACGAATCTCCTTAAAAGGGCCAAGAACACTGCTGAAAAAACATGTTGCATTATTTTGTTCATACCAAGATTGTAGGCGCCTGAACTCGCGCGTCCAAGACGCGACTCCGTGCCGTGTGAGCCGCTACCGCCCCTGCTTTTCTGGCTTCGCGCGTTAATAAAGAAAGTGTCTCTTCGCCTTCTGCAGCCACACCGAAGAATTTTCTACCTTTTACATCCTTCTAGACGAGAAATCGGCGTTTTTAATCATTTTTATTTGTGATGCTTCACTCAATAAGCGCTAATACAGCTACGCGTGTGGCGAAGACTCGACAAAAAGCGCGTCTTGCGAGCGTCACTTTTCTTTTAGAAAAAAAAAAAATTCCCCATTTTTTTCTTAATTTTTTGTTGAAGACAGAACGCAAAGTTTGCTTAAACTGTTCGTCATTTCGGTGTATTTTTGTTTTCAAAGAAATTTAAGTCAGAACAGTTACACTTTGCCGTGCGCAAAGCCCCAAATTTGGAAAAAACTGCAGCCGCCGGAAACCGCGCGTCACCCGTTCCACCTATGGAAGGAAGGAAGGCAGGAAGGAAGGGAGGAATATAATTTGTTTTTCATTTTCAAGAGAAAGGGGATGGGGAAAGGAGAGTGGGTGGTGGCCTCAGTCCAGGCCACATTCAGGGCCCCCAGCAGCCCGCGCCCGGGAGATCAGGTACTCCTGATCCTCGAGCTGGAAGCTGGTCAGCCTGTGCTCCCACCGCTCCAATGTAGGTGATGGGATTGGGTTGGGATGTTTGCAATTTTTTTTTCGCGAAGCACTCACGTTAGAGGAAAAAGGATTGCACTTTTAGGTGCGGAGTACCTTACAATGGCCGCCCGCGTCCGTGCGCACATCATTTACAATCGCAAAAAACCCCACAGGCACCGGCAGGATTCGAGCCTATGTCTGGTAGACCAGACAGAGTTAGTGTCAGTTGTCTTACCCATTGGGTTACGACTGTGAGTTAGTACCCGAGAGTCAAACGACTTACTCCCTCGCCTGTAACGGTGCCGAGTATACCTTAGGACCTCCCAGTGTCCGTCTGCGTCCATCCGTGCGCACACCACCAACAAGCGAAATTCGATTTGAGCCGTGAGTTGCCGTTTCATTTAGGGAATAATCAAGGTGCAACTCACGGCTCAAATCGAATCACGGTCGGGGTGCAAATAGGATGTCACTGGGGGTGCAACTTGGATGTAATTTCGAGTCCCCGTACTCCGAACCCTCGCCATCATCCACCTAGTGGAGATGCTGCCATTTTGGACTATTCCCTGGCTTGCGCACTGCTCGTAAAAATGATAAAAATAAAAAAATAAAAAATGCGTGTACACGCATTTTCGATCTCTCGTGGAATCAGCCAGGACCTTTTTGGTGTAGGCTTCGTCTTTGCAAGCTGTCCAAACTTGCCCCTATCACTTTAAAGTCGGATACACTTCCAAACACAACTGCAATGCTGGGAAGACATTTTCCCGAAGCAATAGAAGCTGTCTTGCATAAAAAAAAAAAATCCCGAGCCATCTTCACTAACGGGAAACCTGGGGAGGGGCGAAGCATGCAACGTGTAAGTGTATTCTTGGCGCCTTGGCGTTTTTGCCAACGGAGATGAAACCGTTTGGGGTAGGGGTATACAGATTTGCTGTAAAGTCTCCTGTCTTTGAAGCACGAAGCCTCTCTAACTCGAGGCGTAAACAAGTGTCCCGTTTTCTTTTCTTTGGTACGCGTTATGTTCTAGAGCGAGGCGTAAACAAGTTTCCTGGTGTTTTGGTACCGTGTCTACATGAGAGGAAGCTTACGGCGACGACATGAGACGCCGACAGCCCCAGCCCTTGGGGGGCGTGGCCTTTGTAAGCTGACCTTCCCACATTGCGTTTTTCCCCGCGGACGCCATAAAATCCCGCATATGAGCCATATCCTACAGCTTTGCTGTAAAGCACGTTTAACCCTCTTTTAGTCCCTAGACACGTTTAACCTCAAGGGTTAAATATATGCATATCCTATAATTTTCCCCGGGACACTCAAGTCTGCTCCCGTGAATGCGAAGACGTCGTGGCTTCCCCTGGCGATGCCTATCAAAGACTTCCTTACTGCTACATCGTGTATGCGGCTCTTTCTTCGCTTTTCTTTCTTTGCCCTTTGGTTCTGCAATGCATTCTTCAGCTGCCGTGCTTCGTCCTTGTTGGCGAATGTGCGTGGTCGGACGTGCCTTTAGCCTGTACAGGAACCGACGGCATGCATCTGACACAGGCGCACTCTTCACCACGAGACACGGCGCGAATTAATTGCTTCGGCAGGCATCACTCACTCAGCCGTTTTTCACCCCGTCACGTCACCGTCACGTCACCGTCTTCTGTCATGGGCGACGGTTTCTCGGGCGATTTCTCGCCGAAGACGGTGCGACGGCGACGGGAAGCCGAGCTCTGTATACGTTTCCGTTCCATCAACGCGACGGGACCACGCCCCGCGGTAAACCAGCCAATCAGGAAAGTTAAATTTTTATGTCTAAATTAAGCGAAAAGTGAGCACACGGTTTGCAAAGTAAAAATCTAAGCCATTATTTATTTTTGCATTACACCAATCTAGTCGCCTTGTATCGTAATACGACATTTTCTTTACTTTTCAGATTAGGCACGCTCAATTTTAGGCTAGACTGATCACTAGGCAAACGATCCTGTACTCTGACGGAGAGAGTACGAAGTTACTACGAACAGTACTCCGTCACGTCTCCGTCGCAGTTTTTAGATGCGACGCTGAGAGCATCTCTTGTCGGCGGCCGTGTCCTTCCTGCGTGCGTCCGTTGTTCTTGTCCGCAGCCACTCTCCCCCTCTCCTCTCCGATAGCGAACACTCTCTCGCGAGGGGCATTGGATTGGATTCGATTGGATTGGCTTGACTTGGATTGGATTAAAGTGGATTGTGTTGAATTGTGTTGCGTCATAGCCGCGGCAGACGCACTGGCGGCGGCGCGTGCCCAGGTAGAGCGAACACTCTCTCTCAACATCTGCGGGTGTGCGGCCCAGCGCGCTTTCACTCCGCCGGTGGGCGGCGCTGCGCGCGGTGCTGCGCATGTGCAGTACTCTCTCTCTCCGCGGTCTCCTCTCCTTCGGGCGGCCTTTCGGTCGACGGTTGCTCTTTGCTTGCGCTTGAACCCCCCTCAGCGTCGCATCACACCAGGGTTGGCGTAATTTTTTTGACGTGACGGTGCCGTGACGGAGAAGGTGACGGCTGTGTGAATGAGGCCTAACGTGAAACTTCACGTCGCTCCTTCTCCAGAATGAACCGGCCTCTGATCGGGGCACTACCCTGTCTTCAGCCGGTAGTAGTACCGAATTTGCACGATTTTAACGCGCTTCCAATTGTAACACGGAGGTAAGTTTACTGATGAAAATTCGAAAAAAATAATTTGAAGCCGATTCTACCACGCAGATGTAAGAGATATGACATTTTATTTGACGCCCGCAACTGTGGCAGCAAAAATTCCATGTGCTTCATAAACTTGCTCATCCAGCTCCTGCTGGCAGTGCAACTAAAGCGGTGAACGTTGAAAGCTGATTTCGGTTTTGAGCCTGGTTGTAAACGCACACGCAAATATTACCTTTGCCAAAAAAAAAAAAAGGTGCGCGTTAAAATGGTGCAAATACAGTACTTACCGCGTACCGCTCTGCCTCGTCTGCCCGCCGGTAAGGTCATTCTGAAATCTGTTTGTCTCCACGCGGACGCAAATTTTTTAAACTTTTTGTCTGGCGCTCGTTGTTCTTTGCTGGCTTGCGCAAAAGAAAAACGACAATCATCATCATCATACACGTGGACCTCGTTGGACGCCCACACAGTACTATAGGGATTTCAGATATGGCCTAACTAAAAGGCGCGACTGCTCTCAACGGCGTAACTCCTATCGAATAATTCCATGTGTCACGTGTTTGGATGGTGACTTGGCGGTCCGCTGCGGTCAAGGTCAAGTTGAGAACGCCTCTCATCAAATAAGTAAATTTTTTTCGTTCACAAACGATACACCAAGCGCATACGTGCTCTCACTCCCAACTAACAGCCATTCTGCAGAGCGCCTGAAGAAAAACAAAAATAGAAACAGTCGGAATGCTATGGAGAGTACACGTCCATACACTGCACCCTGAAGTTCTTGATTTTAATTTTGAATTGATTTGTTGTTTTTATTTTTTTCTGTCCTTATGTTCTTCCCCTTCTTTTATTTTTGCTGATTCTCCGCTCACCCCTCCCTCCCCATATGGAATCCCAATTGGTGCTGATAAACATCTAGATACATAAAAAAAACACCGATTGATAAATATCGTGAGTATTGGGATTTGTCAGGAGATCACTGAGCTAGGGTACACTCGGATAAGAAGTTCCCGCTTTAGGTACAATCAGGCAAGTTTTGCTACTCGCCTTGACCCTTGTGTGCACATTCTCCGGTTCCTTCATGTAAGTGTACACTAAACGTCGACAAGAAAGGGGAGGTCTTCGCCGCCCACGCAGCACCGTACGCACGACCACTGTGCGTATTTGCGACGTCACCGCAGCAGCCCGTTCTTGCTGAGGCTGGGGGCCACACCGGCATCGAGTGTCAGCTCTTAGCCGGAGCGTGAGGGAAAGCAGCTGCTGCGGCGGTCAGCCGCCCTGCAGCCGCGGACAGCGACGGACACAGCGCACATCCATGGCTCGGAGAGGTACCAGGCACCATCGCAAGGTGAGCGGCAGGCGCAATTCAGTGCTGTTATCCACCCTTCACAGGTGGCGGACGTGGTAGATAATTCGCCTCGTCCCATGAACGTCGCCGCTAGGTACTAGACTGCAGACGTACGATTTTGGGGAAAAAAAGACGCGATGAAGCGGAAGGCAAACATATTCCACAACGTATTGCATTTTTGGGCGTTGCATGCTCGCTGTGAGGGCACAATGGAAGTGCAAAAACCTTTGACTATAAAGGGAATAAAAAAAAAAAACGGAGAATTATCGCGGTCTTCCGTGGCAGCGGACACCGTTAGTTCTTCTGGAAAGGGTACCTGCGTTAAACTGCAACCAGAATGGTCAGTGGCCACGCACCGTGAGGAAGTAGTCCTTTGTTTGACTCCTTAAAAACTGCATTTCGAATTTGAAAACTGCGACGCGAAAGCCATACGTGCGTGTCGAGGCGTGCACGATGGGCGTGAAGCGAGGCGAGAAACGAATGCCTGGCAGTAGCGTCACGCGCATACATCGTTGAACATCTGAACAGTGAAGCAGGTCGCCGGTTGATCGCCACTGCTGTAACGTGATGAACTGCGTTGTAAAGTGATACTCAGAATCATCGACTCGCCGCCGACGTTGTTACCAGAATCGCTCAGCTGTGCGTGGACTGCAGCGCTTTCCATGTCAAATTAAAGGGACCCTGCAACACTTTAACTTTTTTTTAACCTTAAATGCTTTCAAAACGTAGTCAACAAACACATCCAGTACTTAGAATAAGAGTCCACAAAGTAGACCAGCCCCAAAATTACTGCTTTATGCCCATCAGGCAACTTAAAAACTTGCTCAAAAAAGTTTTCTTTCTTTCCCTGTTTTTTTCATTCTTTAAGCGCTCAAATTACGTCATTACAGCAATGAAGGAGCTATTATTGGCCGGCTTCTTTTCGGCTGCACCAATAAGCGCTTTCGAGTGTCGCTTCAGACAAAAAAAAAGAACTGTGGTTGATTCCTCTGTCATAGGAATCAGTAAAACACGAAAGTGAAATGTGCAGCGAAATCTGCAGCTGAGCATGATTTGCGGGTTGGCGGCTGTCTTGTGAGTCTGCTTGGCGGGCGACGTCCTGCTGGCATGTCGCTTCGGCAAAGGTGTACTGGCGTCATTTCCGCACGGATATGACGTCAGTGATAGGCGAGCCCGCTTATAACGAACACAACGGGAAACCGAAATCACTTCGTTATATCCGCTTTTCGCTATATCTGGACAGAAAATCTATGTATACCAATGGTAACGGGAAACGAAGATTTGTTCGTTATAGCCGCTATTTCGTTAAAACCGGGTTCGCTATAAGTGGGCTACACTGTATCTTGGGGTATCGCAGCATAAAACACTTTCATATTAAAATATAAAACCCGAAGACAAACAACCCTAAGTATAAAGTACTCTTTAGTACTAATGGTTGCTTCCCCGCAAGAAGACCCTGTGTGCAGGGGTGCACCCTTTACAGGCCGCTTGCTTTTGTTAACTGGCGTCACTTCCATGACGGATATGACGACAGCGAAATCTTCGTGAATCCCGGAATAAAACACTTCCGTGTTTAAAAAGCCACAAAAGCAAAGCAAAAACGGAAGACGGGTCTGCTGCGGCGAGCAAATCATGCAGTGTCGCTCCCTGGGGGCGATAACTATAGCTTTCACAGTGCTTCCATGCGCGAAGGAAAGAGAGAAGGCGTTCATCAGAAGCGTTGCAGGGCCGCTTTGGAGGGTTGAATCGACTGGTGGGTACAGCTTACCTCGACCCCTCCCGCGTTTATATGAACTCCACCCAAACAATCGAAGTGACGGAACGGGAAGGGTTCCCGGAAAAGGTGCTATTCAGCTCTTCGCGGCGCGCCGACTAAGCCCGACGAGCGAGTCAACCCAGAGCCACTAGATCAGGCTTATTTAGTGGCTCTAAGTCAACCTAAGCCCCGTTTTTACTTTTACTCGAAGAGGGAGAAACTGCAAGGCGTGCGGTGACAGGGCTGATCTCCATCACATGATATGGTGCTGCTCTCTCCGGAGAAATGACCCGCAAAACAGTAAGGCAGGACAGCCTACAAGAAGCAGTGGGAGACCGCGCTATACCCAGCACCGACCCGGGTATCCAGACCCGGCACGTCCAGATGGCCACGACCGCCGTCAGGGACCAAGGGCTCCTGACCGACGGCTAAGCGACAAATCAGGGGAAAATAAAAGTTCACTCAATCTCCACTAACGTGAAACCTGAGGAGGTGCGAAGCATGCGGAGTAAAGTGTACTCAAAAATTGTAAGTCGCTCTCTTGCCACGCAGCGCGCGCTGATTGAGCGCCGGTGGGAGGGACAATCGCGCGCTTGCTGAGGCGGTGGCGCCCTCTATTGCTTTGAACCGGATTTAAGCAATTTGCATGCCCCAGTTTGTGATAGTGGCAGGGGTCAACGCAGGCGCAGTGCAATGACCATTCCTCGCCCTGGAGGCGCGTCCTCGGTGATCAACGAGGTGCCGGCACCAGGGAAGTATGCCTTTTCTTGCTTCGACCGACCACCCTACCCGATCAAGCCTAGCGTCGAGAGCCGTCGGGTACTTGAGTGCAACAGAAATTATAACCCGTCTATCCATTTATACTTTTCTTTTAGTACGTGTTACGTTCTAGTTTGAGGCGTTAAAAAACGAGTGTTCCGGTGTTTTTGTACCGTGACTACAAAAGACGATGACGACAGGAGACGCCGACAGCCCGAGCTCCTAAGGGGCTTCGCCCCTAAAACGGTTTTTTTATTTTTTATTCGTGTATTTCTTTTTGTCGAAACGCCGTCGCGGCGAGTCCGTTCAACTCGCAGGCAGGAGGTGGGTTGACTCGCTCGTCGGGCTGATTTGGCGGGTCGGGAGGAGCTGAATACCGTATTTTCAGAATTCTAACGCACCCCCGATCGCAACGCGCGGGTAACTGGGCGCAGGAAAATTGGGAAAAATAATTTGACGCCGACTCTACTACGCAGATGTAAAAAAACATGACACCACCTCCCTGGAAGGAGATTTTATTTGACGCATGCAGCTGTGGCAACCAAAAATGAATTGCTTCATAAGCTTGCTTGTTCAGCTCGTGCTGGAAATAGAACTATAACGAGGAACATTGAAGCTGCTTACAATTTCAAGTGCTTTGACCTTCATAATCCTAGGCGGGATGGCCTAACAGGAGCAGAAAAAATGTGCGACAGCTGATCAAGGCATGCCATTGAGAAATGAGTGCGCCGAAATTCCCCCACGTGGTGTTGACGGATTGTTTCTTATTTGATTGACTTGGATTTTGACAGGACATCGTGTCTATGGCTATGCTGCTGGCTGTTTTAAAGCATATTTCGATTTTGACCCCGATTGTAACGCGCCCACAAATTTTAAAGCTACCTTTTAGCAAACAAGGGCACGCGCTAGAATCGTGCAAATGCGGTAGCTCCTTGTCCGGGAACTCATCCGGTCCCCACGCCTCGATTCTTTGGACGGGGTTCGTATAAACGCGGGACGAACCCTCCAGTCGACTTGACCCTCCCTCGTCGAGTTCTTGTGTCCGGGGCTCTATACCTGCGAGTCGAACGGACTCACCCCGTCGGCTTTTCGACTCACCTCGCCCGCTTACACATGGGGTGGTCGAGTCGAAAAAAATACGGTTTTGCGCGACTCAACTGTCCCTCGCCGAGTCCATGCATGCGGGGCTGAGCGAGATGCTTTTGCACATATCGTGCGCGGTCACTATCACTGAAGCCTCAATGATCTACGGAATCCGCTTTGGCATTCGAGCACGTAAAGGGTATGAAGGGCAAGAATTTAGTGGGTGGGGGGTGGGGGTACTGACCATTGTTCTCACGCGCGACGGCGAAATTCCTTGCAGTACAAAAATCGTAAAGTATGGCCGGAGGCCGCTAAGGAAAACGAAGTTGGAGTGGTACAGCGAATAAACCTTCAATCGAGCAAACAGCGTTGGTTGGGCCGTCCCACGGTGGGGTGGGTTGGCCTAAGTCCTTGTGCCGTGGCTGCAGCCCCGGCACGGGTGTCCAAAGAGGTCTGGCCAGCTGGCCCTCCCACTGCTCGGGGAAGGGTGGGGTTGGTGGGCCAGTGGTGGGTAGTATAGAGAGGGTCACAAGTGGAGTGGGGTGGAAAGTTGGGCTAATTGGTTCAGGTTGGGATTCATACTGAAAAACAGCGCAAAAAACACACTGAGAAAAGAAGAGGGGACAACGCGCGGCCCTCTTCTTCTGTCCCTGTGTTTCTTGCGCTGTTTTTCGCGTCCCCTCTTCTTTTGTGCGTGTGTTTTTTGCGCTGTTTTTCATCACAAGCGAAAGTTGAGGGGGTGATGGGGAATTATAGATAGGGTGGAGGATGTGTTTGTAAACTACGCCAGATGAATGCTTCCTCAGTTAGTCGAGGGTGGGGGTGGAGTCAGGGTAAGGCGAAGGTTGTGATAATGGTAGAGGATGTCGCTGTAGCGTTACGGCACAGTGGGATGTTGGAGAGAGTCCCGGGAGACGCCGTGGGTAACTTCTTGCGAAGCGGGAAAGTAAATATTGGCCGTGTGGTTTGGCTGCAAATGACGGCGGAAGACGATTGAGTTTGTGTAGCAGTCAGGTAACGAGCATAGTGCTCAGTTCTGTTTCACATTTTGCAAACTATCAAATGCTTCACACTTAGTTTTAACTTGTGGCTTTAGTAGGCAGCAGTGCGATGCTCGGTAAGGTACGCGGCTCGATGACCGATGCTATACTTCTGTGCGGTTCTCACCAGTTGCTCTGCTGGTGCCGCTCTATGTCGCACGTTTGGGTCATGGCTGGTGTGGCCCACACGGTACCTTTGAGTGGGTGACTGGTAACCCATGGGCCATCACCGGTAACCAACTAGTGACGACCCAGGGACGGTCACTGGTAACTTGTGGGTCACCAGTGACCAACCAGAGAGTAGACTCACCAGCAACTGCCGAAATTTCTTCGTTGTTTCGGAGCCTGGGCAGAGAGGTAGACGTCGTTTACCTAACCGAAAAAAAAAGACTAACGGCCGCCTAAATCCCCCACCGCAGAAGACAAAACTCCGCAGTGAGTCTAACGTCTCCCTGACCCGTCCATGGTCGTGAATGATAGTCCTGGGTTCGAACCGGACCCAGAGAAGCGGATGCTGTTGAGCGAGAGGCAACCTCGCACGTGATGGGAATTGGCCGCGCTGGGTTCCTGCTTGCATGCGCAGCACGGACCCCGGATGTTGATCGCCGCAGGAGCGAGCGTCGGGCTTTGCGGGGGCCCGGGCATGGTGCCGACGGCGACGGTATTGTCCGTGATTGCATACCGGCAGTTCGCGCGTTCTCTACCCGGTGTGTTCTTTTCGAGCCGTCGCTGCACGTACACGAAGAGTTTTCTTTTTTTTTTTTTCCCCGCTTTCTAGTGAACACCTTTGGGCGTTGGCTCATGTAACTTCACATGGCAGCGAATCTGGAACAGCGCTACGGACATCATTGTCCTGTGTAGAACGTAACCATTCCGCCAGCATACTACCAGCTGTAAAGGTCACCTGCGGAAAAAAATTGAATGATGGTCTTTTGTTGTCACGTCAAGCTATTGGACCTGCGGACAAAACATTAGCGTCGCGGCCCAACTCGTCCGATGATACTAAGATGACAGCGACCATTGCATCCGCAGGCAGCCCGTTTCTGAAAAAAAAAAAAGTATGCATTTGTCAGCACAGTGGCTCGTGCTATCTGGTGAGAGAGAGAGAGAGAGAGAAAGACTTTATTCAATGCCAGCAGAGGGGAGGTCCGGGCTACACAGAGTGATCACTTAGGACAAAAGAGGACAAAGCCGATGAAAAAAATATTGCGCCTTGTAAGCTCTTCCATGCGTAAGCTCTTCCAGAAATCTGTCCTTCTGTAATGCGCGGCACGTGTCATATGGGGCATTTAATGAAAGACCCTAGGGCCTGAATATTTTGGTGTGGTAAGCTGCTAATATCGCCCATTGATAAAGTGTCTTCCTACTAGTGCATATGTGTACATCATTAAAGCCGACTTTAGACGCGCTGGTGTGTAGCAGTGAAGCCTTGCTCTTGGTATTTGTTGGCCTTCCCACGTTAATTTACCGATTTGGAACTGCCGCCCAACAGCACCAGGCCTCCTCCTTTGGCGGCGCACGATAAAAGTGCAATCACACACATTCATTGAAGCATGCACAAAGGCAGGACTTAAGAAGAAATCTCTTTACCTGCATGCAATCATGTATGCACATTTTCAACAATTCGTTTCGTGCAGTGAATTTCCACGACAGTAAATGAGCCACGCAAGAAAGCCTATAGCCTAGGTATACGAACTATGCGTATGCGGCAGCATTTTTTTCAGCAGCCAAAACAGCAACAAAATAAACAGGCACATTGGATACGGCACATGCGTGTTTGCTATATAACGAATTGTTAAATACTTCCATTACGTTGCTGTTTCTAATTTTTCTTCGTCTTTGATCATCATACTTCAGCGCAGCTCGCGTTCCTTTTCTTACCTTCCATTGCCTCCGCCTCACATCTTTTCTTTCCGTTCGGTCCTTATTCACTTGATATTTTGAGCCGTTTACTGCCGTCAATGGTCGTTTTAGGCAATTATCCGTAGTCGCCTAGCGCGGGACGGATTTGTGTGGTAGGAAAACCAAAATTATTTCGATTCTGTGGCATGATGGGGCGACAGACCGTGCTACAAGTCCCGGCTTTATGAGACAGCAGTAAAGCCCGGTCTCTAACAGGCTGTCACAAAGATGTGCTACAGGTAAAGTGTAACGAATGAGCAGAAGTTACGCAGAAACTACCGTCAAAAAGCTAGAACGCTACTTTCTCAGCTCGGACAATACGATAGCAAGATACTGTTACGTGTTTGCAAAGGTATGTCACCAGAAATGAAAAATTCCTGCTTGCGTTTACACTAGGTCACTGGCTGCCTGTCAGTTCTTCTGCAGGGAGACGTGGTGGAATCATACGTAATCTTTTATTTGTTTGCCTCGGGTCAAGCCGCGACATAGGCTCAGTTGTTTCCCTTCATCGTTGTTTCGAAGGTCGGGAATTTTGGCAGATTGTTTGCAAGTGCACTGCCAGTTCTTTAGCGCGTACTCCTTTATCTGGAAGGAAGAAGCAAAAGACGCTTGCTCAATTAAATGTTCGCGCGATGCGTTACGGACAAGCACGTATACTTAGCATTCCGAGTGATTTGGTGCTGACGAATTGAATTCACTTCACCCATCTCCCTAGACACTCTGCCCTCTTAATTGTTCATTTTTGCCGTGCCTGCGGTACCGCTACCGGGTGACGATGCTGGGGTAGCGCGAAATATTACAACTGCTAGTGAAATATGCAATGCAAACAACGTCGCATATGGTAACGGACAGCATACACACATATTGATTTGTGGAAGTGGAGGGCCTCGTTTGTTTGAGTGGTGATCGCCAGCTTTCTGGTTGGCTTTTTCCTGTTTTTCGTGCGAGAGCTAACCACAAAGAGAAAATTCGTGCGTACAGAATCATGTTACGCGGGGCTGAAGAGGTTACATACCATGTAGTACGAACTTGTCCAAGTGGACAGTAAGGGAAACGGCGCACCTTTAAACTAGGCGGCACTTTTGAAGTGACGGAGTTTTTCGTGGAAGACATGCATTTCAGCGCGACGTCGAGGTAAAAAGGCGCGCGCACCAAAAAAAGCCACAAAACTCAAGATTCCAACGGCATGTCAAAGGAATTTCCATTCTCCATCATGAACTGTTGGATTTAATGCCCCGGACTAATAACGCGTCTATAATCACCGCAGTGTTCAGGCGCACGTGGTGCTTACCTTTCGGTCTCTCGAGTTCATGAATGATTCTCGAAAGTCGTCATTTACGGAGGAGTCTTTCGGCGACCGATTTGGACTGGCCGGCCTGCTGAGGTGCGCGCGCGGCGGCTTGTCGGTGGCGTCAAGGCCGACACCACCAGCGAGACCGGATCTGCGGCGACCACGGCCTCCTTTCCCACGTCCCTCTCGGAGGGCCCCGTCAGCCCCGTTTTCAAACTTCCCCGGCGCCTCATTGGCCAAGGCAGCCTCCTGTGGCGGCGGCGGCGGCAACGGCCGCGCACTGCTGACAGCACGCAGCACGGCGGCCGGGCCGTGTTTATCGCCACCGACCCAGTGGCTGAACCCGGCGCCCCATGTGTCTGTGTCCGTGTGAGCACGTGCTGTCCCTATGAAGACGCTCTGCTTCGGACTTCTCGCCATGGACAAGAACAGCGTTGCTCCGCTCGAACAGGTCGGTGCGTTGCCCTCCCCAGCGTGCCTTCTCCGAGTTGGCTGACGTCGCGATAGATGGCCCCAATGTCGCATACCGCAGTAATAAGGATCTTTTGTTCGCGGTCCGCACTGATGGTCCGTACCGATAGTTTGCGCCCCGCGTCGCGCCCATCACCGCGGTTTACCGGCGGTGCGCGTACGCCCTTGCTTTACAAATAGCGCAGCCACGGCATACGCCAGCTGGCTGGCCTGCCTGACGTGCTGGGCGGTGCACGCAGACTGCTGAACCGTGATGTTAATGAACTGGCACATGCTTGCGAGTCGCACACCGTAGGCATAGTTTCTCTACGCTGTACGCACGGACGTGGGATGGGACTCCGCGTGTTTTGTACAGAGTTCGTATGGAGCCGTAATCCCGACTCTGCTACTTTCGGACGCACATCGTAAACGAGCTTTTCCCCCAGAAGACGTGGGAAGGCGAGCCCAGACTTGCCATCGAGGAGAAAATGGTCTCATTGATATGCACCTTGCGGAAATTCTGCCCGATCGCCTATTTTGTGTGGTGCCAGTTGCGCGCCGAAATTTTCGGTGCACCGGCATTATGTTCGTGGGCTTTTTACATTTCGGGTGACCGAGACGGTTCGAAGACGCCGGGCAGCTGGAATGTTAGCACAGCGCCCTGTCATGTGGTGCCCTCTGACCCCATGTTTTTGTCACGTGGCGTAGATGGCGTAGCGCGAACCGCACGCCTGGGCAAAAAGAAAGCGAAGCGAAGTTTATTTGACGTGTCTGGGCCCCGCAAAGTTATTCGTGTAGCTCCGTAATCTTGTTGAAAATTTGATAGCGGGAAAAGCAGCAAAGCGCAGGTTGGCGTCGTGGTATCAGTTACGCATACCTGTGCTTGGGCGTGGGCCGTGGCACAGGAAACAGCATGTTTGCATCCTAGTCACTTGGTCGGGTGCGCGATTTTATGGAACGCGGTTTGCCTGGATGCTAGCTTTTGTTTGTCTCTCATTATACGGAGAACGCATTCAAAATGACTTATTTTTAAGAAATGCTGGCGTCCAAAAAGGGGGGGGGGGATGAAAGGTGGGGGAGAAATTTCGAGAAGGAAGATACTGCTTGCTTCAGTCATGGAGGAAAAGTCAATTGGTGGAAACTACAGCCCTGCAACTCACATCAACACTTTTTATTGTCTGCTCATGTGTTCAGTGGAGTTGTTAGCACATACGTCAACATTAGTTTACATTGAAGAAAAGCAAACCTTCACCTCAAATGCTTTAGATCTTTATTGCAGTGGATTCACCTGGTGTAATCGGTACGGGCAGGCGAGCCCACTTTTAAGTACAAGTCTGGTGTAAAAAAGTTGTTCGAAAAGCCACATTCCCCAATCATGCCTTGTACTGCATGTACCAAGCATTATTAAATAACTATGTTATGTTGATAAAGAACTTTCTAGCATAATTTTATGTGGTGTGTATGCTGGTGCAGTCAGGGAACAGATTACCATCTCTCACCAAAGGATGCATGCAATTGCCATTGAGTAAGCTATTTAATGAGATAGTTTTATAATCAGTGCACTGAGCAACTGATAAGAACAAAAAAAGAAGTTGGCAGAGGATTATGGACGGTGTGTCACAATTGGCTTAGGTCAGAATTGACTGCCAGATGTTGCAGAGCAAGGCAATGCATCACTTGCAATGTTACACCATTCTGAACACTGAACAAAAAGATGAAGGCGACCATTATGATGGCTTACACCTAGCTTTTTGCCAGTATTCTGCATCGGCAAAGGTGGCCACGGTAATGGTTCTTTTAAAGTGCTCTTGTATGCCAATACACCCTGCAGGAAATCCAACTTTCTCTGACAATGATGATTAGTGATTGTGGGTGAAGTGAAAGAAAAAAAACGTTTCCCCTGGCCAGTACCAAACCTGACTCCCTCGTGTTATGAAGCCAGTGTCTATCCGATTTGTTTATTTCGACGTGTTCGAAGCGAACGCCAAGCAGCAGGTACCGATTCGCGCCGTACACCCCAAGACCAAATGTTAGGCCTACGAAGTGCACTCCCGAGAGTCGCTGTGGGTATTCTAAAAAAGTGGTGCGTACCTCCTGAGTGGCACATACTCACAGCGTGGGATTGGCCGACCAAAGAATCCATCGCGAGAAAGCTTCACATTCAATCATTGTCATCGTCAGGTGGAGGGGTGCGTGTTTTTTTGTTTTAAGACTGTCCAAGTGTGGAGGGTGGGGGAGAGGGAACCAACTGATGTTCAACTTGTCAAAAGCAGAGTTCCGGTGGGTCGGGCAGGGGCGTAAATGGGTGCCAAAGATGCTCGAAGGTCCTGCATGGGGGCAGGGAGCAGGGTGAAGGCGCGGTGGGAGAGGGGTCCAGTTCTTTTGGGTGTAGGGATAATGCGGTGATAGAAGGTGTGGATGTGGAGAGAGGGGGGGATCACCTAGCCCAAGGACAAGACCGGTAAGTATGTTTGACGTCAGGGTAGGTGTCACTGACCTTGCCGTGGGACTTGCCAGGTTAAGCCATAGTGTGGTGGTTCACCACAACCCATCGGGGAGGAATCGTTGGGGTCTGTTGAATGTATGTGCCTTTTTTGTGTATAAGGTCAAGGTATGGAGGGGGAAGGTTGCGGCGAAAAAGAGGGAGGTCCTTCCATTGTTTTAATTGTGCCTTGCAATGTGCGGTGCATTCTTCTTTAGGGCTATAGTCTGGGGGCCAGGGTTGAAGGTCACTCAGCGTCCAATTTTCACAAGTGCGGACATGAATCCTGTCATTCCCTTTAGACATCCTTGTGTACTTCGTTAAATTTCAGGGATGTTATCTGATTTCAGTGGTAAAAGGAGGAGGCACAGAGTGTGACAATGCAGCCATGATTGAAACCACTCCTCCTACAATCCTCCATCTAGGAGGAGACAAGCCCTGGCAGAATACCTTAGCTGGAGGTCTTTGTTGTTGCAACCCTGATAATGCATGGCCTTATATCAATACTGGAAGAAGTGTTAGATCAAGGCTTCACAGGCGCCCGTCTGGTCGGAAAGATGCCAACCACAAGAGAAAAAAATATGAAGTTTCGGCCCACCGAACTGGAGCCTTGTTCATGAAACGCCATGATATTTTTTTTTCCTTGTGGTTGGTGTCCTTGTCACTTCTTCAATGGAAGAAGGGTTGTTGTGGTGCATATATCTGACTTGTATAAACACTGACAAAAAAAATGTCAGGGAATGGGAAAAAATGTCAGGGAAGTTGGGACATCTATTTTTCCGGCGCTTATCATCTCTTTCCTTGCAGTTCTTCTTGTCACGCACCCTATCACACATTGCTTGTCATTCTTCTTTCTACAACCCGTATGTGATCCTTTTTAGTGTACTTGCCAAACTCATTGTCTCAGTCCCCTTCTCATTTGCTCCTCCCCCTCCGCTTCCACCGCAAGTGTGCTCGAATACGTCATAACAGCCGCCGTTAGTGTAGGAAGTGCAGCATGCATGCACATTCTCTACTCACAGCAATTCATTCAAACCATGAAATGCTTCGCATTCAAAGACCTTAATTGGAGGTGATTTCAGCCTGTATTTTTCTTACTGATCGTCAAGAGTGATGGCAACAAGGTTGCATGGTCAGTGCCAACCCTGTGGAGGAGCTGAGGAGTGCGTTGTGTTTGCTGCTGCAGGGCGCTGGAGAGCGGGCCCGCTGGGAGCACCACCATGTCACATTGGGACGGGTGAGTGGCATTCGGTGTCGTGGACGGCGTTCGGTGTCACGGACAGCTGAAGCGTCACAATGCTCCCCGGTGTACTGCAGGTGCCGGGGTACGGGTTTGGCATCGCCGTCAGTGGGGGTCGGGACAACCCGCACTTCACAAGCGGCGAGCCATCCATCGTCATCTCGGATGTGCTTCGAGCTGGGCCTGCCGAAGGGAAGCTCCAGTGCGTATTTGCGCGGCTGTTTGAAACAGCGCTCTCCCGCCGTTTCTGAGCATGCAAGTTTTGGGGCATTTGAAGCCATCCGAACAGGTGTTTAGAGGAACACTTGACACAGCAGTCAGCGGGGTTTGTAGCTTCAGACTACCAGGTCAAGGTGACAAACATATCAGTTCCATTGACAACAGTCACTTCAGTAATTGAAAACACAACAGGGAGTACTCTTGTGAAACCTACAAATTACCTTCCAGCGACGTAGTTAAATCAGCCACTGAAGTGGCCCCTAAAAAACCAATCGTACTTTGAAATTGTTATCAATGTCAGCACGTGAGAAGTTAGAACTGAACTGCTGCACATTGTACTTTCCAAAGAGTACGATACATTGTGTGGCCCCTGAAGGCAACAATGTTTTTGCTGGTGAAAGTTCAATTCATTTAAATTGTTTTGAACAGGAACACCAGCCACGCCACATTAGCAAATTGAAATTGCAATACTTTCCTTACCGTGATATCCTGCTACACAATGCCAGGCCTCCTAACTAGGCCATTCCTCCCACCTTTTCTTGCAGTACATTTTCTATTAATACTTTACTCCTACCCTGCAGCAGGCATACACGGGAATAGGTTGAAATAAAAAAATCTCTGAATTTACTCATCCTTAGTGAAGAAAGCAAGTGTATTTTGTTGGTAAACACTTTGAACATTAGTGAAAAGCCCACCTTTTGTGCTTGGAGAAAAGTTATGTTGTTTTCAGTGTTCCTAGGCCGGTGCTTTTCATAACAATCTGGGCTTAGGGCCAAACCATGGCACACATTGTTCCATGTGTGTAAACGTGTTTCTTGCGGCAGTAAATGTGCAGGCAGCAAAAGGCACACGTGATCTTAAAATGTTTTGTTGTTAGCTCGAAAACTGATTAATGTGCTGGTGTACTCTTACCACATATAGGAAGTCCATTCTATTTTCGGCACACTCTGCAAACGTTACAGATTGCAGTGAGGTCTTTGTTCTGAAAGTCGGAAATTTGCAACACCGATTCTCTGAAGAAACAGGTGGCATCCATGGTAAACATTTTGCCCTCAGCGAAACTTTATCTCGGACTTTTCTCACTTTGTGTTTGAGATCAAACTGTGAGGTTTAGGAATGCGGGTTCAAGTGGGCTTTGGGTGTGACCCCTGTTCCTCCAGGATCAACGACCGGGTGGTCAGCGCCAACGGGCTGTCGCTGGAGAACGTAGACTACGCCACTGCTGTCCAAGTGCTCAGGGAATGCGGCCGCTCTGTCAACCTGGTAAGACTGAAAGTTATTTTTGTCTTGTGCACCGTTATTAAAGATGCATGGGTAGAGGGGGGATTAGATTAGCAGGTGCACTGTGCTAAAATGGTCCTGTTTTATCTCTTTCGACAAAAAAATTCCAAGCTCTTCAATTGGGAATCTTGTTTAGCCATCGCTGACAGGGTGAGTCCCCTGTGTAGGCTCTGATGTAGGCTTTGGTGTAGGCTTTGCATATTTTGTGTACGGGGCAGAGGGAAAGTTGTGTCTCAATAGTTTGTCACAGCAAGTTAGGGATACGAGTAAGGCACCTTCTGTTCTGGCCAACTAACATGTGCATGAGCTAGGGCTCACGATGTAATCAGTGCAGTGCTGACCGAATAACATAATTCACAAACCAACTTGACAACATTTTCTGAGGTTAGGTCGGGTGTATTTTGGAACATGCACTGCCACACTAGGTATGTCACATCTCATCATAACCAGTCTTTGGCAGTAGCTAGTTACTAGTAGCGCATTACAGGTAACTAGTTCTTTTTATCAGTATTTTGTAACTGTAACTAGTTAGTTACTGCTAGTTTTTTACAGAGTAACTCTAAGAGGAAATACCATTGCAGTTGCTTCCTTTTCTGTAAATAACTATCCTATATCAGCACTTTTTAAAGGCTGACTTACAGTTTGCGTTTTATACTTTTTCGGACATTTTCTCTTCGCCATTTACCTTTCCGCAACACGGCTTTCCTTGCAATTTAGGAGAGAAGGTCGCTAAGAGGATGGATTATTTTTTTCTGCAGAAGACCGAGGTTGGATGTCAGTCTTAGAGGAGGTGTCTAAAACTATTTCTTTGTGTTGAGCGAGCTGAAACAAGGGGAAAAAAAAAGAAACTGGAAATTAGACTTCCAACTTTGAGAAACATCTCATGTAAGTAAACACTCTTGTATTTCCTACCACATGAGGGACCGTTCTCTGGAATCAGCCGTCACTGAGCTCGAGTGGCGTGTGCAGAGTCAGTTCCTTCTTCTGGGGCTGCACACCCTGATCCCTGATCCCCTGTGTGTGCAGGTGGTGAAGCGACGCGTGATTGTGGGCCACACGGAGTCTTTGCGGGTGACCCTGACGAGGGCAAAGAAGAAGGAAGGTGGGTGCCTCCTTGCTTGCATGCGGTGTGCAGAGTGGGAGGGCTGCTGCTCACTGTGGCTCCACTCCAGGGCCTGTTGCCCTTGTCCCTGCCCTCTCGTCGTGTACAAGAGGGGCCCGTTTTGTCGAAATCGCGACGAAAGCATTTGATGAGAAATTTTTGCAGCTGCTGGTTGCCTGTTAGCGCACACGCGATAGTAATATAAAAGACCCACTAATCACTTCTGCAGACCCATATGCTTCCTTCAGTCTTCTGGGTTTTTGATACAGAAACCATCTCTTGAATGAAAAAAAAAAATCACCCCTTCCCCCATGTATTCGCATAGCGCATCGTGTTATTCTGAGCAGTACTCTGCTGTAGTGTGAGGGCATTTCCTTAAATAATTTCTGGGTAATTCCTGCTTTGTTGATTTTTATCACTGTGCACGCTAATAACAGCAGTAATCCCACTTTCAATTTTCGCATTTAAAATACAGACCAGAGCCGTGTGGAGGAAAACTATGTTTGTGTAGAATAAAGATGATAAAGTTCAGCAAAAGGTAGCTTGAAAATGGACTAAGATAACTTATAGGCATTAAGAAAAATTTATCACAGAATGTTTGGCATTAGGTTGTGGTTTAGTTGAGGCATGTGATGGGTGCGGCTTGAAGTGTGCCACGTTACAAGATACAATGGCTACTGGGTCTCCCCTCCTGTTGTGTGCAGACTTTGGCATTGTGCTGGGCTGCCGCATCTTTGTCAAGGAGGTGTGCAGCAGGTCCCTGGCCGATCGGGATGGCGCTGTGCAGGAGGGGGACATCGTGCTCAAGGTGAGTGGCCCCATCGACCCCTTCGCCCAATCTGCAAACCTTGCGTTGCCTTCTGCCGCTTAGAGAGCACGCTAAAACACTCATTCTGCGAACTCCGAGAGTTACTAGAGCTCCCAGTGCACCCATAAAGAAGGTGATCAGATCTCTGAAGGATGAAAGTAGACCCACCTTGGGTGGGGTTGTGGGTGCTTCCTGTGAAGAAAAGAAGGCACCCTTTGCCAGTTAAAAAAGAAAAAATGCTTACTTGTACAACAGTTGTAATAAAAAGGAGCCCTTACCCCCTCCCCCTTTTTCTCCCCCCATGATGCAACGACTTTGCACCCCTCAAGGCAGAATTCTGCAGACACCCATGCTCAACAGCAATAGAACAGATTTCAACACCAGTTGTAGGGTTGGGACAGATGCTGGCTAGCTTCAAGTTGCATCTTAATGGCCAGTGCATGTTGATAGTGGGACCTTAGTTTAGGAACTGATGTTTCGTTGCCATGAGTGTTCAAACAAGAATAGTATGTCACGCATACACAGAGTCGAATAAGGCACGACACTGTGATAACCCTCTCACCTGCCAACCCATCTAAACCAGGGTGTCTGCCAACCCTGGTATCAAATTACCCTGCTCAGCGTAAAGGACCCATCCAACGAGACATTGTATAAGTTGGTATTTTTAACAATGAGCCGCTGCCTCGTGAGCTTTTTGCCTGCGACAGCAAAAGGGTGTGCCTTTGGTCGCATTTGGGTGCGAGTCTTCGCTCGCGTTGAGAGGGCGTGCCGCCTCCTGTCCCCCCTGCTTCCCCAGATCAACAGCAGCAGCACAGAGGGCCTGAGCCTGAAGGAGGCACGCAAGCTGCTGGAAGCGAGCAAGGAGCGGCTGCAGTTGGTGCTGCAGCGGGAGGAGGCCTCGCACCACGGCAGCAAGAGCCCTCCGGAGCCCGCCTGGCCGGCTGTCGAGGAACGCACTGCCAGCCAGAACCTGTATGTGCAGCCGCCCACCCGTGCCCAAGACGACAAGAACAACCTGGCCAGGTGGGGCCGCCCTGCTCCTTCCTCCTCAAGCTTTGCAGAGCCTTCTTCTTCCTTTTTTTTCCTCCCAGCAAGGAATTAAACAGGTCCTTTAAAGATTTCATTTCCAACTCTGTTGGGAGCATGGGACGTATGTGGTTCGTGGGAAAGCCAACTTTATAACGTAAGCTCTGCAACTTGCGTTCTAATGCACTTTTCTTGGAAAAAAAACTGCATCAAGCTTGGCTGCAAAGGTGACTCTCTAACCATGCAGAGTTTTTGCTCAGCGCTCTAACCATGCAGAGTTTTTGCTCAGCAGTCAGATAGTTCACAGTGGAGTTGTAAATGTTTGGTAGTTTTGTCTACTATCAATGCATAGGATTCTACAGAAGCTGTATGGTTCTGGAAAATTTCTGTATCTCATGGGGCAGAACAGGCATCCTGAACAAGTTTTATTACATTTGACTGCTAATGTGACCCAATATCCGTCAACACTGTGGATACTCGCGGTCACAAAACACCCCAAGGGCATTAGTGTACACTTGAACACTCTTGGGATGATATGTGAGCCAACTGATGGGCCGAAAATTCCTCGCAGCAAGCCTTCAGACTACGAAGTGTAGCAATAGGGGTGTCCCATTTGCCATTTGCTGGAGTGTGGCTGACACTGTTGTGCGTGATGCAGGGTCGGCCGTAACCGGGGCCCCTTGCTGGATGCCTGCCAGCTGGAGCAGCCTGAGGCACCCCCGCCGCGACCACCACTGCCACGGCCTGGTGAGTCCCCAGGACAAGTATGCTCGCACACTGGTTCCTCCCCATGAGGAGCTCCTTCTCCAAAAAATGGCCACGTATCTGCTCCTTTCATTGCAAATGCCGACGAAAGACGATAGTCGACTGGCGCCAAGTAAATGCCGTCCTTCTTTTTCCCGCTCACCTCTCATGCTGTTCCTCTCCCGTCTCGTTCCTCCCAAAATAACACGCTAGAGGTTTGCTCAAGTCAATTTAAATTTACCGCATTCCACTGCTCCAAGCAGGGTGCCTCAATGCCAGTGCTGCCGTACGGCAGAGACGCACGTGAATCGAGGCACCCTACTACTACGTTTATAGAACCACATTGCCCTACTCCACGAGCGTGCCAAGCGGAACGTGGCGCCTATCTAGTGTAAACTTTCGTTGCATTTGCTGTTTGATATGCTGCCAGGAGCTATAGTAGCGCAAGCAACAGCAGGCGACTGTTTTGTGCAGTTGGTGTAGTATTTCATTTGCTATCGCAAAAACCAAGCATCCATGAATTTTTCAATGAAGGAACACTGCAAATATCACTTATGTATTGATTTTCTGCCTTATGTTTGTGTAATGTCTTGTTCTTGTTCAACAGTGTTGACAAGTATGAACACTGACACCAGACGTAGGCGTTTAGAGTTGGCTGTTGGTACATAAGACTATTGCGCAGCTCCTGTTTCACTTTGACCAGGTGGCTGAATCAAGTCAGACAGACAGACATACAGACAGACAGACCGAAATTTCTGCATTTAAGTAACCCAAGAAAGACTATCGTCTTTAAAAACTGGGCCGGTCACTCAGGGGAAGCTGCTCTTGGTAAGGAGGCGGGCCCTCAAAATTTGTGCCTGAGAGTATACTCTGTTGACACAGAAAGAGCATGCATGCATTTAAGAGGCAGTATGTTAAACTGGCTTTCTCCTGAAATTGGTGTCACAGAGCCACAAATGAATGCTTTAGTTGTCTCGGTCAAAGTCAGAGCCTTTTCGTGATGGTTGATGTTGTGAGTGTAAGACAAACTTCGGGGGGGAGGGGGGGAACCTTCGGAAGTGGTCATTGGTGGCCAAGCAGGAAGTGCAGGCATGGTCGGCATTTCCGCCGCAGAATTGTGAACACAAGTGTTCGGAGCTGTTGCAAAGTGGACGTGTCACATGTGCAAACTGCAAGCACGTGGTAACCAGGTATCCAATGTGCACAGAACAACGGCTTTGACACATCCTTTCACTGGTGTTTATCAAGGATTATGGGTCATGGTGTTTACTTCTATCCACTGCCTGCAATTACACAAGCAACATACTTCATTGGATGAAGAGCTTTACCACCCCCCACCCCCACACATATTTGTTAACGATGTTCAGAGATTAAAAATGTCTAAAATTTTTAGTTTCATGCTGATGAATCACAGTGAAATTTGTGGACGAAGTGCACCTTTAGGCTCACATTGTTGGCAGTTTGTCAGAATTACAATTTTGTCACACTAGTTGGCTACAGTGTTGCCATTCGCAAATAACTCCGAACTTGGGATGAGAGCATGAATTGCAGAAGAGCTTGGAAATCGGCAGAGGAGAAAACCTGCTTTCACAAACATAGTATACATAGTAAGCGCAGACCTTGGTGGAAGCCAAGTAAGGCATGTACTGCAGCTGTAATGAGGAGGAAATATTTGGAATGATGAACTTGCCGGGAGCAGTTTTGAGCTAATCGACCCCTTTTTTTCACAGAGTACAGCCCAGACGGAGACGAAGACCCTTTGGCGAGACGAAATTCTGCGTAAGTAGGCTGCACTTGTTGAAGGAGCGGGACTCTGCTCAATGGCTTTGCCTCTGTCTCGTTTTTGTTTTTAAGCATGAGAGTGTCTTTTTAGGCCACAGGTTTTGCAAATCACTTGACACAAGGTGGCATTTTTTCTTGTGCCATTTGCTATTTGCAGGTGTGCAGTGCTTAGACATGGCATGGGAAAAATTCAGCACCACGTTGCATTTGTTTGACAGTTTAGCTTTGTTATCTGTGGCATCGTTGCAGAGTTTCCGCCATGCCTAAGAATAGAGAGCAACAATAGAAGTGATTGGAGAACAGAAGCAGCAGTGCCTCCTCTACGGAGAATAACTCATCAAGGGGCGCCCTTAGTTCCAACATCGCTTGCCTGCCGCCAGTATCTCGCCTTGAACGTAGGTCTTAGCTGCAGTAAAAACATTATCACTTTTTTTCAAACAATTATGCATATTTAGCATAGTATGCTTAACTGCTAGAAAGAAGGTAGAGGAGAGACTACTGATATATTAGCGGCACACAGCTGACACTTGCCACTAATCGCAAGATGCACCCTTTGGGAGAACGGTGTGCGTCTGAAATGTAGTTATGAGTGTGGTGAGGGAAAGCCTCCAGGAAGGCGCTCATCATGGGGCCCATCATGGGGGGTGCGAAATGCAGGGGTGCAGAGCCCCGGATGGTGTGCTTCCACAAGGACGGCAACAGCAGCGTGGGCTTGAGGCTGACCGGTGGCAACCAGGCGGGTGTCTTCGTTACGGCTGTGCAGCCGGGCAGCCCGGCTTCTCTCCAGGGGCTCCAGCCTGGTGACCGCTTGCTCAAGGCAAGGCCACCTCTCTCTCCCTTTATTGATTCACTGCTCTCATGCATGGAGCAGGGTGTCACTGCTTGAAAAGGAGCAGCGCCGTTTCATTGAGGAAACAGTCGTCAGCAAGCCACCTGCATGCCGCTGCATGCTGGTGATACTATCATATCGGGACAAGAGGGAATGGGTGCACCATCATTAACTTGTTTTAGTTTCCTTTTTTTTGTTTTTTTGGTTTGGTTTCCACTTGTGTGCAGAAAACTTGCGTTTTGCGTAATAACGAATGTTTCCTTTTAATAAATTTACAGCTGTCAGTCACTGCACATGTTGTTTTCTTTCCGTCTGCTTGTTTGCATTTTGCACTGTTTTTTTTTTTTCCTTCTCTCTATACATATAAGAGTGATGTCTGCACTGATGCACACCTGTCCCTCGCCTACCGCCAGTCGTCACGAGTGTTATTTTGTGCATTTACACTGGCTTGTCTTGGTGCATCCTGGTTTTACCAGGGAGATAGGGTGGTTATTGGGAAATGAGTGGCAGAACCATGTGATGGGCAGCAGCAGGTGACTGATGATTGGCACACGAGTCGCAGAAGCGCTCCGGGTGTTAACATGCCACACAACGGTGTTGCAGGTGAACGGGGTGGACGTGCGGTGGGCGACCCGAGAGGAGGCGGTGCAGCTGCTGATGCAGTTGCAGAGTGGGCCCGTGCAGCTGCTCGTGCAAGCAGCACGCGAGCAGTACGAGGAGGTGGTCAGCAGCCAGACTGGGGACTCGTTTCACGTGCGCGCCCACTTCAGCTACGAGCCCCCCAGCGGTGGCAGCGGAGGGGGCGGAGGGGTGGGCGGAGGGGCCCGCACAGAATTGGCGGTGCACCCAGGGGAGGTCTTCCGTGTGGTGGACACCCTGCACGCCCTGGGCAGCTGGCTGGCCTTTCGGCTGGGACGCAACCAGCAGGAGATCCAGCGTGGGCTCATCCCCAACGCGGCCCGGGCAGAAGAGCTGGCCGCCCAGCAGGCCAGGCGACAGGCCGATTCCGGGGGCGGCGGCCGAACCTCCTTCTTCCGGCGGCGGCGGAGGGCCGCCCGGGCCCGCAGCCCCTGGGGGGACGATGCAGGTGGGGTGCGCTTTTATTACAGAATCGTGTGTGCGCCTGGCTCGGTAGCTACGATTTGTCCGTGGTGCATCGTTAGGACCACGGGTTAGCAAGAAGGGGAATGAAAGGTAGCGTCACGGTAGCACTCATCAAAACAGACAGTGGCAGGTCATCTGATTGTTCACATGAGTGGCAAGTGGGATACAGGGAGATCAAGACAATCGCCGACTAGTAGAAAGTAGAGCAACACAATACCCTTCTTTATTATTAGGGACTCAATGTTGCCCCGCTGGGGAGTGTGGTGACATTAGAGTCACCTGTTGCAATATTCTGGGGTAAGAGGAAATAAACCTAACTTCTTTGGCCACACTTGAGGGATTTTTGATGAGAAGGGCCCATTCATCCTGTCTTCATTTGGGAGGTGGCGGGGCTGGTGGAAAATTCATAATTATAATTATTTTCTGCTCTTGACGTTTGCGGAGCTTCCAGCAGTAATGCTGCACGCGGGTGTGCCATAACGAACCACTTCTTTTTTTCTTTTTTTCTTTTTTTTATCGGCGCGCACCTTTGGTGGTTCAAGCGTAGCTCTCCTGTGCTATTGCAGCATTGCAGTTGAGTTCAGACTGGATATTTCAAACTGCCTAATTATTTGGTCATTTTTTCCATGCACAGAGCCTGACAGTTTGTGCAGCTGGTAGTTTTTTGTGCAGGGTGTCCACATAGCAACTTTAAACTAAAAGAAATAACAATGTTGGTTTTCTAGAAATTTTTGTTTATTCAAGGACGGAAATGCTGTGTTTCAAGCTCTAAGGCAAAAAAACAAAAACAAAGCCTACTTTCTTCCTAATAGGACACAAATCGTTCCTAATAGGACACACACAAAGGAAGTTTATTTGCTTTGCTTGGAAGAGACAAAATAAGTCCAGCCCACTTGTGCTGGAGTATCAGTTGGCGTAACAGTTTAGTGACGGGAGCAGTTTTGAGCTGGATAGAACCAGCAAACTCTCAATGAGTAGGACAGCACCAAAATCTTTGTTCCATGCACTTTTTTGCAGAAGGCCTGTCCAAGTTTCCAGCCTATGAACGTGTGGCACTCAAGCACCGTAAGTACACTGCTGTCAGCTGTGCTTTCTCTGAAGTGCAGCGTGATGTTCTCGAAAATTCTTGGGGCGTGCAGATTAATTGCATACCGTCCTGTACAAATGCGTTTACATCCTTGTTCTAGTCAAAGTCCATAGCACTGTTACTGAACTGCAAAAACTCCAGCGTATAGCTGCTGTGCACTCTGACTTGGTTGACATAAACAGAATTGCAAGATATTGTGAGGTAATGTTCAGTCTCAACGAACAGAAAATTGCCATAATTGCATGCTAAACACTTCATAAAATTTTCAGTGCGAAGTGAAAATAAAAGCTTGCCCCATAGTTTTCAAACAAATTGAGTGTACCAAGTGCTTTGTTAGAAAGGACAAGTTGAGCATACGAGTGCACAAATTTGGAACTACGATCAGCTTCACCGTGTTTTCTGTGGCCGCTGCACTCGTGTGCATGCCTTGTGGCTGACTTTGGGAGTATCGCATTTATTAGAATACAAGGCGAGGTTTTTTTTTCCCCAAAATTCGTAGTATCAAAGTGTCATACCCCACGTTATATTTGAAGCTCAGTATAATATATACACACACACACAGGCAGACACGGGCAGAAAGAAAGAGAGAGAGAGTCTGTTCTCTCTCTCTCTCTCTCTCTCTCTCTTCAAACTGCACCCTCGCCTTATAATCGAATAAATATGGTAGCTGGTTTCCGGGGCACGAGGGTGGTGAATGTGGCATCTCCCTTCGCTCTCTTGCAGCGGGCTTTGTGCGGCCTGTGGTGCTCTTTGGGCCTCTGGCAGACGTGGCACGTGAGAGGCTGTTGAGGGACTACCCAGACAAGTACTCCTGCCCACGTGAGTGTTGTGTGCCTGCCTACCCTGCTGGCTTCACTGTGTGCTGTTCGGGCTGCTGCGACAGTCAAGTAAATTGAGTGCCAAGGCTTACGTAGGCTGGCCAAGTGTGGGCCATATGAAGACCATGCAACTTGCACCTTTCTGGGTTGGCCGAGATGTCATCGACGTGCTGGTGTTTCATTATGTATAAGCGTTTTCAGAAGCAAGCCAGACACCCAGGTTCTGCTCTGCGTAGAAAATTGCCACCATGCGTCGAAAATTCTGGGCTGGCAATTTGAAGAGAGCGGATGCCACCAAGGGAAGGGTGTGGCTTGAGCGCTGTTCCACTCCGCAGTTCTAGCTCTTTAAAAGCTGCTGTGTACATTCAAGGCTGGATTTCCTTGGGCAACAGTAACAGATGGACAACACTGTGGGAGGATATCGGTTGGTGTCTTGCACACAGTCAACAGGTTTAAGTGTCTGGGTGGTTTGATCCTAAATTGATTGTCCAACTACTATCAGTGAAATAGATCTTTTCACAGGTGGTTGCGAGGCACATTCCTTCACGGCTAGTGTAGCAATGTAGAAGGCAGCAGTCATTAACCTTGTGTGAGGGCTGGAAAGATTTACATGTGGGACTTTGATTTAGATGCGAGAAAGATTTAGGTGCGGGATTTCAACATCAAAGGAGTCACACTGCCGTGTGACTCCTTTGATATTCAAAGGGACACTGAAGTGATTTGTAAGCATTGCAGGATTGCTAGCGCAAATTGTAGTCTGGACTCACTAGGCCATGTTTCGACCATTCTCGCTGCGTTTACGTGATTTTATTCAGTGGAAAAATCATTTTGAAAATGCTGTCCTTCTCTCTGCATTCTTCTTGCCTATTTCCTATGATGTTTCGTATGACGTTAAAACAAAATGGCTTGGCTTGACTGAGCTACTGCACGGCTTGCCGACCCTCTGACAGAAGCGGTTGGCCCGGGATTTATTTGGCCGGCTGCCGGCGGGTTGTCGCAATTTGTTCGCTCAATTGAAACTAAGCCACGACACGTTTGTGCCTGGGAGAATGTGCCTTCAGTTTATTAGTTTATAGACTGTGTCAAGCTCCAAGTCCAAGTAGCTCCACACAAGCGCACATGCGATGCTTTGCTGGCTGGTATGCTAGTAGAAAAATCTAAGGCCAATTAAAGGCACGAGAAGAGTCAGCGAAGTTAATATAGGTACTAAGGAATTGAAATCAACCTAAACTTTTATTTACGGCGTAAAACCAAGGTGCGGGACGAACTTTTTGTGCTGGGTGTACTAGCACAGCGGCCAGCAGCACGACCACACATTTGCGATCGCATTTCTGCCTTAGGAATGTAGTCACTAGAGATGAGATATTTGTGGGAATTTGGGGGACGCTTACTGCACGAGTGTTACGCAAGAAATAGTTATTGAAGCTGCTTGTAATGCTAAAACTAAATAAAAGGTAAACAGGCTATACAATATATACTTTATATTTCCATAGCTGCCAGCGCTGGCTTATGGCCGAGTGTTCTGAAGCATTAGGTCCGCTGTTTTGCAATTCGCAAGTTCGGTCCAGCCCTTTTTTTTGTTTCTCCCCTGAAATTGATTTATTTGTTTTAGGGCAATGTTTTCTATACTGAATTCACCATTTTTGCGCTGTAACGTCCATTGTTCCATAAGGTAGTTCGCACAACATGTGCAGACTAAGCCCTCATTCCCTCAGCCGTTTTTCACTTCGTCACGTCACGGTCACGTCGCCGTCTTCCGTCATGGGCGCCGTTTTTCGGCCGATTTCTCGCCGAAAACGGCGCGACGGTGACGGGAACCCAGCTCTACGTTTCCGTCACGTTAGCGTGACGTCTCCGTCGCGGTTTCTTGGCGTGACGGTGCCGTGACTGACGGCTGTGTGAATGAGGGCTGACACTGACGTGCTGGCAAGTTCTCGTTGGCGTGGTGTTGCCATAAGCACCGACTGCTTGCGGCGACCCTTGGTCTGGTGTGAACGCGCCTCTTATGATACAGGCACGAGCCAGTCAAGCTCCAAAGGTGGGGGGAAAGCACATCGCATTTGAGCGTTTCCAGTGACACAGAGGGCATTCATCCACTGCATATGCCTCAACTTGTGATCGTCGCGATGCCAAGCCTTGCTGGCAAGCTTATCTGAGGGATTTTACAGCCAAAGCGTGGTATGCTGGTTACTGAGATATCGAGAATGCCCAGCCAGCGATAACGCCGGATGCCAAGCATGTGGTTTCATAGAACTGAAACCGAAACTGGTTTGAATTCTCATCTTGGACATCGTCCAATCGCAGTAGCACCTCGTATAGACGTCACTGCTTTAGTTGGTGCGGAGCCAAAGCGTGGTATGCTGGTTACTGAGATATCGAGAATGCCCAGCCAGCGATAACGCCGGATGCCAAGCATGTGGTTCCATAGAACTGAAACCGACACTGGTTTGAATTCTCATCTTGGACATCGTCCAATCGCAGTAGCACCTCGTATAGACGTCACTGCTTTAGTTGGTGCGGAGCCAAAGCGTGGTATGCTGGTTACTGAGATATCGAGAATGCCCAGCCAGCGATAACGCCGGATGCCAAGCATGTGGTTCCATAGAACTGAAACCGAAACTGGTTTGAATTCTCATCTTGGACATCGTCCAATCGCAGTAGCACCTCGTATAGACGTCACTGCTTTAGTTGGTGCGGAGCCAAAGCGTGGTATGCTGGTTACTGAGATATCGAGAATGCCCAGCCAGCGATAACACCGGATGCCAAGCATGTGGTTCCATAGAACTGAAACTGGTTTGAATTCTCATCTTGGACATCGTCCAATCGCAGTAGCACCTCGTATAGACGTCACTGCTTTAGTTGGTGCGGAGCCAAAGCGTGGTATGCTGGTTACTGAGATATCGAGAATGCCCAGCCAGCGATAACACCGGATGCCAAGCATGTGGTTCCATAGAACTGAAACTGGTTTGAATTCTCATCTTGGACATCGTCCAATCTCAGTAGCACCTCATATAGACGTCACTGCTTTAGTTGGTGCGGAGCCAAAGCGTGGTATGCTGGTTACTGAGATATCGAGAATGCCCAGCCAGCGATAACACCGGATGCCAAGCATGTGGTTCCATAGAACTGAAACCGACACTGGTTTGAATTCTCATCTTGGACATCGTCCAATCGCAGTAGCACCTCGTATAGACGTCACTGCTTTAGTTGGTGCGGAGCCAAAGCGTGGTATGCTGGTTACTGAGATATCGAGAATGCCCAGCCAGCGATAACGCCGGATGCCAAGCATGTGGTTCCATAGAACTGAAACTGGTTTGAATTCTCATCTTGGACATCGTCCAATCGCAGTAGCACCTCGTATAGACGTCACTGCTTTAGTTGGTGCGGAGCCAAAGCGTGGTATGCTGGTTACTGAGATATCGAGAATGCCCAGCCAGCGATAACACCGGATGCCAAGCATGTGGTTCCATAGAACTGAAACTGGTTTGAATTCTCATCTTGGACATCGTCCAATCTCAGTAGCACCTCATATAGACGTCACTGCTTTAGTTGGTGCGGAGCCAAAGCGTGGTATGCTGGTTACTGAGATATCGAGAATGCCCAGCCAGCGATAACACCGGATGCCAAGCATGTGGTTCCATAGAACTGAAACCGACACTGGTTTGAATTCTCATCTTGGACATCGTCCAATCGCAGTAGCACCTCGTATAGACGTCACTGCTTTAGTTGGTGCGGAGCCAAAGCGTGGTATGCTGGTTACTGAGATATCGAGAATGCCCAGCCAGCGATAACGCCGGATGCCAAGCATGTGGTTCCATAGAACTGAAACCGACACTGGTTTGAATTCTCATCTTGGACATCGTCCAATCGCAGTAGCACCTCGTATAGACGTCACTGCTTTAGTTGGTGCGGAGCCAAAGCGTGGTATGCTGGTTACTGAGATATCGAGAATGCCCAGCCAGCGATAACGCCGGATGCCAAGCATGTGGTTCCATAGAACTGAAACCGACACTGGTTTGAATTCTCATCTTGGACATCCTCCAATCGCAGTAGCACCTCGTATAGACGTCACTGCTTTAGTTGGTGCGGAGCCAAAGCGTGGTATGCTGGTTACTGAGATATCGAGAATGCCCAGCCAGCGATAACGGCGGATGCGAAGCATGTGGTTCCATAGAACTGAAACCGACACTGGTTTGAATTCTCATCTTGGACATCGTCCAATCGCAGTAGCACCTCGTATAGACGTCACTGCTTTAGTTGGTGCGGAGCCAAAGCGTGGTATGCTGGTTACTGAGATATCGAGAATGCCCAGCCAGCGATAACGCCGGATGCCAAGCATGTGGTTCCATAGAACTGAAACCGACACTGGTTTGAATTCTCATCTTGGACATCGTCCAATCGCAGTAGCACCTCGTATAGACGTCACTGCTTTAGTTGGTGTGGAGCCAAAGCGTGGTATGCTGGTTACTGAGATATCGAGAATGCCCAGCCAGCGATAACGCCGGATGCCAAGCATGTGGTTCCATAGAACTGAAACCGACACTGGTTTGAATTCTCATTTGGACATCGTCCAATCGCAGTAGCACCTCGTATAGACGTCACTGCTTTAGTTGGTGCGGAGCCAAAGCGTGGTATGCTGGTTACTGAGATATCGAGAATGCCCAGTCAGCGATAACACCGGATGCCAAGCATGTGGTTCCATAGAACTGAAACCGACACTGGTTTGAATTCTCATCTTGGACATCGTCCAATCGCAGTAGCACCTCGTATAGACGTCACTGCTTTAGTTGGTGCGGAGCCAAAGCGTGGTATGCTGGCTACCGAGATATCGAGAATGCCCAGTCAGCGATAACGCCGGATGCCAAGCATGTGGTTCCATAGAACTGAAACCGACACTGGTTTGAATTCTCATCTTGGACATCGTCCAATCGCAGTAGCACCTCGTATAGACGTCACTGCTTTAGTTGGTGCGGAGCCAAAGCGTGGTATGCTGGTTACTGAGATATCGAGAATGCCCAGCCAGCGATAACGCCGGATGCCAAGCATGTGGTTCCATAGAACTGAAACCGAAACTGGTTTGAATTCTCATCTTGGACATCGTCCAATCGCAGTAGCACCTCGTATAGACGTCACTGCTTTAGTTGGTGCGGAGCCAAAGCGTGGTATGCTGGTTACTGAGATATCGAGAATGCCCAGTCAGCGATAACGCCGGATGCCAAGCATGTGGTTCCATAGAACTGAAACCGAAACTGGTTTGAATTCTAATCTTGGACATCGTCCAATCACAGTAGCACCTGGTATAGACGTCACTGCTTTAGTTGGTGCGGCTGCCACAGACCGCGCATGGTAGTTTTTCTTCTTCCAGGCTTTATAAAATAAGTACTGCCTTATCATGCGGGTAACGGGTAAACAATGAAAAGTGTGTTTATTTGAGGCAGTCTGCACAATGCAAGCAAAAACAGAAGCTTGACAAATTCATTTCAGTGTCCCTTTACAACCGTGTGACACATGCACATAATGTGCCCATGATCTCTTAGAAGTCTTCCAAAGAGGGGAATTTAAGTTGACGGATACAACCAGAACACAATTCTTATAACTGACAATGAGGAAAATGACAATTATTATAATATGGGGTTTCTTTTGGCATACAAAATACCACATAGTTGATTGCGCTGTGACTGGTCATTGTTAGATCCGATATATTGTTCCAACCAGTATTGTTGTAAGTATCGGCTAAGAGTTGAGTAAACATGCTACTTTCAGGTGGGGGCCTTAAAACAGTACGTTTTTTTTTCCCCCTATAATGTGTGTGTGCGTGTGTACTTCATTTTATACGCCCTCACTGCAGAACTGTGCACGTGGCACTCAAAAAGGTGTTTGATGATGTCTAATGAGCGGTGGCCCCTACATTTCCTGGTGCAACCAAATGCTGCCAGGGAGGTGATTGACTCAGCGCCCCACTTGTGCTATGCAGAGCCAGGTGGCGGTGGCGTTCCTGTCGAGGAGGCGGCCAAGGGGGGTGCGGTGCGTCTGAGCGCCATCCGGGAGCTGGTGGAGCAGGGCAAGCACGCGCTGCTGGACGTGAGCCCGGGGGCCGTGGACCGGCTGAACTACGCGCAGTTCTACCCGATCGTGGTGTTCCTGCGGGCGGACAGCAAGCAGGCGGTGAAGGAGCTGCGGTCGCGGCTGCCCCAGCGGCAGAGCGCGCGCAAGCTGTACGAGCGGGCCCTGAAGCTGGAGCGGCTCTGGTCGCACCTGTTCACCTCGACGGTGGCCCTGACGGGGGCCGACATGTGGTACAAGAAGCTGCGCGAGACCCTGGACAAGCAGCAGCAGCTGGCCATCTGGTGCTCGGAGCGAAAGCCCCCCGAAGCCATCGGGGACGACTTCCTGTTCCCGGTGACCTCGCGCTTCAGCTACGCCTCCTCGCCCGAGAGCGACCTGGAGCTGGCCTCGGACGGGGCGCGGCGCCTGGTGCGGGCCTCGAGTGACCCCAGCGTGGCCACCCAGGAGGATGCCCTGGCACAGCAGCCGCCCCCACCCTACCTGCCCCCCATGCCCCGGCCACCACCCGTAAGGAGGCCACCGGGCAGTGCCCCCAAAAAGAGAAGGGTGTCCCACTAGAGCAGCAGTGCTGACGTGGTGGCCCGCAGACCTCTGAAGCATCTGTGAATTCATTTCGAAGGGTCTGATAAAACCTTGTTTAATGCTGGAAGCATTGCTGGGCTGCTTGTAAGAGAAGTTGAGATGTTTTCCCATGCATGCACATTCGTGCTTGATTAGTGAGGTCCTCGTACTGCCCTTCATACTAGGGAGGAGCAAAGTCAACTACACATGTTGAAGGTTTCATTATTTGAGGCTTTTCTATCGTTAGCACTTACAGAACCTTACGTAGTATGGGGCCTATCTTTCTTGTTTAATTACCTTCATTTCTTTTTTAAACGGCCTCTGTGTAATGAGAGTCCGTAGCTTTGTCCCAGCACCCTTTCCTTGCACACTTGCTGGGGACAACCTGCCGGGAGGGGATGTGATGAGGGTCCCCATCTTGTTCCTCCCAGGCTGGGCCCAACAGCTGCAGCAGCATGTCCCAGGCAGCCAGTGAAGCGAGGCTCTGTGCAGCTCCGGAGGAGGAGTACGGCACTCGTCGGAGCAGCACCAGTGAGTGGCCTCAAGGGGGGGGGATTTCAGCCAGCCACCCTCACATGTTTGTTGCATGATGCCACAATGTCTGCATCTGTGAGCCTTGTACTCTGCGTTCTAGTGTGCAGTAGTACCAGACAAACCATGCAAGTTAAGCTCTGCTTGAGGAGCAACATGTGTAACCTGCCTGACTTGGCTTAGGGTGTCTCTTCCTACACAAGATGCGAGCACAGTAGGAGGCTGGTCAGATGTTCTACAAGTCTGGCCGCCAGCTTTTTGTTTTACTGTATGTGAAGAGGTGTTTGTAGGTGTGTACTGAACGGGGGTTGTGTGGCCCCAGTCTCCTCCTACGGAGAGCTGTGGGCCAATGCAAGTGAACCGGAAAGAACGAGATCATTGAGCAGTTCTTGGGTAGTCCAAAATGAAAAAGCGAGGCCTTTATGCATGGAGAGCAGGCTGCTGTTACGGTGTCTTACCAAGAGAAAGAGAAGTGTACTGACCTGCCTGATTCTCTGTTGCCATGTTGAAAGCTGGTGAAAACAGTGACAATAAAAAGGAGGGAAGAGAATTGGGTTTTTTTTTGCCACTTGTTTTGAACCGCTGCTCTTGTGTGCCTTGTGCAGTGGAACCACGGCTGCAATTTGGGCGCCCCGATCCGGATGTGTACGAGGACCCTGCTGGCCGGCCCCTTGGGGCCCCAAGTGAAAACCGGCGACCCTTGGGTGAGGCTACCAAGCTCTGCTGTCTTAACTCCAGCATCGTGGAGATGAACAGCTGCAGTGGCGAGAATAATCGGCGAACCTGCAGCATGCTGGTCTTTGCGCCGGAACTGCCTGTCTTTGCGTTATTGCCAGCTTTCTACAGCTTTTATAACAGTATTACTTTCTACAGTATTATTACAGCTTTCTATTCAAAAATGTGATGTGTGCTAAACTTTGAGCTCTAAAAGTGTGCCTTTAATTTAATTTAATTGCAAGTGCTAGTTAAACCTCGTTATAGCGAACTAAAGGGTGCCGTGATGTGTTCGTTGTGACAGTTATTCCATGATAGCTGTAGTGGACATTTACTCCAGATATAATGTGTTAGGAGTGCTGTTACATACCCCAAATGCAGCACGGGTGTTTCTCATTTACGTCGCATGCGCCTACTTTATTGCACTCACAAACATCTCGCCTTCAGGGCAGACTGTGCTGTGAAGGAGCCTGGGATTGCTCATTGTTGCATCATCCTAGGTAACTGATAATTTCAGCTGCTGCGTTTAAGTTCGTGTCATCTTCGCTGTCATGTGCACCAAAGCAGCAAAAGACTTGGTGGCTGAGTCTCGTAAAGCTCTACCTAATGCTTCTCTGGCAGGAGCTCTCATCTTTTTTGTGCCTCTTTATGTGGGATTGTAGGTGGTGCACTCGTTGCAATGACTAAAGCTCTCGAGCCAGGCATGGAGGCTTTTATCGTAGCTGCCTTTAGCGCAGTCATCATTGAAACTGGGGGCTGGGCTGGATGGAGGACGTGTGGTAGAAGTTCTGTACTTCTGAATGCAGTTGCCACTTTGCGCACCATCATGAAATTGGCTCAAACATTTAATTTCAAAACGAGCATTATTCGTTATAGTCTGCAATAGGCAAGGTCTATTTGGTTGAAGCCAGATGCCGAATACATGGTAGGTTTCTATGGAGGCTTTCAAGAAAATCCACTGTTTGTTCGTAATATTAATTTTTTCATAATAGGCCATCATATTATAACAAAGTTTAACTGTATTTCCGAAGTATTCAACATTGCAGGTTCTTTGTTTGATACTGCTACTGATCCCTGTTGCTATTGACAGTAGCAGTGCCAGTGAAACTCCAGCATACATTATCGCAATTGCAGTAGACTCCCATTAGGATGAACTTGAAGGGACCATGAAAATTTGTTCCTATTATCGGAAATTTGTCTTAAGCGGAGGTTTTTTGCATTGTGGATGCTACGAAGGAGCAAAAGTGTTGTTCGTCCTAAACGAGTTTGTCTTGACTGGAGTCTGCTGTGTCAGAGTGGTGACACCAACTGTCCTGCCCGAGTTTTCTAGGCCGATGATGGTAGCACAGACTTTCCTGCCTCCTGCTGAGAAGGCTAGCACCGCAGCGTTACATTGTGGCTCTGTGTGACCGGCATGCCTGTTGTCCCCCATGGCCCTTGCAGACATGTACTCGGCAGCGCGGAGCCCCGGCAACAACAAGCTGGCCAGGGTGCTGCCCGAGCCACCGCAGGTGGATAGGGGCAGCAAGCCCCCCCGCTTCTCACGGTCTGCCCAGGAACGTCTGTTCGGTTCCCCTGGTTGGTACCTCTCTTGCACCATCTGGATTTGGTGGAGGAGGGGGGGCAAGGGGTCGTTTTGCCACCTGTTGGCTTTCCTCAACTGGGCATTGCACTTTCCATCCAGTGAAGTGCTGAAAACATCTTCGCTCTAGCACTGGTCCCTTTTTCAGTGGTGAGACAGCTGCGCATATTGCGCAGATTTGATACAAATTTGTTTTTCTGCGCCAGGCTGCTCCAAAAGCTTGAAAATTGCAAAAATTGCGCCAAACTGCTCCAAAACAGTTGCTCCCGTCAATTTCAGTGGGGAAAAATGCTTCTGACGGCATAATTTTCGAGCACCCCAAGATGATGCTGTTTGTATAGGTTTAATTGATTGATCATTCAATAAAAAACCTGCATAAAATTGTCCTCAAGATAGTTTTTTCAAAAGTCACAATGTCCGGTTGCACATGTTATATTCTGTGCGTCTTTAAAGTTTTCCCATCGAACACCATTGCAAAGTACTGTAGAAAAAATACTTATGTGTACTGTGGCGTCAAACTACTTGTGCAAGTTGATGAAAAAACAGCAATTTTTGGAGCGCCGTATCTCTGTAACGACATTACTGGGCGCCGCCATTTTGTTGGGGTGAAGATGTGAAAACGTGGCTTCCGGGCGAAGCAGTTGCTTGTGGTTCAGGCAGAGTGCTCTTCGCTGATTTCTACCTCGGTTTTAGTTAGGGGGTGGCTGGGTTTACATTTAGTCATTTGATCTGTTGCGGGAAGTTGCGGGTCTCGAAAGACGGAAGTTCATCAAAAACAACATGGCGTCCATGAATTCGCCGTGTTTTGGCCTTGGGTGTGCATCTGGTGCGTGCTTGAAGGGAAATTTCGGACTCATTGCGGTGTTATAATAAAACGCCGAGTCATTGCTGCCTTTCACAGTGAGCTTGCGAGAGGCGGGAATGGGACGATTGACACTGCAGATGTGGCGGCGCAGGCTACATCGCCGCAAAATGTTCAAGCAGTGACTGATAGCGGGACGGGCTATTATTGCACACTAGCAATAATGGTTCATTTATCTGAAGTGAAATTTAATGCCAAAAGAAAGGTGGCTAAACATACCAACGTTACTCAAATTACGATCTTAGTGAACGTGCACCTTGGGGATTGAAATAGGAGGGCTGGTGTGGTGCGACGACTACTGCCACCTCGCTTTGCGCAACTTTTGCCGTGGCCGTACGCTTGTGCGTAAAGACGAGTCTGGGATTACAAAAATAACAATTTCGGCATTCACACGATAATGAAAATGCCTAACGATTGCTTAGTTTTTCAGTTCGATATTTTCAACGGCACCCCACGCTATCTATGCATAGAACCGAAGAATTTTAAAAATGGATTGTAAAAAGGTAGTGCAGTTCGTACCTTGTGATGCTCTGGGAGAAAAAAACTTTATTGAAAGGCTTTTTCAGTGTTATGTACGTTCAAAACCGATTAAAAACTACACTTTTTCCCCATTAGGTGCCAAAATTTTGATCTTTTAGGCTCCCAAGGTGACATAATGAATGTCGTTCTTCTGCTCCAAATCAAGGTTCTTCTGCTCCAAAATTGAGATTTCACTGCTCCAAAAACTGCTCCCAAATATGATTCAGCTGTCTCACCCCTGCTTTTTGCTTCAGGCTGCTCACTTTCCTCGTCATGCCTGCACGTAGCATAGTCTCTCCTGCGACACTATGCAGCACAGTTGTCGACAAAACCTATGTGCACCAGGCTCTAGAGTTGCACAAAAAATGGCCATGTTATGCTGCTTTAGATTTCCTGGTGGTCAGTCGTCAAGTTCCTTACGTTCACAGCTTGCCAGGACCTTTACAATTTGCTGTTGCTTCCAGGAGGTTTTGTTGGCTCCATAGCGCAAGGTTGGGAGGGGCACCGTGTTTTTTGTTTCTGCTTAGTTTTACAGGCGGTAGCCAGTTATGTAGACTTTAATGTTAGCAATTGCGGTGAGTGAGCTGAGTGCATGCGATGAAAAAGATCAGCACCAGAGTTCTCCCCCATGGTGGGCGGCAGTGGAAAGGCCACCCACTGTTCCTCTTCACCTCCCATCTCTCTGGTTTACCTACCGCCCACTGCTTAAAATAAGTTCGGTAGGCCCCACCACTCCGGCTGGCCTGTTTTAAATGCGCGCCTGAGGAACTAAAAATGGCCACTGTGCGAAAGCAACCCCAGCGGCAGTGGGTGGCACAGCTTTGCCTGTACACATGGAGGAGTTTGAACAAGTTGTTTTTAAGTCGGAAAAATTGCCAGCTAAGTGCGGTATTTGGCCAGCGGCATTTGACCACAGTTGTTGAATCTTTGTGATTAAAATTTCAAAATTTTGAACTTAACATCTCCCCGTCGCCCCTGTTTTCAGAATGTCCACCTCTCATAAATTTCTGGGGAGAACCCTGATCATCACATAGGGCATTTCCTGTGAATTGTGTTTGCAAACTGCAAGGGGAAGTTAAGTTTAGATGTATACAGTCGAACCCCGCAATAACGAAACCGCCGGGGAAAGCCAGAAAATTCGCTTTTGCGGGAATTTCGTCGCCGCGAGAATGAAACATATTCATCCGGAAAATCGGCCACAAATCAAAAATTTATTTCCTAAAGTCAGTTATATTACTTTGTGAGCCTGCGGCGATCGGCAAACATGCCGACCACCGCACACAAACAACAAACGCACGCACGCTGTTCAGCGGTAGCGGGCTAGCGTAGACGAAGCCAAAGCAGCGACTTGAGTCACCATGTGTCGCCCCCTGGTGGTGCCGCTGCGAGGCTGCCTCCTCGTCCGCCGGCTATGGTTCCTAGAAACGCCGGCTACGCGTTCTGTTGTAAACAAATATGGCAGTGGCCATGCAAGCGGGCTGTGGCAGAAGTTAACACACTTTGAGCTAAAAAAAAAAAAAGTTAATTTGAGCACTTCTTGGACGTAGTTAACCTCAAATGGGTAGGTAAAATACCGACCAAACTTGCAGCGAATTTCGTTAAGGGGGGACGAGGGTCTTAAAATTAACTTTTTTATTTATGGGTAGAAACTTATGAAAATTTGCACACGGATGTGTTTTTCTCTGTAGATTTCAAATATGCAATTATATTTGAGCTGGTGCTGTTAGTTCAAAAGTTATCATACAAAGTCTAAACCGCAATTAGGTAATTTCTTACGCAGCTTTAATGAACTTTCGCATTGCATTTTGTCGCTTTTAATTACATGAATGGATAGCCAGAGAGTTCCCATACCCGATGACATCCTTTGTTTTTCTCTAAGGTCACGGCATCCTAAAAAAATATGTCAAGTACAAAAAATGGCAGTATTGGATATTTTGGCTCATCAAAATAACTGCAAGTCATTATTTATGCGTAGCCTAAACAGAAAAACTAAGAATGTCATCGGCTGCCTCAGGCTGTACTGAAAAAAATGGTACCAAGATTGACCTTATGAAGCAAGAAGAAGTTTCCAAAAAGCTGCGTAAGGCTGAGGGAAGTGACCAAAAATATGAAACTGAGAAAACTGCATTTGAAGTTTGGCCATGTGTTATGAGATGAACCGTCAGTAGCGTAGCTTCAAAATTTCCCAGTAACAAAGACATGTTCTTCCCATTTTCAAATCTGTCTTTGGATTCCAAAAATGTCAACTAGAACTGGAGATACAAAAGGCCAAGTAACGGACCCCATCAGGAATTTTGCAATATTTATCGACTTCGAATCGGTTGGCATTTTGTTAGCGTTGTTAAATCTGGTGGTGTCTTGCTGGCGTCGTGAAAACTGCAACAGTCCTTCGTGAAGTGCCATCATCTATTACAGTGCACTGTGGTACCCAGAATATTGTGTACGGCAAAAGTGTGAGGGTGAAACTTGCTTTAGGTGCCCCCCTTTTTTTGTTCTTTGGTGAGGCTATTTCATTCGCGGTTTTTATGCTGGAAGTTTGAGAGGATACAGGGGTGGGACACTGCGCAGTGCGTTTTCCGCAAATGCATCATGTTGTTGGCCCTCAAAAGAGTCTTTTGGGGAAAATAAATGTAGCCGAAAGGCAAACTTTTTTGGCCTATGGGGATAAACCCATAGACGCCTTTTTCCTTCAAGCCGTGCATGGTGCGGCTATCTCCATCGGACATCACGGTTGTGTACCGCAGCCCATTCTTGGAGAGCGAGCGCTTGAACATTATCAGGGCTGCCTCTACCTCCATGCGTCCTGCACCACAGTCAATGTTTCGCTGACACTCATGGTCTGCCAGCCAATCTTCGTAGCCCTCATCTGAAGCTTTGGGTCCGATGGCACAACCTAAGCAAAAGTTAGAGAGGACTACATGATCAATCACCAAGCCGGTGTACACTTCAATGATGCAGCCCACTCCAATGTGTGACAACCGTCCCCTTGTCATCCATGTGCCATCAAACATCACATCTATGTTGTTTGGCGGCTGACCAAGGTCCGAGTACAAGTCCTTGATGGCACGCACACTATCAACTTCAGAGGCTGCTGCAGTGTCCTCGCAAACCTGAACCACTTTCCTCAAGTGCGCTTGAAATGTCTTGTGGTGCAGGCCTCTGTAGGACAAGTTCATACCAGCACAAAAATCTGACAGAGCAGTCACCCCCTTCCCGATGCTTTGAATACTTTTCTAAGCCCTCATATTCACTTCAAAAAGAGTGATATTGCCAGATCCTTCGGTCCTTGGCGAGGAAAAACGTTCCACACGGTGTTCACAAACCGAGCACGTCACCTCGAGCTTCACGGCGAGGCCGTACTGCCGGTCAGGCTTCCTCAAATCCGGCGCCGCCAGCCCGCACTTGCCACACCTGACGTGCGCAAAAAGGTCCTTCAGCATTGCAGAATCCACTAAGACAAAATCTGTGCCGGATTCTTCCTCTCAGTGCGCCAAATCCACTTCAAGGAGGTCGAATTTTCGCGGCGTTGCTGACTTGGTCTCCATTCCGCGCTTGACCTCGTCCGCGTGTTCCGTACGCTCGGCGATCTCCTCCGCCGTGTAATACCTCGTGCCAAGCCGGCAGGACGTGCTTGGACCAGGTATGGATTCCGGAGGTGGTTGGTCAGGCGATGGGGCAGGCGAGGCAATACGAGGCGGCAAACGATTCTCATCCGGCGGAGTCGAGCGGCCCGAAGTCACACCACGCGACCTTGGGATAGGCGGACGACGCTTTCGCTTCCCGTGCGCATGACGGGTCGTCGTCTTCAAACGTACGTCTCCTGGCATCATTCACGAAAGTACGCGATGGAAGAATTAGAAGAAACTGTAAAAAAAAACTGCTCTAAGCGAGCGCTGCGCCAGAAGAGCGGACTCCGTCAGACGCGCGTAGCAGACGCCATGATGGCGACCGCCATGACAGCAGTCGCGCCGACCAATGGGAGGGGTCGTATGGCGAACTCAAACCGCGCGCGCCCGCTCTAGCCAATCGGCGGCCGAGAAGGTACCTTCGGAAAACTGGCAAGGGCGGTCGTTCTACTACAGTGGCTAGAATAGGAAAGTGTGATTACCGGCATGCAGCGCCTATGAGGCGCTTTGAAGCCGCCGATAGGGATCCGCGAGGGGGCGCGCGCGATCGTTTACACGTCGCCTGGTGAGGCGCGCGCGGATCGTCTGCAATGCGATTGCTGCTTTGACCAGAGAGAAGCACCGCTTGTTTCCTGTGCCGTAGCAGGTTTAACTGCCTCCAAAGCAGAGCCACAATTTTGTGCCGGGCCGCTACACGGTGTACAAGTCCTGCAAAAAGAAACTGTCGTTGTTTGGCGTTCCGAAGAACGCGAGTCTATATTGGCGCAGTGGCGACGAGCAATACCACGTACTGAGAAGCGGCTCAAGGAAAACACCGCTATGTGCGAGCTACACTTCGACGTAAGGTAAATCTCCCGTCACATTGAACATACCGTGAACGGAGAAGTTGTCTCAATCTACAGGGGCAGGCCTCGGTTGCCCCCGGAAGCTGTGCCCGCGCAATTTCCCAATCTTCCGAAGTACCAGCCGAAACAACTTCCCCGAGCAGAAAGTGTCAAGCGAGAAGCGCACCGACGCACCCGCGGCCTCACCCAACCATAAAAACGCTAAGGATGGTGACTTCTCTGTGAGTAAAGTTTGAAGAACCCCATGCTCCTTTTCTGTGAAGAACTTGACCTTCGGCAACATGGGAAACCACACGCTGAGTGTTTTGCCCTTCACAGTACCTTACAGCGTGTGTCGCACTGCGCAGGATAAAGACGAAGCCCGTACACGTACCCTTACAGACATTGGAAGCATTTACGAACCATCTGGCATACTGAAGAAGCCTGCCAGTCTCCCCGTCCATGACTATCAAATTCGTTTTGGTCCTCTAGCTGCACTTTTACACGAAGGCATTGAAAAAGGAGAAGGCACGCCTTTTCGTGAAAGGAAGAAGCATTTAAAGCTCAATCACCTCACGTAACAGCAGAATCGAACGTTGAGCAGAATCAAACGTCGAAATGCTTGAATTTCTTCACACACACACACACACACACACACACGCACGCACACACACACACACACACACACACACACACACACAAAGAAATAGCAGCAAAAGGCAAGGCCCATTGAGCAAAGAAAGTTGATGGCTTCGAGCCTTTGCAATTATGAACAAATCATTAGAAATTCACCAAAAGTGAGTAGTTTTTGTCTGTTTGTAACGAGCACGTCGAAAATAAAATGCGTGTTTACCAATTCCCAATTCTCTAATTTGCTTCATAAGTGTCCGAGCCAGCCGGCTATATTCGGCTGTCAAAGTGCGCCCAGTCGGTTGCAAACTTCGATTGTAGTACTTTAAAATATGACATTGATTGCATCTCAGTTTGCGCGACCACGTAGAATAGCTATGAAAGAAAATATATTCGTACTCCATACTCCTCCGCCGTCGCAGCGAACGTGTAATCGTGCGACAGCGCCACCTGGATTTTCCTCCTACAGCGTTACGCGGGAAAGGGCCCGGTCATCACACTTTCCTATTCTAGCCACTGTAGTTCTACTCAAGCGACGCCATTTTGAGATATCGCAAAATGCGCAGAAAGAAACAAGCTTCAAAACAAGACCAAGATGGCGGCGATCGGTCGGCTGCTTCGCCCGCGGGGCGCGCGGGAATTTGAAGCAACTTTTGCCCAATTCGGGGCATTTCGTGGCCCTCGAGGCGTTTCAAAACATGATTTTAGAGTATTTCCCGATGGAATTTCGCGTTGATATTTTGAAGGCAGGTGCTTGAAGCTACAATAATTCCAAAAATTGGATTTTCTCAAAATCGATATTTTGGCCATTTTTGACCATTCTAAGACCCGCGTCCCCCCTTAATGCGGGATCAGTTTCCAAACACGTTTCGTTGCCGCGAGATATAAAATACATGGGCGTCTATGGACGTTCGCCGGGGATGCGAAAATATTTCATTGCCGCAGGAATTTCGTACCCGCGGGATTTCGTTATCGCGGGGTTTGGCTGTATAAGCTGAGGCCAGGCAATAGCTTATTCCAAAGCAAAAAAAACAACGTTGTGTTCCGCTGTTCATGAAGCAATGCCATGCATTTTTGAGTGAGGACACCCAATGGAAGCCTCATGAAAGGCACCCTCAGCTGCAAAGAATGGTTTTATGTTGCAGTTGTTGTTCATAGGCAGTAAGTGGGAGGCTGTGTGCTTTCTTGCGAAAACTGTTTTCTGACGCCAAAAGCTGCCTGTGCTTTTGTAAGAACATGTCCGACAACTGGTAGCCAGCTGGAGGGAAAGGAGCGGGCACTGCTACGATGGTGTTTCGATAGAAAGCCAATGCTTGGGCACACCAAGCCTAGCCAATGACTGGTGTGTCTCGTACTGTGCAGGACGAGGAGGCGTTGGCGAGGTCCCTGGGGGCCCCGACTATATCAACACCGCCCACAAGGCAGCCTCCTTGGAGCGGCCCAATGGCCGCACCCCCCTGGTGAGTTGGGCTCTTCTTGTGCCGGTGTGGTGCACCCCTTGAAGGGGCCATGAAGACAAAATAAAAGTTTGTTCTATTTGAAAGATTTGATGTTTTATAGTGCCCCGAACGCTTGTCTGGCAGCAAACAATGCTTTATCTTTTTAGAAATTAATCAATTTAAGATGCTCTTAAAACAGCTCCATTTAATTTTTAAGTAAACTGTGAAGCTTGCCAGTCTTGCTGCTTTTTTATTTTTCCCACTGATTTCAAATGTGCCATTATTTTTTGAGTCGGTCAATTAGTTCCCAAGATAATTAGAGATAATTAGCCCATTTTTGGAGGAAAAATAGACAAAATGGTGTTAGTCATAAAACTGTAACCTTTAAATTTTTAATGCTATGAATCCTGGTGAATGCAATAAGAGAATCGGTTTTTTGATGCACCGCTTGGAACTAATTTTACAGCTCATTAAACTTTGGTGGCACCAGTGGCAAGGAACCATTTTGAGTGCCCATTTCAAGCACCAAAGTTTAATGAGCTAAAATTTAAGTTAAAATTTTTATTCTCTTGCCAAATCGTGCGTTTCAGGACGTTTGCGATGACATGTCCAGAACAGGTGTTCAAGCGAACGTTAGTGCTCTGTTTACTCTGCAGCGTACTGCAGAACGTTTTTTTTGCCTTTAGTCCTCCTAGATGCATGGTGCCATCATACTATGCAGGGCCGCTGTCGGCCTTTGCTTTGTTTCTGCCTGTATTTGTATTTGGCTTGTTTTTGTTACGGTAGGTAGTAATCGTTTCGTGAAAGATGGGGTGTGCTTGACAAACAGGGTCACGTAAGACAGTGTTGCTTATGCCAACTGGCCAGTGTCGTGTGAGACAACCCCAAAGCGACAGACTGCTGTACAACTATAACAAGCATAGTGCACGCAGTACCAACAACAGTATGCACTGGTACTTCTGTGTTTATGTGTAATTTCATAACTTCGATTGTTTACCCCACCTTCTTACTGCTGTAAAATGAATATGCATTATGTTTAAGGGGACGTGCTCCTCCAAACAACTTTTTTTTTAATAATGAAGTTAGGAGGCTGAAATTTTCACAGCTTATAGAGATTGAGCTCCTCTGGTCATATATGTAATCAGATTTTGAATAGCTGCTCCGGATAAAATGTTACGCAGCATGACTTTCAGAAAAATGGCTTTTTTGTGCACACTTTTTTTTATAGTAAAAATTTTTTCTGAAACTTTTAAAATAGCCTAGGTGGTTCCTTATGAACTGCAGAGTGCACAAATCTACCTGAAAAAGCCTCATCATCATTTTCCTCACCACGAAAAAAAAATTACTGGTAGTGTGCCTTTTTTTGTTCTGTATATTTTTGTTTTATGACCGTCAGAAATATCTAAGGACACAAATTGCATAATGAACAAGATTTGTGCGCTCTACGTGTTATAATGAACATCTATGCAAAATTTCATCCTGATACGACAACTTTAAGTGGGAAAATAAGTGTGCACAAACTCAGAAAACGGACAAAAACAACAAGCTGAGAAAAACGCAATTGAAAGTTTATTTCTTTGGCAGACTCAGAAATTCTTGCTCAAACAACATGAAATTTGGTGGGGATACAGTCTGAAATGTCCACATTAAGCTACTAAAACTAGAATGCTCCTGCTGCATAAGTTGCACCCTCACGGTTTTTGCTGGGGTAGTCCTTGGTATGGGATTGTTTCACCAGGCTGCGGCAATGGGGCTAGCCTTAGCAGTCAGATTTGCACACATCTGCCTGATCCTCCGCTGGTCACTTGCATTGCTTAGTCTGACCAGTTCTTCTGAAGGGAAGATTCCCAGTTCTTGGAGAACTTGCTCAAAACTAGTGTGGCCTCTGTTGAACCACAACCCTGCGAGGGCAGTGGCAGTCTCCACTACAGTGAACTGCAGGTTGTACGATAGCGTCCTGTGCCAGATGCGCAGTGCTGCTTCCGTCTCCATGGCATGGGATGAGCAGTCAACATTTTTTTCACACACAAGAGGCACGAAAGGCTTGCCACACTTCCTCCTCTTGCTCATCAAGCTTTTGGTGGCGGCTACAAGTACAAGTAGTTTGACCACCTCAAAATCCAGGCAGAGACCAGTGTCAAGAGAAATGGCAGTGCCAACACTGTTGTGGCTCGTGTCTTTGCTTCTGCCAAGTACCATCAAAAATCACACTGAGGCCAGTCTGACCAGCTTGCAACGCAGTTACTTGCCTTGCTTCAGCAAGGTTGTCTGAGACGCCTTTTGTGGCCGCAACATGAACTTTCTTGGCAGTGTTGTAGAACGTCTTTTGATGCTGTGGTTTTGGTAGACCAAGAATGGCACAAAACCTGCACAGCTGATCGTGTCCGATGCCAACCGCGCGTGCAGCGAGTACCGCTTTCACATTGACGGCGAAACTGCAGAGTTCCGGTTTGCGGCCTCCGCGACCGACGGCGGCAGCGCGCTGCGACGAGTAAACAGAAGAAATCACTCCCGCAGCCACTCCCGCAGGGCACTTCTCGTTTTTGCACTTCAGTTCCAGTACCGATGCGAGGCCCTTCCGCTTGTTCACAACCTCAACTGCGACGAGTTCGCACTTCCCGCACGTCGCGCACACGGCGGCACTCAAGGTCAGTCAGAGCGCCGACTCCACAGATAACTGCACCGCTCCCGTGGCTGGCTGTCTCCTCACCTTGGAAGGCTGCCGACTTCTTCTCCGATGCGCTTATAAAGCCGATATCTTCGCTGATAAAATCAGCCCCGCCTGGTAGAGCCGCGCTTGCAACGCTTGAAGGCCCGGCGCCGTTAGGCCTCACGGTGCCGGTCGTGCCGGCATTGGCCGTGGTCGTCACGATGCTGCGCCGCTTGCGCTTTCCTTTGTACCGGCATGAAGTACGCTGCTTCCGGCGACAAAAGTCACGCTTATCCTCACCGTTCACGATTAAAAACACACGATAAGGAAATAGAAAAGATAGCGCGAAGTAGCGAACGGAACGATGCGGGCGATGGCGGCACACAAGCGGCAAGACCCAATGGCGGTCCCGCTTTCGCGTCACGTGATTTAAATGCCCAGTGGGAGCTTGCAAAACAAGCGGGAAGAAACATTTTTTTTATTTTTTTTACGCGGAGATACGAAGCTGGCGAGCGGCTCAATCGAGAGAAGAAGGCTTGATCTACCTCTCTCAAGTGACCAAAATGGCGGCGAGCCACGCTGCCGTGCGGAATAAATTCTCAAACCTGGCCGAAATTTGGCTTGATTGCGCGATTTCTTGGGTCACCGCGAGTCATTCAGACACATTTTTCACTAAGTTCTCGTTCGTATTTCGTTTTCATTTTTTTACCCATGAAAGAAGGATAGTCAAAGATGCTAATGCAAGGGAAAACAAAAAATCGGTATATTTCGAAAAAATCGCGTTTTTTCGACCCGCGTGTCCCCTTAAGTGCAAATAACTCGTTTGGCAAGCTTATAAGCTCTGCCTAATTTAGTGCGTTTGCTTTTGTCGGCCTCAGCTAATCGCACAGCTGGGCATATGACATCATAGATTCTATTGCGGGAAATGAGCTACTGGGTCGCATGGCCATTCCCGTTTTTCCTAATTATATAGCTCATTTGAGCGAAGTGTGCGTTAAAAGTGGTGTCAGTATGATTCTAACGAGGCAATCTATCGAATGAACCGAACTTGTGCTTTGTCTGCATGGCCCATGAAGACAAAATACAAATGTGATTCAATAAAGAAGACTGCTTTGCCCTGACAACAACAGTACCATTCTTATCACAATCTTAGGACAAATAATGGAAATATTAAGGAAAACATATGTACCAGTGGCGACTCCGCAGCCACTTTTTGGTGATTGCTCTATGTCATCACAGAATCTTGTTTGTGCAATTGCTGGCCGCCGGCCTCTGCCACCAAGAAACTTGACAGGGCGATTGTAGTGAAGCGTGTAGTTTCGTTTGATTGTATCACTTGAATGCTGACCTGTAGTTGGCAGGCCGATGACTACGTTTTCAGTGCTTGCCCGCATTACGTCACCCTTGCCCATAATGCATCACTGCAGAGGGAAATTTGAAAGTTCTTCAGTATTTCTTGCATTCTCTTTAAAACTCTTTTGCGGCTGGCATGGAGCTGAATGAGTTACAATAGGCTAGCTCTTTTAAATTGCTAGAGGTTGTGTTCTGTCTCCATGGCCCCCTTAATTAAATGGGCCCTCCCTTGCAGTCCGGGTACGAGGTGCCGGCATATGACGCCTATGGACGCCAGGTGCCCCCTCACGACCCGTACCGGTTCACCCGCAGCACAGCCCAGCCAGCGACCATCGCCGTGAGGGCACCCGCAGGCCGCCCACCTCCGAGGTACCGCTCTCTCTTCGCTCCCTGAGATTGCCGAAATGGTGGCCACGGCGCGTTTTGTTTTTCTGCATGGTACGAAGGAGCATAGTGCTCAGAGACAGCTAAAAAGTCATAAAAAGCTGTCTTGCTTCCTAATGAGCAGAGTGTTCGATTCTTTTCAACACTTTCTATTTCAATGCCATGATCTTCTAACATTGAGAGCGAGCTTGGGGTGAAGGTGTTATAAAGCCACGCACAAAAAAAAGCTTCAAACGTAGTAAAACATGTTTGTGCTTGATTTTCAAGAGGAGCTTCAGAGCATAGTAAAGCTTCAAAGGCAGTCATTTTTATTTCTTTCTTCTTTCTCTTTTTTTCCGTGTGGCCCTCTTGTAAGTGAGCACATTTATATTTGCATACAAGAGATATTCCTGCCTTTTTTTTCATATTCACGGTCTTGAATAGTGACTGTGCTATTTGAAGATTGGCCATTTTTTAGAGCTGGTCAATATTTAGTAGTGCCTAATTGCAGTTTATCTAGAATTTAGTCTTCAGAAGCTGATTGAGTCACATGCACTGGCCATCCTACAGGACACCAGAGCGGCCAGCAATGCAGCCCAACCACACACTAAGGGGAGCCTACCAGCCGAGGTGAGCTCTACTGCGTCTTGCAGCCAAGGGGGCGTTTTCCAGCTTTGTGTACTATAAAACAAGGCTCGTAGCAGCCTCCACATTGAGAGGGAGAATTCATTACCTACCACGACCACCGTTAAGTGCCTTCCACCTCTTCTGCACTCATGCACTTGCAATTGTGGGCACAACTAGTTTGCGTACTGTTGAATATGTGGTGCCATTTGCTATTGCTGCCATCAGTCAGCACAAGCAGACTGTTCTTGTAGCAGCGTTTTTGCGGGTGTGTTGATTGTGCTTGGGGAAGGAAATTCTAACCCTTGAAGACCAGAGAAAGGGGGATTTCTCATGACGTGTCTATCATCATCAGGACTGAACAGCATTGCCCTGTAGGTATTCTGGATGAGAACTAGCAGGTACGCATCGGGGTCCTGTAGGAGCTAGGCTGGCTTTGGTTCACTCTGACTGTGCCCCATTGTCGTTCCTTACTACGGAAACGCCTGTATTGCCAATTACTGCAAATGAAATTTAGGTACATTTCAGTGTACTAGAGTAATGTGCCATTGTTATGACTTATTGGACTGCCCGCTTCCCCAGATACTAATGCAGGGAGCTGAAAACGCTCTTGGTAAGTCCTTTGGGGATGTAAAAGCAAAGACAGAGTAAACAAAAGTCAAAACTAAAAAACGTAAAGTAAGAGCTAATAGATCGTTTGCCACCTTTATGTTCTTTGCAGCCAATAAGGAAAACATTTGCGCCCCTTCTTAAAATTTATGGGGCTGACCTGGCCCGTTTGTGACACCCCAGTGTGGGTGCTTGTGTTGCCGTGGCCGGTGCAGATGAAGGCCCCGTTTGGTGTGGTGCTGAACCAAGTCACCTTCAGTGCTCAGCCAACTATGGAGGTGTGAAAGGGTGGCTGTTCCCTGTTGCAGGCTATCGGACGGGCGCCCCGTTCCTCCACCCAAGCCCAGTCGACCCCGGCCCTGGTCGGGGGCATCTGAGGAGCCCCCACCTTACGGGGGCCCCTACCTCAACCTGCCGCCCCGCTCTGCACTGGACCTGTCCAACCGAGAGCACCGGGGGTCCGCCTTCGAGTTGTACCGGAAACCAGAGCCACCACGGCCCCCGCCGCCACCCGTCCTCTAGCCCTGCGCCCGCATGGGAGCAGGAGTCCAGCTGTGCATACTCCACTAGTGCAATCACCGCCACCTTCTGGGTCCCACCAGTCCCTGTATAGTCAGAGACGTGGGCCCTTCTCGCTGTTTGCGCACACTGCATCTGGCGTTTTTAGAAGCTTGCCTGCCTTCCCAAGTGCCTTTCTCAACCGTGGCTAGGCAACAGTGTTGTTATGCAGCTTCAACAGTGGTGAGACATGGGGTTGGCAACCAGGCCGAGATTGTTTTTATTGTCGCCAGATACACGCAGTCAGAGGAGCACTCATTCCTGTTGTGGTGATAGCGAACTTTTGCAAGCATTCACTGTGGAATGCAACTCCGTCTTTTATCTTTAAGGGAAAAGAACCCTGAAAGACAGGGCAAGTTGTTTGTGGTGTGCTGGTTACTCTAAGAGTAGGGAGTTTGCGGCAGCAGAATTTGCAGGTAGTTGCTCAACCCACACGCTTATTTGCAGAGGCAGATGCCATATATGCTGATTTTACGGTAGATATGCCAAGCGAACTCTGTGACAGCACTGGACACTGTAGTGCCTTTTCTTTTTTTCTTTTCCTACCGGACAAATTTTGGACCTTTTGCATATTCATTCTGTTTTTTAACTCACACGAAAATATTTGAACTTACCATGCACTCAAGGGGCATCGCAGTAAGGCCAGCAATGGGGGTAGGGGGACAATGCCCCTTCTCATGCCCCTGTACATTTTGTTTCTACATGTTGCCACGCCCAAAAGTGCGGTCCTATGCTCATCCCCCCCTTTCCCCCATTTCCTGTGCTTCCCATTCACTACCCTCTTCCCTTAATCTATTAATGAGTAGTATCGATGACTGCAGGGCCAAGCCCATTTTTAAAGTATTTTGTGTTCAATTGTCATCCACAATAATGGAACTTGTGATTTCTGTATGGAGTGGAAAAAGAACAAACGTTGGATGATTGCTTTTTACGCCATGAAATTTTTGCCATATGTATATTTGTGTCGATGTCCTTTGCAATCTTTGTTCAACTTTAATGCATGTGAGCATGAAGATCTGAAAACGGGAGGCAAATACCGAGTGCTGCGCAAAAAGATCACATTGTAAAAAAATAAATCTTCATTTGTGGTTACTTTTGCACAAAGGTTTTCACATCGTGCAGTCTGTTTTGTCTAATACTAACTTCAGTAGGCAGCAATGCTCTTTTTGTTTGACCACAATAAATTAAGGTCTACTGTTGTTCCCGATAATTACTGTGGCGTTAAAATTTCTCGGTTTATCTAGGACACCGCTGAAATGAGGTAGAGGGCCTTTGTGTACAATTAGGCCCTTGTGATGTAACTCCTGCTCTTCTTCAAGCCCTTGGAGGTACTACTTTACAAATTTATACAGACTCCGCAACGGCCATATGTGATTTACGTCGAGTAAATAACAACTCAAGATATATCTCGAGGGACATTCATGTTATACTGGATACATACCCCTGCCCTCTGCGGCTCTCGTGGGTCCGGCGAAATACGCTCCCCGCTCACATTGTGGTGGATTGCGCCTGTCACCCTGCATTCGTTCCACGACCATTGCCATTACCAACAATAGATGCCCCAGGACAATTTCTCCAAGAGAAAGAACTTCGTCGCACCACACGAGCTCTAATCCCACCGTGTGAAACGGACCTCCCTAGTAGACTCGCTCGCTGGGAGGAGGTCTTGCTGCGAAGACTTCGTGTTGGTGTGGCCCTCTCTCCCGCTGTTACCCGGGAGTGGCCACCACGCTACCATGCCCCGTTCAGTTTGTTTTCGGTTTGGAGCCGGGACGTCTCACTGTAACTGCCTTGGAAGGCGGCTCGTCCCCGCTGGGAAGTCAGTCACCTTGCCCGGTGTCATTGCTTTCGTGCTGCTGCTTTGCGGCGGAACCACTGAGGTCCATTTGCATGGCGTCCCTTACGGGAACCGACGCCACCATCATCCCTAGGCTTGCCGTCTTTCGGGTGCCGCAGCCCTCTTTCGAAGCCGCAAAGGGGTGAGGCGTCTTCGGCTGGACCGGCTGCTCCTTTTCAGGAACTCGCTGGCCGGCCTCAACCTCGACCTGGCCCGCCACCTCGTCGGTGACTCCTATTGCCGTCTCCTCCTGCCTCGTCCATGTGGTAATCGTGGAGGTCGTCATCCCTCGTTGGACCGGTGACGCTAGCGTACGACTTGATGCAGGTGCTCGCGTCATGCCCGAAGCGACGACAAGAACACTGCGGCATCTCACAGTCATGCCTGACGTGGCCCTTGAGGTTGCAGCGTAAACACTGCGGGGCCCTTCCTGCGACGATGACGAGGACCCTGTCACCCGCCACACAAAGTTCAATGGTCACGCCAGCCTTCATTTTGAGGGTCACAGAATGCAGCGTCGAGCCCTTGACCTGGATGCCGTCAACGCGCCACCGCTCCTTAAAGGAGCCATGAAGACAAAATACAAGTTTGTGTTATTCGAAAGATTTCGTGTTTTGTAGTGCCCCCAGCGCTTGTTCGAATGCAAACGCTGCTTTATTCACTGAGAAATTAATCAGTTTATGTTAAAATTTTGATTTTCCCGCTAAATCGTGTGTTTTCGTAGCTGCAATGACATCACAGACCGTTCTGCAACCTAGGGTCCCTTGATTCGCGATCCGCCGTACAGGGCAGAGACACATACACGCTGAGGCCACCATTTTGGATCGCTCGCTCACCGCCGAAGCAAGTCATTGTATCAAAATCGCGCTAAAAGTATCGCCGCAACGCGGTTGACTGGCGAAGTTTGAATCAACTGATTTGTTTCGCATTGCTGGGTCGCGTGGGAAATGAAACGAACGCGCTGAGCACGTTGACCCAATCGCAGAGGCACGGGACCATTCAAAGGGTGTCTCCACCCTGTACGGCAGAGTAGGTATCGAGGTATTCATGCGTTTGTTTACGTTACTGAACCTAGATGGCGCCACCATACCGTGGCGTGTCGTTTTCTGCCTTTTCGTGTCGTGAAACATACTGCTCGCTCGACAAATATGTTCACGTAAGACACCGTCACGTCAATCAATCGGCCAGTGTCGTCTGAGACAACCCCAAAGCCCTGCAGTCCTGTGCAGCTAAACAAGAATAGTGCGCGCAGTACCAACAACAGCAGTACGCAGCGGTACTTCTATGTTTACATGTGCTTTCGTAACTTACACTTGCCACCATTCTTACGGCTTTAAAAAGAATGTGCCCTAAATTTAGGGCAAATAGCTCGTTCGGCAGGCTTATACACTGCATAATTTTCGTTTGCTTTTGCCGCCCTCCGCCAATCGCAGAGCTGTCTCGTGTGACATCATAGGTTCTGTTGCGGGAAATGAGCTAGTGGGTCGCATGGCCATTCCCTTTTTTCCTAATTATGTGGCTTATTTGAGCGAATTTTACGTTAAAAGTGGTGTCAGTATGATTCTAACGAGGCAATCTTTTGAATGAACCAAACTTGTATTTTCTCTTCATGGCTCCTGATTCACACGACGGAGAAACCCTCTCTTTTTCGCCCGCGGGACCCGCTCACGTGACTGGTTTTAGGCTCCGCCCCTCGGTGGGGATAGCCCGCGGTGGCTCCGCGAAAGAAAATGCCTCCGCATGTTTTCGCTCGACGGCGGTGGCCCTCGGCGGGGAATGGAACCTGTTCCTCGGCGCTGTCGTCTGCTAGTCGCTCCGCGTAGCTCTGCACGTGTTGATGCGCCGCCAGGCCGGATAATCCGGTCACGTGCTGTGACGTCATAAATCCGTCCGCCTCCGTGAGAGGGTTTCTCCGTCGTCAGGCTCGTTGTAGAGCAGCCAGTGCAGTTTTAGCTGCACTTCCTGGTTAGTAGGATCGATGACGATGCAGCGCTGGTCTTTCACCTTTACATCGTTTATGGCCAGAATTTTCTGGACTCCGTCCTCCGATTTGAAAGTCACGGCCCAGACGTGATTCATCTGATACGCCCCCAATGCCAAAACATCGGGGAGCAGTGCCAGACAAGTCAGAGTATCTCGAAAATCTTCGACCCGGTACGGGCGTGCACGCATGTCGGCATGAAAGAAAATCGGGTTTAACACTGACTGGCCTGTTGGAAACTGGGGCAGAACAACTTGATAGTCTTCGGAGTCCTGTTACCGCGGGCTGAAAGGCCCGCCGAAGTTACTCCTTGGGCGGAGCTCGACATTCTGCGTCCGCGCGCAAGCGCACCCGCCCGGAAGCACAGTCCTCACCGATTCAGCTATCATAGATCCAATACTGACACGGGGGAGACCGACAGTGCACTCACCGAGCACGGGCTTCCCGTTGCATTTTCCCTGAATGCCACGTGATAGCGTCACGCGACCTCTCACGCCACTTTGGGTTCCACCCACGCGCATGCGCTAGGAGTTAGTAAAAAAATGGTTGCGGCTTAGCTCAGCTAACCTTGGGTATGCCAAACAAAAGCTTGGCTTATACCCTAGTTACACGGCGGAAGTAACCGCGGTTACGTTTAACCGTGGTTACTAAACTTTAACCGCGGTTATCGCAAACTGCGGTTTTGGCTGTTACACGGGAAATTCCAAGTGTGTCGACAGCGGCCACTTGGTTGTGAGCGTAATAAAAGTAATTTAGCAAACTTTTAACATCACGATAAAAAACAAACGAGAAGCAGTGTAGACAAAAGGAAATATCGTTAAAGTAGTCGCTTCAGACCCAAACGCAACGCACTCGCGCGCGGCGAGGAGAGGGGCCTTCCCAACAGCTGGCTGCCGGCTTGGTTTGCTCGGGTCGGATCGGTGTTGGGAACTTTAGGCTTAGCACTGCGGTGGATATTTGATCGCCGCTATCTCTGCAACTGCGAATTACAATCCATAGCACAATTTTTCACCACACTAACATTTACTTTGACGCATGTGGAAGTTCTTTTCCGCGATCAGATTGATTTCGAAGAGCGGCGATAACCTGTTGCTGCCGTGGTCTGGGTCAGTTCGAACCGCTTGCAGTGCCGTGCTGGCAGGGGCGCCGGTGTGTTTGCAGGCACGGCCGACGAGCGCGCCGATTGTTTCCGAGTGCTGAAAACTCTTTATGAGTGCCTGCTTCATCCATTTTCTTGCGGAATTGACAAATTTAGCACGGCTTTTGTCGTAGTTGACCGAGTGGATCGGGAAACGAGCCGCTGCTGACGGGCAGTCGCGCTGCAGCTGCGAGAGCGACGCAAAGAACGCAAGCGCCTCTTGGGGGCAGCTTTGGGGCGCCGGTAATTTGAGGGCCTTCGTCTGCCTTCGTCTCCTCCGAACGCCAGGTGAGGAGGGGGATGAATAACATTTATTTTTTAAGGAAAAGGGGAGGGGGAAAGGAGAGTGGGTGGTGGCCTCAGTCCAGGCCGCCTTCAGGCTCCCCAGCAGATGATTTTTTTTTTTTCGCTTCCGCTGATGCGTGCCGACACTTGTGTCCGAACTAACTTGTGCGATTTTGAACACTGCGGCTGCGGGAACTGCGGTCAGCGTGACCAAACTGAGGTGGCCAAGCTCAGTTTGCGCTAACCACGGTTAGCGGGGTAACGATGCGGCGACCCACCGCAGTTCTGCTCAAGATGGCCCTCTATCCTCTTCCATCGTGTTGTGTAGCCCCGTGCTAAGCAGTCTCTCTGTGGGCGCACTCATGGGAAGACCAATGGCCTGCTCAACCGCCTTTCTAATCTTTATCTAAAGCATCTTTATGTCCTCCTTGCGGAGAAGAAGGCAGGGGTTGACGTAAGGGATTCTCGAGAGCACAAAAGCTTGAATTAATCGAAAGGTATCGGATTCCTTGAGGCCTCGCTTCTTGGTAGCAATTCGCCTGATGATGTTTATGATTTGATTGATGCTGCGTTTGAGGCGCTGCAAAGATACGTCACGCTTGGTGTTGGCCTGGAGATGTAGGCCCAGGATCTTGATGCTGGGGCTTGGAGTGATTGTGTTCCTTGTTGTGCCGTTTGGCGTGAAGGCGGACGACAAGGAGCTGTGATTTTTTTACGTGAACACTGGAGGCCACAGGCTTTAGCACATTGGCGTACTAGAAGTGAGATGCTATATGCATTGGTGCGAGCTTCCTTTAATTTTTTTAACTCTTAGCACATGCGCACATGGATCCCTAGAGAAGGCAAGCGTTGCAGGGGGTGGCAGAAAGTTAGATGGGCAGATGAGATCAAGAAGTTTGCGGGGATAAATTGGTCACAGTTGGCACAGGACCGAGGTAATTGGAGAATAATGGGAGAGGCCTTTGCCCTGCAGTAGGGTCCCTAGAAATTGCTAGGGACCCTACCTGCAGTGGGCGTAGATAGGCTGGTGATGATGATGATGATGACATGCGCAAGGCGCGCTCAGGGCCGCTAGACGGGCCGTGGGCGGACCGCACTGCGGAGCGAGAGGTCGCGTGACGCTATCGCGTGGCATTCAGCGAGAATGCAGGGGGTAAACCCGTAGATGTGCTTGGTGAGTGCACCACGTGTCTTCCCCGTGTCCGCGTGGGCTCGTAGCTAAATCGGTAAGACAACGGGCTTTCGCTTTGTTAGCCTATCAGTTCTGCAGGTTTGATTCCTGGCGGTGCCAGTGAACGCTTTTATTTGTTCCATGGAGTTTTCTGTTGACACCAACGGTCGCGAAAGAACCCTTGGGGGGTAGAGGTAAAAAGCGTTGCTTTAAATACCACGTGACGGCGCCTCCGTGTGCATGGTAAAGTAATGCCCTCAAACGGGCTGCCTCTGAGTTAGCCAGAATGAAATAAACAAAAGAAAGAAAGGAGAAATCGCGACCGAGCTTGTGCCTTATCTGCACACGCGCCCCGCGAATCTTGCTGTTGCTGCTCCTTCCATGCATGCCATTATCAAGGTGGTGAGCTGTCTGTTCGGGCGCGTGACAGGCGAAGCGCTTGCTTTCAATCAGCTTACTTGGGGACGCCGCTTTACGATGCGCGCGGAAGCGCCGTCACGTGGCATTTTTCATATTTCGCGGGTTTTCTTTATCAGTCAGAATAAATGAGTACGCAATTAGTTCGTCGCTGAAAATACCGCAGTTGCATGCCCCTCGTGCCTCATTGACACTTCAGTGATTAGGACAGTAATTCTCGATTTAAATAATTAATTACAAATAATTAGTTAAGTCTCATTAACGAAAAAAAAATTACTGTACGCTTCTCCACAGTAGTGCAAACATTATGCACTAGGTTTTCTTCGAGTAACGCCATTGCTCTTTTTTTAAATCGTGGTATATGATAGTTGGGACTCCCTGTATGTGTTAGTGAGGTGGGGAAGTGGCCACTGCCGTATGGGTCAGTGCCCACACCCCACTCGAGACAAGGAAAGAGAACTGCAAAGCCAATAGCCAAGTCAAGAAATGAGTGTGTGTTGTGTCCAATGGTATGTAGGCTGTTTCTTGTTGATAAGGCATGCTCCGGAGGATGTTAAAAACTTCTCTATCAGGCGACCTCGGGCATCCGTGCGAGAAGAGCACCAAAGAGAATGTATGGTTCAGGCAGCTGGTCAACCAGCGCCTCGAAGTTGGAGCTCGAAAGTGCAAGGAGGAATGTATATGGAGCATACCGCTATCAAACTATTAAATATTATTGTGCGCATTGCTGCAGCCTCAAGGACAGTGTTCAAAGTGACAGGGTGGCATGCTAAGAATTTCCTGGCGATTATGGCCACACCACCAGAAGAGCGTGTGCAGCCATCCCTGTCCTTTCTGAATAACATGCAACTATTCAAGAAATTTGTATATTTGGAATTCAAATGTGTTTCCTGAACACACATTGCACTTGGCTGATTGGAATAAGGCCTCTGCAGTTTCATTGAATTCTGTTTTCTCTCACCTTGCTAGTCCCCCACTGCGCAGCAACAATACACCGAACCTTTTCCACCTCATCTGGGCTTCCAAGTTCCAGACGCCGCTCCGCCCCCCGGCGAACTGCGTCGGCGTACCTCCCTAGGGGGAAAGAGGCGAACCTCTTTCGCGCCTCACCCGCTGCGGTGGCTCAGTGGCTAAGGCCTTGCGCTGCTGAGCACGAGGTCGCGGGTTCGATTCCGGGCCGCGGCGGCCGCTTTTCTGATGGAGGCGAAAAGCAAAAACACCCGTGTGTACGAGATTTCGGCGCACGTTAAAGATCCCCAGGTAACCAAAATTAATCCCGATCCCTCCACTACGGTGCGCCTCATCGCCTGCGTTGCGTCGGCGTGTTAAACCCTACAATCAATCAATCTTTCGCGCCTCTGGGAAGGTGATGTTCTCGTCGACTTTCAAGGCAATGATCTGTTTCTCCTGCTTAAACTTTTCAGAGCTCCTGGAATAGGCAGCGTGCGGTCCCTGGCAGTTTGCACAGGTGAAGTTCTGGGATTCGCAATTGCCAGTTGGATGATCTTGTGCTGCACGTTTTGCGCACGTCTATTTACCACGACAAGAGGTTGTGCCGTGCCCAAATAGCTGACAGCTGACACTTGAAGCATCGGCGTGGGTTCGGCACGTAGGGTCTGACCGGACATCTCATGAAGCTTGAGTTGACCGACTCAGGAAAAGTTGAGCGGTCAAATGTCAAAATTATGTGTTTGGTTGGTGTCGGGTTGGTGTTGGTCTGGTCGTTTCGGCGTATGGTTATTCGCCTCACTGCCGTCACGCCCTGATCACGAAGGCCCTCAGCAGATCGGCTTCGGTTTCACTTATAAGATCCCGGTCAGAGATCACGCCCTAACAGCTATTAAGGCTGCGATGGGGTGTGATCTTGATGTCAACATCGACCATGCGCGTTTGTGCGAGGAGGTTAGCGGACTGCTGTTTGTTGTCTACCTCAATCAGGAGTTCTCCCGTTTTCAGTTTCTTAGCCTTGTACGACTTGCCGACAAGGCTTTCAAGATACTTGTAGATTAGAAACACGGACTGGGAAGTGATTGGCTTTGTCTTATCAAGAGATTCCATGATCAAAAAGCGCGAGATATTATCGGGCTTTGGGAGCGAGATTGATTGCAAAGGAGGTAAAGATACTTCGGTGCGGCCCCGTTTCAGGGACCTATCACGTTTGGGAAGGGGGGGGGGGGGGGGGCGTTAGAAAATAACATATAGCACAGTATATAAGCAGGGAACGGGGGTGCTTTCTTCGCTCGGGTTACCCTGACACCGAGAGAGGTCCTGGAGCTCCCTGCCTGGTAAACAGAAAGGGAGCCCATCCGCCGGAGCTTGACCTGGGCTCCGACGGCCACCGTTTGAGATTTCTACCCTTCACCTTAAAACATATCGCCACGGTTGGTTCCAGCTGATGTTTGGGGACTCGGGATCCGCGGTGTCGCGAATACCGTCACCAAGATTACTCAAGGTGCTCCGTGCGGGGGTCTTAGCAGTCTAAATTATCAGGGTCGCTGTTAACCAGAGCTACACCTTAAGGGTCTAGGACATTTCGATGCAGGACGTTTCGGTGCGGACATTTCGGTGCTCAAACTTTTCGGTGACCGAACTGTCGGGTGCGTGCTTGTTTGAAACAGCCCTTATATTTTTATTTCCGCATAACGTGAGTTACGGACAACAATCTTGTGATTGCACTTTTAGGTGGATGCCGTGGTTGATTTTTGCCAGTTATTTTCAGAAATTGGACATTTGTATATTTTTGTTTAATACCTTAGCAGCCAACTGATAGAATTCTTTCGCACATGTTTTTTTTTTCAATTTACGACAAAACGTTAATTTATATTCGCTCTGTTTTGCAGCATGCAAATCAACCAAGAAAATTAGCCGGCGTTTACGATGGCATATTGCATTCTTTATGCAATTTTTTCTAAATAAAAGGAACACTCTTACTGTCTAAATAAAGCAGCTTTACAAACATTCGGTTGCCCCAGAAATGCATAAAACCTTATGAACAGTTTTATGTAGGCTGCGCTGTCACGCTAAAATGAATTTGCAAACACAGTTGCCGCCAGCTGTTTGTGACGGACAAGTCAATGATATTGTCGTGTAGGAAGAACGAGCCGTTTTTTAACAGCTGCAGCTTCTATATTTCCGAAATGTTAAAGTGCTCGGTGTGTGCGTACAAATAGCAGTACTATACCTGTGTTCGGGCAAACCCACCTTCGTTTTGTGCTTACACCCCCAGATATCTTTTAAGGCAAAGCTTTTTACCTCTACCCCTCTGCAGTTCTTTCGCGACCGTTGGTGTCAACAGAAAACTCCATGGAACAAATAAAAGCGTTCACTGGCACCGCCAGGAATCAAACCTGCAGAACTAATAAGCTAACAAAGGGAAAGCCCGTTGTCTTACCGATTTAGCAACGAGCCCACGCGGACACGGGGAAGACAGGTGGTGCACTCACCAAGCACATCTACGGGTTTACCCCCTGCATTCTCGCTGAATGCCACGCGATAGCGTCACGCGACCTCTCGCTCCGCAGTGCGGTCCGCCCACGGCCCGTCTAGCAGCCCTGAGCGCGCCTTGCGCATGTGCTAAGAGTTACAAAAATTAAAGGAAGCTCGCGCCAATGCATATAGCATCTCACTTCTAGTACGCCAATGTGGTAAAGCCTGTGGCCTCCAGTGTTCACGTAAAAAAATCACAGCTCCTTGTCGTCCGCCTTCACGCCAAACGGCACAACAAGGAACACAATCACTCCAAGCCCCAGCATCAAGATCCTGGGCCTACATCTCCAGGCCAACACCAAGAGTGACGTATCTTTGCAGCGCCTCAAACGCAGCATCAATCAAATCATAAACATCATCAGGCGAGTTGCTACCAAGAAGCGAGGCCTCAAGGAATCCGATACCTTTCGATTAATTCAAGCTTTTGTCCTCTCGAGAATCACTTACGTCAACCCCCTGTCTTCTTCTCCGCAAGGAGGACATAAAGATGCTTTAGATAAAGATTAGAAAGGCGGTTGAGCAGGCCATTGGTCTTCCCATGAGTGCGCCCACAGAGAGACTGCTTAGCACGGGGCTACACAACACGGTGGAAGAGCTGATAGAGGGCCATCTTTCTGCCCAGAATCTCCGTCTGAGCAGAACTGAGGCGGGTCGCCGCATCCTTCCCCAGATTGGCTGGGCAGCACAGAATGTCACTCCGCTTGATGTACTCCCGGACTCTTGGCGACAAGAACTAAAGATGCTCCCTTTGCTTAGAAAGATGAACCCCTCACACGACGAGGGTCGCCGACAAGCACGGGCTCAAGCGCTCAACACCACCCTCGGTGGGGATCATGCCGTTATCTACACAGACGCCTCCCAACATTGATGGCAGCAATACGCCATCATCGTGGCTACCTCCATAATCAACCTCCTTGCGTGTTTCTCACTCAAGACCCAAGACATGGGACGGTAGCAGAAGAGGCAACCATCGTATTGGCTCTCACTCAACCAGGGGTTCGGAAGGTAGTCACCAATTCCCAACAAGCCTACCGGAATTACCAGTCGGGTTTAGGTGTCCCGACCTGCACTGCGTGTGCTAAAAGACCACTCCCCAAACGGTTCCATTCAGCTCATCTGCACACCCGCTCATGCTTCCATGGAGGGCAACGAATACGCCCACCAACAAGCCCGCGCTTTTACCCCCGTGCTATGGAGCTGCACGAGGACAGTCACCCGCTTGTCTCGTTCTGGGACATAACCCAGCATTATCGCCTTCAGAGACAGACCCTACTTCGCCTTACCCTGACCTTTCCAGAAAACAACAAACTACCTTGCGGCTCATACAATCCGGCTCCGTCCCACACCCGACGTATCTTCACTTAAAGGGACCCCGAAAAGCTTTGTGAAGGTGGCAACCAAATGCATTCAGGTGGTAGAACACATAACGGGGGATTTTTGAGCCAAGTGTGAGCCCCATACGTTGTACGGATAATTTGTAAACAATTTTTGAAGATCGCCTTTTTCAGCCGATGAGCGCGACGCCGCAGCGAGCCGACCGCGGCTGACGCAACGGTGACCGCGGCTGACGCAACGGCGATCGCGGCTGACGCAACGGCGAAGGCGCCCCGTGATTCGCCCAATCGCCGACGAGGTCGGCCGCCGGCGGCGTCACTGCCATTGGCTTCCGGCTGCTCTTCCTCCTTCCTGCGCGATCCCGAGGCAAAGGCGGGTCCACAGCGAATCAGCGATTGGCGCAGGAATGTAGCTAGCGCAGAACGGAAGTCGAGCGTCGCGATGTCACATGGCTATTCCCAGTGCTTCCAGCGGCTTTGAAGGAAGCAGAGAGGGAGGAGGAGTCGATCGGCAAGTGGGGAGACGTGCATTTAATTGCTTCTGGCGCAGCTAATACTGAATGTAGATCAATAAGTCCAACGGCATTGCATCGCTATATTGGGGCTACGCGACAATACAGGCCTTTTGTAACTTTTACAGAAGGCTTTTCTGGGTCCTTTTAATGCACCCGAATCGCTACGACCGTGTTTTGCTCGGAAGTAGGAACACTCCACCACATAATCGGGGTGTGCGACTTTAGCCCTGAGCACCCTCCTCTCTTTCCGCCAACTACCCTACAAGAGCAATTGAAGATGCTGCTGAATAGAAGTATTTCCTCCTCCTCCTTCGCCTCCTCCTCCCCTGTCTCTGCTGCCGATCTCGTCGCCTCCGTCCGCGGCGGCGGAGACGGAGAAGTGAGATTGTCTAACACCGAGTTTGAGCTTCCTTTAGTTTTATTAAAAAGAGTTTCCACTCAAGTGCTACACCATTACAACTCCACCATCCACCGTCCATGCATCATGCATTGATTTAACCTCACCAAGAATATCTCCTTTGAAGTAATAAAGGGTGTGGTTAAGTGTATTTCACTTCTCTCTGGTTTTGATTTGATTGATTGTAGGGTTTAACGCGCCGACGCAACGCAGGCGATGAGGCGCGCCGTAGTGGAGGGCTCCGGATTAATTTTGACCACCTGGGGATCTTTATCGTGCGCCGAAATCTCGTACACACGGGCGTTTTTGCTTTTCGCCTCCATCAGAAAAGCGGCCGCCGCAGCCGGGAATCGAACCCGCGACCTCGTGCTCAGCAGCGCAACGCCTTAGCCGCTGAGCCACCGCGGCGGGTTTCTCTCTGGTTTTACTATTTGTAGAGCGACGTGAGTGAATTTAGGTGACGTCGCATGGGTATTCATTGTGGGTGCTGTTTACAGCTTTGCTTTCCAAGCAAATTCACAGGGTGGATTGGCGCTAATTTTTTTTTCTTGGTGCGCTTCTACGATCATCATCATTAATTGCCAGAGAAAGCTAGCTTTCTAGCAGTGGGTAATCGTCTGCGTTTGGTGACTCGTACACAGTTTGGGCTAGATCTCAGCGGCTTTGACTTCGACCCCTTGCAATTTGATTTCGCACGACGAAAGCTTCACTGGCTTCACGCTCAAACATCGCCGTTGTTAGACGGATGGAATGCATGATTCATCGTCAAGGAAAGTTGGCTTTCTTATAGTGGGTTTGCGTCTGAGTTTGAACTTTAAATCGCTGACTGTTCGGACTTCGACTCGTTGAGCTTTGGCTGACTCGGACGCAGCTTGGACGTTTGATTGCAGCGGCTTTGACTTTCACATTTTGCCCTTTGATTTAGCACGAAGAAAGCTTCGCGTTATACCATCCCCGTCGTTAGGCAGAGGGAGGGAAGCAGTAGTTATCGTCAGAGAGGACTGGCTTTGCTGCAGTGGGTAGTCATAGCTGAGCGTTGACTTTGACTCTTTGGGCGTTTGATCGCAGCGGCTTTGACTTTCACCCTTCGCCCTTTGAGTTAGCCCGAAGAAAGCTCCGCATTATACCACCCCCGACGGAGGGGAGCAGGAGTTATCGTCAGAGAAGGCTGTCTTTCCTGCAGTGGGTTGTCATCTTAGTTTAAACTTTGACTCATTGAGCGTTGACTTTGACTTGCACACAGTTTGAACTGCTGATCGCAGAGGCTTTGATTTTGACCATTCACCATTTGAATTCACGCGAAGACAGCTTCGCGTTATACCATCGCCATCGTTAGACGGAGGGGAGCAGGATGTTATCGTCAGAGAAGGCTGTCTTTCCTGCAGTGGGTTGTCATCTTAGTTTAAACTTTGACTCATTGAGCGTTGACTTTGACTTGCACACAGTTTGAACTGTTGATCGCAGAGGCTTTGATTTTGACCATTCACCATTTGAATTCACGCGAAGACAGCTTCGCGTTATACCGTCGCCATCGTTAGACGGATGGGAGCAGGATGTTATCGTCAGAGAAGGCTGTCTTTCCTGCAGTGGGTTGTCATCTTAGTTTAAACTTTGACTCGTTGAGCGTTGACTTTGACTCGCACGCACTTTGGATGTTTGATCGCAGCAGCTTTGACTTTGACCCTTCGCCTTTTGATACCGCACGAAGAAAGCTTTGTGTTCACCCATCGTCGTCATTAGACGGAGGGGTGCAAGATTTTTCTTATTTATCTAAACTGCTTTGACCGTGTCGGAATGGCGCAGTTGGATAGACGTCTGCTTCATAACGCAAGGGAACCCAGTTCTATTCCTACCACGGGAAGTGTTTCTCCTCGAGGCGCTTCCAGGACCATCACCATCTTTGTCAGAGAGAGTTGGATTTCCTGCAGTGCATTTTTGGTGCCCATGGACGAATAAGTGAGACATAGAAAGCTTCGCTTGAAAAACTCTTAACCTCATCGAATTCAGTAGCACGCATACCACTCGACTGACCGTGAATGCAAACAGGCGGCAATGCAGCGGCAACTGCGAAGTCTGCTTTTTTTTTTTTTGCCAGGTCTCATGATAGATGCACACTGCACACGCCGCATTGTCGTCCAGTGGCTGTGCACTTGTTGTACACGGGAGTCCGCGGCCGTGGTAACTGGCGAAGCTGAATGATAACAGAGGAGACCGTTATCATATTTGTCTATAGCTGCATAAACCTCACTTGGGGATCGTTATCGCTTCTCTCCATATTAAACGGTCGTTTAGCTTCTGCCGCAAAAGTGAGAAGAAACCGGGCAGAAAAAGGTTTACTGTGAGCTACTACAAATACTTGCGTGGTGTTGGCCCTTTGTTACTATAAATTACTTGCAGTGAACTTGAAAGATTCTGCACAAGCGAAAAGCGAAAGCGACTGTGTGTTTGAGATTTCGGCGCACGTCAAAGATGATCCCCAGGTGTTCAAAGTTAATCTGGAGTCCTGCACTACGGCGCGCGTGTTAAACCTCATAATCAATCAAATAATTGTGCACATGAAGTATTATTTCGAGACAATTAACTAGTAGCTACTAGCTTCGATCGGCACCACCGCCGGCACCGCCGGCACCACCTATAAACGTTGGGCAGCACGGCCCCGCCAGCTCCGCTGTTGTTTACAAGACCCGGTCAAATTTAGCGGCGAGAAGGTAGAAGGGACAACCTGGCAACACTGATAAACACAAAAATGGCCGCCGCTGCTCACTTGCGTACCTCAGTGACGGTACTCTAAAACATTATTTAGTGACACTAGGGCTCACGACAAGGGGCGGAATTCGGAGTTTGCCCGTTTCGAAAATGTCCATTTCGCGTCCGTTTCAGTCGTGACATAAGTGCATTTGCGAGGCCTATGACCAATGACGTGCGTAGAACCGACGCCTCCCCTTGCTTGTGCTACGGGGGTAATGGAAACGGACACTTTGAAACGGACATCATGGAAAAAACTAAGAATTCCGCGCCACGGGCGCTATCCCAGAAGGAACGAGTTTACCCACGTTTGAGTGAAAGTTCGGAAAAAAAGACCCCTGGCGACGCACATTTACATAATTAGATACGGGCTCAGATAATGATCACAACTGAACAGCTCGTTCCTCTCAAACGCCGATACAAGTATAATGAAAAATATCGTTCCGTAATGCGAACCACAAGGATCATGTTTTAGCATCATACTATACTCGGTTACAACTCAAGAACGGCACCACCTCACGTCGTGTATCACTCCGCCAAAGCGCCGGATCCGTGACGCCGGTGCGCGCGCGTTTTGAAAGGGGTTTGCTATGAATGCGTGATATCGTCTGCCTTGTCTCACGCAGTTTGTTTGTCGTCACTAGAGTCGTTTATAAGCATATTAAGTCCAAAAATCACGGGAACGGCTCACGCCATGTTCAAAATATTCCCAGTAACGCCCTACTGGCTACGGTGATAAGGCACAGCGGCAACTTCCGGTGCCGTTCTTAAGTTGTCACCAAGTATAGCAAGATACACCCATTGTACGAACATCCGCTCTGTGTCGCCCACCTCACCGCACTCTCATTGGCCCGGAAACGTTGTCGAAGTAAACGCTGCATTCTCCAGCAAAGGCGTTTAGTGTAGTACTTCAGCGTTCGAAATCTGCGGGGAGCGATTTTTTGTGGAGGAGCACTTTCTCACTCGCGTTACATATACTGCTCAAACATTACCCATCAACAATACCGAGGTGCAAGATGACTATGCGTCAAGAAACAAACGGGAGAAGGGCGGTGGAGTTTGGTGATTGGTTCACCGTCGCAGGCCACCCGCAAGTTTCCTGCCTCATGCGGTGAAGTGAATGCCCTGATCCAGTCGTCGAAGCCCTTCCCGCTAAAAAAATCCCGGCAGCTGCAGCGTGGAAAGCACACGGCTGCGACTTACACGCAAATTGCGCGTGACATGCATCCAGGCTGGCATCGTAAATACAAGCATGCTTAGCCAAGCGTTCAACAGACCGAACCGCCTAACGCCCTGCATTGGCCCAAGAATTCACAACTAGAAAAATTACACATTTGTCCACTATAATCGCGTAAATGAGCGAATGGGTTGAAGGGAAATAAAAATAACTAGAACGAATACATAAAAACGACAAATTCTCACTAACAACATCAACTAACGACACTCCGCGCGCGCAAAACGAAAGCGAAAACAACCACCATGACAGCAACCCGAAACTCGAATAAAAACTGAACGTGGACCTACCGTGCAAAGCCCCGCATTCGCACAGAAATCCACCAGTGGCAAAGTTAGCACACGTAATGGTGGTAATAGTGTAAATAGAGATAACTTATCCAATGCAAATGCAGAAAACAAGAAATACAGAAAAACAGCAAAACACACAGAAATGAGGTCATGAAATGGAAAGTAGGTATCCTATGCTCTACGCTCAACAACTTATATATATATATATATATATATATATATATATATATATATATATATATATATATATATATATATATATAATACAGAGATAAGGGTTGGCAGTCCGAGTGGCGCTGGCTGGCTGCCACCATAAAAATACCTTAACATAAATACCCCAGAAAGTGGAGGGGAAAATAGCCCTGCCGGTAGCGTAGTGGTCATCCCACCAGACGCGTATTCTGGAGGTCGTGGGTTCGGATCCCACCCGGCGGGCATTTTTTTCTCCACTTTCTTTCTGTCTTTCCAAATTATTTATGTTTCAATTACCTACCACATTCTCCCCTTTGCTTTCCGAGGTTTTCTTGACTGCCAACCGTTATTTCTGTATTATTTTCGACGAGCCCCTCATTTCCTATTCTGATTCGCTACATGCATAGCGAGGGCCTCTGTTCTGGCAGTCTTGGTGCCATAGAGAGAGCTTAAGAGGATTCAACGCTAGTCGACCACTCTCGACATGTCGTAGACAAAGGTCCCCTTCACTCCGAGTAGTCCGAGTGGCGCTGGCTACCACCCCCTATCGCAGGAAAAAAAATACTGTTAGGATGAAAATAATACCCCTGTCAAACGTGCCTATTTAAGTGCACTTACACAGACCATGCACTCGGCTAAAATTTCATTCGGGAGCAGCTAAACGGCAAACGCGAATGACACTTAACAAGGAACGCACTTTAAGCTGAGTGTACCCCTAAACACACTTTACCGGGGCCAGCTCGCCGACTGAGTGATCTCGTGAACAGAAGTCAGAAAATCGGAAAAATTATCCTAGAACCGCGAGCGTTTAGATGATAATAAGTAACGTTAAAAATTAATTATAGATATATTGCTTATTTACTTTTACAAAAATTGAAGCAGCGACGAAAAATAAGAAAGAAAACCTCTCTCAACAACGTGCCAGCGCCGCCTGGTGGGTGTTTTGCTCCATGAAAGTCGTTCTCTGCGGCGTTCTCGTGAGCGGTTTCTCTTGGCCCTGTGATTGTGTACCTGCTTTAGCCTAAGCCTATTTCTGTTGTATTCAACGATTTCAGATAATTTCCTCCAAACAATAATGCTGCTATCATTCACTGCGCAGTGAATAACAGTGAAGATATCAGCGCCGGTGTTCAGTCGCCGTCCCAACTCTTTGTGGTCTTGTGCGAGGCACCGATTGCGATTTTTAACAATGCAAACACAACGAAATGTTCACATTATTCCTCACGTGATAAAGAGGGGGAATTTCAAGTAATTTTGCGTAATATTTATGCCGGCTATCGTCACTGACATCACGGCCAAGGGCACTTTATTTCGTCGTTTAGCAGCGCGCAGCCTAAGTGTCACTTGGGAAGCCTAAGTGCACTCGGCGGAAGTGCACTTAAATAGGCACGTTTGACAGGAGTATAAGGCGTATTTGCGATATTCACACAATCTGCGATGGTTGCATGCAGCAGCGCAACCATCGCAGCTGGCCGATCAACCTTCTCCTCTTCTTTCTCGAACCGAGCACTGACAAGTGTCTCTCGTCGTCTTCGTCGTTTGCCTGTATTTGGAGCGTCACGTAACATGACCCCCCGGCGGCGAAATCACTGTCCCGGTGTTGGCTAGGAGTCGCTATCGGTAGGCGTCCGATAGGCCTTGAGGCGAGATACGTGAACAACGTCTGATGAAGGAGACGCTTGGGATGTGGAGGGCAGTAAAGGAGAAACTTCGTACGTGACATCCGTCACCTGTCGCAGCACCTGATAAGGACCGGTGTAACGGGGCATCAACTTCGCGGAAAGGCCAACAAGGCGAAGAGGCGTCCACAGGAGCACCAGAGAGCCAGGCAGAAAAGATACAGTGCGGTGCTTATCGTCATAACGGGACTTTTGGGCCACCTGGGAATCACACAACCGCGCGCGAGCGACGTTACGTGCCAGCGCAGCCCGCGCGATGGCGTCGTGGCCTTAGGCTGTCGGTGAAGAAGCGGGAGCAGGCAGTAAAGTAGCTGGTTCTCGACCGTACAACAGATAGAACGGGGAATAGCCGGTGGTATTACGGCGTGAATAGTTATAAGCGAATGCGACATATGGAAGCACGACATCCCAGTCTTTGTGGTCAGATGAGACATACATGGCCAGCATTTCGGTAATTGTGCGATTAAAGCGTTCGGTCTGGCCATCATTCTGGGGATGGTGTGCTGTGGTCAACTTGTGTCGGGTGGAGCACGAGCGAAGCAGGTCGGCGACGACTTTGGAAAGAAAGGAACGACCACGGTCTGTGAGGAGTTCCCGCGGAGCACCGTGCTGCAAAATGACGTTTTCTAGGAGGAAGTCGGCAACATCAGTGGCACAGCTTGTTGACAGGGCACGGGTGATGGCATATCGTGTCGCGTAGTCGGTAGCAACCGCAATCCACATATTGCTGGAAAGCGATGAAGGCGAAGGGCCAAGGAGGTCCAAGCCGACGCGGAAGAATGGTTCGGTCGGAATATCCACGGGCTGAAGGGGACCTGCAGGGAGCACTGACAATTTATTGCGGCGCTGGCAAAAATCGCAAGCGTTGACGTATTGTTTGACCGTCTTGTAAAGACCAGGCCAGAAGAATCGGTGGCGGGCGTGGGCATAAGTGCGCGCAACACCGAGGTGGCCAGCCAAGGGGACGTCGTGAAGCTGTTGGAAGGCATCTAGGCGCAAGTGTTCAGGTACCACGAGGAGGACGTGAAGCCCATCCGAGCGGTAGTTACGACGGTAGAGGACTCCCTCACGGAGGAGGAAGGCTCGTAGCGATGGGTCAGATGGGTGACATTGGAGGCATTCGATTATTGCGCGCAATGAAGAGTCACGGCGTTGCTTTTCGCCCATCTGGAGGAAATCGGATATTGCCACGAGGTGGGCATCGTCACCGATGTCAGCGGCGTCCGGCGTACTGACGGGGCAACGAGATAGACAGTCGGCGTCTTTGTGCAAATATCCAGACTTGTGAACGACGTTGAAGTTGTACTCTTGTAGTCGTAGTGCCCAACGACCAAGCCGCCCGGTGGGGTCTTTTAAAGACGATAGCCAGCAGAGCGCATGGTGGTCTGTCACTGCGATAAAATCGCGACCATATAAGTACGGTCGAAATTTTCCGATTCAAGGCACTCCTACACAAGACTGGGAAGACTAAGCCCAACGACACGACGGTGGTGTGCGGCGACTTCAACGCGCCGCACAAAGAGCTGGGGTACAGCCGCACCTCGGTCAAGGGAAGGGAACTATTAGAAGAAGCGTCGAACGCCGGCTTCGTGCTTTTCACGGACCTGGACACTCCGACAAGGATCGGCACATCGACCACAAGAGACACGAACCCGGACCTCACCTTCGCTCGGCTCTCTGGCAAGGCAAGAGGAACGGCGACCTGGCACAACACCGGCCACAACCTAGGCAGCGATCACTACATCATAGAATTGAACGTACCCACAACGGTGCACAACGACCACAGAAAATTCAAGCTCAAGCTCACAGACTGGACGCGCTTCCGTGCCACCCTCGATGAGCTCGACCACAAGATTGACGACATCGAGGCATGGACGGGGCGGATCGCTTCTGCGGCCGACTCGGTCACCGCCGAGCTGGAAGTAGAAGAAAATGTCAAGCAAGTCGACAGTAAGCTGGCTCACATGATCGAGGCCAAACAGTCCTTGCAAAGAAGATGGAAGAGGCAGCGACACAACCGGCGGCTCCGGAAACGGGTCGCCGAGCTGGGCCGCGCCACCGAAAAGTACAGCAGAGAGTTGTGCTCACAGCAGTGGTATGCGACGTGCAGCGCCGCCGACGGACAGCTGCACAAGGGGCAGACTTGGAAGCTGCTGCGGCATCTGTTGCACGACAAGTCCACCAGGGGCCACCAACAGCACAAGCTCGCCCAAACGATCTACACCGCCGTCAAAGAGCTGGGCGAAGAGGAGGCCAGCAAGCGTATAAACGCCAAGTACCTCCCCGTCGAAGCCAGCGAGACCCACACCGAGCATAGCGGCCCGGACAACCCTGAACTGGATCGGGAGATCGAGGAGTGGGAGGTTCGAGCGGTACTGCAGGAGCTTAACTGCAAGTCGGCCGCAGGGCCGGACCGGCTTCACAACCGAGCGCTGCGTAACCTCAACGACGGGGCGATCGCAGCGCTTACAAGATATTTCAACAAATGTTGGAGAGAAGGTAAACTACCGAAGCAGTGGAAGACGGCCCGCACGGTCATCATACCGAAGCCCGGCAAGCCGCCCAACATTGAAAACCTGCGACCCATCTCCCTGACGTCGTGCGTCGGGAAGGTGATGGAGCACGTCATGCGAAACCGATGGAGCCGCTACCTCGAAGAGAAGGGCCTGTACCCGGACGCCATGATCGGCTTTCGGGAGAAGCTCAGCACCCAAGACGCGATGATACAGCTCCAGCACGAGATCCTGAACGTGTCGGTTCCCACCAACGACAACAGAGCCGTCCTTGGCCTAGACCTGCAGAGCGCTTTCGACAAGGTGCGCCACTCGGCAATCCTGTCGCAGGCCTCGCGGCTGGGACTTGGACGAAGATCCTTCAACTACATCTGGGACTATCTGTCGAACCGGACGGTGAAGATCCAAGCGGGCAACCTACAACTGGACGAGAAGACCCTAGGCAGCGTCGGCACACCGCAAGGGTCCGTGATATCACCGCTGCTCTTCAACCTGGTCATGATCGGCGTTGCGGAGCGGCTGAACGCGCAAGTCCCGCAAGTCCGTTACACGATCTACGCGGACGATATCACGCTGTGGGTGCCTGGCGGCAGCAACGGGCACATCGAGGAGACGCTACAAGAAGCTGTGAACGCTATAGAAGACCAGCTGGACGGCACCGGGCTCCGGTGCTCGCCGCAAAAGTCCGAGCTCCTGATCGTCCCGCCACCGGGGCGGTACAGGAGGAAAGCTACCGAAGACTCGGAGCGGATCGTGCTCCGAACGAGAGACGGGACCGTCATTCCGAAAGTCTCGAGGCTCCGCGTCCTGGGCATAGTGCTCGAGGCCAGTAGGAGCAACGGCGCTACCGTGGACAAGCTCGTCACGAAGATGGGAACTGCAACGCGACTCATCAAGCGAGTTGCGACGCGACACAGGGGGATGAAGGAAGCCAGCCTGCTACGACTGGTCCAGTCCTTCGCCGTCAGCCACGTCGCTTACGTCGGTGCGTTCCACTACTGGAAGGTACAGGAGCGCGACCGGATCAACGCAGCCATCCGGAAGACGTACAAAGCAGCGTTGGGCCGATACAACTGCGCAAGCACAGCCAAGCTGCTGGAGCTGGGGGTACACAACACCCTTGAAGAAATTGCAGAAGCGCAGCGGACCTCTCAACGCGAGCGGCTCCTGACTACGCAGACGGGAAGAAGCATCCTGGCCAAACTCGGCCTGGGCGCGAGTACTGCAAGCAACGACGAGCGTGACGGCGGCGCTCTCCCGGAGGGAGCCCTCCGCCGATTAGTGGTGGCACCCTTGCCGCGGAACGTGCATCCCGAGCACAACCGCGGTCGACGGGAGGCGCGGGCCAAAGCGCTCATCGAAACCCATGCCACCGACACCGGCGCCCTGTACGTGGACGCCGCCAAGTACAAAGACAGAGAAGACACCTACGTAGCCGTCGTCGTGCGAGCTACGACGGGCGAAGTGTACAGTGCCTGCAGCGTTCGCGTGCAGCGGGCGCATCAAGCGGAGGCATGGAGGAATTTCCTCCATGAGCGGAGGAGACAGCCATAGCGCTGGCTCTCACCGACGACAAGTGCACGACGATCCTGAGCGACTCCCGCACAGCGGTTCAGAACTACAGCAAGAACAGTGTGTGTGCTAGTGCAGTGCGCGTTGTGAAGTGCGGTGTCAGACAGTGCGACGAGAGACTGCGGACTCATCTCCGCTGGTTCCCGGCGCACCAAGGCTACAGTTGCGGGAGCTCCCCCAACCGCAACGAGACGGCGGACGCCGCCGCGCGAGGACTCACTCGCCGCGTGGTGGCAGCACCGTCCCTCGTCTCTGCGGAGGAGCAAGCTGCTGCGAACGACGCCAGCGACGGCGAAGACAACAGCTGCGAGGATGAAGACGCCGAGCCTGTAACGAGCTACGCGGATGTATTGGACTGGTATCGGAGCGCACGCCGCTCTATGCCGGGCCCGCACCCGCGGCTCTCGCGGGAACAGGCAGTGCTCTATAGACAGTTACAAACGAACTCGGTGCTCACGCCGGCGCTCGCGCGCTACATGTGCCCCGACGTCTACGACAGCGAAAAGTGCAGTGTGTGTAAGAGTGCTACTGCTACGCTGACTCACGTGTTGTGGGATTGTGAACTTAATCCAGAAGAGGCGGCGGCCTACCCAGGCAGGCTGCCGAAGGACATTGCTAGAGCCGTGTTAGCACAGGACTCAGTGCAACAGTTACAGGCGGTCCAGCGGATCGAGGCAGCTCTCGCTCGCCAAACGCGCAGGGATGCATCCGACGCGATCCAGGGGCTGAAGCCTCGCGGAGAGCGTTGGATTCCCCGACGTAAGCGACGGGACGACTTGATGACTGCCCCCACATAGTCAGGTAGCAAGAGGGCCCTGCGTGGCACCCTGCTACCTCCGCCGGAGACTTCAATAAAGTTCACTTCTCTCTCTCTCGATGCACGAGCCATCGGTTACACACCCGGCCACCCCTCGCATAATTATCAAATGGACCGGGCCGCCACGTGCGGAACGGAGGTCGGCGATTGGATTGGATTGGAAAAACATTTATTGTGCCTGCGGTTGAAGTCCAAGTTAAGGCTTCAGACTTGGCCAGTGTCGTCCTCGCTGTCACCACCAGGGTTAGAGGCCCCCCGCCCGTTACCGGGCTGCGAAGTCTCCTGCCTGGCCAACGCCACGATGACCCGCTGGACGGCCTCGAGTTGGAGGTCTTGGTTGTCAGATCGCTTAGCCTCTTCAAAGGCGGGCGGAAGTCTTCCTGATGTAGAATCTTCTGGGAAGTTCAGACAGTCCCAGACGATGTGCTCAAGAGTCGCGGGGGCGTTGCGACACACCCTGCACGTACCACCGTCGGAGTGTGCCTCCGGGAAAATCTTGTGCATGAAAGCCGGGCTCATGACCGTTCGTGTTTGGAGCTGCCTATATATGACTGCCTGCTCCCTGCTCAGCCCTTTACAGGGCCGCGGGAGCGCGCGTCTGGCGAGCCGATAGGCCTTGGTTATCTCGTTGAAGCTGGTCATTCGGTCTCTTGTACTGAACCACAAGTGATCACCGCTTGACCCGGCGCGGTCCGGTAGTTCGCGCGCGCGGGCGTGTGCGGTTTCGTTATGGTTGACGTTGGTGGCCGACACTTTCCCTGCGTGTGCCGGAAACCACTTTATTCTTGCCCTTTCCCGGTGTCTCGGTATCTCGTTTAAAATCTTCGTCGCAGCAGCAGAGACCCTGCCTCGTGCAAAGTTCCTGATTGCCTGCCGCGAATCGCTGAGGACAGTGCGGCAGCCCGGGTCTTTGATGGCCAGTGCGATGGCCACCTCTTCAGCCTCTTCGGATGTACTGCTCGCCGTGCTGGCCGCCGCTCTGATGCTGCCCCCAGCATCGATGACAACCACGGCGAATCCTCTTCTGCTCGCATATTCGTCAGCATCCACGCAACGGGCGCCCGCGTCGCCGGAGTGCAGGTCCGCCAGCGGCGAAAACGCTGGGCGCGTGGGGTGTGTGAGAGATGCCGGGCAGCGGAGCGGAGACAAGCATGGATACAAGCGAATAACGGCGAACCCAGCGAACCGAGCAAGTGCGGGCAGCGAGTGGCGCGTACTTGAAGTTCGGTGACACCTCAGCCCGCAGCGCCCAATGTGGCGCTTTCGGCTCCAACGGCATGCATGCGTGGGGCTGGTCCACTCAGTACACTCTGCCACGGCTGGCTTGGACATATCCTCCTTGGCTTGGACGCGCCCGAGCTCGCTTGGGAGTCGCAAGCGACACCCGCGCCATCGCTGCGCGCCGATGTAATGCGGGAAAGCCTGCCGCATGCCTAAGGAAAGCGATTGGATTGGATTGGAAAAAAACTTTTATTGGGCCGGCGGTTAAAGCCTTACACTAAGACTTCAGACTTGGCCGGAGTCGCCCTCGCCGTCGCCGCAAGGCCCGAGCCTCGCTTCCCGTCATCGAAAAATTCCGCGCGGTAGAGTTCGATATATCCATTCTGAGCAAAATCGCGTTCGATATAAAAAGTTTTAAATGCATGTACTTTTTTCCAGAATTATACAAGGGTTCGATATAGGCAATAATTCGATATATCCGTGTTCGATATAAGCGGGCTTTACTGTAAAAAGTATGGCAAGATGGTTCCCGAGCATTTTTATGAAGAGACTTAAACAAAAGAAGTTTTCTTTGATGTTTTTTCTCGTTCCCTTTTCAGGCATTTACAGACAGTAGTTTCACGAGTTCGACCCTGAACTTGATGCTGGACGCAATAAAAATAGCTTCAAGTTAGAATGAAACACAAGCAATTGAACAGAGAAATCAGCACTGGTACTCGAGAAGGGGGTTGTTATTTTCACCTTAGTACAGGTTCAAAAGCGCACGCGTACAAGAACGTAGCCGCTAGCAGGCGTGCCCTCTAACACGTGCCCTCTAACACGGGCATTTGGCTGGAAAAAACTCACACTCAAGACAAGTAGCATAAGAATGCTGCGCATTAGCAGATAATTCTTGTGCAGAATTTTCCCAAACGGTGAGCATAGACTCGAGATGATTCATGACTGAACGTATGCAATTGTCTTAAAAATAAGTTCTTAAAAGGTACGGGTACAGTATATACCTGGCACCGCAATGGCTAACATTACGGGATTATTTGCATCGATATCTAAGGTTACGAATTACCGTAATATGTACAGTGAAACCTCGTTGAACCGTACCTGATGGGGACGCGAAGAAAGTACGCAATAACCGGCACTATGGCTTATCCCAGTACATTAGGTTAAAGGGAAACAGAGTCGGTGATTGGGCTTAACTACCTATAAAAGGAAACTACGGCTTAGTCGGGTATGGTTTAACGAGATTCCACTGTATCTGGAATTCCGAGCACTCTTTCTTTCAGTTCTATGTGCTCGACGAACTCTTTATTGATGCGTCAGGTGTCACTGTGCAAGTTCTATTCTTATGGCAGGCTTATCGCTGCTGCATCAGCTATTGTTCGTTCTGTATTGCTTTCAACGTATGCAGAAACTACCTGTCCTCTAGAGACCGAATTCATGTTCGTCGGCGGTGAAACTTCTCTACCATTTCCCCCATCGAGGGCTGTCGCATTTGTCGCATTTCCAATGAACCATGTGAGGCGGGTTAATCGGACAGATGGTGGACAGATCGTGGAACTAGGTTATTGGTTCGGTACTAGTAGGTCATGACTGGGTTAAATGGCTGTTAGATCTGTGAAACATATTGGCAGCACAAAAAAAAACAAGGGCAAAAAACAGGAAAAACACAAAACGAGCTCTGGACTTGACCTAATCTCTAGAAATTGAAATATCAGTTGATTGATTGGTTATGGGGTTTAACGCACCGAAACTATAGAAAATACACCTGGTATGAGGTACACCGTAGTGGGGGTCTCCGATTAATTTTGACCACCTGGGGATGGCCTGCACTATCAATAAAGTTGTCGTACCGTACCGTACCACCTGGGGATCTTTAAGTGCGCCGAAATATCGAACACACGTACGTTTTTGCTTTTCGCCTCCATCGAAAAAACGGTTGCCGACGCCTGGAATCGAAAAAAAAAAGATCAGTGGAAATCCAGTTGTGGGGAGTTTTTCTGGTCTTCGTCCTTCTTTGTTTTGATCTTCAAATATGTTTCCCAGTTCCGGATCACGCTTTTCTTTTACGACTTCACTTATGTCGGTGTTCGCATATAGTATCGCCAACATCCCACGGTTTTAGTTTGAGCGCTGTAGAAGGATACGATTTTCGCTCTTGCTGAAACGTCTTGGACCACCCACAGGTCAAAATATCGGATATCTCATGCCATGGGGCGCACAATACTTGCGCCTGCATTGACTTCCTTCCATTTCGTCTGTTTTTTAAAGACGATAGTCTTTCTTGGGCTACTCAAACCCAGAAATTTTGGTCTGTCTGTATGTCTGTCTGTCTGTCTGTCCGTCTGTCTGTCTGTGACTCGATTCAGCTACCCGGCCAAAGCAAAACAATGCCCGCGCAATAGTCTTATATAGTCACAGCTAAATCTTCCCGTCTATTTCCGGTGTAATGTTCATACTTGTCAACATTGTTGAAGAAGAACAAGACATTACGCAAATATGAGACAACAAATTAATACAGAAGTGATATTTGCAGTGTTCCTTTATAAAAAAATCAAACATGCTTGACTCTTGCGAAGTTAAATACTTCATCAACTGCAGAAAAAGAATTCACTCCGCCGTCGCCTGCTGTCGCCTGCGCCCCTATAGCTTCTGGCGCCACTATAGCTTCTGGCGCCATTTTAAGAAATCAACCAGCAACAGTTACGCAAGGTTCCACTAGATAGGTTCCACGTTCTGCTTGCAACGCACGTGGAGTAGGGAAACGCGGTTCTATAAACGTTGAAGTAGGGCGCCTCGATTAACGCGCGTCTTCGCCGTACGGCAGCGTTCGCATCGAGACACCCGGTTTGGAGCAGTGGAACGCTGGAAATTTAAAATGATTTAAGCAAACCTTTGGCGTCTTTACCTTGGGAGGAGCGCCACGCAAGAGGAACAACATGAGAGGTGAGCGGGAAAGCGAAAAGAGGCATTTACTTCGCAAAAGCCGATAAAGACTATCGTCTTTTGACGGCATTTTCAACGAAAGGAGCAGATACGCGGCCAATTTTTTTTGTGTGTGTGCGTTCGGTTTGTTTTTGGCTAGTGGTGCGTTTATATCTCGCCCTTAAGCAGACAACGTAAGCAAAATGCGACACCGGACGCGGTCTTCGACTTTCTGAAGCCTCTTTCACGCTCGGGGGAAATATTCTCGAACGAAGGCTACGCTATTGCGGCCTACACCCCTCACGCCATTTAAAAATGGACAGCCCCTGCAGGGTCCGAGCTCCACCACTGCCCACACTGTGGTTGTGATGGCACACCAAACCCATTTCTATAATCTGGCCCTGTTACGCATTCGACAGAGGCTGTGCGCAGCTTTTAGCCATTCGGCCGGTACCTACATCCGAATCCGAACACATACGCCGGGTGCGGGAAGATCCACCAACTCTTGAAATGATTACCAAATGCGCTCTTGAGAATGGTCTCTTCAAAATGGTGTAGCAGCTTGTCCGACTCCCCTAGAGTGCACCACACTCGTTCCATCTGCCCCGTTTATGTGTGAAAAGATAGAAAAAAAACTGTGGTTGATTCCTCTGTCATAGGAATCGGTAAAACACGAAAGTGAAAATGTGCAGCGAAATCTGCAGCGAAAAGAGTATGATTTGCGAGTCGGCGGCGGTCTTGTGGGTGTGCTTGGCGAGCGACGTCCTGCTGGCGGGTCGCTTCGGCAAAGGTGTACTGGCGTCATTTCCGTGACAATATGACCTCAGTGAAATCTTGGTGTATCCCGGCATTAAATACTGTCGTGTTAAAATATAAAAATCCGAAAATGAACGATCATAACATACTCTTTAGTACTAAAGGTTGCTTCCCCCGCAAAAAGACCCTGTGTGCACTGGTGCACCCTTTACAGGCCGCTTGCTTTGTTGTACTGGCGTCATTTCCGCGACGGATATGACGTCAGTGAAATCTTCGTGTAGCCCGGAATAAAACACTGTCGTGTTTAAAAAAAAAAAACGAGTGAACTGTGAACCCCATATGAACAGCGAGCCTTGGCATGAATATGCAGAAATCTGAACAATGAGCATCGGCTGAACTGCTCTTTCCCCTACCTTTTTATCTCTCCCCCCTCGTGGTATCTGACCTCCTTACATCAATAAAGCAATTCTCGCCCTTTACATTAGTGAGTGCGCTTTCCGTGCGCTTACGTGTTTTTTTTTTTTTTTGTTGGCTGTTTGCTTATTTCTGATCCTGATTACTGTGAAGGAGGAACGTTAAAAAACACAAGAAATCGGCACATAAAAGAAATAGACGTATTAAGAAACCCACAGTGCTTCCAAATGAGCTAGCTCGCGTTTTATCGCTTTTTAACTATATCAGGCGTATAGTAAATATAGCCTAAATTAGTCTCCTAATTGCGCATATTCGACTTCCGCTTTCTTTTGCTGCGTGCGCTCATATTGCTACACGTATTCGTACAGGGTACACGTTGGCCTGTCTTACGTTTAATGTGCGCGTTTATTTTATACGATGTCAATTGGGACACATTCGTAACGAAAAATCCTTCTCCGCCTGTCTCATAAGAGGTGGTCGCTTTTTTAAACGAAGAATTGCGCTCACCTGCATTTGTGCCTTCCAAATGGAAAATAAACACGCGTTTATTCTCCTGGAGGCGACATTTGTCTGACCTGGGAGTACTGTAGGACCAGTCCATACTTTGAGCATTTACGAAAAAAAAAAAAGAACTTATTTCTTAGCTGTACCCCGAACTCCACGCTTAAGAATGCCCGGAGAATGAAATCGCGCTTCATTGCTCGACACCATCAGGTGGAAGAGGAGGAGGAGAAGAAGAGTGATGTATCACGGCTGTCTGCTGCACTGGGTTCGGTTCACCCGACTGACGTCACCGGCTTTTTCATTTCTTTCTTTCTATCTTCGTAAGTGCGGAAGCTTGGACGAGTTGGTAATACATTGCATTGGCGGGAAGCGCAAATTAACACAAGGACAGAGACGAGAACAACAACATAGACAAGACGAAGCGGTACTATCAACTGAAATTTTATTTTGAAACGACAGTACTTATATACAATAACATGGTGTTACGGAAGCACAAGGGAACATATCATGGAACCTAAAAACTATCCTTAAAACTATAAATTGTCACTATAACCACAAAGCCATTTTTATGCCACTTCGCCACGAGCCGATAGATATTGCAGTTCTTTTGCTGACAGTGAAACCGACGTAACGCTGATGCAGTCGTCACCTAATCTAAGAATTTCCGCGGCTTCGATAATTTCTCGCGTAGTCTGCTCTTTGTGTCGGCCTATTACCTTGCATTTTTGAAACACCGGCCTGCAGCCACACCGGAGGCATTGCGAGCCCAGATGGCCACTAGCACTAGTATTAGATACGTTGTTGCTGTGTTCGCGCAGCCTTTTATTAAGGCAGCGGCCTGTTTGGCCCACGTAACGCTTTTTGCATGGGTGGAGGGGTAGCGAATGCACAACTCCTTTTTGACAAGGCCCAAACTTTGCTCTGTGCTGCTTATCGCACCTCTTCCCCTGTGAAGGCGCACTGTTGACTTTTCTGCAAAGTCACGAAAGCTTGTCGGGACAGAAAAAACCACTGTCACTCCTGTATCCTGCGCAATTTTCTTTAGTCTATGCGAGAGCCCATGCATGTACGGAATGACTGTTAATTTATCTTTCTTTGTTGCCACGCCGCTTGCTGAGGCAGCAGCGGTTGTGGTGACAACCTCTTCTGTAGGGACCGGTGCCGCTCCCCCCTCTGCCTCCCCGTCTTCCAGTGAGCTGGAGGGTGCCGACCGGATGGACACCGGGGGCCCCGCATCGGCTCCCACCGCCACCGCACCTCCCGTGCCACCTCTGGTGCCCCGGACGCCCTCGGCGGTGGCGGCTCAAACGAAGGTCTCCCGAAAGGGGGCCAAGTCCGGGGGGCCTGGTCCGCCGGGCACCCTTCTGGCATCCGACGACGAGATGGATGTCACGCCGTTCCTGCCTGCAACGCAGCGCAAGGAGCGGCCTTCGATGTCCAAGCCGACAGAAAAGCCTAAAAATCCTAGAATAACAGCCCCGAAAGACGACACATGAACAAACACACACACACTCCAGTTATTCTTAATTTTAAATAATGGGAACAGACAGTGGCGGTCCCAAGGGGGGGGCGAAGGGGGCGGTCGCCCCCCCCAAAGAGGTCCTTAGTTTCTTATTTTTAGTTTTTTTAAGCATTCCACTTGCGCGAAGTTAAATCCCAGTGGGTTGCACCGCATACGCGTACACATGCCTCCATGGTTATCACCACCTCCACAGAATTGGCGCAAGGAGGGGAGCGATTCTTTATTCTCCTCGCCCCCCCCCCCCCCCAAAAAAAAAAAAATCGCCCCCCCCCCCCCCCAAAACCCATCTCTGGGACCGCTACTGGGAACAGAAAACATCATCCAATGGAACTGCAGAGGCCTCCTTAAAAATCTTGACGATGTGTATGAGATTCTGCATGCCAGTCAGCCAAGTATCATGTGTCTCCAGGAAACCCACCTCAATTCTGAACAAACAAATTTCTTAAATAGGTACATGGTATTCAGAAAGGACAGGGTTGGCTGCACACACTCTTCAGGAGGTGTGGCAATTGTCGCCCGGAAATTCTTAGCCTGCCACCCTGTCACTCTGAACACTGTCCTTGAGTCTGTAGCAATCCGTACGATAATATTTAATAGGTTGATAACGGTATGCTCCATTTACATTCCTCCTGATCATGCACTTTCGAGCTCTGATTTCGAGGCACTGGTCGACCAGCTGCCCGAACCATACATCCTAACAGGCGACCTTAATGCGCACAACTCTCTTTGGGGCTCCTCCAGAACGGATGCCCGAGGTCGCCTGATAGAGAAGTTTCTTACGTCCTCCGGAGCATGCCTTTTCAACAAAAAACAGCCTACATACCATAACTTAGGACACAATACATACTAGCATCTTGACTTGGCTATTGGTTCCGCAGTTCTCTTTCCATGTCTTGAGTGGGGTGTGGGCACAGACCCATATGGTAGTGACCATTTCCCCACTTCATTAACGTATATAGGTATAGGCCCGAGCAGTCCATCTTCCCATAAAAGGTTTAATGAATCAAAAGCAAACTGGAGCACATTCACACCAACATCTCAACTACACCACACATCCAAAAACACCTACACGTGGAGGAAGCCGCCCAACTCGTCACGGCGCACATCCTCGATGCCGCCGAAAAGTCCATTCCTCAGGCTTCCAGTGAGTCCCGCACCCCAAGGAGGCCCTGGTGGAACGAGGACTGCAGGCGGGCGCGAGAGGCCCAGAACAAGGCGTGGGGTGTCCTTCGCCGGTACCGCACGTCAGATAACCTCATTTCTTTTAAACGGGCAAAGGCTTTTGGGAAGCGAGTGCGTCGTGAGACGAAAAGGGAGAGTTGGCGCACCTTCCTCACTTCCATCAACTCATACACTGACACACACAAAGTCTGGACACGAATACGAAAACTTAAAGGACAACAGACACACAGCCTGCCCCTTGTTAGTACAACAGGGGACACACTGGAAGACCAGGCTAACACGCTTGCACAACACTTAGAACACGTGTCCAGTTCAGCACACTACACAAACACTTTAATGAAACACAAAACATCTGCGGAGAAGTCACTGCGTGATAGCAACAAGTCGCACACTTCTTACAATTCTCCTTTTTCAATTTATGAGCTGAAGGCTGCTTTGACCACATGTAAACCTTCAGCTCCAGGTGCAGATAAGATTACTTACACAATGATACAATTCTTACACTCAGACACCCTTGAAACACTCCTACACCTATACAACAAAATATGGCTTTCGGGGCACATTCCACGCTCTTGGAGGGATGCCATAGTAGTAGCTGTCCTAAAGGAAGGGAAAGACCCTTCCTCTCCTGCCAGTTATCGTCCCATTGCCCTGACAAGCTGCCTGTGTAAGCTCTTTGAGAAAATGATAAGCAGGAGACTCGTGCACTTCTTAGAGAACAATGGTCTTCTCGAGAGCTGCCAGGCAGGCTTCAGGGCGGGGTGATCTACCAACGATCAACTCGTTGCATTAGAGGCGTATATAAAAGATGCTTTCCTCCATAAGCAGTACTGTATGACAGTATTCTTTGATCTAGAAAAGGCGTATGATACTGCTTGGAGGTATGGTATCCTCATCGATCTGAAGTCCTTTGGCATAACGGGTAACATGATGAACACGCTTTCCAGTTACATGTCCGAAAAGACGTTTCGCGTGCGACTTGGAACTGCACTCTCTAGGGTTCATGCGCAGGAAAATGGAGTGCCACAAGGTGGAGTTTTAAGCTTCACCCTTTTTATTGTGAAAATGAATTCCCTCAGGAAGGCATTGCCACCATCGATTTCCTGCTCAATTTATGTAGACGACGTACAATTATCCTATAAGTCTTGTAACCTGTCGGTCTGCGAACGCCAAGTCCAACTTGGTGTTAACAAGCTAGCTGGTTGGGCAGATAGCAATGGTTTTAAATTTAATCCAGGGAAGTGCACTTGTGTTTTGTTTTCCAAGAGGCGTGGCATCCGGCCGGATCCTGACATTCAACTCAATGGTGTCTCGATTCCTGTCAAAAAGGAACACAAGTTTTTAGGTATAATCTTTGACGAAAAGCTCACATTCATCCCACACATAAAACAACTAAAACATAAATGCTTATATAAAAACAATGAATATCCTGAAGGTTCTGTCGCACATTTCTTTTGGTACTGACAAACAACTCTTTTTACGTGTGTTTACCAGCTTGATAGGTTCACGATTGGACTATGGTAGCGTTGTTTATGGGTCAGCCACTAAAACATCCCTCAGAATGCTGGATCCTGTGCTTCATCTAGGGCTCCGCTTGTCGTGTGGTGCCTTTCGGACTAGTCCAGTCGAAAGTCTGTATGTAGAGTGCAACAAATGGAGCCTAGAACGTCAGCGAGCTTACACAGACCTGCTTTATGCTTTTAAAATCTCATCAATGCCCCACCATCCTTTTACATCAGTTTTTATGATACATCCATATCTCAACTTTTTACTAATCGTCCATCAATCTCTGCTCCCTTCGCTTTCAGAGTAAGAGAAGAAGTGTCACAACTTGATGTCATGTTTTCAGACACCATCAAAACCTCCGCTACTGAACTTGTCGTACCATGGCAGCTTCGCCCGATATCATGTGATGTATCTTTCACAAGTGTCAAGAAAAACAGAGTGCCTAGAAGCGCGATCGCGCAACATTTCTTGTCCCTGCAGCACAAATATTAGTGTGCTGAATTTTACACGGATGCTTCAAAAACTGCCACAACTGTTTCCTGTGCAGCGCATGGTGGCACCTTTAATGTCTGTAGAACTATGAATAGAAATACAAGTATCTTTACGGCAGAGGCCTATGGCATACTTCTTCTAGTTAAACATATTGTTATAAATCAAATTCCGAAATCCGTAATTTATACTGATTCTTTAAGTGTTGTGCGTTCATTATCCTGCCAGAAGTCTAAAAACCATGTGGTCAATGCTCTCATTAGTACTATTATGTCTGTGTATGTGTTAAACCTTGAAGTGACCGTGTGCTGGGTGCCAGGACACTCTGGAATTCCAGGTAATGAGACCGCAGACCGAATGGCGGCTGCTGCTGCCCTTACAACTACAGTTGACATAACAACAATACCGTACACCGACCTCAAATCACACATCAGACAACACCTTCGCACAACATGGCAAGCACCCTGGAATTAACAGACTGACAACAAACTACACATGATAAAGCCACTCTTGGGAGCATACACCACTGACACACACAACAGACACAACGAAGTTACCCTGGCTCGATTACGGATAGGCCACACGCATGCAACACATTCCCACCTGCTCACGGGATCTCCAAGACCCCTGTGTAGCAGGTGTGGGGAGGGCCTATTCATAGTCCACATACTCATACAATGCAAGGCACTTGACACAACACGACACAAACACTTCAGAGAACTCTACAGACAACATATTCCCCTACACACATCGTTGTTTCTGGGTGACGATGCCATGGTTTCTGTGAAACTCGTGTTTAAGTATTTGTCAGATGTTAAGTTTTTAAACCTCATTTCCTATCATGCATAATCAAATCTGGCCCTATACACCAGCCATCACCATTATCTTTATTGATCTTAATATGTCCAGTTTACACGTTTTATACCTACCTTTTGTGGTAATCACTTCTTTTCATTAAATAACTTCTCTGGCGCTCTTTGCCCTCGTCGGCCTTGTGCCATTAAACACCAACCATCATCATAATTTATATTTCTTAATTGTGGATTCTCTTCCTTGGGATTCAAGTGAGCCGCACTTTCCTAGTTCCTTGAACAGCCCCAGGGAAATGGAGGACAAAAGATGCCCCGGGAATCCCGATTCCTCGAGGCGTTCTGTTTGGCTTCGGAAGCTCTCGTGGACTGTATACGGTGGCAGGATTTCCGAAGGGCATTCTTGTAGCAAGCCTTTATGACAGCTCTCTTTACCAGCTTAGAGTGAGCAGAGTCAAACGGTAATAAAGGCTTGCTGCCCCTCGGCTCATACGTCCAACAGGTGCCCTCTGGGGAACACGAAAGCTTGATGTCCAGGAACTTAAGTTTGCCTTCAACTGGTGCCAGAAAACCGGGGTGTGCTTCGGATCATGCGTTGCGCCTATACTCAGCGACTTAGTTCTAGCAAAAATTGACAGAGTCTTAGATCAGAAAATGCAAGACGGGCATATCGTAAACAGTTTTCGTTACGTGGATGACTACCATGTGCTTCTGGAGGCAACACAAGATGCTTTGGAAAGTGTACAAGCCGATGTGTTTGACCTGTTTACATCGTGCATGACGCCGCTTCGTGTCACAAGTGAAGCACCAGTTGAAGGCAAACTTAAATTCCTCGACATCAAGCTTTTGTGTTCCCCAGAGCGCACCTATCGGACGTATGAGCCGAGGGGCAGCAAGCCTTTATTACCGTTTGATTCTGCTCACTCTAAGATGGTAAAGAGAGCTGTCATAGAGGCTTGCTACAAGAATGCCCTTCAGAGATCCTGTCACCATACAGTCCACGAGAGCTTCCGAAGCCAAACAGAACGCCTCGAGGAAGCGGGATGCCCGAGGCATCTTTTAGATGCAGAGCATCTGATTCACTCGCCTTGTCCCTCCGGCGTCGTCGTCGTTGTCATCGTCGGCGTTGTCCACCCCTCCCCCATTCTCCTCGCCGCGCCAGCTGCGCTCTCCGGCGCTCACCCCCTCTCCTCTCCGGTAGCGAACACTCTCTCGCGAGGGGCATTGCATTGGATTCGATTGAATTGGATTGGATTGGATTGGATTGGCTTGGCTTGGATTTGGATTGGATTGGATTAAAGTGGATTGTGTTGGATTGTGTTGCGTCATAGCCGCGGCGCGCTGGGGCCGGCGCGTGTGCAGTACTCTCTCTTCCGCGGTTTCCTCTCCTTGGGGCGCGCTGCGCATATAACCGGTGTGCCGTTCTCCGGCGAAGCAACATCCACGCTTCGCTCGAACACCTAGAGTCCACGCCGCTTTACAAGTACGCCAACGTCGTCATCGACTGGGACCGGCTTACGCAGTCCCCTCAACGTTATGCGCGCTATAAAACGCGGTCCCTTCGCCGCTCCGCCTATGCGTCGCATCTACACAGGGGTTCCCGCGAGGGGAGGTGGGAGTTTTTGTCCTCCATTTCCCTGGGGCTGTTCAAGGAACTAAGAAACTGCGGCTCACTCGAATCCCAAGGAAGAGAATCCACAATTAAGAAGGATAAGTTAACAGTCATTCCGCACATGCATGGGATCTCGCAGGATACAGGAGTGACATTGGTTTTTTCTGTCGCCGACAAGCTTTCGCGACTTTGCAGAAAAGTCAACAGTGAGCCTTCACAGGGGAAGAGGTGCGATAAGCAGCACAGATCAAAGTTTGGGCCTTGTCAAAAAGGAGTTGTGCATTCGCTACCCCTCCACCCATGCAAAAAGCGTTACGTGGGCCAAACAGGCCGCTGCCTTAATAAAAGCAGAGTCCTTCAATGCTTTACTGGTCACGAAACTGCTCCGTAACTCAATGGGAGAGCTTCATATGCTGCGTTTGGCCGCCGCGCGGTGGCGTCACCCTCTCACTGAGGTCACTCCTCGGGCGGTGCGCTGGCTCGAACGGCGGAGCCGCGGCGAGTTGTGTTTGTTTTGTGCGGGGAAAAAAAATGTAACGTGCATATCGCGCTCTTGTGATGCGACTTAAGTAGTGCAACGACGATGCCGAACATGTGTTGCGTCCCGGGATGTCGTTCCTTGTACAATGATACCACAGAAAATGCTTCCTTGTTCTGTTGAACCGAGCGACGGGGAGCTGCGTGAGAAATGAAGGCGCGTCATTCCAAGGCAAGCAACGGGAGATTTCAGCTTCGATTATAAGTGTGTGACAGTGTGTGGAAATGCACTGTGTGTGAGAATGGAAAAAGCAATTTACCCTTTTGAGTGCATCGTGGACCTAGAAATGTACAAGGCTAACTTAAAGCCGGATTTTTGTCATATCAGTCAGGTTGTAGCGGTGCTTCATTACCTGTTTGCAAACTTGTATTACCTTGCGCCGAGGCTCACGTGTAAGAAAAGCTTTGGGACGTCCTTGTGCTTTTACTTTTCATATTTACGCGAACTATCCTTTAGGGTTCGTTTTGTTTGTTTTGTAACCGCGCGTGGCCGATTCCGGTTTCTTATTTTGCGTTTGAACCGGAGCGCCCTTTTGCTCTTTTTGTCGTACGTCCCCTCGGGCAATATTGTTTGATATGGAAAGGGTGTCAACCTGTCGCTAACTTGATTTTTTGTTTCTTCGACAGTGTTCTTGATCCTATTTCTATGGATATGAAATTAATAACGTTCCAGGAGTAATGCATGCATAGCAAACGCCGCGCAACTCACTTTATCGACGTTCATCTGTTCACGTCACACTGCGGACTGCTTCTTCGACGTTTGTGTTTCATTCTAGTCTTTTGTAGTGCAGGAGATCGCTAGCTCGCTGCGTTCACAAAAGCTTTGCGTCGTTCTTGGCTGCGTGGCAATATTCTGTTTCCGCCGTGTGCTGCGCATCGCAGCGCGAAAAAATAAATTTTTGTACAGTGGTGATCTCGCTAACGGTGAACGCGGGAGCGCGTGGCCGCCGGTACTATCAGAGCACCCTACCGTGCCCAGCGCGAACTATCACGCGTGCGCTGTGCGTGCCGAGCGATATTTTGCTTTCAGCGCGCGCATCGCGTCATTGGAGCGCCTGCTCGTCGTCTGCTATGTTGCGTCTCGTCTGCTAATGGTACCTTGCTTTGATCCGCGATTCCTGGATTTTTGCATGAAAACGCCCAAATATAAAAATATAAAGTATGATAGTTTTCTCAGTATATTGAATGAACGTCGTAGCGCCTGCGCCACTTTTGAATGACAACCTTCAAAGCCTTGAATTGCGTGCTCCAATGTGCATTTCAAAGACTTTTTGTGAGCACTTGCAAAAATAAAATGCTGTTAAAATCTGCGTGATGTTTTGATTGAGTCTGTTTGAAACAAGTGGGCGAGTTACGCTGGTGTGCTGAAACGATTGTATTGGAGCTAAAGAACGAATTACCGCTCACACGGAAACATTTTTTATGTGGATTCTAGTTTCCTTTCATCCACACATTGGGTGACAGCTCCACCGCTACACACGCGAGAAACATAGCAGACGACACGCAGACGCTGCGATGACGCTGTGCGCGTGCTGAAGGCAGTCTCGCTAGGCACGCACAGCGCATGCATGATGGTTCGCGCTGGGCACGGTAGGCTGCTCTGATAGTACCGACGGCCACGCGCTCCCGTGTTCACCCTTAGCGAGATCACCACTGTACGCTGGACCAAGCTCTTTTGTCTCCCTTCGTAACACTGAATTTTTTTGTTGCGTGTGATAAAATAAGTTTCATTGTTCTTTTTTAGCTTCCTGATTTTGCAAGGATTGCAAAGCATGGAAGCAGAAAGGCACATGGTGCAACATATATATCTTCGTGTTTTGATCCTTCGTGTTTCTGCAGCGTTCTTAGATGTTCTCAAGTATGTACCCACTCATCGAAACGACAATACTATTGGGCTACCTCTTTTAGCGTTCTGTGCATTAATCAACGGATTCATTAAGCGTAGTCTGAACGACACGTACTTGGCTTCTTTCAGTTTTTTTTATTGTATTATCGATAGGCCCGCAGCAGTTCGTGACTACACAGCTACCGTATGTGTGGTATTTACAACTTTGCTTTAAGAAAAGAAGCAATATAGATTTAAAATCTGTAAACACGATGGCGCAGCGCTTGTTCCAGAGCACACAGAGGCCGTTGCCGTTTGCGGCCGAAGTCTACGGTTACTTCGAAAAATAAAACCCAATTGAAGGCAGGTGATAAACACAATAACTGGACTATTCATCGCTAACTACTGCGAAAAAAAAACACACACTTAATCAGAGCGCAGACACCAAAAGCAGCGAGCGTTTGCACGCCAAGAGCTGGCCAATACACCGCACGCGCGGCGGCTGGATGACCTTCGTGCGGCGGTGGCGCCTGTAGTGGCGCGCGCGGTCCCTATATGAAGCGAGCGCCGAAGTTTCATGACCAGTAAAGCATTGAAGGACTCTGATAAAAGGCTGCGCGAACACAGCAACAACGTATCTAATACTAGTGCTAGTGGCCATCTGGGCTCGCAATGCCTCCGGTGTGGCTGCAGGCCGGTGTTTCAAAAATGCAAGGTAATAGGCCGACACAAAGAGCAGACTACGCGAGAAATTATCGAAGCCGCGGAAATTCTTAGATTAGGTGACGACTGCATCAGCGTTCCATCCGGTTCACTGTCAGCAAAAGAACTGCAATATCTATCGGCTCGTGGCGAAGTGGCATAAAAATGGCTTTGTGTTTATAGTGACAATGTATAGCTATCTTTTCGACTCCATGATATGTTCCCGTGTGGTTCAGTAACACCGTGTTTTTGTATATAAGTGGTGTCGTTTCAAAATAAAATATCAGTTGATCGTAGCGCTTCCTCTTGCCTATGTTGTTGTTCTCTTCTCTGTCCTTGTGTTAATTTGCGCTTCCCGCCAATGCACTCCATCTTCGTCTCGTACCGTGCAGGACGTTCTTTCAAAATTTGAAGGGTTCAGCGAATGATTCACGCTTTTCCCATCTGGTGCCCGTGCATCGCCCGATAGCTTTAGGGGGCGTGATCGGTTGCTACATTGTAATCATATTTAATGCAATTCTCTTAAACAATGTGCAGCGCGGAACAATAGATTCCTGAATCACGACGACAGTCACGACCCACATGATTGCAAGGCCATTGCATTGCCCACTTCAAAGATTGCGTACATCGCCTTGTCTCATTTCAACCAGCACTGTGCACGGGCTATCGGCTCCTGGCCCGAAATTAATTTAGGTGCTGGAGCCTTCACAGGGGAAGAGGTGCGATAAGCAGCACAGAGCAAAGTTTGTGGGGAAAACGTCACAGTCCTACCACCTATAAATACCAACGATAGCCAACCAGGGCGACACCGTTCGGGCAGGGAAGAGGATCAGCTACATCGGCTTTCGCCGCGTGGTCGGTTAGTACCAGCTTGTCTCAACAGCATTTTTTGTTCAATTTAGTTTTTTGTTTTTTAAATTATACGATAGTCTTACCTGGTTAAATAAAATCCCACTGCTTGTATTTTCCTACTTTCCTATCAAAGTTTGGTTCCAGTTGCTGGCCTATACCCCAGCAGTATAACCCGCAATTTAACCAATTACCGCACATTTAGTTTGTATGAATCTGTACAGGCAGGCTACGAATCGTAGCCTTGTGGATTTATTTCATTTAAATTATATCTTGTTAATTTATACAAGGGTGATTTAAATTAACGCTATCTACAAATAGTATAGGGCAGCTCAGTACGGCGTTAATGTCTGGTGCAGCGTACCATTACCAATAGACAATAACAACAACCCCGAATCCGCTTCACTACGCTGTACAGGAATGAATAATACTTACCCCGAAAAAAGCAAACTGAAGGATAGTGTGCTATAAAAGAGGTAAGCCAATTATAGACCATATACTGTTCTTCAAAGAAAGCGCACATTTTACGGCACACTCGGAAAGAAAAAATTTAAGGCGCCTTGCATTTTGAACCAACACAATTATAGACGTCGTGCTATACAGTTGCAAATGTCGCAGCTTCAAACGAATTTTTTCATACCAGTGGTTGTCCTTTTTGTTCTTTTTAATCTCGACTGTTTTTAGTTAGTCTTTGTTGTACCTCGGTTATTGCTGGAATTTCACTAGGCTATAGACTGAGAGCCTCCAGTGTCAATCACTGTCAGTGCCTCAGTGCTGGGCATACGTGTCTGGTCCTACTTGTCCTCTTTTTTCCTCTCTCTTTTTTGCCCATTTCCCCTTTCCCACGTGCGGGATAGCAAACTAGGCTCTAGCCAGGTTAACTTTCCTGCCTTTCTTCTACATTCTTCCTTCCTTAGTACTCTTATATTTGTTACAAAAGAACAACTACCATACCGTTGAGCTGCTGTAATGTTCAGAATTATTATTTCATTCTGATTTGCCTTATTGGGCGAAGAGCCAGTATCCAGGCAAAACCAAGCAAGAATATCGACTGAGACTTTGCACGCCACTTCACAGCTTGAATGTGGCAGCAATACCAGTAAGATTACGAAAAATGAGATTACGAGATTGCGGACAAAACGAATGAAATAAACAAGAAATGCCCGCGAATGGAAAAAAAATTACTCTGAACACAGGCGTCGGAACAAGAATTGTTGGATGTGCGAGCGTTTCCCTGGGCCCGAGATAACGAATAATGGTGACATATTGAGAAATGGGGCGTGCCTGACAGAATTAATGAATTTGTTTTGTAGCGTGAGCTACACTGGCCGAGGTTGATCAGTTTCGCGTGGCTCCTGAAGACCCGTGCTGCGCATGCGCGAGGAGCAGTGACGTCACACAGCGCACAGAACATTGCTCACTACCTGGCGTCTCTCACACACCCCACGCGCCCAGCGTTTTCGCCGACCTCCCTTACGCACGTGGCGGCCCGGTCCTCTTGATGATCATGCGATGGGTGGCCGGGTGTGGAACTGATGGCTCGTGCGTCGCAGCAACACCGGCGTGTGCCTGTGGAACCAGCTTAGCTCTGGAGTGATTGGTGACGCTGCACCGGAGCCGCTTGATAAATATACATGTGTCACATAATGCGTATACCGTGTGTGTGTCATTGAAGCAGCAGTAAGCATGATAATCAAGCTAATACTAGACAACCAGGAAAGCTAACAATAGCCAGCTGAACCTTAGCTCACGCTACGCATATCCTGGCATAGCCTAGCTAAGCCACTGCCAATTTTTTAACAGCGGAGATGTTGTAGGTCGTTTTCGTAAGTCTTTTAAAGGTCGTTCGTCACGCTGGGGAAGGAGCAAGTCGCCAGACCCGCCAACGGCCTCGCTGATACCACTTCCCAGACCCAACGATAGAGGTTGCAGTGGTCTCGCAGGCGCGGGTTCCTCTCCCTCTAGCTAGGGGAGGAAGAGGGGAGGGAGCCTCCGCCACTCACGTTTAGCTACCTACTCCTCTTCGCGAACCGTGGAACTTGCGTGGCGACGGCGCTGCCGTTCTCGGGCGAGCGTCCGTTGACGTTCGAACCGACACATAGGCAACAGAGGTCCGCAGTTTGAGATTTCTCACTTAGAGAAACTAGGTTTATTTTTTACTTCGACAAGGCGACACTAAAAAGGATCGCCGCTGCTTGACGTTTCGCTCGCTGATGCAAACATAGATGCAGTAACGACGAACGGAGACCACAACCTTGTATCTGGCGGACGTCTTGTTGAAGCTAGCTATTTGGAAAGCTCGATACAGTTAAACAAAATTCCATATACAGTTTTTCTGCAACGCTATGCAATTTCTTCTAAATGAAAATTTTTTCCGCAGTTGTTCTTTTAGTCCATGTGAGCTACTCATCAAAATTCATGCGCAGATTTGTACTCAGCATCTGCGCACGCACACAAAAAGGAGCTCTGGAATTGCAAACTGTTTTTGCAGTCTGCAGAAGCCCACGCATTCTCACTAGTCTATCGGCAAAATTTCGAACGTTGTTCCATCAGCGCTCACCGTTGTGCCAGCAAAGTTTAATAACAAACGCCCCGCCTGGCTTGAGCAGGGGAGGTATATCTTCGTTGTGCACGTTTTGAGAGTCTGTTTAGCGTTGTTTTAAGTCGTGGTAAAGTTCCGGCAGCGAAGCCCGGGGTTGTGCGCGCACGAACACCGCACCGTGCTGCGTACCACCGTTACAGTTGTGTAGTTCGCGTTCAGGACATCAGGGTCACAAGAATCATACTCTTTTCAAGCGGCAATCACTCAGAAGGCCCCATCAGATAGAACAACGAAGGAGCCCTGGTCACTGCGAAACGGCTTACTTCTGTCACGCCACGCAACTCCTGCTTCTATTGGGTGTCGCTGACAGACGAAGTTTTGTTTGGTCAGAAACAGGCTACGCAGCACAAGCGATTTTTTTTTTTTTTGCGTAGCCCGCAAATATCTCTTCATGGGTATACGCCTCTGAAGGTATCATATCGTGTCACTGTAGCAGTTAAAGCGCGGTTATGATGGCCGTGTTATTCGGGACTTTGATTGACGCTAAAATCTCGAAGAACACTCAAGATTCGCGTGCCGCTATTACTTGTTTAATGTTGTCGACAACCATTGTTCTCCCTTGCGGTTTGTGAGCAGGAACAATCATGGCTCTGCTCGGTTTGCCTCTCCTGGTACTGCTGTCCTTGTCTGCTACCATGGCGTTTCCTGACGGTGCTCCGGAACTGACGTGTAACCCCTTATTCGACATGCGCCCCGTCCACTCTGAGACAAGACCCTTGAACGCCAAGAACTCCCCTTACAGGCTGGTCCAGGACAAGGTAGACTTCGCGCCAAAAGAACGTGTGAAGGGTACGTACTGAAACTATCTCCAGCGCTCAGAGATCATACTTCAGTACAAGCGGGGTTTTTAAAGACGATAGTTTTTCTTGGGCTACTTAAACCCAGAAATTTTGGTCTGTCTGTCCGTGACTCGATTCAGCCACCCGGCCAAAGCAAAACAATGCCTGCGCAATAGTCATATATAGTCACAGCTAAATCTACCCGTCTATGTCCAGTGTAATGTTCATACTTGTCAACATTGTTGAAGAAGAACAAGACATTACGCAAATATGAGACAGTAAATCAATACAGAAGTGATATTTGCAGCGTTCTTTTATAAAAAAAATCAAACATGCTTTACTTTTGCGAAATTAAATACACTGCAGAAAAAGAATTCACTCCGCCGTCGCCTGCTGTCGCCCGCGCCACTATAGCTTCTGGCGCCATTTTAAGAAATCAACCGGCAACAGTTATGAAAGGTTCCACTAGGTAGGTTCCACGTTCTGCTTGCAACGTACGTGGAGTAGGGAAACGCGGTTCTATAAACGTTGAAATAGGGCGCCTGGATTCACGCGCGTCTTCGCCGCACGGCAGCGTTCGCATCGAGACACCCGGTTTGGAGCAGTGGAACGCGGGAAATTTAAAATGATTTAAGCAAACCTTTGGTGTCTTTACCTTGGGAGGAGCGCGACGCAAGAGGAACAACATGAGAAGTGAGCGGGAAAGCGAAGGGAGGCATTTACTTCGCAAAAGCCGATAAAGACTATCGTCTTTTGACGGCATTTGCAACGAAAGGAGCAGATACGCGGCCAATTTTTTCACTCGGAAACCCCACGCTCACAGGGTGTGAGGCTCGGCTTAGTAGACTCGGGTGTAAGATTGGTGCCTCCCGGGGGTCTGTAATGTGCGCCGAAATCTCGGCTCCTGGCCATTTCCATCTTTCGCCTCTTTCGCCTTTCGTGAGAGCAGCGGCCGCCCCGTTTGTTCTCGAACCCAGGTGTTCGTACGCTGCGACGCAAGGCCTCATCCACTGCTTTACCACGGCGGCCGAGGCGCACATTTCTAACCAGCTTCCCACTAATTGCTTTATCCGGGCATCGCTTTGTGCACCATGCTGTCAACGCTTCGAATTAATAAAGTATCTCAACTTTTAATGGTGGCTGTAGAACGTTCCAAAGGAGCGGTAAAAAAACCCTCCGCAGTTCTGCAGGAGGAGATAGTGGTCAGCTGCACTGGCAACCCATGTTTGGAATGAGGCACCAGAATCAGTGCTCAGAGACCCGTAATTTCTTGTGAATTAAACGGCGTCTACAAAATTTTATGTGGTAGTGTTTATTTAAATCATAGGCCATTGCACACTATGAAGCTGGAAGACTACCGAAGCTGTTCAGCACATGATATAACAGAGCCTTCGGAACAAAGGCATGATTTCATTATGTGAGAACACTAACGATGAAAAGTAACTAAAACTAGTCGTATTGATAGTCGTCTAACGAGCATTTGTAATCTTTTTTTTTTTTTGAGGGGGGGGGGGGGAGTTTTGGTGAAGAAAGAGCGAGTTAGACGGGCCATGTATGGACAGAACATTCGAATTCTGTAACGTTTACAACTTCACTGCTAACATTATACCACAAATAAAAGAAACTCTGAATCATCATAGAGTCGTCTTAGCAGCGGATATTGACATCATTGGTTTTTTGTTTGTAAGTTGTGAATAAATGGAAGCTGCTGAGCATATTCGCTTTAAAGTTGGCTTTGCCGTGATGTATTCTTGCACACGAACAAAAAGAAAACGCACTTAACCCTAGCGGTACGAAGCTGGGTTTTAAACTTTGTTTAGTTATTTATTTCAAGAAAGTAAACATCAAAACAAGGGCTCGACTTAAATCTTGAGAGTTTAAAAATGGCTGTGTTAAGACTCTTTTATAGCGTTACTGAAACAACTTAGCACAAAATAGTTGCGTGTGCTTTTCTTTCGAACTGTTTCATCTCTCTCCTCACGCTGACGGAGTAGAGGTTGATATATAAGTCGCGTATCTCGTACTTTACATCACAAACGTTGGCCACTTTGCTCCCACAAATAGACATTTTTAGTCGCCAGAAAATTGTACGGTTTATGGTATAGCTGCAGTGCGCAGAAACGAGTCAACGATTTGCTTTTTTTGGGGAACCTTGAGCAGTCACTCTTCAATACGCATTAACATTGCCAAGAAACTAAGGTTTCTATAATATCAAGTTCGTTGCGGGACTGCCAATTTCAGGAAAAGAACAAAGGAACGTCATTGATCTACGCAACGCCGAATCTTCAGCAGGTTTCGAAAAATGTTTTTTGCGGAATTTCTAAGTTGAGCTAATGCTTAAGATAAAATTGTGCGCAGTATGTTTTCGAAAAAGAAGATCCCCTGAACGTGGTGTTTTCGTTCGAAATAAAATAGTACTAACCAAACTGATAATAAGTAGTAGCTAACGTCTTTACTTATTTTCTAAATGGAATGAGCTGATAGAAGCTAATGATTTCGTTTTCTAAAGTTGCCTCTACGACATAAGAAGCTCTCGTTTAACCGACGACCTCTCGTAGTGTCATGTGTCGGTTTAAAAGGTGCCAGGCTTTTCCATGCATTTCTATTACCGCTCAAAATACTTATAAAAAATACACTAACATGCTACTGTTGTCTATCCTCGACTATAATGGTCGCCCACCCTTGGTCACGCGCTCGGGGCTCTCCGATTAATGGACACATCTATTTTATTTTCATTGCATTGCCTTTTGTGGGAGGACCGTTGTTTTAGTCCGTACGATGCCCTAAATCGTTTTGTCAAAAATGAAGACTTTGTGCAGTGTTCCAAAAACCTAAAGAGTTGTTAGACTCTTCTGGCCCGCTGGCAAGAGGGTATGGTCCACGCTGGGGAGCTGGCATGGTTGAGTGGGCACGCTCGTAAAAAAAAAGTTCCCCGGACTTTGCCACAAAACTTCCATTCAACAGGGACTCTAAACGACCCATCGCTGCACGAACGCAGCGAATTCGATCTATAACCAAGCCGTCCTATATGTATTTAGTTCCCGTAATCTACTCTGCGCCATATAACGGAAGTCAGATTGCTGGCAATCGGGTAACACTCCTCTTTACTTTTACTACAAATGCTTGTTTAAAGGCTGACAGCTGGTTAGGTGTTGATTAATTTAGACTAAGAGGAAAAACATCTGTTACAGCCAGAAAGTTTTTTTCTTTCACAGCTGTGACAGTCGTCCAGAAAAAAAAAATATCTGTTTGCAAAAGTATGGTCATACAGCCCACTTCCCGAAACGGTATGGAGTAAGGATGTTACTGACGTCCTTCTTCTTTGTGGTCATTTTCTACAATGTATTATCTGCCAGGCGGGCTTATCAGTTTGCTTGCGGTATGTCTGAAGTATTTCGTATCATAGGTGATACGATAACATGCTCAGCGAAAGAAAATAACATGCTCAGCGAAAGCTGCCAGCAATGTCGGAGGGATTAAAAAATTGAATCAAAATTTCTGAAGCATTGAGGGGCAATAAGGAGAACACCGGTATGGCGCTGTTTCTATAGCCTGCTATCAAAGAGTTCCCATGTCACTAAACAAGGTCAAGTGCGCAGTACAGTAAAATGAAGATAAGAAAATTAAAAGTTTCAGTGTGACCGCATGGCTAAAACGATCCAAAATAAGCACCTATTCCCCCCCCCCCCCCCCCCCTTCACACGACGTTTGGCACATTACGGACGTTTGATAATTTTTATAGTGGGTAAGCTCTAACACTTTGACTCAAATTTCGGCCTGTGCCGTGGCATCACCCAATGCGAAATTGGCGTTCCCTGTTACGCAGTGCCCCAGCACATGTAGATCTCATTTTCGAATTCATTGTCATGCGTTTGCTGCCATTCGCCGAATTCGCTTTGTTTTTTAACATCGGTTGCCCTCATGAAAGCATTGTTGGGGAGCTAAACCGTGGGATTGCCTCGGAAGGCACCATTTTAGAAGCCAACTTTGCTGATGTCCAAGAATTCAGGATATCAAACCCGGTCACACGTACGAGAACGAGGTATAAGAAAGTGTTCGAAAGCTACAAATGAACATTTTAATAGCCAAGGGAAATTATAGTTGTGAGCGAAATTACTTACGAAATGGTCACACGATAGGTATCACTGGTTATTGGGTATAGGCCACGTTCAAAGGGGAGAGAGAGTGAGAGAGGAAAGACATTATTTACACTTGAAGTGAGAATTTTTGTGGTTGGGGTCTTCAGTCCAAGACTCCGTCGGACGTACAAAGTGACGTCACAACTGTGAATAAGAAAGAAAATGAAAGGTTTGTGTAAGGACGGCCAGGCGCAAGCTTAACAGAAATCCAAACTACTGATTCATACTGCGCCCCAAAGTTCAGCCATTATACATCATTAGTGAGCGGTTAATTCATCAAATTGAAATTTGCAGAAGGAAACACGACCTAGTTAATGAGTTAATGACTGAGTGAGTTCTCCTATAGCCAGCTCATCTCACCTAAATTATGCGAAATTAAATAAAACACGCCTTTGATAAGAGATCGATCGATCGAATGGAAATCCGATTACCCCGTTGCAATTGTTAAAGGTCTGTGGGCCTAAAAAGGCTTAAAACCAGCAACAAACCAGCGCCACTCTTTTACTCACGGCTATGAGCTGCAAAGTCAGCCAGGTATTTTCTAGTATACTCGTATTCCATTTTTACTTACCGGCGTACAACGGCCAAGTGTCCGTGGAATTGTTCCTTGTTGCCAAAATCGACTCGGGTGTGATTGCACTGCTGCTAATACCTATGAGCGATTCGAATAGATTTTAATTTGCAGCAGTCGAGAACACTTCCGCACGTGGGCCGACCTTCCAACAGCCTGCGAATACCCCTGCGTGTGATAGTTATAGCCACTCAGTCAAGGTTTTCGGCGGAAAAATTACCGCGCGCGAAAGAGATTAATCACTTAGTAAATTATAGAGGAATATATCGGGGTTCCGGCCAGTGTCACATACCATACCCGTAGAATGGCACACGCCCGCCTACGTCTGCTGCACAATGCTTTATGAAATGGCTGGCCAACTCCCAGTTAACGGTTTTTATTTCTCATACGACGGCTGAGGCAAATAATTGTTCGGCGCTATTAATGGAACAATCAGATTGAGAGTGACCCCAGAAATGACGAGAAGTGTGCAGGCTCACGCGATGTACGGGTTCACTTCGGGGCATTGGCGGGTCCAGAGAAGGGGCGGGGGGGGGAGTCCGGATGTCCTGACCGGGCCCCCACTTAATTTTTGAATTTATACCCCAAAGAAGTTGACCCCTTAGGTTTAGAAGTCTTGTCGATTTTTTTAGTTCTTGTATTTTTGGTTTTCGAAATTTTCGATGAATAAAAATGCTATCCTCCACCTCCTCATCATCATCATTATCATAATCATCATTATCATCATCATCACCATTACCACCACCACCGATAAAAGCTGGCCCCCCGCTCAGAAAGAAACTGGATTCGCCCCTGCTTCGTAAAGCCAGATTCTGAGCCTCCGCTGAACTTTTCCGCCTGCCTGCTGCAGTGACCCTGTACACGGTGGGCAAGCCCTTCCGGGGCTTCAAGGTCAAGTCGGTGGACGAGCAGGGCCAGGAAGTGGGCCGCTTCATTCCGGGTGCCGGATACAAGCCTCTGAGCGAATGCGCGGCCGCCACGCATCAGAGCAGGGCGGAGAAGGAGCACGTAGAGATGCACTGGCTCGCACCGGCCGACAGGTCTGGACGAGTGCACTTCGAGTGAGTAGCGCCCGCCGCCGTCACCTAGAGACTCCGGCCAACAGTCTTTGGTGAAGTTGGCGTGTAGCGTGTTGTGCAGCTGCTGGTGCATGCAAGCTTTCCGCAGTACATCTAAAGAGACAACGTATTCTGCGGGAATCGTATTCTGTGGGAATACGTATTTGGCTGGGGATCACCTTGCCCCATAAAGGCCAGAAAAATTCGCAATTCGAGCTAGTGCCTATAAGCGAAACTCACAAGGCTGGTGTTGAGTTCATTTTGTTTTCAGATATACATTGGATACGTTAAAAGAGTTACAATTACATCTAAAGAATAACACAACTGAAGAGCTTCATTGGAGAACGTCTGGGCGTATACGTAGTCTTTAAAAGGAAAGAACAGCGCAAAAAATTGCGATACCTCACAAGGAACAGAGAACAAACAGCGCTGCGTCTGCTTTTTTTTTTTTTTATCCTCATGTGTATTGCCGTGTTTCTTAGCGCTGTTGCACCAAATCCTCTAATATTCCGTTTGGGCAAGTATACGTAGTCGCAATACATTTGTCTCCAGACCCGACGTCGTTGCACTTTTTTTATTCACCATCAATTTATCCAAAATACATTGCACAAACTGTTGGGCCTAGAGCCGAAGCTAGTTTAGGCCCATTACATAAATATGCAATACAGCAGCAATCATCTTACAGGTGAGTCAAAAGGTATTGATTACATACAGTGCTCTAGAATCAAAGAATTACGTAAAGCTGATCAGAACAAAAAGAGGGAGAGTTCATGTTATGCTGGATAGGTAGTACCTTTTTAGCGTATATGCAAAGTTATTAGCAATTTTCTATAAGTAAAGTGTTCCAAATTTTTGCTCCGTAATATTACAGTAGCCATTGACCATGGGTATTTCGTGTTACCGGCAAATTAAAATTCCCATTACTAGCATTCCTAGTGTTCCTGGTAGGTAACACAAATTTATTGAGAAAGGATGCCAATTAAGAATAATTTTGTTGACAAATATGCAGACCTTCATTTCAGGAATAAGCAAAATTGGGAGTATTTGAAGCTCAGAGAATAATGAACGGCTGAGAACATAAGAGTTAGAAAATGTCCGTCCTTATCCGTAACGCTCGCTTTTAAAGGCGAATGATAGGACCTGAAAACGTTTGATATGTAAATGCTCGATATTCACAACAACACGTCAAGTTACAATGAAAGAGTGCGTAGTAAATAACCTTCAGAACTGGGACATTGAGGTACGTTCTACTTCTTAAGAGGGTGAAACAGGACGATGCAAGTTTTGAGAATATGGTTACAATGTGCTCTTCCAGTTCTTATGGCACTCCGGAGTCACCCCTAGATATTTGATGAAGCCAACTGGTACAAGCAAACAGATAATAAATTATATTTTTTCTTCAAGTAGCACTTTAAGAGCTTAACTCAGACATTAGTGATTGAGTTAATCTTACTTTCATGTATACATTTGATTCATAAAATAAGCCAAAGCTACATATACTAAATACTACACCTTAAGAGCTTCATTGGAGCTGATCGGGGCATGTCTGTAGTCGCGATACCTTTGCCTCACATCATTGCACTCCAAGTAGCCGATTCGACGAGAAAACCAGCCATTATTATTCCCCGAGGCCAGTTGTGTCGACGCTATTAAGGCAAGGTAATAAACGTTCGTTGAGTAGCACCTAATCTGTTCTGATCTAAAAACAGAAACTCGAGTTCTTTCTAGAAGTGACAGTTTTCAGGTTGAAGAGTTTTCACACGCACCGGTGCCTAGAAACGCCTCGAAATATTCTAGCCTCTTACGGGAAATAAGACAGCCAAGAGCTTCACTGAAGCGTGTCTGGTCGTTACTATACTCGGTGACAACTTAAGAACGGCACCGGAAGTTGCCGCTGTGCCTTATCACCGTAGCCGGATGTTTCTCCGCGCGGCGCAAGTAGGGCGTTACTGGGAATATTTTTAACATGGCGTGAGCCGTTCCCGTGATTTTTTGGACTCAATATGCTTATAAACGACTCCAGTGACGACAAACAAACTGCGTGAGACAAGGCAGACGATATCACGCATTCATAGCAAACCCCTTTCAAAACGCGCGCGCACTGACGTCACGGGTCCGGCGCTTTGGCGGAGTGATACACTACGTGAGGTGGTGCCGTTCTTGAGTTGTAACCGAGTATAGTTACAACCCCTTTGCCTATAGTGACGATGTCGTTGCCCTCCAAGTAGCCGCTGCTGACGAGAAAACGAGCAATTATTAACCCGCGAGGCCGGTTGTTTTGATTTTATTATGGCAAGGTAATGACGGTTCTTTGAGTAGCACCAATTCTATTCGGCGATAAAAACTTGTATTCATTCTAAAATTGACAGTGTTCAGGTTGAAGAGTTTTGACATGCATCAGTTCCTAGAAATGCCTTTTAATGTTCTTCCACACAGTGGAAACTATGGTAAAAAAAGGTGGTATTGTGCGCACACGTTGCCGGGATGTTGTGGAGCTAAGTGTCCCATTGTACGATTTATTATTTTTTTGTGCCGTCTTGATGTTACTAACGGTTCATTTTTCACGTAACCGTACTAAAGCGGCTTTTGTTTTTACTTCCTTTCAGTGCAACGGTGGTTCACAGATACTACGAGTTCTACATGAACCTGACCAGCACACTCCAGCAGTAGGTTGCGTTGCAATCTCATCGAATAAACTGCACCATCCTGTCTCAGATATCCCGGCTTGCCAGTGCCTTTTATTATAGAAGATGGGAGGAATCTACTGGTACATGATACTGTGCCGCCACCAAGAAAATGCCGTAGCTGTGAGGAACGTCATAGTGGTGTGGACTACAGATCAGTTTAGACAACCTGGCTGCGGTTCTTAAAATCTTGACAGACAGGCGCTTTTTTTTTGTTGTTGCTGTTGTTTGTTTGTTTCTGTTACCAGCGGACGCAGCCCCGGGATCGAATGCGCGTACTCGTGCTTCTAAACAACATATGTAGCGACTGGTTCGCCACTGTGGCTACACTGCTCGCCTTCTCCCTCCCTCTTCGAAGGTTACGTGGCACGTTGTGCAGTAACCGTGTGAATAGTTTTATGCGAAAGGAATGAATGGTTCTTTGGGCGGTTATGCCGCTGTTCGGCGTCTATACCAGCAAAACATCTCCAAAAATTGTAGATGATGTAGTAAGGATATAGGTGGCATAATTAGTTGAAAAAGAAAATTAGAGAAATGGGGACTGGATAGAAATTGAACGCCGGACTCTGCAATGCGAGTCCGGCATGAATCTAACGGCTTCGTGGCTTAAGCCCTCCTTTTTTAGGCAGTTTAACAGTGGACCTAGTGAATGCGTTGCGGCACTCGACTCAGAAAACATCAACAACTGGTATATGCAGCAGGAGTAACGAGCTGACGAAAGAAAGGTAATGCAGAGCATTTCAGAGCATTTGCAGAGCAAATGCAGAGCATTTCAGTAACTCACGATGTCACCCGCGTTGACGTCCGTAGTCGTAGTCCGCACCCCTCCCCCTACACTATATAAAAAAAAATACTATCCGGCGCTTGGTTTCGATCTCTCGACCCTGCGGGCGGAACGCAATGTACATGGTGCTCTACCCACTGCGCCACAAAGCCGACGCAGAATGGGAGGCTACGAACGCGCTTTATATCCTTGACTCATTCAAACTACGTCAAGAAGCTGCTGATACAACGCATTCACTACCACCAACTCCCCAAACACTAAACGTTAACGCAATACACCCACCCCCTATGCGACGCATTTACTCGAGTCCCCCTCGCGGGGAGATGGGCCCAATTTTTTTGTTTCCGAATGGGAATCAGACCCACACCTCCGGTCTGCGAGTCAAGCACGCATCCCCCCACACAAATTCAACTGCGAAACTTTAGATAACTCAAGGTGGATCTGGTGTGGATTTTGTGGAATGGACCTTTTTCCAGTAGCGATCTGCGCATGCGCGGGCTGCCGGACTGCCATTGTTGGCAGTCGCCTCGGGAAAAATAAAAAGGTTACCCCCTCAGCTTGATTCTTGGGGAGTGGCTATGTTTCCTAGCACTGCACGTCTTAGGGGTGAAGTCCTTTAAAGGAGCCATGAGGACAAAACAAAAGTTAGTTTTATTTGAAAGATTAGGTGTTTCATAGTACCCCAAGCGCTTTCCCTGAAGCAAACGATGCTTTATTCACTGAGAAATAAGGCAATTTAAGCCAACTTTTTCAATCTCCCGCTAAATTGTACATTTCATGACGTGAACAATGGCGTCATATGAGCCGGTACATGAAACAGATACTTAGTATGTCGACTCCATATAGCACCCACACGCGGGAATAAAACAGGAACCAGAACTCGTGCTGAAACGAGACGGCGGCCATTTTAAAAATACTAGTAAAACCTAGTACACCCGCAGCGCTAGTCATGGAATCGCCTGATCCGGACAATAAAGCTCTGGCCGAGGAACTCGGGCTTGCATTTAACAACCTCACACCACTTGAACGCTCAATGCTTCTAAGTGCACGAGCGGCAGGAGTTGTGGGATACACAGATGGACCGGAAAGCGACCATTCCGCGATACCCACAACAGACGAACGCCCAGCCGTCGGCACCGCTGCCTCATCAGCCCCGTCGAGACGTACGAATACAGACTGGTACGTATGTGTCGTATTTTTATTACGGTTAATATTATTTCAATTTCAGTAGCAGTACCACTTATGCCAGTTGACCGGTGTCGTGTATGGAACACCGTTCGCGCGAGCTCTCTGCTCCGAACAGAAAGATACGAGCGTCAATGCGCGGTGTGTACGGTATTTTTTTTTCCAAGCTCAGAGTGCTTTGACGGCGATTTGACGAAGTCGGTGACGAGCGGCGGCTGGCCCAGGACTAAGCTAACGTAAGGGTCCCTGCCGTAATCACTTCGTCGGAAATGAAGCGAGCACACTCGTACTTCATTTAGCTCCTTTTCTCCTCCGTTTGCAAAGTATAGCAACTTGCTTCGCCGAGGTTCGTCGTTGGGCAGCGCACAAAAGGAGATCTCTTCACCGGCGGAGATGTCGCACTCCCTTGACGATTTGCCCGTACTACATGGGCATGCGTCCCGTACTTCAAGACTCAGCAACGAAAAAAATTTCATTGTAAAGTATTCGAACAAACTGAAGTTTTCAGTTGTTGTAAACTTTTACGATACTTTTACAGCAAAGCTGTATACCTCATCTCCGTCGGCAAAAGCGCCAAGGCGCGAAGAATATGCTTATGCACAGCATGCTGTTACCCTACCCAAGTTTCACGTTAGTGGAGATGGCCCGAGATTTTTTATTTCCCTCTCCCCACTGTCACCAACCCTATCTGACCATCATCACCGACTCGCAGCAAGCCTGCCGCCTCTATCAAGCCGGCCTCGCCCCGCCAGCAGCCATTAACCTCCTTCAACGCCTCCCTGAAGGCATCGACTTTTCCATCGTCTGGACCCCCGGCCACTTCGGCCTGGCAAGGAATGAAGCGGCCCACGCCGCAGCCCGCGCACTCATTATCCGGGCAGTCACTTCCTTCGCCTCGCCTCCAGCAAGCAACGTCTCAACCCCCCGACCCAGCAGCCCTGACACCTCTTTACCCCACGTGCAACTTCATCCTCTCCCACTACACGAACTCCCGACGGCAATTTCCAGCCCCCCACCCTTCCCTCACCGCCCAACATTCTCCGCCGACTACAGACCGAAACCTACCACAACCACATCATCCTATCCCACAATTCCCCTTCTCTCCACCCGACTGCCCACATTGCAACATCCCTCTCAACACCTACCACCTCGTCTTCCCCTGCCCCCAACACCCACACCCCCACCCCCGCCCTTCCCCTTCCCCTGAGCAGTGGGAGTCCGAGCTGAACACCTCCGCACCGGCGCACCAGGTCGCCCTGGTGCGGCGCGCCCTGGCGGCAGGTCGTACAAGAGGCCTCCTGGACTTAGGAGGCTAACCATACCCTTCTACCCCTTCCCTTTAAGATGAATCAACGATTTACCATCCATCCATCCTCTTTTTCCAGAGTTCGCGGTGAGTTCATACGTGCACACAAGGAAGGCAGCAGCAGTTTGTGCAGCAGCAGTTGCGGCGAAAGGACCACGCGCTGACAACATTCGTTTTTGCAGGCTGTTGCCGGCGGTTGACTCAGCGCAGAATTGGTTTACTGCTGCGGGTCCACTGGTTCATCCCCACGTGTGGCTGTGCTTGCACGCCTGCCCAGCAACAGCTTTCCTGGAGAACCTTTCTGCGACTGCGTCGAATGCCTGCTGACCACATGACCACCTCTGGGAGGATATAAGCCTGAAGCGGACGCTTCCAACGCCATTGTGCAGCAGCAGTTGCGGCGAAAGGACCACGCGCTGACAGCATTCGTTTTTGCAGGCTGTTGCCGGCGGTTGACTCAGCGCAGAATTGGTTTACTGCTGCGGGTCCACTGGTTCATCCCCACGTGTGGCTGTGCTTGCACGCCTGCCCAGCAACAGCTTTCCTGGAGAACCTTTCTGCGACTGCGTCGAATGCCTGCTGACCACATGACCACCTCTGGGAGGATATAAGCCTGAAGCGGACGCTTCCAACGCCATTGTGCAGCAGCAGTTGCGGCGAAAGGACCACGCGCTGACAGCATTCGTTTTTGCAGGTTGGTGTGTATTCTTTGCGCTGGTTTTGTCATTTTAAAGCCGCAACTGCTGCCCAACGTGACTTCTTTGATTGTCTCTGTACTGTGTTTGCGATGCCTACTTGCGCAGAACTTGCCAAACAAATCGATTCTCTTGAGGCCTTTCTCAAGGACAACATCGATTCTTTGGTGAAAGACCTTGCCACGAAAATGCTTCAGAAGTTTGAGGAACAGGGTGTTGGTGAGCACATAAAATTGGCCGAGACAGTAGGGTTTGTAAGCGATAACTATGACTCCTTGTTAGCGCGAAATGCTGAACTTGTCGCGGCCAATAAGGAACTGTTGGCGCGCAACGCAGTCCTTGAAAAGAAAGTGACTGACATGGAACAGTATTCAAGATTAAATAACATAGAGATAAAAGGCATTCCTACAACAAAAGGCGAAGACTGCAAAGCGATACTCCAGTGTGTCGCTGATGTAATCGAGTGCCCTATCTCTCCCGCTGACATTGATACCGTCCACCATGCATAGGCGTGCGCACAGGGGGGGGGCAAGGGGGGCGGCCGCCCCCCCTAATCATCTGAAGGGGGGCGCCAAATTTGCCCCATACCTTGGCGATGTAACACATGAAATTAAAAATTCTTGCTCCGAAATATTTTGTGTGTTGCAATTTCATCGCATTGAAATAAGAATTTTATAACCATCCCTGTTTGCACTGCATTCGGACCACTGGGCCTTCAGTGGGAAGAGGTCGGGAGTTGCTGTAAAGGGGGGGCGCAGCGGTAAGACTTTGCCCCCCCCTAAACGATAACTCTGAGCACGCCTATGCCACCATGTGTCCACCAAGTCTAAAGAAAAGAACCTGATCGCACGTTTTTGTTCTCGCGACAAAAAAAATGAGTTCGTCCGCAAAGCCCGAAAGGCTCGGCTTCTTGCAAGCCAGCTTGGTTTTGCCGGAGAAAACGACAAACCCGTTTTTGTGAATGACCACCTTACAATTGAGAACAAGCGTTTGTTTGCGAAAGCACTGGCTCTGAAAAAAGAAAAAAAAGTGGCAGTTCCTTTGGACGGATAACTGTCAGATCTTGGCACGAATGAACGAGGACTGCAAAGTCAATCGCATCGTCACTGAAGCTGACCTGCGCATCTTCACCTGAGCCAGTCTTTCGCGCACATGCTCCTTCGCACCGCTTTCAATGTCTCTTTTATCTCCAGATGAACTAAAAAATGTACTCTTAGGAAAGAATAGGTCCCTTATCCATTTTAATGCCAGAAGTCTTCGGAAAAACTATGATGCTATTAATAACTTTATCGCTTCACTTCATCATTCATTTTCTGTCATTTGTATTTCTGAAACTTGGTTGTGCAACGCCGATTGCAATTTATATGGTTTCCCGTCCTATCAGGCCGAATATTGCCATCGCATGTCAAGTATTCACGGAGGCGCTGCTATCTTTATTTCTCCAGAAATAAAATACTCTCGTCGGCAGGATCTGTCTATCAACGTCCCCCAGTGTGAGACAGTCTGGATCGAAATAGATAAATCATTTTTTTCCGGAATGCCATAAAAACATTGTTCTGGGCAGTATATACCGCTCCCCATCTTCTTCCATTCCTGATTTCGTGCTCGGTTTAGCTTCGGTATTCAGTAAGGTATCCGCTGAAAATAAGTGCGCGGTAATTGTAGGAGATATCAATATTAACTTGCTCGATACTACCTCGAACTCATATTTAGCGTACACTAATTGTTTTAGCGAATTTGGTTACGAATCTTTAATTCTGCATCCCACAAGATGCGTAACGCAAGCACTTCTTGACCACGCCCTGTCTAATATATCTCCGTCACCTGAATCTGGCGTAGTAAGTTGCGACATTTCAGATCATTACCCGATATTTCTTACGTTTCCCACTAACGCACAAAACTCTGTTCCTTCTTTTTTCACCTCCGTTCTTAACAAAGAAGAATTCATTGATTCAGTAGAAAAAACTGATTTCTCTGTAATTGATTCCTTAAGTGACCCGGATGGAGCGCTGCATACGTTTTGTAACCTATTTCTAGGGGCTGTTTCGTTAAACTCAAAAATAATTAAATGTAAAAAAAGGCATAAATACCCGAGTAACCCGTGGGTAACGCAAAAGTTACTAGAATGCATGCGTAAAAAGGAAAATATGTATAAGAAAACTAAAAGAAGCCGTTCAATTTACCTCTTGCTAATCGATACAAAAACTATTGCAACATCCTAAATGCTATGTTAAAGGACGCAAAAAGGCTCTACTACGAAAAGGAATTCAGTAAATTCAAGAACAATCCAAAAATGCAATGGAAGCTTCTAAACAATTTCTTAAATAATGCATCACGTAATGTCCCTATCTCTAAAATTGTTCATGACGGTCGTACCTTTCATCAACCGGATCATATTGCTAATGCTTTTAATGACTATTTCTCAAATCTCCCTGCAGCAGGCCAATCAGTAACAAATGTTAATATGTGTCGGTCTTCACATAATTTTTATATTTTTCCTGTCACTCCCGATGAAGTTCGTGCCACGCTCCTTACCCTTAAGAATACTTCAGCTGGTTTAGATAACGTGTGTGCATATCATCTAAAACTTGTTGCTCATTGTGTTTCTCTTCCTCTCTCCATTATTATCAACAAGATTTTCGCTCTCGGCATTTTTCCAAGCTTTCTTAAACGTGCTAAAATTATTCCTGTTTTTAAGAAAGGAGACAAGCACCTAATATCTAACTACCGGCCTATTTCTATCCTTTCTTCTCTTAGTAAAGTGATCGAAAAGTTGTTTGCTAATCGACTAAATAACTATCTAACTAAATTCAACATTCTTAGGCCCTGTAAATTTGGTTTTCGTTCTGGAAGTTCGACTAATCTTGCACTTTTGTCGTTAACTGATTTTATTAAAAAATCGTTCGACTTAGGTATGTTTGTTGGATCTGTTTTTTTAGATTTTACTAAAGCTTTTGATACTATTAATCATAATATTCTGTTTCACAAACTTGAATCCTATGGATTAACCGGACCAGCTTTAAATTTCCTAAAGAATTTTCTTATTAACAGGGAAGGTAGTGTTTGGGTTAATAATGCGTATTCTATGACTAAAGCGATTAATCAAGGTGTGCCACAAGGTTCTATTTTAGGTCCTTTATTGTTTATTATCTATATTAATGACCTTGCTGATTCCATTAATGCCTCACACTGTGTTCTATATGCTGACGACACCACAGTATCTTCGGCTGATAAATCTTTGTCCAATCTTACGTCTAACCTAAATATTGTTTTGGCTAAAGTAACTAATTGGTGCCTCATCAACCACCTACTAATCAATCCATCAAAAACTAAATTTATGATTTTTAGACCACCCCAGAAGCGCCTGTCATATATTCCAACCATTTCTCTCTGTTCGAGTACCATAACCCCATGTGACAGCGTCCTTTTTCTTGGAGTGTTCATCGACTCGCTTCTGAAATTTCATACACATTGATCACCTTAGAAATAAGACTGCTTTTGGCATTCGAGCTCTGATAAAATCCCGCCCATTTTTTTCACGCCAAGCCCTTATGTCTCTTTATTTTGCCTTCGTTCATAGTCATATCACATATGGTAGTGTTGCATGGGGTAACACTTATGATTGTCATCTGGCACCATTACAACATATTCAAAATCAGGCTCTTCGTATCATTACTAACAGCTCATTTCGTGCTAACGCCTGTGTTCTGCTTCAACAGAATAATGTCTTATCGGTCAAAAATTTATTCTATTACAACATAGCCACGTTTTTGTTTCAGCTGCGTGTTCATAATTTATCGTACCAATTTATTGACAGGCAACTATTACAAAATAACAACTCCACCAGATTTGCAGCCAACGAAAATTATTTATTACCCATAGTCCATACTAACTATGGTCAGATGACATCCGCTTTTTCAGCTATCTCATTCTGGAATAGTCTTTCGGTAGAACTGAAATCTTCATCATCATTCTTTTCCTTCAAACACTTGCTAAAAACGTTTTTGTTGAATCGATGAATGTATTGTTTTTATTATCTGTATTGCTATGTTACTGTTCATTTCGTTGCCCAAGTTTTTTTAGTTCAGCTTGATTGTAGTTGTAATGCAAGTGTATACTTAATGTGTTTTTTTGTTGTCAACCTTTTTACCTTTTTTTTTTGTTTGAATTAGTATTGTGATAGCAATATGCTACGTGTATTTTTTTTTTGCATTTTTGTTTAACCGGTTTTGTCACATTTTCTTACTCTACTTTAGCGCTGCCTAAGCTGTGTTCATTGCGTTTAGTTACTGTTCTTTTTTTGATTTTGCTGCTTTCTGTGTATTCTTCATTTTGTATTAATCATTCAAGGGTCCCGTTGCAGTCTGTTGACTATGGGACCCTTGTCTGTATACTAATCTGTATGTATTTCTCACCGTTTGGAATAATAAACAATTCAATTCAATTCAATTCAAAAAGGCTTTTAAAGGAAATAGGCAAAAATGTTCGAGGCTGACCACGCTGCGAGCACACACCTACCAGAGAATCAGTAACAAAATAATGAAAAAAACTAATGAAGAAGGGGCGATTCGACCACTGCAGGCCTTCGATACTTCAAAAAAAGAGCCAGAGTTGACAGCTTATTAGTTCGCTGGTTTTTGATGTGGCTATCGCGGTCCATGACGCTGTATAGCGCACAAAAATGTTGCTGGAAACCTGCAACGCACGACTTAAGCCTTTTAAGACTTTTGAATCTCCACATCAACTTAGCGCTCACAAGCGATTATGTAAACATGGACAGGTAAAAAAAAACACGAAAATATGAACAGGACGCGCAAAACGAAGAATTTGGTTTATGGAGGTTACAAATATAATGACGTGGTTGTGGTATACAGTCTAGTCCACTTATAACAATATCCAAGTGCCAAGAAAATCCCATCGTTATAACCGATAATCGTTATAAGCGGGTCGAGAAAAAAAAAAGCCACAAGAGAGATCAAAACATTTTATTAGCATGCAAGTGAGGTAGTGCAACTACTCGTTTGCAGAAAAGCCATAGTCAGTCAGCTTTGACTGCTTCACGGGAAGCTGACGCACATCTTTTTCGAGAGCATCCAATTGCTCCACATAGCTGAGCGGGAGGTCCTTCGCGAAAATGAAGTCCCGTAGGGACTGTATCATTCGTTGGGCCTCGTGCGATGACGGTACCTGGGTAGGCTGCTCAGCCGCGTCGTCGTCGTCGTCGCTCTCACCGCTGTCCGCTGCACCACGCACACTCGCAACGATCGCCACGTCACTGAGGCACTCGAACGTTTCCACACCATCGTCGGCATGGAGAAAATCGTCGAGACCCGACGCGTCTTCGTGAAGCGCCGACCATAACTGTGGCACCCCTTCATCGTCGGGAGCTTTCGTGGCCTCCCCTGGGATCGCTTCCTCCTCGCCTGCTTCCTCCTCGTGACGCATTTTCGCATTTTCGGCGCGCGCGGTAAGCGGATTCAATCGCTATATCCGATATCGCGGCACGGGAGCATCGTAATAAGCGGGTTATTTTACCATAGAAAGCATACAAAATTGGACGGTGCAATTGTTGTCCATCGTTATATCCGATATATTGTTATAAGCGGTATCGTTATAACTGGATTCGACTGTATTTGGAAAGTCACGTTTACAAACTTTGCTGCTGTTATGCCGTGGTGCGACAACCTGACGAGCATAGAAAGAAATTGCGCTATTTGTGTGTTCCCGTTCGTAGTTTCGCGTTCGCGTTTCATTTTTCTATGACTTAACAAGATCTGAGCGAAGCAGGCTCGTATGATGCATGGTCACTTCCAAGCTTTAGAGGCGTTACCACCAATGCAAGCTTCCGCAACAAGGAAATATTTTCTTTGCCCGAAAGTTCAAGTACAGGAGTGGGTCCTCGTTTACGTTGTGACGGAGAGCTGTAAAGCATTTAGTTGCAGATCCAATCAGTACCTCCTGCAAAGAGTAGGCGTAAACTTATCAGGGTGGTCAGGGCCTCCGAGAAGGTGAAGGGAAAATCCGTGACGGACGCAAACAAAAACGGTATAAGACAGGGCGGGTTCCCCGAATTTCCAGCATAGCTCTGCTATGGCGAGAAGTGTCTGCCTGTGTAATCCCACAATAGCGAACGTTTATGGCAGCCGGTTTCCGAAAACCTCATCGATAGGACTACAAATGCGCATTGCTGGTGTCAAAATATAAAAGCGCCTTTTTAAAGGGAAATATGGTTAAAACGCGGAGCTTTCGGTCATGCAACCGGAGTTTAAGTCCAAAATCCAAACTGATCTGACCGTGTCGCAATGGTGCAATCGCATACACGTTGTAGCTTCATAACGCGAAGGACCCATATTCGCTTTTTTTAAACCGAAGCTTTCCATGCCTTCACTTGCACCGTAGATCGTAATACCAAAACTTACGGCAGCAAGGCTAACTTTACACAATGTGTTTCCGCAAAGTTCACATGATGATGATTCTGAAACGCGAAGTCTCTCCCTCTGAAAAAAGAAAAAAGAAAAACGGGCGAAGCTTGCCCTGAGTCGCGCAAGGCTTGAGCCATAACGAAGCTGCAGGATTTCTTCCTACGTGAGCACTGAAGGACACATCACCACGCATTTGTACGAGCAGAGTCCTTCATAGCTTTTCTAGTCACGAAACTTCGGCTGAAGTTTTACGTAGGGACAAAAGCTTCCGCTAGGGGCGCCACCATTCCTAAGGGGGCCACGAGCCACCGCCAGTGCTAGGATTATTGGCCGCGAGGCCCACCACTGGAGAGGCTGGCGCTGCGATCGTTTTGTCGTCACTTGTTGGATCGCCGTTCCTATCTTGCTGCACAGTTTGCTTGCAGCGCGTGGCACTTCGCTTAGGAAGCGCGTTATAGAAGTATTTCCGTGTTAATGTCCGTCGTTTGAAGTTAATTCTCAGTACGTCAATCGCAGTTTGACGTCATGGGGATTTTATAACCGTATCAACTGTGGTACGTTCTCCGCAAACAACTTGAGCGTGGTGGCGTATGACGTATGCGACCGAAGCGTAAGCTGCGGCTCGTTTCCCCGATCAACATTCAGACTACGATGGTCGCCAAGCTAAGTTTCTAGATTTCCCTTGTTTGCAACAAATGTATAAATCAGGAAATCATGAAGCGTTTACTGCTCTCAGAAACGCTCCGCGCGCACACCCGCCGTGCCTGCCCGCACGGCCGACGGAGCAGCTCGAACCGACACAGGTCGCGGCAGCAACAACTTGTCGCCGCTTTTTAAAATCTCACTACTAGTGGAAAAGTAATTCGACAGCGGTGAATGTGGATGTTAGAGTGGTGAAAAATTGTGCTAGGTAGTGTCATCAGCTGTGGTTTTCGAAGCGTTGCTCGAATATCTGCCGCGATCTACGCCGACCGTCCCCGGAGGTCGGTCCCGGCACGGCCGGCCCGTTCACGCGCGCGGTGAGGCGAGCGGCCGGAGGATATGATGCGTGCGCGCAAGCATCGGCCGAGGCCGTGGCAGGTATCTTGATCATCGATCGCTTAAACGGCATTCACCATGGATACAAAGTTATACATACAAGAAAGGGGGTGACAGTGAAGTGAAAAGTTGTATTAGGGACTCTCATTCGCAACTTTAACGACAGCGGCGAAGAAATGTCTGCCGCGACATTAAGCCTAAGTTACCAACATTCGATTACGTGCATCCGAAGCCGGCGGGGAGCGGTTTGAGAAGACCCTCTCTTCGCGCGCGCGCGTGTTGCGTTTGGGTTCCCCTGTCACTTTGGGGGGCCCCCACAGCTCGGTTCTCCTACTTTAATACTCCCAATTACCCTAAATCATTAACGACGTGTTTCGCCATACACAGCCTCGCCTTCTGTGAGCAATCGTGAGTTTCGAAATTGATGCTAGAGGAAGGCAGGCTCACTGTAAACAGACCAGAGCCCACGTTGCAATTATACATTCCCACGCCGAAGTTTTAATGAAAACTAAATATAGCCATGTCCAAACCCGCTCGAAGGCGTTGAAAACTCGCGTTCATACCAATCATACATTGTGGACAAGTTGTCGGGAAAAGTAAACATATCAGCCGTGCAGAGTACAGGCTATACGGCAGTGATCGTTAATCAAATCCGGGAATAACTATGAAAAACATTGTAGGGGTAATAGGCACTGCTTAAGCCAAACTGCGCCTCATAGCAGTACTTTTAAGCATGCGCGGCGAAGCAATCTGATCACCGTTCTCACGTAGTCATTCATTTACCAGGCAAGGCGAGCAGTACGCGCAGTCAGATCACAAGTGAGCGACGCGCTTCCGTCGCTGTTACAAGGTGTTTCCTTGCACACAGAGTCTCGTAAGTGTCATGTCACAAGTATTTCATAATGAATGTACAGCGCACTTTTCTCGGCACCAGTTGCATCGTCCTTGGCGTTAGCTGGCTGCGTACGAGCTGTGGGCACGAGGCGGCGTCGCCGGGAAAAAGCGAGTCGCTGATTGCTCGCCCGGGTTATTCGGGTTGCAGACAACTTTTTGGGGTAAATTGCACATCAAATCCACAAAGATGTGGGGTGGGGACGGTAGCCACAGACACACAGACACACAAACACGCGGCCGCATACGCGCAGGAAATGGGTTGTAGCAGACGACAACCCGACCCGGCGTCTAACAAGTGACGTCATTCGTACGTGGCGCCACGGTATGTCCTCGAGGCGATATGCTGAAGTTTCTACGCAATTATGTGCGTGCTGTTTTTCTTCCTACTGTTTCTTTGATGTCATTGAAGTCATTGAAGTGCCACCAGATAAAATAAATCGAAACGGGATCGAGCGTCGACGACTACTGAGATCCCGAGAGCTGTTTGCGCAAGCGTACTGTTTATTTATGTATGCTGGAATAGCTTATAGACGGCAGCGCGTTTAAACTGTTCTCACCCCTCTTGATAATGTACGCTGTCATTAGGCACCTCACGGCTTAATTGAATGTATACATACGAGGACTCGAAGCGGTAGCTCGCACATTTTGGAAGACGATTCTTATCACGCTCCGTGCTTTCTGGCTCACCGGTGCGAGCATCCACTGCCAGACCCGCTCGATAACGTGTTTATATTTGCGTATGGCCAAAGAAGGACTATTCTTACGTGATAGGTAAGCTTTCTCTCCTTGTAGCTAGTGCGACAAATAGGGGCAGGGGAGTGAACGGAATAAAACACGAGTAGATAGGACCGCGGCGGTCGTATTGGTTTCTGTTCGGCTTGCTTCTCACGCGCTGCAACCCAAGTATCCAAGCCAGATAAATCGTCCGACACAACAAGTTTTATTCCACACCTCTGACTTGGATTCTCACCTTTAACATTCAGTCGTAGCGGACGCTCGTTAAAGCTCGCCTATCGCTTCCTTTATGTGGAAAGTTTTCATGGGCAATCGGTGCGGTTGCGTAGCAGGGCGTTTCGCTTATAAAAAAAAAACCTAACATCTGATCGATCACTTCATTTCTCGCAATGCACGCGGGACACCCGTCGCGCTTGACGTTTGGTAATGTTTACCATTTAGAGTATTAATAATTACCAAATAAGTAATTATTAATTTTGTTTTTGTCAGCAACACAGGGAGGCTTTCAAAAATCCTCGGAACGGCACCGGTCCTGAGCTTCGCTATCTCTTTAGCTGTAGCCACAGGACGCCCCCATTCCCGACAGGCTCGCCACTTCTGATAATGTCGGTAGCGTCGAAATGCTTTTCGCAGACACGCCCATTGATACGGACAGAGCTATAACATCTGTAGCTTCCAACCGCGGTATAGCCATTTTTCATTCCTTTCGAAGCTCGGCGCAAGTCGGAGAACAGAAGAGTGACACCTTTTCATTTGTGATTTTGTATTCGGAGCGGCAGCCCATCACACAGCACTTCTTAGGCATTGTTGATCCCAAGTTTCGTGTCGTCGACCATGTACACGGTATACTGGCTCATGAAGTTCGCGTAACACTGACGATAGAAACTTTGTCGCGGGGAATTCCACACGCAGCCTCTACACAGTGCATTCGAGCTGCCGCCGCGGCCACTGCTTCGGTAGGCCTCCGGCAGCGACAGCCCCTTACGACCGCCTGATGCCGTGTAGCGGCCGTTCATGGCAGCATATCAAGCTCTTTCATAGAGTGACGCAGAAGCTTTGTGACCAGAACAGTATTTGTCTATTTACATTGTGTATTTAAATTGTCTATTTAAATTGTCTATTTACCTGTTTCGCAGTCGCTTTGCGCTGTGCATCGATATTGTCATCTTCCACGCGGCAAGCATTACATAAGCGGTAACACTTGACGACAGCTGGGGCGCAGCGGGGTCGCGTACGCGCACGACGCATGCGCGGCGTTCCTGGAGTCGCGTTGAGGTTCCAGGTGTTGCGCCAGTTGTGGAGTTGTTGGTTGCTAGGCAACGCGAGACGCTCATCGAGGTTTCCGCGACAGTGCATCATTAGAGAATTATAGCAGAGCGGCGAACCGGTCCCGGTACGGTACCTGGTATACCTGCGCATGCGCACAACCAGCTTTTCTGCCTCTGCGCACGCGAACTAGTGCCAGCCGCCTACCGGGTACCATTCTGGGACCGCTTCTCCGCTCTGCTATAACTTTCTATTAACTAGTCAAGTCAGGGACGCAATCTACTTCTAGAAGGATGAAACAGACTGTTCACTAATACACGTGCTCCCTTTTCTGCTGGTTTCGAAAGGCCGTATACATATGCAAATTATTTTGTGCTTTACCCTGATGGCTTTTTCGTTGCGCCATCGTTTCTGCTCTCCTGGCAACTTTTCCTGCGTGGGGGAAACGGGAAATGGGAAGAATCCTGTTTCGTCGCTCATTCCTTCTTGCAATCCCCATTTGCAGCCAGACAGCACTTCGCAATTTTGACTAGACCGCAGAGGGCAAGATTCGAATACGGCGAGTTTTGTAGGGGAGACATGGTGTTGGAGATTCGTGACTATGGATATACATACTCAAAGCCACTGACATTCTTCAGAATGAAACAAAATCTGCAGTCTGCAAAATAGTGTGTTGCTAAATGAAATGTTTTGATAGTCTGGCAAACCTAAGAGTTATCTCTCTATTGTTTCAACCGTATTTATGTAGGTGGCATCACGCTAAAGAAGCTTACTTCGCTTTTTGAAGTACACGGGGCCTATCTGGACGATTGCATAGACGTTACTTCAGGGAAGCGACCCTCGTTTGCCAATTTTGTCAGTTTACCGACTTAGTTCTGTGCATTTTTGTGCGTGCTGTCTTTCTACTTACCATGGCCACGCCTTGTGTTTTGCGAATTTTCTTCCTCTTTTTCCCTCTTTAAATATGTACCGCTGTCATTTATTTTCCTTTGTATTCCCGGATCCCCATCCCCATATGTAAGGTAGCCAACCGGACAGTTGTCTTGCCCTGGTTGTCCACCCTGGTTTTCCTGTACTGTTCCTTCCTTCCTTCCTTCCTTCCTTCCTTCCTTCCTTCCTTCCTTCCTTCCTTCCTTCCTTCCTTCCTTCCTTCCTTCTCTAAACTAAAGTAAAAAAACTTCTCTGCGATCGAAGATGACTTACGATTATAACTTGAGAATACATCGTCAAGTTCGAATCGTAAGTCATCTTCGATAGCGTAATCTCTTCACGTAATCTCGTTCTATTTAGACTATAGTCTCAATAACAAGGGATTACGTGAAGATAAATTTTGGCGTTATTAAACAAAAAACTTTCAGAAATAAAGGCACGCAGAGAACGAACAGGTCAATTTTGGCTTTCGTTTAACGACATATCACACATTTGCTGATTTTCATTGAAACCGTTGTGGCCTTTAGCTCTGCCCTCAGTGTTTATTTTCTAATAAAAATTTAATGGCCAGGTCAAATTTATACATGTTTTTAAAATCTTCATTATGCATGAATATTTCGCACGTCTAACGTTATAACTCGTAAGATTTCAATTTTAATTGCAATCAAACAGTTAGCGGTGGTAATCTTGGGGTAATCGTGGCATGGTTAGCGGTGGTAATCTTGGCATGTGACCTCTCTGCGTCTGGCAACATAGAGGTCTAGCGAGACAGAGGGGTGGCGAAGCCCTGCGCGGCATGACCCACTCCCTCACACGCCGGATAGTGATAATAAAGTCTTGTTCTCTCTCTCTCTCTGCGTCTTTATTCAATACCACCAACCGCTACGATCAACGTACGCCGGCACATTTTTTGTTAAAATTTTGTGCAGTAATCTGCCTGTAGAGGCCCAACTGACATTCTATTTCAGCGCCGTGTCTCAAATGAACACCTTGACAAAGAAACGAACCGCAACGAATAATATCCACTGGGAAAGTCGGTATTCGCTTATTCGGGATTTGCACCGCAGTGTGGCTTCTGGGTCTTTCTAAACCGAGCTCATGTGGATGTTACAATTTCGACTGCGTAAATAATATACGGCTTCTTATTTTGCTGCTCAATTTCTTTATGTATTTCCCATTTTACCTCACGGGCTATATTTGCCTATTCGTGTCCAACGATACTTGAACTTAGAAGAGGGGGACGTGGTAACGACAAACAATCCCCCACACCCGACGCTAGGGGCCAAGCTGGGGTGGGCAGACGTTTGCCACAAACTTGTATATACACTGGTGACATTTGTACGCAGTGCCGCGAAGTGGTTGCTGCCATCACAGCTATTCGGAGTGTCAGGTTAATGGTTGCATCAGTATACATACGTCCTGCGGTGAGGGATGGCGATGACACCGCATGGATCATAGCTCTTTGTCATCGAGCCCTAGGTTTGCCCATGCTAATTGATGGAGATTTTAATGCTGTTCATACAGCTTGAAGCAACACTAAGGACACAAGAAGGGGGTCTGCATTGATTGGGGCAATGGAGGCTGTCCACCTTGAGCTTCAAAACGAGGTTGGCACTGCAACCCGCCTCGCCGACCATGCCAAGCAGACCAACAGTTTTCCGGACCTTACCTGGGCAAGCACGGTTCTCAAATGCGAATGGCACACCTTGCCAGATACCCTTGGTAGCGACCATTTCCCAATCGCAGTGAAGCTGAAGTGCCTCAAAGATCACCGTGAGTCCCGCCAGGCCTACGTGATCCGCTGGGACAAATTTATAGAGACTCTCGTACAAACTCCATCGGGGGATAGCCATAGTGAAAAAATCTCTCACCTCCCCTCGCAGGAACCCCTGTGTAGATGCGACGCATAGGGGGTTCACGTTTCAGCGTTGGACAGCGGAGGAACGGCGCTGGAACGATGGAGCGGAGCGGCGCAGGCACCGCGTTTTATAGCGCGCATAACGGTGAGGGGACGCGCCAGCGCCAGTGCGTCTGCCGCGGCTATGACGCAACACAATTCAACACAATCCAACACAACCCACTTTGATCCAATCCAATCCAATCCAAATCCAAGCCAAGCCAAGCCAATCCATTCGAATCCAATCCAATGCCCCTCGCGAGAGAGTGTTCGCTATCGGAGAGGAGAGGTGGTGAGCGGCGGAGAGCGCAGCTCACGCGGCGAGGAGAATGGGGGAGGGGCGGACGCCGACGACAACGCCGACGCCGGATGCAGCGACAAGACGAGTGAATGAGATGCAGACGCATCTAAAAACACGTCTCAGTCACCATTGTAGACACCATGCATGCTGCGACCTAAGCGTATACGGTGAAGGCGGACTCTCCGAATCCCGACATTTACTTACTCAACCTTTGGGCCAGTCGCCTTCAAGCACAGCAGCGATACCGCAAGAACGGCCAAACACTTTCACTGCGGATTAAGCTGAACAAGGCTACAGCCGTTGCTCGTCAGTACTCCAAGAAGTTGCCCAGATGATGATGATGGTTAGTGTTTAATGGCGCAAGGCCAACGAGGGCAAAGAGCGCCAAAAAGAAGTTGCCCAGAGCTCAATGGCACGCGCACTGCTCCTTTTTCAACGAAAGAACGGGCCAGTCAAAAATGTGGAGAACGTTTCAAGCCATGCAAGGAAAGCGGCGAATGCGCACAGCTGGCCAGAACCTTGCCCTTCGCCTCAAAATTGACGAGGCCGCTCTCGGTAACATGGCAAGAAACGTTTTTTCCCCCACAGCCATTAGTTACGTGTTCACTGGCAGAACCCAAGGCAACCGCAACAATATAAACGCAAAAAACCCTATGGACACTCCATTCACGATGGCCGAGCTGGTTACGGCAATCAGCCAGTCAGCGCGCGCCAGGACCTGACGGCATTACATCTTCCGCGCTCAGAAACTTTCCTGACAACATCTTAGAACAACTACTTGATTAGTTCAATGACATCTGGCTTAATTCCTCTATACCACCGGAATGGAAGCAGTCCTGGGTAATACCAATTCCTATAAGCCTGGGAAGCAACCAGACATGTTGGAAAACGTGCGCCCTATTTCACTTACTTCAGGTGTATTCAAAGTGATGGAGTGCATGGTTCTTTACAGGATTCAATGGCAACTAGAAACTACTACCCAGCTTGGGCACACGCAAAGTGGGTTTCGCCCCGGCCTTGCGCACAAGACAGCCTGCTTCTTCTCCATTCTACGTTAAAAGAAGCTTGTACGTCGGTTAACCCCAGGATCGTAGTAGCAATTGATATCGGAAAGCTTTGACTCCGTTACTCATGACTCCATCGTGGAAGGAGCGCGACGCCGAGGCTTATCAGGAAAGACCCTTAAGTTCATACACTCTTTCTTGAAAGAGCGAAGCGTCCGCGTAACGGTGGGCAAGGCCTTTGGAGAGAAAACAGTAAACCGAATAAGTGTACCTCAAGGGGCAGTGCTATCTCCAATACTTTTTAATATGGTCATGGCGGACCCTCCACCTATGCTGGACAAGATTTCAGGCATATCTTACACCATTTACGCCGACGACATCACCATCTGGTCTACGGGTGGCTCGCTCGGCGAACAAGAGCAGGTTCTGCCGCAAAGACTGGACACAATCACTTACTCTCTGGACTCCGAGGGTCTCTCACCTTTTCCAAAAAAGGCAGTCTTTGTGGTAGTAGCCAATGCCCGCCTTCACAAGCAGCAAATAAAGGACCACATCACCCTTTATATGAACGGAGCGAATCTGCAAGCGAAAGAGAGTGTTCGTATTCTCGGTCTCCCTGTTGATAAAGATGGTGGGTGCGGAACATGGATGTCGCACTTCTCCGCACGTGGAAGAGCACAACCCACCTAATTAAACGAGTCACGTCCAAATCATGGGGAACTGACGAGACCTCTCTGCGCACACTTGTAAACAGTCTCTTGGTTTCCAAAACAATGTACGGCATAAACTATACGTACCTCAAAAAGAAAAACTGGCAGAAGCTTAAAATCCTACATTGTGAAGCTTTGAGCGTTGTTACAGGATTGCCAAAATTTACAGCCAAGGACGTTCTGTGTGCAAGATAATAGACTTGACGACATAGCCGAAGACAGACGGATTGCACAATTTCAGCGTCTGGACAGCACCAATGCAGGCATGCAGAAGACTTCTTCTCAGAGCTGGTTTCGAGATTCCCAACAGACATCCGCACGAACTGGCGGTTCCGCTTTGGGAGGACATTATTGTGACTACCAAAAAATGTCTGTCAAGACAACCCAAGACGAAGGAAAAACAAGGTTAAAGATCACCTCCTAGAACTAGCCAGTGAAGACCGAGATACCCCAGCAAGTCGTACCCTGCATGTCTACACAGACGCCGCAGTTGAACATGACCGCGTCTCACTCTTCTGGTACAGCCTCAAAGACCTAAGCGCAAATGCACATTTGCGCTTTGTCAAAATATCCAGACGAGAAGCCGAGCTAGGGGCCATCCTGCTTGCCTTGACGGCAGGCAAACATGCAGGCAAACATCCAAGCACCCTCGGCCCTCCCGAACGCAAAATAATTTACACAGACTCAATGGACGCATTCGAGCCCTTGGTTCACGCAAACTACTAGCCTAACTGTCCGCAGAATCAAGAAATTTATGGCTGAATGCCAACAGAGTGGCCTGAAATATCGAATCCGATGGGTCCGTCCCTGGGCATGAAGGGACACTGAAGGCAATGAAGAAGTCCACAGAATCGCCAGGAATTAACTTTGTATTCAGCCCGAGCAAGGCTGTTTAGAATCCGCTGATTCATATGCGGAAGCCGCCATCGACACAGAGAACGGTGCTGCTCTGGCAAAGGCCGAGCGGAAGGCCGTTCTTCAAAACAAAATTCTGGAAGACCCCAACCTGTTGCGCCCGGGTCCAGCCGATGGGCAACAGTGCGGCTAAGGAGTATAAGAACGGGCACAGGCCTTACGCCTAGTACGGATCACTACTTCTTTGGGCGTGGAAACCGGTACAGTACTCCTAACTGCCAGAAAGGTGGTACCGGTGCCCTGTGCAGTGCACGACGCCTCCTGTGGGAATGCTCGGCATTCAGTGTTCTTAGAGAACGCTGCCTAAAGACACTTGGCCCGCTACGGCCGGCAGACTACGAACTTTGGGTTAATCTACTTGGAGCCCCACCTCACAGGAAGCACCTGCTGGATATTCTGCTGATTTTTATCAGGGAAGCCTTGCGCTGCTGAGCACGAGGTCGCGGGTTCGATTCCCGGCCGCGGCGGCCGCTTTTCTGATGGAGGCGAAAAGCAAAAACGCCCGTGTGTACGAGATTTCGGCGCACGATAAAGATCCCCAGGTGGTCAAAATTAATCCGGAGCCCTCCACTACGGCGCGCCTCATCGCCTGCGTTGCGTCGGCGCGTTAAACCCCAGAATCAATCAATTTATCAGGGAAGCCGGAATTGAGGACTGCTTCTAGATGTCTTTCTTTCCCTGTTCTCCCCACTCCTTACTTCCTATTCAATTTCCGTCTCTTGACCGAGGCCTCCGGTCATGTCAGTGAGACTTCTCTCCCTCTTTTTTTTTTCTTTCAATAAACGTGTGTTCATTCATTTCCATTGTTTATTTATAACCGACACATCATTGCTTGTCTTGTACCTTTACTTCGCGTCGCATGTTGCAAATTATGTATGTTTGTATGGACCTTTTGAAACTCACGTACGGTTTCAGTACCTGTGAATATATCAAAAAGACAGATACGCGTTCTTTAATCCCAGCCGTGTATTCCCTGATATAATAGTAAAATATAGTACCAATAGAAGACATTACTAATAACAATGATAGTAATAGAACAGTAATACCATTAATCATATCAAAAATAATGTTAGCAATCGGGCCGCGTCTGTGGGGGCGGGGTTACCAAATTTTCTGGGCCCCATGTGCATTCAAGTTCCAATTTGCAGCGCTGGAAGGTACTCCACCGTGGTCTTGTGCCAGCTCCCTGCGGATTTCAGCAGGAACGATTCTGTTGGTCTCCCGGTGCAGGACTCTAAGGGCCTCTGCTGCCTTGTGTGCCCGCTGAACCATGCAAACCGACTGGTCTTTGCAGCGGTCGCTGCCCAGCAGGGCCTCCCATTGCTCTACGTTAGGGTTTTCGATCTCTCTCCGTCTCTTTACACCTAAGCACATCACTGCAGTTCAGCACGACTTAATGATGGGCGAGTTGGTAATGCATCTTAGAAATAAGCACGGAAAAGACAACGACGCAGAAAAAGAACACACGGGACGACGGCCTCCTCTGTCTGTGCCATTGTCTTCTCCGCCATTTTTTAACAGATAATTCACTCTTGAGCACATAGTTTGTGTATGGTATCTCGTCAGTAAGCCAGCGTATCAGCTTAGTCCTTCAGAGCCGCGTGTATAAAAAGCAAAACCAACGAACGCTGGTTAAGTACAGCTAAAGACTTGCGCGACAACGTCGTCGATGGCTATTTTTTCGCCTGGGTAGCTGTGCCCAACTCATGCATGCATGGAGTGTTGCCTGCTCCGTTGAGCACAGTTTGTGTATGGTATCCGAAGTTTTGAAAAAAATCCCGGGCCATCTCCACTAATGTGAAACCTGGGGAGGGGTGAAACATGCAGTGTATAAGTGTATTCTTGTCGCCTTGGCGTTTTAGCCAACGGAGATGAAAGCGTTGGCGGTAGAGGTATACAGCTTTGCTGTAAACGACTCGTGTCTTGAAGCACAAAGCCTTCTAGCGCGAGGCTTACACGAGTGTCCCAGTGTTTTTTTAGTAAGCGTTATGAAGCGTTCCAGTGCGAGGCGTAAACGAGTGTCCCGGTGTTTTAGTATCGTGACTACATGACACGCTGGTTACGAAGACTTCATGAGACGCCGACAGCCCGAGCCCCCAAGGGGTTTCACCCCTAAAATACCAAGAAAATGAGGATTTCTCGTGCACGCGCACCTCGAGCGCACGTTCGTCGAGCCAAGAGTACCCACTTAGGGAGACTAACCAACATTGGACACAAAAAAGGCCCATCTCCCCGCGAGGGGGACTCGAGTAAATGCATCGCATAGAGGGTGGGCGTATTGCGTTAACGTTTAGTGTTTGGGGAGTTGGTGGTAGTGAATGCGTTGTATCAGCAGCAATAGTTCGCATGGCCGAAGAAGAGGCCTCTCTGCTTCGAGAGGCTGGGCGTGCAGGGCATACGGTAGAGATGATAAGTTGCGCTTGCAGAGTGGCGTAAGAAAGCGTCCACTAAAACGGCGAGCTCACTCTGGCCTTGCTTAACAATATTTCATTGAAATTCCACGTCACCGTCGTCAACCACAACGTCACAACGATACTAAAACTAAAATTTTCGTCCCTCTATGATAACCCACAACAGCTTCGCCATTCAAGTCTTGCGCGTGAGGGCTGGCTTCCCTGAATTTTTTTTTTCAAGCGCAGGATTTCAACTCACACTTTTTCATCTGTGTTTTTACTGTCTTTGTAGCCTCAGGCCACCTTTTTATTCTATTTTCTCTGCTCACTGTGCCTTCGTAACCATTCTCATAATTCAAAAATGCGCTTCCACCGACGTGTTCACAGGCGAAATTTCCGGCTCAAGATAACAATCGTATCCTCCCGTTCTTGCGACCTTCTTATTTCCTCGACTCCTTATTCTGTTCGAAGGGACTAACAAGCCTTATCCTACCCCTCTCAACACGTTGTTTGAACCTGGACGGGTAAACAAAAATCATTGCAGGCGTGCTACACAAAAGCGCTGGCTGTATAAAGAGCCCTGCCAAAAGGCTATTTTTGGCCACAAAGTAATAGCCTGGGATAATTCTTGACCGAGGGGACGACGACTAAAAACCTACGAATCCATTCGGGGCTGTTTTGGCGTCCCTTTCATTGTCCCCCCCCCCCCCTTCCCCCTCGTCACTCATTTTTTTTTTTTATTGCGGAAGTTTGCTAATCAGCATAAGGGGAAACTAAATGTATAGATACACGCCGGATTCCCGAAGGAATCGGAGCAGGGGGCCATGATGTGGTCCTTGTATCCACGCCATGAAGTCTGGCGGACGTCCGGGGCGCGGGCCGCAGGTGGCGATGTGCACAGCGCGTAGGCTTCGCAGAGCAGGGCAACTCCGCACCAGGTGCTCTGCTGTAGCCTGGTCAACTGGAGCGGGGCAAAAGAGGCAGGTGGAGTTGAACGGGGCATGGTATTGAGGAGGCCAGGACCTCGTCACAGCTGGCGTGAGGGCGACTCCCAGGCGAAGACGTCTGAGCAGGACCTCATCTTGGCGAGACAACCCGCCAGGGAGATCTGTACCGCACGGGGGTATGAGAGCGCGCGCGGTGCGCCGTAGACGTTCTTTTGCACTGGCAAGGCGAACACCGTTTGACGAAGGTGCAAGAGGAGCTGGATAGTGCACACGCACGGGGTGTGTTCCGGCATCTGCAGCCTGCATTGCGGGGTGGCTATTCCGTTGGCGCCATGACACGCGCACACGACACGGATAAGTGTCCATTATGTCCTGGATTTCTAGAAGAAGTTCGTTGGACGTGAGAGTTTTACGAAGCTCTCGAACAGCTGCCGACGAATCAGTGTAAATCGTATAGCCCTAATATTTTCAAAAACGCCCTGGCCAATCCCCTTCTGGAGGTACAAGCCACTATAGTAGGGAGGGGAAGGAAGAAAAAGAAGAAGAGGAACAACAACAACAACAACCACAACAACAACCACAACAACAACAAGACGTTTCTTCGTTTTCGTGGGCCAGCCCCACAATCGCACCTGTAGAAATATCACTAACCATCATACAATACTTATGTCATCTGGGTCTGATTAATTCTTGTTGGTCCCTTCGAGTTATTATGCGCTATCAATTGGTCAAATAATTATCAGCACCATCCTGTATGAGTATCAAGCGAAATTTGGGGTTCGCAAGCAGGGCCAACTGATGAGGGTATGTCCGCCAGGAGGCGGCCAAGAAGAAGCAAAGGAAGGACAACAGGGAGCACCACCATCGTGGGCCGAGGTTCATCATGGCCGCTTACCCAGCAGCTCCGTCCGCCTACCCTTACCGCAGCCGTGGCCCCAACTACGGCGCCCCACCGGCCGACCCGGGTCTCCCTTACAGAGGCACCGCTAATGACGCCCCACCTACCCCCGTGGGCCACCCTTACAGAGGCACCGCTTATGGCGCCCCACCTACCGACCCGGGCCACCCTTACAGAGGCACCGCTTATGACGCCCCGCCTGCCTACCAGAGACCCTCTTACAGTCCCCGGGACACCCCTTATGGCACCGGCTACACCGCCACCGACCTGGGCCTCGCAGCCAGCGATGTGGGCCTCCTCGCAGCCACCGATTTGAGACGCGCAGCTTACGAAATGGTCCGCGCAAACGCCAACGCGGGCCGCACAGTTCCGCCGCCTGCGGCTCCGTCGCCGCACGTGACTCCCGCAAAAACCCAGGAGGAGGATGAAGACGAAGGAGAAGCCGAGGAAGTGCTTGTGGCGCCGCCTAAACCACCGGTATGATGGCATAAGCATGCTTCCTTGGACTCTAAGGCCGCCAACTATGCTTGGAGGCAAGGATTATGCTATGCCACCACAGAGTGTCATACAGGGTTTAATGGTATGCCGTTTCTAAAAAGCAGTTTATACGATGCATGACAATCGCACCAACATGTTCGTGAATGCGACCCCGTCCACGCACATGAGCATGTGCACGGTATCCAGAAAACTTGCTCACGCGGAGAGGAGAGGGATTTCACCGGGAAGATGCACGAGTCCACTTGATTGCATGACATACTTAGATTTAACTTCGTCAACTTTGGCTTTCTGAGCCAACACGTTTTCCTAGTCGAACACTCTGACCCGGGCGAGTTGGTGCCCTTGACGGTGATAATGCAGGCCTTTCGCCATCGGACCCGTCTGCTCTCTCTAACGCTGCACAGTGGCGTATCGGGGGTGTGCTGGCACCCTGATAATCTAAATACGGTGGTACCTTAGTTGTACTACAGAGAAAATAAACATATCAGGGTGAATTTCAGCGGTAGTGAATTCAAGAAATGCCGTCGTGTTCCTATCAGCGCAGAGTAGAGCAAAAAGCGAAAGCACAATTCTTCTGAGTAAGACCAACCGCGAATGCAATGCTGGTGAATAAGACAGCTCGACCGGTAATTGCTTTCTAAACAATCCCGTTGCTGTCACGCAGGAGCCACTCGGGCCCGACCCGATTGTGATTCTGGCTATCGTTGTGATAACCGCCGGGGGCGTCATAGCGCTGGTCTTCTACATCATCAGCCGCAACGACCTGGAACTGACTTCGCCCAATTACTCAGTCGCAACTGGGGAAACGCTCACGACTGCGTTCCCGAACAACACGTTCTTCTTCTTGAAGGCCACTAAGCCCTCCAAGGAGAATGTCACTGCTTCGTCTGAGCTGGGTGGCACCGACGAGTATGACGCCACGTCAGACGCTGCTTCAACTCTGGGCTCGAGCATGGCGACTATAGCCGAGAACATGACGCTGAGGGCATAGCACCGATACTGTTACCTCTTACATGCCAAGCTGACATCAGTCCTAATTTACTGTAATGTATGAGACGTATCAATTATACTGGAGCCGCACTGGGCAGTGTGTCAGCTTGCAGTTTCTCCGTCTGCTTGTGATTGTCCCAAATGTCTACGCGCTGATTCTGTTTCAAATCGCAATTTTTCCTGTTCGCAGTTAAAAAGCCGATGATGATGATGAAACAGCATTTATTGAGCCTAAAGGATTTGGTGGTGCCCGCAGGCACCAGACGGGGCTGGTTCCCTATTCACGGGACCCATTTGTCGCCAACAACTCCTGGCACCTGGCCACCAGGGCTGGCTGGGTCAGCAGGCGGGGCTGGACGGCAAGGTCTCCCATCGCACAAGGAGTGGGGGTTTGGAGGTGTAGGTAGGATAGGGGGGTGTGGGGGAGGGAGTGGGGGGAAGTAGACTCTTGAGGAACGTGCATTCCGCCATGACGTGCGACAGGGTGCCTTCGGTCTGCTTGCAGAAAGGACAGGTGGCGTCGTGTAACTCGGGATACATTCGATGGAGCAGGGTTGGGTGCGCGAGCGACCCCGCCTGCACTATTCGCAGGATCGTTTGCCGTTGCCTGGTTAGAGAGCGGTGCGGTTCGGGTAAGCCGTTATTCCCTGTACGCTCGAGTAATCTCTTCGTAGTTTTTCATTGGGCTCGGGGTGTCCGCGTCATCGCGCGAATCGGTGGCTGCCCGGAGCGTCATTTCGCTGGCGTGGTGGTCGGCGATGGTGTTGCCTGCTACACCCGAGTGAGCTGGGACCCACACGAGTTCAACGGCTCGTCCCGGTGTCACCTTCTTGTTCAAAATCGCAAATGCCGCGCAGGAAACGCGTCCCCTTCGGTAGTTCCCGTACGCAGTCTTAGAGTCCGTGACCACGGCCTCGACGTCCGGTTGAACGAGCGCCAGAGCCACAGCCACTTCTTCTGCCGTCACGGGATCTCTCGTCCTCGTCGACGCTGTGACGATCAGTCGGTCGTGTGTCGTAACGACTGCCGCCGCCCGATCGCTGCGTTTCCTAAGCGAGGCGTCCGCGTATAGAGCCCGGGGATTCTCCTCCAGCTGTCGGGCCAGGGCCTTGGCCCGCGCATCACGCCTCCCGTCATCCTTACCCGGGGTAAAGCCGAGAAAGTGCCGTGCGCTCGTGTGTGCTTGCCTCGCGACCACCGACCAGCGCCCCGGCGCACGTTTTAAATGCAGAGCATTTCAGTAACTCACGATGTCACCCGCGTTGTCCCGTCGTGGTCCGCACCGTCGCTGTCCGCACCCCTCCCCCTACACTATATAAATGAAAATGCTATCCGGCGCCAGGTTTCGATCCCTCCACCCTGCGGGCGGAGCGCAACGTACATGGTGCTCTACCCACTGCGCCACAGAGCCGACACAGAATGGGACGCTTATATCGCCTTATATCGTTGACTCATTCAAATTACTGCTGACGAGCGCTCTCTCGTCAGCAGTTGCCACAAGTGCAACAACATTAACGTAACGCAAACTACTTAACGTCGTGCGCCCCCGGAAATGCTCTGCATTTGATCGTGCCCCTCGCGAGGGGGATGTTTATACAGGAACTCCTACTTCTAGCGGACTCCTGGCGCCCTCTTTCTGCCATTGTAGAGACTATGAGATGGTCTTCGAAGGGCGCCAAACTTGAATTTTTTTTTCAAGCCAAGCATACCCATTTAGGGAGATTGGCGAAGATTGCGGCGACCACCCGGCAGTTGAAAAGAAACCGAGAAAATGCCGAGCGCTCGTGTGTGCTTGCCTCGCGACCATTGACCAGCTCCCCGGCGCACGTTTGTCAAGCCAAACATACCCGTTTAGGGAGATTGGCAAAGATTGCGGCGACCACCCGGTAGTTGAAAAGAAACCGAGAAAATGCCGAGCGCTCGTGTGTGCTTGCCTCGCGACCATTGACCAGCTCCCCGGCGCACGTTTGTCAAGCCAAACATACCCGTTTAGGGAGATTGGCAAAGATTGCGGCGACCACCCGGTAGTTGAAAAGAAACCGAGAAAATGCCGAGCGCTCGTGTGTGCTTGCCTCGCGACCATTGACCAGCTCCCCGGCGCACGTTTGTCAAGCCAAACATACCCGTTTAGGGAGATTGGCAAAGATTGCGGCGACCACCCGGTAGTTGAAAAGAAACCGAGAAAATGCCGAGCGCTCGTGTGTGCTTGCCTCGCGACCATTGACCAGCTCCCCGGCGCACGTTTGTCAAGCCAAGCATACCCATTTAGGGAGATTGGCAAAGATTGCGGTGACCACCCGGTAGTTGAAAATAAACCGAGAAAATGCCGAGCGCTCGTGTGTGCTTGCCTCGCGACCATTGACCAGCTCCCCGGCGCACGTTTGTCAAGCCAAGCATACCCATTTAGGGAGATTGGCAGATTGCGGCGACCACCCGGCAGTTGAAAAGAAACCAAGAAAATGCCGAGCGCTCGTGTGTGCTTGCCTCGCGACCATTGACCAGCTCCCCGGCGCACGTTTGTCAAGCCAAGCATACCCATTTAGGGAGATTGGCAGATTGCGGCGACCACCCGGCAGTTGAAAAGAAACCAAGAAAATGCCGAGCGCTCGTGTGTGCTTGCCTCGCGACCATTGACCAGCTCCCCGGCGCACGTTTGTCAAGCCAAACATACCCGTTTAGGGAGATTGGCAAAGATTGCGGCGACCACCCGGTAGTTGAAAAGAAACCGAGAAAATGCCGAGCGCTCGTGTGTGCTTGCCTCGCGACCATTGACCAGCTCTCCGGCGCACGTTTGTCAAGCCAAGCATACCCATTTAGGGAGATTGGCAGATTGCGGCGACCACCCGGCAGTTGAAAAGAAACCAAGAAAATGCCGAGCGCTCGTGTGTGCTTGCCTCGCGACCATTGACCAGCTCCCCGGCGCACGTTTGTCAAGCCAAACATACCCGTTTAGGGAGATTGGCAAAGATTGCGGCGACCACCCGGTAGTTGAAAAGAAACCGAGAAAATGCCGAGCGCTCGTGTGTGCTTGCCTCGCGACCATTGACCAGCTCCCGGCGCACGTTTGTCAAGCCAAACATACCCGTTTAGGGAGATTGGCAAAGATTGCGGCGACCACCCGGTAGTTGAAAAGAAACCGAGAAAATGCCGAGCGCTCGTGTGTGCTTGCCTCGCGACCATTGACCAGCTCCCGGCGCACGTTTGTCAAGCCAAACATACCCGTTTAGGGAGATTGGCAAAGATTGCGGCGACCACCCGGTAGTTGAAAAGAAACCGAGAAAATGCCGAGCGCTCGTGTGTGCTTGCCTTGCGACCATTGACCAGCTCTCCGGCGCACGTTTGTCAAGCCAAGCATACCCATTTAGGGAGATTGGCAGATTGCGGCGACCACCCGGCAGTTGAAAAGAAACCAAGAAAATGCCGAGCGCTCGTGTGTGCTTGCCTCGCGACCATTGACCAGCTCCCCGGCGCACGTTTGTCAAGCCAAACATACCCGTTTAGGGAGATTGGCAAAGATTGCGGCGACCACCCGGTAGTTGAAAAGAAACCGAGAAAATGCCGAGCGCTCGTGTGTGCTTGCCTCGCGACCATTGACCAGCTCCCCGGCGCACGTTTGTCAAGCCAAACATACCCGTTTAGGGAGATTGGCAAAGATTGCGGCAACCACCCGGTAGTTGAAAAGAAACCGAGAAAATGCCGAGCGCTCGTGTGTGCTTGCCTCGCGACCATTGACCAGCTCCCCGGCGCACGTTTGTCAAGCCAAGCATACCCATTTAGGGAGATTGGCAGATTGCGGCGACCACCCGGCAGTTGAAAAGAAACCAAGAAAATGCCGAGCGCTCGTGTGTGCTTGCCTCGCGACCATTGACCAGCTCCCCGGCGCACGTTTGTCAAGCCAAACATACCCGTTTAGGGAGATTGGCAAAGATTGCGGCGACCACCCGGTAGTTGAAAAGAAACCGAGAAAATGCCGAGCGCTTGTGTGTGCTTGCCTCGCGACCATTGACCAGCTCCCCGGCGCACGTTTGTCAAGCCAAACATACCCGTTTAGGGAGATTGGCAAAGATTGCGGCGACCACCCGGTAGTTGAAAAGAAACCGAGAAAATGCCGAGCGCTCGTGTGTGCTTGCCTCGCGACCATTGACCAGCTCCCCGGCGCACGTTTGTCAAGCCAAGCATACCCATTTAGGGAAATTGGCAAAGATTGCGGCGACCCCCGGCAGTTAAAAAGAAACCGAGAAAATTCCGAGCGCTCGTGTGTGCGTGCCTCGCGACCACCGACCAGCTCCCCGGCGCACGTTTGTCAAGCCAAGCATACCCATTTATGGAGATTGGCAAAGATTGCGGCGACCACCCGGCAGTTAAAAAGAAAACTGAAAATGCTGAGCGCAGTGCAGCACACCCTCCGACGGCTCTCAAAAAACAAGAAAGAGCCAAACAAAAGGCTATCACCGCTCTCGACAGAGCAGTAGCGGTGGGCATTCTTTTGAAGGGAGGGATACATTATGACCTCAACTGCACCCAACAACTCACGCTACAAGTTCTTCACAATTCCACCCTACGCACCATCACTGGCCTCCCATGTCATACAAAAATTGCAAACATCCAACAAGCAGCGACCCTCCCACCAATCCACCGCATCATTCAGGAACAAACGGATCAATACAATTTTAAACAACTCACCCACCAAGGCGTGCTCCTCACCGCGTGGGATCAACGAATCCATATTCCCCTCCCTAATTTTCCAGCCCCCTGGCAGCGGCCCCACTTCACTCAATCCGTCACCTCGCAACCCGTCGCACGCAGGAAGCCCAAGCTTCGACAGCAACGCTGCCGACGCCTTGCCTCAACTAAACGACCGGGTGAAATTGATGTCTACACAGACGCTAGCCACATAAACCCACACGTCGGCACAGCTTGGATCAGCCCGGACAATTTATCTGTCATGGGATCCCAATATCAGCGTATTCCCAATACTACTTCAACGGACGCGGAGCTCATCGCTATCCACGATTCTCTCGACTACTTCATGTACGATTACCATCTCCCCATTTCCCCCAACCGTCGCATCCTAACAGACTCATATGAAGCTGTCCAAGAACTTTGTCATCCCAGGTCCACCCACCCTTCTGTCCACCACATTATTCATCAAATCACTGCGCTCCAAATATCAGGCTGCCAAGTCCGAATCGACTGGACCCCCGGTCATGAACCAGCCGCTCCTGGGAACCAAGCAGCTCACGTGGCTGCACAGGAGCCCTTCTCACAATAGCCTCCAATGGACCCCCGGCGCCGCCCTTCTCGGACAACTCCTGGCCCAACTGCCCTGACGATGACGCCACTCTCGCTCCCGCAATCAAGTTCCGTAGATTCAGGCAACTGAAACGACAGTTCCTCAAGGCACTCACCCCTTCAAGCCACGTCACCTCCTTCCCACCCTGCCCCAAGCACAAGAAATCTTGAACAAGTTCCTGACCAACCCCTGTACGGCACCAGAGACCATTCGACAATGGTATTATCCACAGCATGCCTCCCGATGTCCCTACTGCCACCACTCCATCGCAGCCGATCTCCACCACTTCATCTGGCACTGCCCCAAGTTTTCTCGCTTTCGTACATTCACTTCTTCTCACCACGACACCTCAACTTACATCGACCCAGCATCCCTCTCACACGGCACACTCTTCGAAATCATCATTTATTCGACAAAAAGCTGTCTAGTACGCGCAATTTAGCAGTGGTCTGCACGACTTCTGAAGAGATTCCTTGAAGACGGCGTCATAAGGACCGTACTCTGCCCTCCCCATTCCCTTCCTCCACCCCTGGCCTTTGGCTTTCTTTTCTAATAAAGTTAACAACAACAACAACAACTCGTGTGTGCGTGCCCCGCAGCGACCGCCCAGAGTCACCGGCACACGTTTGTCAAGCCAAGCATGACCACTCAGGGCGATTGGCCAAAATGTCCCCCCCCCTCCAAAAAAAAAGAAGAAACTCCAGTGTTCGTCGTAATCGTGGCAACACTTGCTCGGAACGACAAAGACACGTCATAGCGTACGCCCCTCCAGGGGGATGCCCAACGATTATCACTTCCAAAAAATGAAGGAAGCTCACACTTGTACGCCTCGAGCTTCGTGATGGCTGCGCCGCCAGCAGCCGCTTCTCCGCGGCATCTGTGGGATGAGCGCTGGCTGGCTGATAAGTATTCATGAAATGTTTTGGTTCTCTTTAGCTTTTTTTCACACGAAAGTGTTTTATTCCGGGATTCACGAAGATTTAACTTACGTCATATCCGTCACGGAAATGACGCCAATTACACGAAGCAAGCGGCCTGTAAAGGGTGCACACCTGCACGCAGGGTCTTCTTGCGGGGAAGCAACCTATAGTACCAAAGAGTACGTTATACTTAGGGTTGTTCGTTTTCGGGTGTTATATTTTACCACGAAAGTGTTTTATCCCGGTGGTGGTGGTGGTGGTGAAAAACATTTATTAAGACTATGTACAAGTGAGAGATAGGGGCGGCCTTAAGGGCCGACCCTGTACAAACTGTAGGAGGAGTCCCTAGTCCAGGACCCGTGTGGCCTCCGTGGCGGCCCGCGCCCTGGCCACGAGGGCCCTGGCCACGAGGGCGCGCCCTAGCCACGAGCAGCCGAGCAGGGCAGCCTCCCAGCTCTCACGGGAAGGGGACGTGATTGGGGGACCGCCGGGTTGGATGGGCATGCCCACACCATGTGGAAAGTATCCGCAAACGGATGATCACAGTGTGGGCATTCCCCGGAGAAGGCCGGATTGAAGTGTCTTAGTATCGCCGGGCACGCGTGTTTGTGTATAGCCGTAAGAGCCAGCGCTCGTCAGCCTTATTCAGGCCCGGCGCGGGAGGCGGAAATCGGAGCCTGTTTGATTTGTACATCGCTGTGATGTCGCGAAATGAGCTGACCGGGTTAGGTTCTGGATCGTCAAGAGATGGAGGGCGAGGAGGGTCCCAGGAATCAAGCGCGCGGGCTGAGGAATCGGCAGCCTCGTTACCACCTAGTCCTGCGTGAGCTGGAGTCCAGATGACGGAACGTGTATTTGGGCGGTCCATATAATAACAGCCCTTGAGGATTCGAGCAGCGCGAATGGTGATGCGACCTTTGGTAAGATTTTGGCACGCACTCCGCGAATCGGTAGTAATGATCCGAGATGCGGGGTCCGCTGCGGCGAGTGCTATGGCGACTTCCTCCACATGAGAAATGTCCGGTGCTCGAAAAGTGAGCCCTTGAACAGGCACCTTTTGATGGATTACGTCTGCCGTGTACCACCCGGATACACCGAGATTTCACTGGTGTCATATCCGTCACAAAAATGACCCCACTACACCTTTGCTGAAGCGACCCGCCAGCAGGAAGTCGCTCGCCACCACACCCATAAGACAGCCGCCGACCCTCAAATCATTCTCAACTGCAGATTTCGCTGCACATTTCACTTTTGTGTTTTACCGATTCCTATGACAGAAGAATCAACTACAGTTTTTTGCCTTTCCGCACCCTAAACAAATTGTTATGGTCATGTCTGTAACCAAACAGTACATTTGTGGCACTAAAAACAGTTGCGGCTTGGTAGAGTGCTGGACCGCCAACAAAAGCTATCCAGGGACGCGGTTCTGCGTGCTGTCTGGCCGCTCTTACGGGCCTCCCGCACGACAGCAGCATATCACGACGGTCACCCCCGAATACGTCAGGCACAAGTGAATTCTATTGTAGCCTAGGTTAGCCGTGATACTGGTCCAGTGAGAGGTTGGTGTCGTCTTGCAGAGTAGACAACGAATGCGGCTTCGTTTCGAATATATACGTGTTGGAAAATCTGTCTCGAGGATGGGATTATCCCAATGCCTGCCAACCACTTGCCTTTTAACGAAATATAAGCCACGCGAAAATGTTGAGAATAGTGCAAGGCTCTTCGTCTTTAAATATGTGCACACTTATGCCTGATAGCAAGAACAAGGGAAAGTTAATAAAACCACGGAATATCCATAGGGAATAATAAATGGTCCGCAAGTCGTTGAAGAAACAGAATACCTCCTACCAGAATGAAAAAAAAAAAAACAGTGCTACTTCGGAAATGTTAAACACGTTCGTTTAAACTTAAGCCAGGTAGGACTCACCAGACTCGACCAGATGCGAAATGCACTGCCATTTCACAGGGCATGGGTAGGGGGAGGGGCGCTTAACCTTAGTTGTGTTCGAATGCGGTACGAAATCAAGGAATGAACGTTTTAGTAATCACACACACAAGCAGCGCGTTCACTTTTCTTTTTTTGTTTTTCGCCTTCAACGAAATGCTGATCACTCGGCGGGTGCATTTTTTGAAGGGTAGGCAGTTCACAAAGAATAAAAGGTGTTGCTGCAAGAGTGTGGTATCTGATAAGGGACTCTGATTTTAGTTTGCGCTAGTTTCTGCAGGCTCCCTGTGTCATAAGGTTATGTTTCCAGGAAGCGTTTAGTCGCGGACGCGGCTTACTCTATAAGCCCGTCGTCGCGCGCTCCTCGCAAAGGATAGCAGACGATTGTTTGCGGGCGCTAACTTCAGGACAAGACGACTTAGCATTGAATTATTTGTCATGTACTGATCCCCGAGTGTAATTTTGTATTACCCACCATAATTCTTTTTAGAATGAGCTTAAAATTTATGCCGCATTGGCTTGTCCAGGGTAGTGATCAATATCCGACGGGTGATATTGGCAAGCGTAACCGGTGTGCTGTCAAGTATAAGCGCTCCGCTGGATTACGTAAGCGGGCAAACCGATTTACATCATAGTGAATAGCCATAGCATGATCATCTGAGGAAAAGCTGCTTACGGAGACTCTGTTAGTAAATTTCAGTGCAGTGGAATCACAATCAGCTCCATGCATATGCCAGCTTCACGACGCTGGTCTCTGACACGCACCTGGCGCTCATACAGACCAGATGTATCACACCAACATCTCGTCAGAAACGATTATACTCTAGTAAATACACCACATTTGCCAACATAATGGCTGCCCCACATAAATATGTATTTCCAACGCATACAAACGGTAACTTTCAGTTGTGAACGTGTCCCAAAAGCAGCGGCGACAGTGGGCAATGGGCTGGAGCATCCCGCGGCTGCTCTCAAAACGGGCCACTAGAGGGATTTCAGTGGCGCCCTTACGGGCAGCGCTAGAGAGATAAGGAGGCCAGATGCCCTGGGGGGGGGGGGGGGGGGGGCGAGGTAAAAAGATAGGGGAAAAAGCAGTTCAGCCGATGCTCCCTGTTCACACAGTTCTCTGCATATTCATGCAAAGGCTCGGTGTTCATATGGGGTTCACAGTTCACTCGCTTTTTTTTCTTCTCACTTTTCACACATAAACCGGGCAGATGGAGCGTGTTCAGTGCACTCTAGGGAAGTCGGTCGAAATTTAAAGACGATAGTCTTTCTTGGGTTACTTAAACGCAAAAACTTTGGTCTGTCTGTCTGTCTGTCTGTCTGTCTGTGACTCAGTTCAGTCACCCGGCCAAAGTGACAGCCGAATATAAAAGTCTAAGTCCGGTGTCAGTGTTCATACTTGTCAACATTGTTGAACAATAATAAGACATTACGCAAATATAAGGCAGGCAATCAATACATAAATGATATTTGCAGTGTTCCTTTGTTAAAACATTCATGGATGCTTGGTTTTTGCGATAGAAAGTGAAATACTACATCAACGGTAGAAAACCGTCGCCTGCTGTTGCGAGCGCTACCTCTTGGCGGCATTTAAGAAATCAAACAGCAATAGCAACGAAAGGTTCAACTACATAGGATCCACGTTCCCCTTGAAACGCTCGTGCAGTAGGGCATCGTGGTTCTATAAATGTTGTAGTAGAGTGCCTCAATTCACGCTCGTCTCCGCCGTACGGTAGCGCTGTCATCGAGACAGCCGACTTGGAGCAGTAGAACACGGTAAATTTAAATTGACTTGAGCAAACCTCTAGCGCGTTATCGTGGCAGGAACGAGATGGGAAAGCCACAGCATGAGAGGTGAGTGGGAAAGACAGGCGAGGCCTTTACTTGGCAGGGGCGCCAGTCGACTATCGTCTTTCGGCGACATTTGCGACGAAAGTAGCAGATACGCCGTCATTTTTCTGCTGTGGTGGTTTAACTGGTTTATTGATTGGAGAGGCTGGAAGCGAATGTGCTCCCGGCTGCTCCATTTCACCAATACAGGTAAATAGACCCGGCTATACAAGTCCACTGTGCACAGCAATTTCGGGAATACTAACAGTTGTCTATAAAATGTCCTCCTGGGTTGGTGCTCACTGAGTCACGGTAAAAAGCTAATACGTCACCTAATAGCTTGTCGCTATTCCTGTAGAGGTAAAAAACACATTCAGAACACGAACAAACTTATTTTGAAGATCCGCATTGTTGTTGCTGTTGTTTTCTTCGCGGCACATACACACTTCGGGTACTGGCCAGAAACTGGGTGCTGTGAGAGACAGTGTGTCCACTTAGAAAAATTCACGAAACTGATTTGGAAATGTGATGAAACGTTCGTAGAACAGGTGCCCACCAGCCGCGCAGAACCCTGATTCCATGGGAGGCTGCGAGGTGTGCCCTGTGGGGAGGGGGAAGTGAAGATGATGATGATACTACAGTGTACGGTAACACTATTATCAATATTATTATTATAATATCCCTAATGAAAATAATAAATCGTGTTATTAACGTGTTTACGTGCCCCGAGATAGCAGGTAGGCCGTTACGTTCACCCCGAACATAGTAATTGATAATACATAATATTTATAATAGTATCTTAATGAGCAAAAGTATGAAGCCGACAACGTTCGTTTATATGCTTAAAGAAACTAAGTGACAATGCGTCTAGCTACTGCTTCTTTCTGTCAAACTGGGAGGAGCAGGGCAAGAATTATATAGACTATGCCTGAATTCATGCTCGCACTGAGCACGAGGACGCGGGTTCGATTCCCGGCCGCTGCGGCCTCTTTTCTGATGGAGGCGAAAAGCAAAAACGCCCGTGTGTACGAGATTTCGGCGCACGTTAAAGATCCCCAGGTGGTCAAAATTAACCCTGAGCCCTCCACTACGGCGCGCCTCATCGCCTACGTTGCGTCGGCGCATTAAACACTACACTCAATCAATCAAATCAATCAATTCATGCTCGCGTGCGTATACTAACGAATAGGGAACAACGATAGTCAAGTGGCTCACAGCAAAAACTCTCACAGCTTGGGACTTGCGAAATGGTAGAAATCTTCATGTGTTGCTTTTAATCACTGGACCTGAATTGCTGGTTAGAATGAACACACTTGGCAGATCCGCTATTTTATTTATTGGCGGAACTGACACAACATAAAAATTCAGTGCCCTTCCTCTCCGGGACGAAGTATGGCCAGTGAAGCTGTTGTGCGTAATGTTAGAGTCGTCTTAGCAGATAATGGCCATGATATTTGTTTTTGAATAGTTCGCGTGAGACAGCAGTTACAGCCGTTTTCTGTAACCGCACTGCCTCTGTACATGGCCATGTAACGCTTACAACTTGACTGTCAACTCACCTAATGTCACAAGTAAATGAAACTCGGCGTAATGTTAGAGTCGTCTTAGCCGCTAATTATCGTGTAATTTTTCCCGCGATACTTCTGGTTACAGAAGAGTTAGAGCAGTTTTCTGAAATCATACTCCCTCCATAGATGGCCATGCTTCACTGCGCAGCAGGCAATGTGAGAAAGCCAACTTACAAAAACCAAGTTCCCAACAATTGTCTCAAGGAGAGGAGGAGAAAAAACTTTATTGGTGGCAAAAAGTAGATTTTCGTCTTCCCAAGTGAGAGGAGCCCTCATTCCAGAGCCCCTGTAGCTTTGGCTGTCGCCCGGGCCCTCTCGACCAGTCTGCGCTGATCTTCCAGGGTCGAGCTGGACAGCACGGCTTCCCACTGTTCACTCGTTGGATTGTCATTCACAGGCACTGTCTTAGTTTCGGGACAGGCCCATGTGACGTGGTAAAGAGTAGCTGTTTCTCGCCCGCACAGTGGGCATTGATTTGACGGATGGACAGCGGGGTACATCGAGTGGAGGAGGCTGAGATGTGGGTAGGTGTTCGTCTGCAACAGGCGCCATTCTACTGTCTCCTCTTTGGTTAGGTGTTTGTGCGGCGGAGGAAGAGAGCGGCGACTTAAACGCTGATGTTGCAGAATATCATGATATGTCAAAGGGATTGGCACTGGAACTGTGGACTGGTCGTCCTGAGGTGGCGGGGCCCGGATAATCATAGCTCGGGCTGATGCATGCGCTCGTTCGTTCCCGCCCAGGGCGCTGTGTCCTGGTGTCCAGATTACTGAAGTTGTGGGTAGTTGACTGGGCGAATGTTTAGTCAGGATTTGATGGGCGATTTTAGATATTCGGCCTTTGCTAAAGCTGCGACAGGCTGCTTGCGAGTCGGATACTACTGTTAAGTGTTTGGTTCGCAGGGCTGACGTGATGGCTAGTGCTATTGCCGTTTCCTCTGCTTCTAAAGGTCGTGGTGTACTCACTGTCGCGGTCGTTCGTTCTCCCATGTCCTCATCAATAACGCTGATGACCATAGCTGGCCTCCCTGGGTAGCTGGCTGCGTCGGTGTACCGCACGTCTTTGGATTTTTGAAATTTGATTTGGAGAGCACGGGCGCGGGCTTCTCGTCTCCCCTGGTTGTAATCAGGATGCATGTTTTTAGGTATAGGTCTTACGTGGATTTTGTCGCGATACATGTGTGGGAGTGTCATCGTGTGGTTATGGCCTGCAGTTTGTGTTGGATACCCTAAGCGTTCGAGAACCTGCCTGCCCGTCGGGGTCAGCTGGAGTCTTTCTCGTTGGCTGACGAGGTGTGCAGCAACGTGTTCTTCTACCGTGTTGTGGACGCCGAGAGCCAGGAGCTTCTGCGTCGAGGTGGTGGGTGGAAGATTTAGGGCTCTCTTGTAGGCTTGCCGGACGAGGGATTCTAATTGCTCCTGTTGTCGCCTGTTGATTGTGATGTAGGGTACGGTGTAAGTTACCCGGCTGATGACGAGTGCTTGTACTAGACGGGTGGTATCTTCTTCTTTAAGACCATGGCGCCTGTTTGCGATTCGGCTCATGATGCGGATGACTTGATTTGTGCTGTGCTTGAGTCGCTGAAGTGCGTGCGATCCACCGCCATCTTGTTGAAGGTAGAGTCCGAGGATTCTGATAGTCTGTACTTGTGGAATATCTTGATTGTCCAATGTGAGGGAGATTTGAGGAGGGTCGTATGGAATTTTTCCGCATTTTTTCTTCATCAAGAGTAGTTCCGACTTTTCCGCCGCACATTCAAGACCACTGTTGCGCGCGTACTGTTGGACAATGTCGGCCGCACTCTGCAGGGCTTCCTGTATCTCGCCGTCCGAGCCGATGTTTGCCCATATGGTGACGTCGTCGGCGTAGATAGCGTGGTGCACGCCCTCTATCGCCGCGAGTTGAGCTGGAAGTTTCATCATCGCTATGTTAAAGAGTGTTGGCGACAATACAGCTCCTTGCGGGGTTCCCTTGTTTGGAGTAGGAAGAGGGGGGGTTCTGAGGTCCCCTATGCCGACCGTGGCGGTACGGTTGCGGAGGAAGGCGCTGATGTACGCGAAAGTACGTTGCCCGCAGTTTATGTCGCTGAGGTTTCTGAGTATGGTTTTGTGACTGACGTTATCAAATGCAGCCTTGAGGTCTAATGCCAGGATGGCTTTGGTGCTGTAGGGAGAGATGTGCTGCGTAATTTCTTCGTGGAGTTGGAGGAGAATATCTTGTGTGCTAAGGTGCGGACGAAAACCAAACATTGTTGGTGGTAAAAAGTTATTGTTTTCTATGTAAGGCTGAAGTCTGTTTAGGACAACGTGCTCGAACAGTTTGCCTATGCAAGAGGTTAGAGAAATAGGCCGCAGGTTTTCCAGCTTGGGTGGCTTGCCTGGTTTGGGAATCAGGACGATATCAGCGTGAGTCCATTCTCTTGGCAGTGTGCCTTCTTCCCAGTGGTGGTTGAAATAAGTTGTAAGGGCCTGTATGGAGGTATCGTCTAAGTTTCGGAGTATGCGGTTCGTGACCTTATCTGCTCCCGGTGTGGTGTTATTGGTGAGGGCCTGAACCGCCTGCTTGACTTCAGAGAGGGTGATTGGTCTATCCAGGTCTTCGTTGGGGTCGCCTCTGTACTCCTCTGGCTTGTCCGACGGTTGCTGTTTACCTATATATTTGTCCCGTAGAGCATCAAGGATGTCTTGGTTGGTTCCTGGGTGTTGGTGCATGATTTTCTTGATGGTGTTTTGCGTAGCTGATCGGCTTTTTGTAGGGTCCAAGAAATTTCGCAATAGCGCCCAGGTTTTTGCACTACCTAACGTGCCTTGGAGTTTGTTGCAGAGTTCGTTCCAGTTTTGCCGCATGAGTTCCGCTGCGTACTTGGCGGCTTCTTCCGTAATTTTTGCTATTCGAATTTTGAGTCTCCTATTCAGTTTCTGTCGGCGCCATCTCCTGAGCATACTTCTTCGGGCTTGACAGAGGTGAAGTAAATGAGGGTCGAAGGCTGGTTTTTCTTCCGATAAAGTCAGCTCCTTGGATTGGCTGGATAGGTCTTCGTGCAGATCACGAACCCACTCTTCTATGTTGGTAATCTCTGAAGAGGGGTTGTTTTCTCTCTGCTTTCGAAATGCATCCCAGTTGACGAGGCGTGTTTTCTTTACGGGATGGTTCTTGCACGTGAGAGGGACTGTGGTGACGAGAATACAATGGTCGCTCCCAAGTGTCTCTTCAGAGTTGTGCCATTCTGCTCTTGAAAGGTTTTTCGTCATCGTCAGGTCGGGACAGGTGTCTCGTGTTATGCTGTTACCAATTCTTGTTGGGTAGTTAGGATCCGTGTAAAGGGTCAGGCCTTGTTGATGGATGAGTTCCCATAGCTTGTTTCCTTTTGTGGTTGCTTTGCCGTATCCCCAGGCCGGGTGTGGCGCATTAAAATCTCCCAGGATGACCACTGCGTTTCTCTTGACCAGTTTCAGGGTTGTAGCGAATAGGTAATCGAAGTCCTCTTTCTTGCGGCTCGGAGGACTATATAAGTTCAGTACAAAAAGACTAGGCTGACCCCTTTTGGTGGGCAGGATCTCTATAAGGATGTGATCAATATCACTGCCATCTATTGTATGTTGTACGACTGTAAGGTATCTTGCGACAAGCGTGGCTATTCTGCTATTTGGGGATGATGTTGTGTGGGTGCTATAGCCTGGTTGTGATGGTGTAGATCCAGTTTCTTGTATGGCTATTATGTCTGGGCGGTCTTCTACGTGCCGTATGTATTGGTGTAAAGCGCCACTTTTCTGTTTATACATGCGACAGTTCCATTGCCAGATTGTTAGGTTGTTTCTGTTTGGCTGAATCGGCTTATTCATAATCATCCATTGTGTCAGGAGGCAGAGGCAGTGCTTCTGGGCTAACGTTAAGTTTTACCTTCTTGCGGTTGCCTTGATCATCCACGTTTGGCTCAGGGGTAGTTTGTTTTAGGTGAGTGTGTTGCATATGATGCCATAGTTTTTTCATGTTTTCTTCGTTTAGGGTGCTGTGTTGTTGCAGTTGCTGTGTTTGCATCACTATTTCCTTCATTTGCTGCTGAACCTGCATGATGGCTTCGGAGAGACCAGCTACTGTTCGTTCTAATGTTGTTACTACGGGTTCGGCAGGAGCTGGTGTGGGACAGGGGTCACTCATGGGTTGGGGAGTTGTTTCGTTTTCGATTTGTGTGTGGGTTTGAGGTGAAGGGATTGAATTTTTGGTAATTAGCAATGCTTTCAGTTGTCTGTTTTCCTCTCTTAGCTGTTGGTTTTCAGCTCTTAATTCTCTGAGTTGACCTATTATTTCGGCTAGTTGCTGGTTAATGTCGGTGGTCTGTTGAGATGAGGATTGAGTCGGTTTGTTCTGATTGTTTTGTGGGAAGAGCCGTGCTGACCAGCTCACCTTGCCATTCCCGTGCCGTTGACCGGATCCGCTGGGATCCATGGTAGCTGGTTGCTGTTGGGCAGGTTGCCTTTTGGAGCTGGACCGATGTCTCGCTCCGGCTCCGGCAGGTCCTCGGGATAAGGATCGTGACTGGTCATTGTTGAAGGTGTCTCTTCGGCTTTGGTGTTGGCTCGTCTGAGGTGACGGTGGTGAGCGTCGGACCAGTCTCTCAGGGCACCTCTTGTCGCCCGTGGGGTGTGCACCCTTGCACAGGACGCACCGAGGTGTGCACTCGTGTTCCTTCGCGGGGTTGGAGAGACCGCACACTGCACATTTCACGGTGTCCGGGTTGGGGCACACGTCGGCGCGGTGTCCTACTTCATGGCAGACGTAGCATACGGGGCGTGTGGGCCGATACAGGCTACAAGAGAGCATGGCGTGTTCGAAGATGACGCCTCTGGGCACCCGCTTTCCGGCGAAGGTTACTAGGGCCGTCGATGTCTTTCCAAGCATTCGGGCGGTTAATATTTCGTATCCAGGCGCGTGGAGGTTGTCGATGAGTTCGCTGATTGGAGTTCCGGGTGGAATGCCGTGTACCACTCCACGTGATGAGTCATCCGGGGCAGCGATGTACGCAGTGATTTCGTACTCGTTGCCTAATATATGTAGTGATTGTAAGTCTCGAATGTTTCGTGCCAGGTCTTCGTCCGGAGTGCTTACGATGGCGATGTTCTGTACTTCGTCTACGCGTGTTTGGAAGAAGGCTTTCGCTGTCCGCTTGCTGCCGTGTTGCGTCTTTTCAGCGACCGCTCGTGAGAGGTGAACGATCTCTAGGTTAGACAGTTTGAGTGCTCCCCTTGGGCGTATGATGATTTTGTAGTCATCTCTTGGTAGGGGAGGGAGTCTTTTCTGTTGCTTAATTTGTGACCTTGATGTGGATGTGATGTCCGGCTTGGGGCTTCCTACGTCGGGGTTGATGGATTGTGACTTTTTCTTCTTGTTTCGTCTTCTTCGTTGTTCTACCCAGTCGTCTTTCTCGAGTGCTTCTTCTTCATGATGGGTGTTGTCCATGTTCTCGGTGTCTTCCACGTCACAGTCCATGCCTGGATCGTTGGCCGGAACCGCCGGACGCTGGGCCTAACCTCGGTTAAGCTTGAGGCAGCCGGCGCCGCCGTTCCTCGGTGCGCCGTGTTCGAATTAGGGTTAGCTTGGCTGGGCCGCTTGAGATAGAAAAGGTGGCCGGAAAAGGCCAGCCAGGGCTCCTACCTTCCAAAATGTGGTGTCCTCAGGTAGCGGATGGTTGGAGACACTCGAATCAATGGTTCTTTCCGAGGTGAGTGTAGAATTATCGCCACAGAAAGTGAGAAAATTCAGAGCCCATGTGGACTGTACCTGAACAGCTCGGCCCCCTAGTGGCCGAACAATTGTCTCAAAACACCAGTGTATTGCTGGGAATACATTTAAAGGAGCAATATAAGCGGTCTTGTATCAACACATGAAGGATCTAGGACCTTTTTTTTTTTAATTTTAATGTTTTTGTAGCGTGAGCTACACTGGCCGAGGTTGAGCAGTTTCGCGTGGCTCCTGGAGAGCCATGCTGCGCATGCGCGAGGACCAGTGGCGTCACACGGTGCACAGAACGTTGCTCGCTACCCGGCGTCTCTCACACACCCCACGCGCCCAGCGTCTTCGCCGACCTCCGTTCCGCACGTGGCGGCCCGGTCCACTTAACGACCATGCGAGGGGTGGCCGGGTGTTCCGTCGCAGCAACACCGGCGTCCACCTGTGGAACCAGCTTAGCTCTGGGGCGATTTGTGACGCTGCGCCGGAGCCGCTTGATAAATATACATGTGTCAAATAATGCGTATACCGTGTGTGTGTCATTGAAGCAGCAGTAAGCATGATAATCAAGGTAATCATACACAACCTGGAAAGCTAAGAATAAGCAGATGAACCTTAGCTCACGCTACGTATATCGGCATAGCCGAGTTAAGCCACTGCTAATTTTTTTTCTAGACTGCAAATCGGTTTTTTTGGGGCGGGGAATCTGCTCCGGAGGTAGCGTGACGCGACAGCGGGACAGGCTGTTGTCAAGCCCAGCCATTTAGAACAGCTCTGCTGTTAATAGCAGCTGAACCGTAATTTACTCGAACGTAAGAAAAATCACTATTTGGGACTAAGTGTAGGTTACCATCTCCAGGGGGGCCGGTATAACCCCCGCTGATTACCGGCACTCCGAAGCGGAATGACCCGCATACAGCGCATATTGCGGATCATTTTTGAAAAGATAGAAGGAAGCCAATAGGCTTGACGCTTCTGGCGTTACACACATCTTGCGGCGTAAAACGCAATACATTTCTCGCACAAACCTTAAGCTCCAATCACCAATCTTTAGGGAACTGCCGCTGAAAATGAATTCAGCATCACCCTCACGCAGCCATTCCAAGCGTAATGCTCTTGGTCACTACACTCGGTGACAACTTAAGAACCGCGCCGGAAGTTGCCGCTGTGCCTTATCACCGTAGCCGGATGTTTCTCCGCGTGGCGCAAGTAGGGCGTTACTGGGAATATTTTGGACATGGCGTGAGCCGTTCCCGTGATTTTTGGACTTAATATGCTTATAAACGACTCCAGTGACGACAAACAAACTGCGTGAGACAAGGCAGATGATATCACGCATTCATAGCAAATCCCTGTCAAAACGCGCGCACACTGACGTCACGGGTCCGGCGCTTTGGCGGAGTGATACACTACATGGGGTGGTGCCGTTCTTGAGTTGTAACTGAGTACAGTACTACCTCAGAGTAAATTTCTAAGCATCTTATGACACCGTGAGGTTACAGCGATCAGCGAACCCATAGCCCACGTGTGCCTAAACTTCCCCTAGGGTTTTATAGCACGAGCGTTACTTACGCGGCCTGTCATGTTCTAGAACGAGGCCTACGAAATACATGAAGCAGAAGAAAACGCTTGCAACCGCAAAGGCAAAAAATTTTTAGCGCGCATGACAAGGTACCGTCCGCTGTTTATCATCTCATCTAATTCAATTTTCTTGAGATGGTTCCAGTTGCGTGAAAAATATAACTGCGTCCTTTTTGTCTGCATCTTGAATAGCTAGCTGAGACCAAGCGCTTTTGAAAAATGACAGGGGATGTGTGCATAATCTGCAATAATGTGAACTAATTACTCGCTATATTATACCAAAACGCATAAATAATCATCAAAATTGCCTTCCCTTTGAAGTCATGGGAAGTACAGCACCTTTTTCATCTATAATTGCTCTGCTAGCGAGTTGCGATCGCCCGTTTGACTACGTATACCAGGTGGAGGCGCTTGTTTTTCTGCATGAAAGGTGATCGGCAATAGAATACCACGCGGCATGAGAGGGGCAGCGTTTTACCAGCGAACACGGTATACTGTGCACGCCCTCACGGCGTCATTTGCCAGCTGGATGACTGCTTCCTGAACTTGGAGTAGTGAGCTGACCAGCGCGGCCTCTCACAGTCATATCAGATGGGGCGAGGCTAAGAACAAGAGTACAAACATCATGACGACCTCAATAAGAACCATTCGTACCATTGTTGCAGTAAGAATGCCAACAAACTCCAAGAACATCCTCCTTAGGGAACTGCCAGCAGCTGCTTCCTAATAATGGTATGGGCCATTAAACGAGCGGCATCATCATCGTTAACCACTTTTTATATTTCGTTCTATTTTTTCATGCCTAGGTTTTTTTGTTCCTTACTGATTACGCTCACCTGAGATGCTCCCACTTTATTTCCCGTAAAAATTGTGCCTTTGATTCTGTTGGAGATTCCGAGGGGAACGAAAGGAAAATGTTCCCCTCCTGGGACGAAACCCTGTCACCCGTGAGGTCCAGAAATATCATCATCAAGAAGGAAGGAACACACGAATGGCGCAAGAACCTGGCAGCGAGTCGTCTTCCCCAGCCGTTCGGATGGCCAGCACCGCCCACTCAGGGGACGAAACGGCAGTCTCGATCAGAGTTCCTCTGCGCCATGGCGGCGGTGCAGCCCTCCTGCACCGGTCAGGGCGCCGCAGCTTCAGCGCCCCGGAGATGGCGTGCGCCCTCTGTGTGGCGCTTGCCACCTTTAGCTTGGTGTTCGCCGGCGTCCTCTTCCTCGTCGGCTGGGACCCGGCAGTAATTCACGGTCTGCGAGCCTCGACGTATGGCCGACCAGAGCCGCAGACGCTGGTGTCTCCCGCCGACAACGAGACTGAGCCCAGGACGACGCCGTTCAGCCGCCAGTTGTACGCCAGCAGCAGCCACGACCCTGGGGAAGCGGCGGCGGAAGCTACGCTAATGAGCTTACTGAACGCTGCACTGCGCGAAAAGCGCCTGTACGACCTTCGAAGCAACAGGAGCTTCGGGAACTACGTATGACGAGTTACTGCTCCCTTGAGTTTGCTCTTACGCACTTGATAACACCTTCACCATGCCTTTTCTTTCTCCTTATCACAAGCCAGCCATCAGCTGATATTGCTTAAGAAAGCTGTTTAAGTTCTTTTGACGTATTTAATCCTGGTGTGGATATCTGCTTGTTGCCGTACCCCCGCCGGCCTCGCACACAGTGCTTGCCGCCATCTGCGTTCGTTCAATGAACGCTACTGTCCTCGTCAACCACAACGTGGGTCGCTCTAAGTAATGTCGACGCTCACTAACATTCGCAGCTTTTCAGTAGACTTGTAAGCTGGACCCTCATGAACAAGATGACGCGTCCACTGGGTGGGCCCCTGATTATGTGCAGTTAGACTTGTCCGAACGTGTATTTTACGTTCAGTGCACAAGTTCTGAAAAACGTGCGGTATGCCTCAAGCTGGGGTATACAAGGCCAGCGCCTTCCAAATGCAATAAGGCCAGTGCCCCCCACACCTCGTGAGACCCAATTCCCTCCTAACCGATGTGGCAAGTGTTGAGCTTTGCTGGCCTTTATCCGATAATGGTCTAACCACGCAGTCGAACGGCGATCGCCGTTTTCCTAGACTGCGAGGCGACACGAGGCTTCCCTAGGCAGGCCAATTCGGCAGCCTCGGACGGCTTAGCGAGCAAGTGGAGAACTCGGGCAGCCGCTTCCATTGTACATTTGCTCACTTTGTCTACTTCACCTCAGATATTTAGTAACAAAATCCAACGCCCCTTTCTGGGAGGAAGATGGTTGAAGTGAGAAGCTTTCACCGATACAAGTGCAAAGTTCATAATCCAATAAGCCAAAGTCCAAATCAATGACAACGCAGAGCTAAACGAACGTGATGTTACTACTTTTTATCTATTAGTTTGTGCTTTGATCACCTAATTGTGCTGATTCGGCTAGCTCCGCGTTGTCGTTGATTTGGGCTTACCATTGGTTAAGCGTGTGGAATGATCAACGTGCCATGTGCGCGCCTCTTAGTGAATAATCATCATCCTCATATTCATCATCATCATCATCACTCAACCGCATGACACTAAATGGCATTCGTTTCGCAACAATAAAACCGTTATGCTTGTAAATATGCCCCATTATTTAGGCGGTGTGTGATTGATGTGCCAATTGTGGAACAAATTGTGTAAGGTTGGCTCTCCTGCAGTGCCTTGTTTCTGACAGCGCCACAAGTGATAGATAAAAATCTACACTTTATTAAATCTGTATGTCGCCGATAATACATCGTTAAGTGAAAACCGACAGAAAGCGCTAAAAATAAAGCACCATATATATTTACTGTCACTTGTCCTTTAACACCAGCGCCAAAAGGCGACGGTGACACAGGCGACATATATGGGCGTCCTTAGCTTCAGGTCCACTTTTCAAATTTTTGTATATATTTCTAATTTTTTTTTGCCCTATTCCTAGCAATTTTTGTGTTGTTCATGATGGTAACTAGCAACGTAATTTCATTTCTACAACATTAGCCGATGCAATTAATGTGCGCAGACATAGCGGACGCTGAATGCGTACAACCTGGGGCACAGTTCTGACGTTCTGTAACAGTTCTGTAACAGTTCTGACGGGGTTGAACTACAAATTCCTCCCCTGGCCAATCCTCCTTACTTGACAGCGTCATGTACGTCAGATGAGACGACAGCAACTGTAATGCGAGGTTTATCGCTTCCGCCATCATCGCCATGATGCTGCTGCTGTTGCTGCTCTTGTTTCTGGAGGCCGTCGTCGCCCGGGTGAGGAGAGCTATAGATAAACAGCACTGCAGGTCTGTCTGTGTAGCCACCCATGATCGAAGCAGTACTTCTAATTCGAGAGGCCGACGTGATTACGACGCCACTACACGAACCCTGAAATGCGCATGCGAAGACGCTGCAAGCGTTCGCGGTAGAAGTTTGTTGATGTTGCAATCATCTACCAGCAGATGCTCATGAATGCACTGGTGGAGTTCTTGAGTATTGCATTTGTTGGAGTTGTATATCGCAGCGATTTGAACTATGTGCTGTCACGCGCATTTTTAACCTTTGTAGAACAGGATGCGTGAGAGCAGTATTCGTATACTTCTAACGAGATCCTTCGGTGGTTGCGCTTTTTAGACGCCGACGATTACCTATACGCACCTCCAGCGATGTCCCCGTCGCCATCGCAATTGCCAAACGTTGCCCAGATTTATAGGCACGTAACGTGACTATAAGCCTTGAGAAAGTTGTATCTTCAGAAGACATTGGTGGCTCTCGCCAAATTACTTCACCACGGGTGTTTTCGAGTCAAATCACGGCGCGCATTGTCCGCTATCGGATTCTTCGGTTACAGTGGAACTGTACGTCGCAGCTAATATGTGGTTAAGTGAAAACTGGCAGATTTTTAAAACAAAGCGGAACAAAAGACAACTCAAAGATAATGGCAAGGGTGTCACGGACATTTTGGCCTATTCCTTAATTCATCTTGTTCTTTCGTCTTGCGGTCGCTGCAGACACCGCCTAACCTCAGTCCGGTACATGCAGATTTTGCACCAAAGCAGTCAGGGCTGCTTACATTCTATACGGGAAATTAATCTAAACAAGATCGCCCAAAGAGCGCGAATTAGAATCCGCAGTTCACCTTTTGCGCACGTTGTACCGGACTGAGCGTGCGTGGCGGGTCGTGTCCGAGGTTCGTCCTCTCGTGGTTGTTGAGGCTGCAGCCGCTTGTCCCTTTTTTCCTTGTCTCTGACCTGACGTGTGCTTCGCTCTCTGCAGCCGCGGCCCCCCGAGTGCGGCGTGGAGAGCGCGCTCGGCAAGGCCCTGCTGGACAGCCTCTCGCACGGCTACATGCGCCACCGTCGGGGGCCCCTGCAACGCGAACTAAACGCCGCTGGCCGCGCCGTTCCGGTCTCGTCGCGAGCATTTCAACTTCGTGTTCGCGCGGCGCTCATGGACAGCCTCTGCTACCCGGGCGGAAAGAAGCGCTGAGTCGTCGTCGAACAAGAATAACCGGCAACCGAAAGCAGGCACAGGACACGCAATGATTTTCCCCAACGCGGCCCTCCAGAAAAGGAATTCTGCCCTACATTCCGAGACTTGGGTAGAAGATTCTGAACAGCGATTTTTGTGCGAGATTGTGTTCGTACTCCAGGGAAGTGCACCCTTACGATTTACACAAGCGTGTTCGTGACTCTGTAGGCTATGGTCATATTCAGCTGGAAAGATCGCTGGTAGCCTTGTAAGACAAGTGCGGTAGAATCGCCACAAGTGGAGAAGGGGCTTCCCCGTGTACCCTCTGAAACGACCTGCGTGCTTCTATCATTCTGCGATATGTTTTCGTGGGGTCGTTTTAATGGTTAACAGTTATAGGCGTCATGCAGAGAAAGGCTTGGCGGGCCCTAGTTGCATGTTTAGAACCATGGAATGGCAAAGTCCTAACTGTACGCTTCTGACCAACGACGCCTAGATGACCTTCCTGTGTCTACTGGGTACCTTTTCTCTCATTCAAATCTACCTCTGTATAGTTGCTTCCTCGTCATGGAATCTTGCAAGCGTTACTACCCCAGGGGGGAATGACACCCCACACAGTTATCAGTTCCAGTAACCGGCCTCTGCACCCCCCCCCCCCCACACACACACACACATAAATACACACATTTTAACACGCCCTCCTGCACTGTATAGCGCAAATTGTATCATTATTCGTTTTTCTTGCGCGCTGTCAATGTCCGCAGCTGTATGCAGCCATGAATGATCTGAGCCTGGGTGGCCAGGAGCGCTCGCGGTGCATCTGATGTCGGGCGAACACTCGTGGGTGCGAGTTGTAGAGAGCTCGTGGTTGTAGAGGAAGTGACCGGATATACGCCACACAGAACTAACGCCTTTAATGCAAAGTAAAAGACGGGAGATAATTCTTCAATCTGCAGTGCAGAAACACACGGGACACGAAGGAACGAACGTAAATGCGAGTGCTATACGCTCAATGAATTATTGCAACACAGACATAATCTATTGGTTGAAAGTATAGCGTGCGCGCGTTGTAGTTCCTCCTTTATGTCCCAACGGTTTACGTAGTGCATATTTTGAATAATTAGTTACGTAGCACTATTTATTTGGATTATGTAGGTGAGTTTCATAATTGGCATGTCACCAAGAATCGCCCTTGCAGCCGAGAAAAGTGGAGTCGCCATTCAGGCACTGCGAAACAGGTACATTCCCAGTAAAGCTGTTGAAAATCACTACAAATGCTGTTGTATAGTATAATATGGTTTACTGTTTTAGACTAGTAGTAGCGACAATCGCATCTATAGCATTGCATGGGCCTGATTTTAAGGCCCGCGCCCGACCCGGTTCTGTAACGTCTAGCTCGGTGCCGAGTCCGGTCCGGTTAAAATTTCTAAGCCTAGGGAGAGTCTGCGTTTCTCTTTAAGCGCTGAAGGAAATTTGTTTATTATATTTGTTTGATTGTCCTTCGTAGCGGGCAATCAGTCGAAGCACCTAGTGTGTACAGCACTTATTGATTGAAATAGGAAAATTCAGGGTTAAGCAGTGCATGTACTTTAGCATCCGTCGTCGTCAGCTCACGTCACACCGGTGTAATAATAGCTCGTATACTAATGTCAGAGCCACCATCGCCCTTGTTAACCAGATTCTTGGAGACATCACGTGGTTGTATCGGGCACAAGTTGGTATGCTGGAATTTTTGATGCAGGGCTTCCATGTGCGAGTACTTTAAGTGCACTGAAATGTTTTACCTGCACAGTGGTGCTCTTTATATAACAGGCGAGTTCACTTCCCGGCCACTGCAGCCGCGTTTTGATTGGTGCGACATGTAAAAGACACGTGTGTATAAGCAAAGGGTGTCTGATTTAATCCGTTCAGTGCTGCGACGTTCCTTGTAATCGTATCTCTAATATAGTATACCCCAAAATAATGTTGATGCAGTACATAAAATTCTAATAATATAAGAGTACAGTGATTATCAGACCTAGCAAAACACGTTTTTACGAGTACAACCAACATCAAGAACTGGGTGGAAGTAAACTCAATAAAATATTTGTAGTGCTGTTTTCAACACTTCACGCGTAAATATTAACGTTCCAGGACAGTGGCATTAAGCGACGGCCCTGGCCGGACACGGACTTTTCTAGGTGGTATTGCCCGGGCCCTCCCACAAACGCTCGAGGCCGGTCACGGGCTTTCGGGTGAGCCCAGGCCATTTCAGTGCAGTGCTCTAATCGCATCGTGGTCGCTCTGAAACACCGTGATGAATTCTGAGATTTCCTTGGCTAGATTATTTGCCAATACTAAATTCAGTCAATACAACGCGGTTGGCTGATTGGGTCAGAGCAGGCGAATCCGAAGTTCTCCCGGATGAAGACCAAGAATCAGTTATTTGTTCTATGCAAAGTGCATTTGCATGAAGCTTCTAATGTCTGCTTTAAAGTTCTGTGTATTGTGGTCACATTGTAAGAGTTTTGGGACTGCACGAAACGGAAAATCGGGGAGGAAGCGTCGGCCCCCAGATGTGTGCATCTGCGGGTATGTGCTGCCACCGACCTGGTAGATGACTTTTGGGACCCGCACAACAAAATGCTAAAACAAAAAATCGCGTGCGTTACTGCTTGTCGGTTGCCACTACACCTACGCAGACAATGGCATACGCGGGATTTCGTTTCGTAGGGGGCAGGAACCCGGAAAAAAAAAGGAAAGAAAGTAATAATAAACACATCACAAAAAAAACAATAAACAACTTCGGAATTCATGAGCGACTGCGTAGAAAATTTTCTTTATTAATCGCATCGCAAAATGTCTGATCCTGTTGAGAGCAGACGTCCGATTTGGGTAAGTTCCGTGGGTTTTCACTTGCGAACGAAAAATATGTTTAACTTGTCGTAATTGGATAATAAGCCGAGTCAGTGCCCGTGTTGTCGTATCCTCCGCTCATATTGCGTGCGCCAGTGCTTGCAGGTATGTGATATGTTGTTAGCTAGGTAACCTTAACAGTGGACTTCCTGGACGGCCTGCTAGACCACTCTAAAGTGAATTGTCTGCAATATTTTAGTTCACTACAATATTCCAGCACCTGTTGCAAGCGGCATCTGGAAAGGCTCCCTCTTAGGATCCGGGTTGCAACCGGTACAGACGCAGTCGTTCAAGGCATGGCATTTCGTTCCAAGATCGGTACAAACCGGCCAGGTCCTGTTATCATCTAGCGCCATCTGCTGGTCCGAGGTAACCGTATCCGCCGCATTTCCGTTGCTCCAGTTGAATGCCAATGACCTGCACATTTTCTCGCACACGGACACTCACCAAGCCCGCGAAATCCCGTTCCTTTCAAATTAAGATGAAAAAAAAGGCAGGATTAAGGAATATAGAAGCAATGATATAAAAGTTACTCGAAAAATGCGCCAATAAGGAAGCACCACGGAATCACCAAGTCGCCCCGCTGGGTGTTCCATATACATATATTGCAGGTATCGTAAAACATGGCGTGGTGGTACATGGTTGGAATTTTTTTTGCACAATCGACAGTTGGGTCAGGGCTGTGTTGTACATTGTCAACCGATAATGCAATTCTAGTTGAATGCTTTACGAATGATATCGCGCGCGCGCTCACACACAAACAAACCAAGGCTTGGTTGACTAGTAATGTACGAGTTTATGCCTGTCAGACAGGTCACACGCATTGGCTCCGAATGGTCCGTACAGTGTATATCTAGAGCCACGGCTCCGCATATCCGACGGTGGAGTTGTCGTCGTCCCCTTGGTGGCTGCTCGCCTCTTCGGGAGGGGCATCGTTGAGCGGCTCCCGCGTGAGTGGCGGCCCGAGGAAGTTAAACGGGGCCCTGGTCTCGGGCTGGTTTATCGCCTCCCGCGGAGATGCCGGTGCGGGGCGGTTTTGCAGCGTGGCGAAGAGGGCGATGGCGACGGCCGAGGACACAACCAAGAACGCCACCACGGCAGCGGGAACTAGCTTCAGGTTGGACTGCGATGTCGAAACCGCCGCCAAATAGAAGCACCACAGTTGCAACGTGCATATACAGCATACGGCCATTCTTGTATCTATGCTCTCCTGAAATTCTGAAACTTGTGTATCACAAAAGAAGGCCACCGAGAAACTCTCAAATTTCGGAGAAAGAAAACGAACTCTGAAAAACAAATGACGTGAATTTGCAGGCAAATAAACTTTCTAAGTTCCGAACCACAAGTAACCAAAGCTTTGATAAGTGTCACATGCTGCTTGAGCGTACTAACACCATTGAATGTCACTGCGAGCGCTGATCCTCACCATCACCCCTGCCACGCAGAAACCGTCGTGAGAAGTCGTTCGGTAATTATGTAGTCTCCTAGTTGAGAGCTAGGGGACAACAGTAGCATTGTGAAATCTACACGGCCTACAATTTATTTATAGACTACTCCGCAGCACGAGGTCGCAAAGGTGCGGTGGCACTTACATCGAAAGATACTGTCAGTAAAACAGTGGCAGTTGCTTATTGTTCACCGTCATGAAGTGGCTAGCGACTACCGTTGTAAAACTGTGGTTGATTCCTCTGTCATAGCAATCAGTAAAACGCGAAAATGAAATGTACAGCGAAATCTGCAGCTGAGCATAATTTGCGGGTCGGCGGCTGTGTTGTGGGTGTGCTTGGCGAGCGACGTCGTGCTGGTGGGTCGCCTCGGCAAAGGTGTACTGGTGTCATTTCCATGGCGGATATGACGTCAGAGAAATCTTGGTGTATCTCGGCATAAAACACTTTCTTGTTAAAATATAAAACCCGAAAACGAACAACGCTAAATATAATGTACTCTTTAGTACTAAATGTTGCTTCTCCACAAGAAGATTTTGTGAGCAGGGGTGCACCCTTTGCAGGCCGCTTGCTTCGTTGTACTGGCGTAATTTCCGTGACGGATATGACATCAGTGAAATGTTGGTGGATCCCGTAATAAAACACTTTCGTGTTAAAACTTTTTCGGGAGAGTCGGTATTATGGAATTGCCATATAGTGCGTATAATTTATAGTTTAATTTTCTTCTTCGCGCTTTGTTTTCAGACGGCCGACAGGAATTGAACAGAGGCGGAGTTATGAGTTGTGTCATTTTAAAAATGTCTATTTCGCGTCCATTTGGGTAATGACATAATTGCACTTGCAAGTCCTCTGACCAATGACGTGCAGAGCAACCAACGCCTCACTTTGCTTGTGCTGCGTCATACCTAATCGTCTGATTTCAGCCAATCAAATCTCACTTAAAGTGGACACTTTGAAACGGACATGAAATGGACAATACTGAGAATTCCGCCCCTGATCTGTGCGGTTGACCAGCGAAAAAGCCGTCATTACAGAAACAATTAGCTCGCAGAAATGGCTGCGGGTAAGCGTCGGCCTGACGCCCCCATTGGCTGTGACACGTCATGGGACTGCGAAAGCGGCTATGCGTTGGCTACGCGCGCTCGGCTAGGCGCGTCCAGACGTCCCCAGTGCTTGCAGCGCGGTGTTCGTTTTGACGCAGCTGCGGCGTGGGTATTCGCTCAGTTTCGCTGGCCTGACGTTACACTTTAAAGCAACCCTGCGACACTTTCAATAAACGCTTTCACTCTTCCCTTCGCGTCTGGAAGCACTGCGAAAGCTACAAGCTACAGTTATCGCAAGCACGGAGCGGCACTGCGTGATTTGCTCGTCCCACCAGATGCGCCTTCCGTTTCTGCTTTGTTTTTGTGACTATTTTTAACGTTGATAACGGAAAGCGTTCATTGCTGCAACCGAAGGAAAACCGGACAAGAGCAGCTACATGGCCTCAGTATCGTAATTCGGGCCGTCGAAGGACGTCAAGAACAGGAAAGAAAGAAAAAATTTACACCATCTTCCCGCGAGGGGAACCATGGGTATATATATAGATGCGACGCATCGTGGGGTTTCCGTTGCGTTTCCGTTATGTTGTTTCCATTTAGCGTGTCAATTTGTTGTTGTTTCCATTATATTACGTACGGTTGCGCCGACCATCGCGATAGCAGGCCTGTTAGTCTCAATTCAAATCATCGGTGGTCATCGGATGTCATCGGAGCGGCGGAATGACTGAGCGGACCGGCGCAGTTACCGCGTTTATATGTACCGCGCGTTAACGGTGAGGGAATGAGAGAGAGCAGCGCATGCGCATGTGTTAGATGTTTAACCGAGCGCTAACGCGCAGATGGCGCTGCGGTGAGAGCGGCGTTAGCGCGCAGCTGGCGCGGCGAGGAGAATGGGGGAGGGATGCGGACTACGGACGACGGAAAACGCCGGAGGGACAAGGCGATTTAAAGAGATGCGTCGCATCTAAAATCTTTTGAACGAGTTTCCAAGTAATCTGATGAGCATACAGCAGCAATTTTTGACTGAGGTGCTTTGCGACCCCCTAATCTAAGTACTGGGTGTGTTGGGCGACTACGTTTTGCAAGCATTTAAGATTTCAAAAAAAAGTTAGAGTGTCGCAGGGTCCCTTTAAAGAACACCAACGTGACACACGACAAGTTTGATGTTGCTTGGCATGGCGTTAGACTTTATTCGTAGTGACGGAGGAAAGGAAAAGACAAAAACATGACGAGGAAACGCGTATTAAAAGTATACCCGGAAAACACGATTAATAAGTTGGCCCACTCACTGTCGTCTCTCTAACCTTATCATTCGGGGCGAAGGTACTAGGTTTTTGCCGCGGGGATTTTTGCTGAGCCGTGCACTTATTCATCTCGTTATCTGGCCGCGTCCCGTGCTAGCCGCCATGTGACCGTGCCGGGCTGACCTCTAAAACTTGCCAGCGTGTTTGCTTACTACCTCTCGCTCACTGCCTCTCTTTTAACACCGTCTCTTCTTGTTTTATTTTTTTAAGAACTTTTCACGTCTCGCTCCTTTCTTTTCCTTTTTCTTAGTTTCGATTTTATAGTCGTTTTAATACTTTGTCGTCCCGTATTTAATTTTCGGGCACTTCATTTATTTTTTTATTTTTGTTTTTCTTCTCACGTTCCCCACAAACTAAACGTTTACTTCAAATGCATATTCCTTTAAATCCTGAGCACAGTTCCTCTCAGTGAGCGCCCATTTCCTGGCCAATCCCCTTGAGCGGGTATGAGACATTTTTCGGGTACCACCATTACCACGTCATCCTAGTACTCGCTGCGCCCTGCATCCAGCTTGTGGCACTGCCTCACCCAACGACGCAGCAGTCACCAACGAGACAGAGAGTTCTGCGCGGCAGCATTCCCTGCCAGCGCAGCGGCCGCTTCCGTTCCCCTCAGAGCCGAGAAACAAGGTGGACCTTCACTGCTATACACAACACTTTTGTGAAGTAAACTTCTTCGCACCACACTAGTGCATTGCGGAAAACCTATTTTAGAGCTTTACGTTGTGGGGAGCCAACACGAAGAGATCAAGTCATTGTAGTGCTTTGGATGCTATAATCCGAGTTTCTTCAATGTACCTTCACCACTATACACACATTCACTGCCTGGCAGACATATTTTCATGGGCAGAATACGCACTCATTCTAACATATGAAGGCCCCAGGGCCTTGTATGTCAAATTTACAATCATTTGTATTGAGTGCGCACTTGTGTAGCGCTTCCTACAGTTACGTTAGGACAGGGTCTGTTAAGCGGTGTAGGCACATTAGAGAACAACATATTATAAATCAAAATCTGTATGTCGTAGCTGTAGAACGATGCGCTTCAATAACGAACTGTTGGCGTAATGTCCTCGTCAATTGAATGTACAGTACCCCCAACACATTTACAAACCTGGTGAGCCGACGTCTCATCATGGTCGCCCTCGTCGTAGTGGCCTTGTTGAAACGGTACCGGGGTCAGCCGATGGTCAAACGGGTTTTTGTATAGCGGGGGCGCCTTGATGACCGCTGAGTCCGAAGCCCACGCACTGGTGCCGGTAGTTTCGGTATAGGGAGCGACGCTTGCCAAAGTCATCGTCGCCGCTGCGTTTGTGACCAGCAGAGGTTTGAGACACCCTCAAAAGGCTATGAATGTTTTTTTTTTAAGTGCCATAGGGCGCCATTTTTTTTTCAAATGAAAATACAATCTTAAAACCCTCCAAACATAATCCAAGCTTTCCTATATTTCAAGTTAATCACACTGGGTATAAAACGTTGCGAAGGGAGATAAATCGGAATATAAACGACCAGTGTATTTATCGTGCGTCCGAATTACGGCACACGGCTGTTGGGGGAAGAGCTGTAGCTCGATTCTGATCTCAAGATTAGGGAAGGAATGGCGTCAGGGGGTGGTAGGATGACAATTTTCCAGTTGAACGGCTGTTATTCGCTATCAAATGATGGTACGACACCAACATTTTGCGACCGCCTCAGTCCTTTTCATATATGTGTTCAAACAGAAGCAGACAGATGTGTAACCGAACACAGATCCAGCGGAGCTTCCAGTCACTTTATCACAGAGTCGCAGTGCTTCAATAGAGAAGATGACGGTCGTTTCGTTGCTCACTAACGTCATTCCTTCTTCTTTTGTGAGATGCGAAGCACACACAGAGGGAAATAACTTTTCTTCACGTAATGGGTCAGGGCGCGGTGGGCGCAACCCCAACACGCAGCACACAACTGTTCGCCCAAACACGAGCCGAAGTACTTTGGCCACTAAATTTCTCTCCCGCTTTTTTCCGGCAAAAGTGTGAGGCCCGTGTCCAAATGTAGGCCTTTTTGCCGAGTGCGGCCGTACTCCTGTGGCCACTTAATTGCCAGTCTCTGTCGGCCATTCTACCGGGTTATGCTCATACGGCCAGGCTACAGCCGTAAGGCTCCGGCCATTCGACAGCCATGAATGTGTGGCCGGACTTCGGCCGCCGGAGCTCAGCCGCGATGCGGGGTTCGGACTCCAGCCGGTCTACAGCTAAGGGAAGGCGGCTGAAAAAAGCCGCGGGAGTTCGGCCCTGCTACGGGCATTAAACTTTAGCCACGTTACTGTCACTGCAGTGAGGCCGGTGGACAACCCCCGCAGCGCAACCAGATGACTCAGCCGCATGGTGAAGACGCACTAAGCCCACCGATTTGGGACCACTGAATACACACCAAAGTGAGCCCGCACGACACCACCAGCCGCTCACCCTTCGCCGCAGCTCTGCTTATTGATCAGCCTCAGTTGACAGCAAAATTCATTTAATAAACACTGCTTACAATTTTTCCTCCCTATAGAGGCGGTGTCTGCTTTGTGGTCGGTTCAGAACATATTCATTTATTTGCTATAGATGGAATAGATGCATTGTCCAGATCCCGATATCTTACGTTGGGCCCATATGTAAAAAGCAGGGGGAATGGAGGGCGGTAAAATTAGTGGGTTGAATTTCACACAGATGAAAGTGCCGCTTTTAACCAATTTCTTTTGGGACAGTCTTCCTGAACACTTGCATGCTCTGACAAAACCAACTATCATCGAGCAGTACAGCGGCGACCCGAAAACGAGATACGTGGACGCAGCGCACCACAAATGGGGCAGATCTGCAGCGCTTACGATCAATGCGAGAACGGGAGAAGTGTCCCCGTCAGCGAGTGCGTGGTGTGTGAATCCAACCGAATCAGAGGAGATCGCCATCGTCCAGCCATGGCCGAGCCGTGGTGTGACACTGTATTAGGCGATTCGTTAGAAGCCGTCCGAAACCTGGCAAAAGGCCGGATCAGTGACGGGGTATCCCAGCTCCGGCCGAGATCTCGGACGGATCAACGTCCGGCCCAAATCGAACGAGTGGTTACACAGGAAGAAAGAAGAGTTGGAATCAGGTGGATCTCGGCGCACGCGGGTGAATGCTCCTCGAATGCAGCCAACCACAACGAGAAAGGCCCACAGGGAGGCGCGTGCTATTACAAACCGCGCTCCCAATGTGGAGAGCCGTCCCGAGTGGGAATGGCGGTCGGAGACCAAGGACACAGCCAGAGTCTAAGGCGAAACACTCAAGAACGTGCGGCTTTCGAGAAGGGCGTACCCGCCGCCACATTTGTCGCTGGATCGCGAGGAAGGGGCGTGGCTAAGAAGACTCCAGACAGCGTCGGTCACATCACCGGCAGCGTTACATCGGATGTTCCCGGACGAGTACTCTGAGGCCCCGTGCAGTGTGTGTAAGAAGGGACCGGCCAGCCGGTGGCACGTTACGTGGGTCTGTGCCACGTATCCAGAGAAACCATCGAGTCGGCCAGCAGTCGGATCAAGAGTGGGCCATCCAGCAGATCTTCTCCGCGCTTGAAAGGCCCGGCTCCGACAAGGAACTATAGTGCTCAGTAAGGTTGCTAACGGAGGTGCAACGTTATAGGCTTCGTTGAGGCGGAGCCGTAAATCAACTCCCGCCTAATGTGGGAGTTTTGTCAATAAAGTCTTTTCCTGTCCAATACAATCCTACATCATAAGCGTGCAGTTTAGTTGTATACAGGGTTTTCCAGCTATCATGCACCAAGATTTTTTAAAAGAGCAATGGCGTTACTCGAAGAAACCCTAGCGCATAATGTTTCCAGTAGAGTGGAGTAGCGGCCAGTATTTCTTTTAGTTAATGAGATTTAATTACTTCATTATAAACAATTATCTAGTGTGAGAAGTACTGTCCTAATCATTGAAGTGTCAATGGGACACTTGAAGGTACCCATGAGAGGAATCTAACTGCGGTATTTTCAGCGACGAACTAATTGCGTATTCATTTATTCTGACTGAGAACGAAACCCCGCGAAATATGAAAAATACCAGGTGACGGCGCTCCAGCGAGCGGCCATAGACGGGCCGGTCTTCGCACACACTTTCTGTGCAGCCTGGGCAGAGCAGTGCATGCGACGACTTCAGCCGCTCAAGGCACGAGCTCCTTCTGTAGGTGGGTGTCCAAGTGGCCCATCTCCTAGATCCACTTGTAAGGGGAATTAGCGGTATGGGACTGGGTCCTCTGCACAATTCCACGTTTGGTGGTGTTGGACCGTGGCCCTTCCACCGCAGCAGGGACAGATGGAGATGAGTGTTCACTCTGAAGGGCGCGTCGCTCACGCCAGCCATGGCACCTGTGATGTCATCCTTATTCGCTTTTTTTCGGGACCGCGGCTGCAACGGCTTTGCTTGCCGCCAACCCTATTGGAGCTGCCACGGCCCATCACCGGGCTCTACCAGATCGCCTTTGCAGCCGCCTACAAAGACTTGATCCGTAACATCCACCTGGTTCCTGGCATATCACCGTGAGTATACACGCTACACCGCTGCACAGGCGGCGCCTTGCCGGGGCGTTCACACAGCACCCAGCACTGCCATCTCATTGGCGACTCCTCGAACGGCCCACATTGCCCGACGTGTCTGATTGCAGAGACAATCGAGCATGTTTTTACATGTGTGCCTTGTTTACGTACGTGAATGCGATGCGGCAAAGCGCTTTGGAAACCACTCTTTGTCCGAAGAGGAGGCTCTAAGCTCGCGGCTCACTGTTAGGAATGCTCTTCGAACACTAGATTCCATTATACAGTTTTTCATTAACACTGTACAGATTTGATCACGGCTTTGATGCGGGGCATGAATGCACCTTTATAGTATTCGATCCGCAGATTTAATACCCGCCACACGGCTCCAAGAGAACAGGACTTGTGAACTGTACACACACGCTTTGCCCTCCCATAATCTTTCTTTTCGACCCTTATGCCCCCTCTATCCGCTGAGTAGCTTATCAAAGGATTTATTAAAATGATTTCCCTCTGTCTAAGTGATCAAGTGACGGACAGCTTTGCTGTACCATCATTTAAATGTCGTCGGACAGCACTCTATAGACACTGCCGTAGTTATGTTTCAAACTTTACATCCTCATTCGGGCTGCCTCGGCTTAGAATTGTACGTTAAATGAGAACCACAACTGGGCGATGGTGGAAAGCGACTTACCTTCCTCGGCCTTCGTTACGGGTTTGCCCAGGAGGACCTTGGCCATTTAGGAAGGGCCGACGGTTTGGCTGGTTCGCTTCTATCGTCATAAATGATGGTTACGATGGTGATGATGCTGCTGCTTATGATGACGATTATGATGATGATACCATCAGCGAATCATGTACCCAAAGGGAGAATGACACCAAGTCCGAAACGCCTACTGAGCGCCGGTAAAACTGACCCGTAAAATTGAACTAGGAGCAGCAAGTAGAATATCTAAATGAAATGAAAGAATCTGCAACGAATGAATGAGGTTTCGAATTATTCAAGTGTCAAAGTATCTTTAGACATGCAGGCATGGCTGTCCAATGATGATGATGATGACGACGAAGATTATATTGATGGTTACGATGACGACAGGGTTACGTGATAATGGTTGTGGTTATTGCACATGTACATGAGGGCGATTTTTCGGTGATATAACGACGCATATTGCGACACTTATTTCTGATGTGTGTTCATGTCGTTTTCTGTAAAGGTCCCCTGCAAAGCTCTGAACACGGCTTATGCCTGCGTTACATAGCGAGGAACTTCGGGACCAGATATTACACATCTACACGCAGGGGGAATCTTCCAAACAGCTGTGAAAGAAGCGTCGCCCTACAAACACGCACTCACGCACGCACGCATGCACACACCAAAACAACAAAAATGAAGGAAGCTCACACTAACGCGTAAGACTTGAAGGTAACGAAGCTGTACGCAACCTTCACGACAATCACGAAGGTTTAAGTCCGAGATTGCAGCCGATGCGCTTCTTCTTTGCTGCAGCAACGACCTTTACTCCATCACTGTTGCTGTAAGTGTGAGCTCCGTTCATTTTTTGGAAGTGATAATCATTGGGCATCACCCTGGAGGGGCGCACGCAATGACCTGTCTTTCTCGTTCCGAGCAAGTGTTGCCGATTACGGTAAACGCTGGAGGAAGGAGGAGAAAGAATAACATTTATTTTTTAAGGGAAAGGGGAATGGGAAAGGAGAGTGGGTGGTGGCCTCAGTCCAGGCTGCCTGCAGGCCCCCCAGCAGCCCGCGCCCGGGAGATCAGGTACTCCTGATCATTGAGCTGAAAGCTGGTCAGCCTGTTCTCCCACAGCAGCCTTATACTGGCTTCAAAATGTCAAATAAACGTGTTCAACAACAACAACAACAACAACAACAACACCGCTCCAATGTAGGTGATGGAATTGAGTTGGGATGTTTGACGCACTCCCATACGAGGTGGTTTTTCTTTTTTTTTGGCCTAGCCTATATTGGCTAATCTCCTTAAGTGCATGGGTATGCTTGGATTGACAAACATGTGCCGCGGACGCTGGGCGGTCGCCGCGAGCCAAGCACACGCAAGCGTTCGGCATTTTCTTGGTTTTGTTAACAGCTGGGCGGTCGCCGCTTGGCCCGCGCCCATCAATTGCTCGGTATTTTTAACTGCGGACACAAGAAATTCCGATTTGCTAAACAGCTTCCCTGTTCAAAAGTGAAAAATATTCCAAAGAGAACCAACTCAAAATTTTCAAGATATATAAAATTTCCAAATGCAGTGATTGTACTCTAAGGGACCTTGCAATTGTTTTGCTCACATTTATTTTTCTTCGGAGCGTTGATGAATTGCCGCTCGTCGTGATGAAAGCCGACGTCTGAGCTGCCTGAGCTTAGTGCGTAGGTTTGCGACTGAAAAATAATTTATCTTTATCGTAACAGTTTATGTGCATGATAACAAAACAGAGTTGAAGATTGTGTCTATTCATGCTCCCCTCCTCCAAAAAATTCCCCGCATTTCCCCGAGGGAAGAATGTGAAAGTGCGAATGCAGGAGTTGAATTTGCGCGGTTCGGTAATGTTCGCGAAAGAGAGATCACACACACACACACACAACTACAAAGAAAGAAAGATGCATTTATTCACAGACACCTATTTGTGTTGTCGTTGTACTTGATTGCTAGAGCGGATCTCAGCTTTGAAATTTCGTGTCAGTACTCCTTTAAGCGGGTGCATTAGCCCTTCTCACGCCCGATTCCTGGCCAATCCCCCACGTGGGTATGTGCCATGTCAGCGGCCAGGCAGCGCGCGCCCATCTCCCCCCGTTGCCAAGGAAGACGAGGAGCGCGCGCACCCGCAGCTGTTGCTATGTGGACGGACGGCGGTCAACGGAATTCAGGGTCGCTTATAAAGTGACTTAAAATTTAAGGAGAGGCCAGTGTGCCTACCGCCCCCCCCCCTCGTGTACATCATTGAGGCAGACAGTAACAACACGCAATGGCTTGAGCTTACCTGGGATTGTTTCCTTTGTATTATTTTAACTTTGAGGGCCAACCTTGCGGTGTTGTCTAAAGCGCACGAACGTCATCATTGTACTTTTCTTGGCTAATTTACCTTGAAATTTTCCTTTCCGGGGGAGGAGGAAAAACGTTCATTTATATATTTTAGTGGTTGGGCGGCACTCCACCGAGGGCTCGTGCCACGTGCGACAGTTCCCGACGGGGTCAGCAGGGGGGAAATCGCCTCCAAAATTGGTACGCGCCATATACACGTTGGCCCCCATCACCATCATCAACAACCGTTGACCTTGGGGCAGCGGGCTAGCCGGGTTCTCCGGTACTGGTGGCTGAGCTAAACTGCACCCCTTTCACCACCTTGGTAATTTTATTTGAGTCAAGAATCTCCTACGTTTTCCTTGCGTCATCCCATCGGCGGGACTTGCTAACGCAGGCGAGTTCGACATCGACGCCGCATTGAGCAAATGCGCATACTGTGGGATTTTCAGGAGATTTGTGGGATTGTTAGGCGAGTCATAGGTTGGCAAATAATGGGCACCCTATTCCATAACGATTACGCCGTCCAACTCCAGATGCGAGGCATTGCCATCGCGCTGTGCAACGTCCCCTGCAGACGTGGAGAGGAAAGCTTCGCCAGTTCTCGTGGATTCACGGCTGCTCGATCGAGCTGCCGTGGTGGAGTCGTCCAGCGGGGTTGCAGACGTTGCAGGTGTTTCGGTCCGGCCCTGCATTGCGTAGCCTTTCGCCGTGTCGCCGACCTTGCGCGTCCCGATGGCGTAGAAGCTGACCGCCGCTAACAGACAGACCAGGAGCAGCGCCGCGGTGAGGATGAGCACGCTCGGTCCGTGGATCGACTGCATTTAAGGCGAGCAGGTGTAAACGCCCTCGTTAAACGTCATAGCCTTCATCACGCTCACTGACAGAAACATCTACCGCTCCCGCTCCCGAGACCATTGCGTATATAAACCTTTTCATCCATTAATCTGTAATAAGATCAGGATATGTTTTCGGCTGTGCTGCGCATGCGCAGTTACATTTTTCCTTTCGACTGCGCCAATCATAGGGCCACTAGCACCGCCCACTGACAAAATGGCAGCTCCTCGGACGAAGAAGTTGAAAAGGTGGTCACCTCATTCCAATAGGGAATCTGTCAAAACGACAGGCGCTTTTTATCTCCTCTCGCACAACACCTCAGCACTGTGAGATCGCGAGATCAGCCAGTATCCAAGGAATCCTTTTCGTAGGTGACATGATCGACCGTATCTCCGTCTGACACAATGGGCAGGATAACAATCGTTGTCCCGCTCGCCTGTTTCCAAACGCTTCGCTCCACAGCGCTCCACGTTATATGTGTTTCGTGCGATACAGAACGTTAATTAAACGGGGTCATAGGCTGCGCCTTGAACCTAAAACGACCTAAAACATAACAAATCACCATTTATAACAAAAACAACACGGGGAATTGAGTCCTAGAGTAATAAAAAAGAAAACGGATTTAGAAAAAAATATGCAGTAAACAAGACATTACGCAAATATAAGACAAGAAATTAGTACACAAGGGATATTTACAGTATTCCTTTATTAAAAAGTTCATGCATGCTTGGTTTTTCGATAGCAAATGATATTCTACATCTACTGCAGAAAACCGCCGCCTGCTGCTGTTGCCCGCACTACCTCCTGGCGGCATATGAAAAATGTCGTTTCAAATCGCGCGCCATCAGCCGCAAAGGGTACGCACAACATCTGACAAATGGCGACGAGTGTACTGGCCAGTAGGAAGACGCAATGAAACATCCCCCTCGCGAGGGGCACGATCAAATGCAGAGCATTTCCGGGGCCTCACGACGTTAAGTAGTTTGCGTTACGTTAATGTTGTTGCACTTGTGGCAACTGCTGACGAGAGAGCGCTCGTCAGCAGTAATTTGAATGAGTCAACGATATAAGGCGCGTTCGTAGCGTCCCATTCTGTGTCGGCTTTGTGGCGCAGTGGGTAGAGCACCATGTACATTGCGTTCCGCCCGCAGGGTCGAGGGATCGAAACCTGGCGCCGGATAGTATTTTCTTTTATATAGTGTAGGGGGAGGGGTGCGGACAACGACGGTGCGGACTACGACGGGACAACGCGGGTGACATCGTGAGTTACTGAAATGCTCTGCATTTAAAAAGTTGGCTCCAATCCACGCTGTGAAGGTGGTTGGATGGACTGCGAAGCTGTCAACGACACTCCCAACGACTACCCATAGAAAGACTGAAACCAGAGACGGTGCCAGTCGGTACCTGGTATTCGCGGGGGCGGCGTCCCAACTCAGCAGCGTCGGCCGAAACAAAACGGAGGGGAGCGCCCTTTGAAGGGTCAGGAGGAGGGCCGCACGCGCAGCTATGGCGTCATCTCTATCACTGCCTCCTCCTCACTCATGTTTCATGCGTCACGTCCAAAAAGCGCCCTCCCACTCCCGGACGCTGACACCAGACCACCCTGTCTGTCTCCCCGTGTGTTCACGTTTGGGCGTAGCTTAGTCGGCAAGACGACGGGCACTCGCTCCGCTTCTCTTCGAGAAAGGTTCGATCCCTGGCGGTGCCGGTAGTTTCCTTGTGAAGGCTTGGTTGTAGCCACTAGCCAGTAGTAGCCTCGGATGTTTCTTTGTGCAGCCAATAGTAGCCCGGGAGTTTTCGGCTGACGCGGAAACGACAATTTCCTTGACTGGTTAGAGGTATACTGCTTCGCAGTAAAAAAATGGCTAAGCTTGCACTAAATGGTGCAAGGCTTCAACCATAGAGAAACTGGAGGATTTCTTTCTATAAGAACTGAAGTATACACCACCACGCATTGCACTAGGTTTGAAATTGTCTATTTACATGTTCCGGCGTCGCTTCTCACTGTGGCAGTAGTAGTTATCGTCATGTACATCTATATCGTCGTCCTCCTCACTCATGACTGGCGGGCCTGTATAGTTTTGTCCGCCGGCTTTCACATTTCTCCCAAAGTGGAACTCGTCAGCACGCGCTGGAACCGGCGGCCACCGGCTTTGCGAACCGGGCGTCTGTTGCGCGAACTGTCTTGTGTTCCCTTCTTGAGGCGCGGATGCGCGGATATTTTTTGCGAGTGCAACGCGCAATCCTGGACGGCGCCGCGCACTCCTCATAAGACGTGTGCTCAAGAAAGCAGTAAACGGCGGGAGTAACTTGACCAAGATGTTAATGATTGCGCACACCACACACTACGGCATAGTGGCGCCAGCTATGAAGGCGGAGAGTAAACAAAAGACTACAAAAGACACCTTTCGACGTTCGTGACAGCCTTAGTCAACATACTAACTTCCATTTCAGGTACCTTCCTTGAACACGCCCTCACTGACGTCACAAAACACATGATTTATAGGGGGGATTTGAACTTTGGTCTAACATTTTTTATTTCTCAGTGAATAAAACATCGTTGTTTGCCGGGCAGTCCCGGGGGCAGTATAAAACGCCAAGTCTTTGGAATAAAACAAGCGTATTTCGTCTGCATGCCCCCTTTAAAGTGGCCCTAAACAGGATGCTAAAGGTTGCGATTTTACGTGAGCAAAAGCTGGAGTACTATCCAAGGAACGTCCTGCCTCAAAAAATGGTTCAAAGGCATTGAGTATTAGCCGAGTTATCGTTCACTAAAAAGGGCCAGCAATAAGGCCTCGAGCTCTTCCCCTCTCATCGCACCTCCAAAGCAATGTGGAAGCGGTGACGTCACCGAACAGCAGCAAGACCACCTAGAGAAACAGGGCAAGGTTCGAGATGCACGCAGCCATTGGCTCCGCTCGGCGGTACGTCACGCTTTTTTTTAGCAGCGCAGGCTCCTCCTACAACTGCCGCTCGAACTCCCGGCGACCGTGCCCCTCGCGTCGGCCGTGGTCGCGTCGGCACATCAGCTTTAGCATAGGGGAAACCCGGGAAACGAGCGTTTGAAGGCCAGGTAAAGGGGTCCCAAACACAACATGCTTGCTCACGACAGTAATTGAAGATTTACACCGACGACTAGCGACACGCTAGCGTTTCCGCATGCGGCACTGTCGCGGCGAACGGGTCCACCGAAGGCCCCGACGCTTGGAAAAGGCTTAGCATCACCGCAGTTATACAGTCACCGCTCTAGGAAGGCGCGCCGAATACGATCGCCAGCGCAATCTATCACTGAACTATCACCCCCCTCTCACGCATTTATCAACTGATTTTGAGCGGTAGTGTCACTCTGTCGGGCGGTGACAAGTTTTAGCTGCTGCAGTGTATGCCGCATCGTGCATACACCGCGCAGTGGGCGCAGTGGGCTGACCAACGCCGTGGGTCAGCCGTGCAGGCAGATGCTTGCCGCGGCCGCGCGTGTAGCGGCGTTTCCACCTGTTCTCTAGCGTTATTCCTACATTGTAAACGACGCGCTATATCTACAGACTCAGCTAAGCTCGTGTGACGGATAGCGACGATCGACATTCGTCCCTACAAGGATACGCCGTGCCGCCGGTGCGGGAGCGCCGCTCGCCGGGATAGCACCTGCAGGAACGCTGATTGGCTACAGAATTTGAAGGGGCCCACCAACAGCGCGCCGTAAGGCTGGTTTAGTGCTTCGTACGTCATAGAGAATGCGTCAGAGCCAGAACTGCGTCAGAGCGAGGCAGAATGGAGGCGAGGAAGCCGTAGGTAAATAAGGAAAGAAAGAAACGACCTTTTTTGCGTGTTTGTGCGGCCCCTGCTTTACGCAGAGGTGTAATATTTGGTATGCGTTGTCGTGAAGGGGTACTCAAGCGATAGCGCGATTGAAATGGCGACCTTTGGAAGGCTATTTAGGGCCCCTTTAAAGCTGTACACAGACTTATGGGGAAATTGTCTAAACCACCGGGCTCACCAGCTGAGCTGAACTATGTTCAAAAAGTGGGGCTGTTCCCTCACCTCGTTACATTTTTCCGCCACATATTTCGGTGCACTTGAGAGCGTAGGTTGCCGCTACATGATGGAAGGCAGACAGAAAAGCCGGCGAAGTATTACGTGCTAGTCTCGGCCGTGCTTCACCGTCGGATGCTGACACACCCTGGCGCCTCGAGAAGCCCCCAAAAGCAGGCGGCTAAGCAGCACTAACCTCTGCGCCCTCGGGTTGCTTGTCTGTGTCGTCATCCGCCTCATCGTCGTCCTCGTCATAGAAGTGCGCCGGGGGGACGACGCTGGGCACGACGGGAGCCGCACCGACGGGAACAATGGCCGCGTGTGCCGCCGACTGCTTGCCCGAAGGAACGGCCCGAGGAGCACCCGCGACACCGGTCGCCATTCAGAGCCCGCTTGGTCGTCGCTGCTGCAAATGGTGCCAAGCCTGGCACGCAATCACAACGGAGCGTTGGCAAAGGCTGGAACGTCTGCCCCGTGCTCCGGCTGGAGGAGAAGAAGAAGAAATGATGATGATGAAGATGACGACGATGATGATTCCCTCAATGTTGTTAGCACGCACATTGAAAACGTTGGCTGAGGCGAGGCCGACGATGACGACGACATCACGGCTCATACCCAATCAAGAGATCGGCCAATAAACAAGACATTTTGCCTCATTCTCGAACTCTTCGCAACAAATCAATCGCAAAACAAGTGAAAGCGGCAAGAAGCAACAAGAAAAAAATGGCGCATCTTGCACAAGCGGATCCCAGGAGGGAAGAAGCAAGGTCGACCCCCAGCTCAGCTTTTTCTACAGCCTTTCACCACTAGTGCAAGCTGCACTACTTTTCGCGTTTCAGTATCGCAAGAAAAACTATTTATTACGTCTAAAATAGTGCTGAAACTCGATCAGGCGCCAAAGCCGGCTTCACAGTTATAATACCCGATCTGCGGTGGTGAACCCTTTACAGGTGGCGCAGTGATTTTTTTTTTTTTTTTTTGCTAGCGCCACAGGACCAAGCTCAAGCTAAAACTGCTGCTCTATTAAAGAGGAAAGGCTGAGTTAGCCCAAAGACGCGGGTTCGACCCCGGCCGTGGTGGCTGGTTTTCTGATGAAGACGAAAAGCGCAAACGACCGTGTGTCTGCGCACGTTATAGGTAGTCAAAATTAATCCAGAGCCCTTTACTGCAGCGCGTCGCAAAGGCGAGATGCAGCTGCGGTGCGCTAAGCCCCATAATCGGAAGACAAAATGAAAATAATTGCTACGAACTACACGGTATTCCAAAAATTATAAAAAATCTTTTGGCCGATTTTAAGAATGTGTGAACATCTAATTGTTCGAGAGAGCAAACTTGGATTCGTTCAGACTGAACGCCGTAGCGACCGTGCTTCGCGCTCTTGCCTTCTTAAGTGGCAACACGTGGAGAGGTTTGGAAGGAGAGAGTACGATTATCAAAGTGCACACAGCCACAAGGGTTTTTAAAGACGATAGTCTTTCTTGGGCTACTTAAACCCAGAAATTTTCATCTGTCTGTCTGTCTGTCTGTCTGTCTGTCTGTCTGTCTGTCTGTCTGTCTGTCTGTCTGTCTGTCTGTCTGTCTGTCTGTCTGTCTGTCTGTCTGTCTGTCTGTCTGTCTGTCTGTCTGTCTGTCTGTCTGTCTGTCTGTCTGTCTGTCTGTCTGTCTGTCTGTCTGTCTGTCTGTCTGTCTGTGACTCGATTCAGCCACCCTTTTTTATTTATTGCCGGACTTCGGCATACACAAAACCAACACATTACAACACAAGACAGCACGAGTTAACAGAAAGCCACCATACGGTTCTTCCGGATGGTGTTGTCGCTAAAAAGTTATTTCCGTGCGGTCAGTGATTTTAGTCGTGCGAACCATTGAGGCACATACTCTTGGACTTTAAGCCCTTCAACATAAAGGGTCACACTCTCAAGAAAGAACTGTCGCACCGGCCTAGCATCCACATCACCGTGAAGCCATGCCATGCGCGCCCTCCAAATACTGTACAGGCCCAGTAGCATTAGCATATCGTACGGTACACCCTCTTCATTTTCGGCTAGGAGGTACTGAATGCCGTGTGGGTTTAACGGAAATTCTTTTTGGGGTGTTCGCCGTAGGACGTCCCAAAATTGTAGTGGCATCCAGGAGTATATAAACACGTGGTCTGTTGTTTCCGATTGCTTGCAAATTGTGCACTCAGTACCCCACATAACTTCAAACCTGTTATCTTGAAGCCACGCTTGAACGGTGAGTGTCCCTGTATGGAGTTTAAAGAAGAAAGACTTCGCCCCACCCCCCATGAACTGGCATCCTTTTCAACCTTTTTAAGAACATCTTGCCCAGGGCCTGCAATGTGCAATGTTCTGTACCATGGCACAGGGAATAGGTTATCACATAAGTCCTTGTACAACTTTCTGCAAGAAATATCTCTCAGGTACTGCACTGAAAAGCGTGCCGTCAAAAATCGTACCACCAGCACGATACACGAAAATTCTCCCCTCCATGCTTCTTGTAGACACCACAAACTGCGGTAGTACTTGACCTAAGCGCACTTGGCACACGATTCCTAAAAAGGGTCGCTTGTGTCCCGCAAGAAAAGCAACCGATTTACTAATTAACGCACGAAAAAATGCGCCAGTCCCAGTCCACCGCTTCGCACACGTCTAAAAGGGGCTTGTTCTTGCACACCTTTCCCACGTTGACGACCATATAAACACTGCAAATATCCGGTGCAATTTCTGACCATTCATACGCGAGCACTGCATCACTTGCATTACAAACCATAACTTTGAAACAAAAAATAAATTGCACACAGTTGCCCTGGCAAACATCGACAAGTTGATCTCTTTCAACTCTTCCCCCCTACCCCGTATTTCCTGTGCTTGCGCACACCAGTATGGATCACTATCCCTGTACTTGTCAAGAGGTGTTCTAACATACATGACCGGTTTGTTTTCCCAGCTGACACCTGCAAATAAGCCTGCGGTGTCGTCGATCAACTGCCCTGCCAGAACCCCAGGCGCTTGGACCAGTTCACCATTCTGCCTGACACCATATACTAAACGCTTTAACGTCGTCTATGGGAATAGTGACACTTCCTTTGTCTTTCCAGAATAGTGCGATGTCGTCGGCGTAGGCTAACAATTTGACTTCAACCTTGTGCAGCTTAAAGCCACTGATTTGCTCGTTTTCCATCATTTTCAAACACAACGTATCGATGTAAAGACAAAGAAGGAGGGGCTGAGGGGGCACCCCTGGTGCACTGAACGCTCCACACTAATGGGGGCCCCCGGTCTTTTTAACCTATTAATTATGAACTATTAACCTAGTCGAGTACCTCCTCTACGCCAGAATTACACCCTCCTTTATAACTGAACCTACATTTACATACTCCAAAATAAAAAAAAATTACACTATCTTCCCGTAGGGGAACCCTGAGTAGTATGCGAAGCAGCCATGGGGTCGACTGAAGTTCCCATTAGTTTTCAGTTCCCGTTTCCGTTGACGCTCAGCTTCGCGTGCCTTCGTTGTATCAGTAGCTTCTTGACGTAGTTTGAATGAGTGAAGGCGCGTTCGTAGCACATGCTCCCGTCTCGGTTTGTAGCGCAGTGGGAAGAGCACCACGTACCTCCCGTCGCGGCCAGAGAGTCGTGGGATCGAAACCGGGCGCCGCCGAACTATTTCTTTTTATAGTGGACTGCGCTAAAGTCAGCCCAAACGCTGGCGGGGCTGAAGAGACGCGCAAGAGCAGTAGAGTGCAGACGGAGGACGACAAGGGAGGGAGGGACACAGCCCCGAGCATGAGATGCTCCGCATCTAATAAAATCTCGTGCGCCAAGCAATCGAACGCTTTCACGAGGTCGAGTTGAGGAACTGCGACCCCGTCACGTGTCGCGTCGCAACACTTCAATACGCACCTAGCTTTATGTATATTAGTAAATATTGTACGGCCCTTGATACTACATGTCTGGTGTGATCCGATTAATTGCTCAATTACAGTTAGTGTTCTCTGGGCAAACTCTTTCTAGTCTACTTTGGTCAAGGAAATGGGGCGGTACGATGTGACGTGCTTAAGGACTCGATTCAGTCATCCGGCCAAAGTGAAACGAAGCTTGCGCAACAGTCTTATATACTCACAGCGAAATCTAAACGCCTAAGTCCGGTTTATATGTTCATACTTATCAACATTGTATAACACGAACAAGACTTTACGCAAATATAAGAGAGAAAATTAATTCACAAGAGATATTTACAGTGTTCCTTTATAAAAAAATGATAGATGCTTGATTTTTTCTAAATGAAATACCTACATCTACTACAGAAAAAGAAGAAATTACCTCTACTAAAGTGAAACCTGGGGAGGGGCGAAGCATGCAATGCATAAGTGTATTATTGGTGCCTTCGAATTTTTGCCAACGGAGTTGAAACAGTTGGAAGGTAGAGTCATACAGCTTTGCTATAAGACTCGTGTCTTTGAAACCCGAAGAGTTCTAGCGCGAGACGTTAGGGAGCCAGTGCTTCGGAGAATTCTTTTAGTACGCGTTGCGTTCTGGCGCGAGACGTTGGAAAATTTCAATGTTACGAAGGGAGACAAAAATGATAAAAAAACATGTAATTGACCGGCAGCACCCGCTTTTGTTTAGTTCGGAACGCTCGTTGGTTTGGTCGTCGCGATAGTAAGCAACAAAATTGTTCCTGCGTGGCGTGCGAACTAAACTTTTAAAGAAGGGCGATGACCCCGCGCCGGCGCCGGTGCCGGCGGAGGCCGCAGACGCGGCCGCGGAGACGCCAGCGCCATCTCTCGCCCCCGCCGCGGATCCTCCCGCGGCGAAGTGCGAGGAGGTGGCGCCGCTCGTCGGCACCCCAGCAAAGAAAGAACTGAAACTAAAGCGTGGCAAACTGTTCGCATGGCGACGCAGTGAAACATCCCCCTCGCGAGGGGCACGATCAAATGCAGAGCACTTCCGGGGGCGCACGACGTTAAGTAGTTTGCGTTACGTTAATGTTGTTGCACTTGTGGCAACTGCTGACGAGAGAGCGCTCGTCAGCAGTAATTTGAATGAGTCAACGATATAAGGCGCGTTCGTAGCGTCCCATTCTGTGTCGGCTTTGTGGCGCAGTGGGTAGAGCACCATGTACATTGCGTTCCGCCCGCAGGGTCGAGGGATCGAAACCAGGCGCCGGATAGTATTTTCTTTTATATAGTGTAGGGGGAGGGGTGCGGATAACGACGGTGCGGACTACGACGGGACAACACGGGTGACATCGTGAGTTACTGAAATGCTCTGCATTTAAAAAATTCACGCCCGAATATGGCGCAGACTCCAGACGGAAACATATTTTAGCACCCCTATTCTTCAGCATATATCCCCCACTACACACCCTTACAACGGCCCTACATACTCCCGGGTGCCGACCACCCGAACCCCCTCCCTTCCCCCACCCCGGAGCAGTGGGAGTGCGGGCTGACCAGCTCTCAGCTCGAGACTCAGGAACACCTGATCTCCCGGGCTAGAGCAGCAGCAGTCGCTCGCGGCTTTCTGAACTGAGATGAGGCCACCCACCTTTTTTAAAGACGATAGTCTTTCTTGGGCTACTTAAACCCAGAAATTTTGGTCTGTCTGTATGTCTGTCTGTCCGTCTGCCTGTCTGTAACTTGATTCAGCCACCCGGCCAAAGTAAAATGCTTACTGTCGAATAGTCTTATATACTCACAGCCAAATGGAAACGTCTAAGCCCGGTTTATATGTTCATACTTGTCAACTTTGTTGAACTAGAACATGACATTACGCAAATATAAGACAGAAAATCAATGCATGAGTGATATTTGCAGAGTTCCTTTATTAAAAAATTTCTACATCTACTGCAGAAAACCGCCGCCTGCTGTTCTGTTGCCCGCACCACCTCCTGGCGGCATATGAGAAATCACGCGGCAACAGCAAAGAAAGGTTCCACTATAGCTAGGTTTCACGTTCTGCTTGGAACGCACGTGGAGCACGGCAACGCTGTTCTATAAACCTTGAAGTTGGCCGCCTCGATTCACGCGCCTCTCCGCCGTACTGCAGCGCTGGCATCGAGGAACCCCGCCTGTAGCAGTGGAACGCGGTAAATTCAAATCGCCTTGAGAAATCCTTTAGTGTGTTTACCTTGGGATGAGCGCGACGGAACAGAAACAGCCTGAGAGGTGAGCGGAAAAGCAAAGGAGAGCATTTCCTTGGCAAATGTGTACAAAGACTATCGTCTTTTGACGACATTTGCAACAAAAGGAGCAGATACGCGGCAAATGTTTCTTTTCTTTTTTGTCGGCTCAAATAAAAACGTTTTTTTCCACCACCACCACCACCACTGCCGTCTCCTGTCGCCCGCGCTTCGGGCAACATTTTAAGATTTCAATCAGCAACAGTTACCAAAGGTTCAACTAGATAGCTTCCGCCTTCTGCTTGGAATACGCGTGGACTATAGTCCACGTGGTTTATAGAACCGCGTTGCCCTATAGGGCAACGCGGTTCTATAAACGTTGAAGTAGGGCGCCTCGATTCACTCGCGTCTCCGCCGTACGGCAGCGCTGGCATCGGCACCGGGCCTGGAGCAGTGGAATGCTGTAAATTGAAATTGACTTGAGCAAACTTTCAGCGTGTTTACCTTGGGAGGAGCGCGACGCAAGAGGGACGACATGAAAGGTGAGCGGGAAAGCGAAGGGAGCCATTTACTCGGCAAATTTCGACAAAGACTCTCGTCTTTTGTCGACATTTGCGAAGAAAGGAGCAGATACGCGACCAATTTTTTTACGTATGCATTTATCACAAACACGGGAACTAAACGCATTTTATTAAGAAAAGTGTCGTACTTCTTTAGGATGCACTGTGCCGCCGCTCGCCCCTTCCTCTCGTTCTCTACCTAAGCCGGAAGTTGCGCCCCTTACGGCTCTCCTATTGGCTAGTCGCTCAGGACACTTCCTGGCGATGAGCGATGTTTTGATGAGCGCGGCGAAAAGTAGTTCGTCATTAGGTGCGTCGCTCCCCATTTCACTTGCGAAATCTCTCGATGTAGTTCGCGCTTAGTCGCCGCGCTTGCTCGCTTCAGCAGCGCCGTTTACTGCCTGTCGTCCTGTCGTTGTCCACCACTGCGTCGGCATTTCGTCGCCGTCATTACGCTTCCACTTCCACAATCGCCCTCATTAATAAGGTTTCTTTCTCTCTCTCATTTCTTTTCTCATTTTGTCGCTTACGCCGCCGTGCACTTGCTGCACACTTTTACAACGCGTGCAAGAGTTGGCGGTACGCGTCAAGACGCCCTGCGAAGGTCAGTCGGGTGGAGAAGGGGACTAGCCGCGCTTCGATCTGACGTCACCCTAGCAACCTTGTCCGCAGCGGTGCGAACGTAGCGCCACCGTAGCGAATGCCGCCGTCGACTCCGCACGCGCTTTGTCGTTTTCCGTTCTCCTGTAGGCGGATCGACGCCAAAAAGTTTTGCCAAAATTCCTCAGCGCATAATACGTAAGGTGAAATAATTCATATGGCAATCGGTTTGGACCTACATTGAAGCGCGGGAGAGCCGAGCGGACGTCCTCGTGTAAGGGCCCGTTTCTAAAGTCCAGAATGATAGTAGAGTAGGTGCTGAAACATTAAATTGTGATTTAACGCTTCAAATCTATACACCGGGGCCGTTCACATCTTTCGCATACATCAGAAAAACGGTCACCGCTACTCATACCGAATTTGCATCTCGAGCTCAGCGCAGCCAACACAGCGACTATATCAACCACGACCGGTAAGGGGCTACGCCATAAAAATGGTTGCACTCAACCCCCCCCCCCACATAACTAGACAATGAAGCTGTTAAAATATGACTGAGAGAAGTATTACAAAACTAATGACAGCACACTTTGAATCGCAATTTGGCAACGCTTTATTTAGAACGAGCAAGAAACAAAAAATGATTGTTACTAATTTTGGATACAGCCTCGTTCTGAACTATTCAGCTTAGTGAAACTTGTAAGCTGAAACTTCGCGTTTCTGTAAACTGGTAGCCAAACAAGATGCAGTCAGTTCCACGGCGGCACCTATCAAGGCAATGAATGATAAGAATGATTTAATTCTGCATAAAGCATTCCATAAAAGCATTTCTCCATAAAGCCTTACTTCTGCATAAAGCTTTTACACGCGGACTTTGTCGAGGATGTCTTGAATCTGCAGAGCCCTTTTATTTTCTGTCACAAGAAAGCGTTTATTATTTCGACTTGCTCGCCTCTTATGAACACGAAACCACTAAGCTGTTCAAGGCTTCTTGACGGCCCAGGTGATAAACATGCAGCGTTTCACCACTGTCGTATAATTAAACATTTACCTCCGCGCGCTAAATTAGTTCTGAATCTCGCGCGAAAAGACTCATTCGCCATAAAAAAAAAATCCTGCTCCGTGATAGCAGATAAAATAAACCAGATAAAAGGACCACCTTTTGTTTTTAATTAGAGCTTGCATGTTGGCCAGTTAGTACATTGTTAATTAAGAAGCCACAGCGCTGAGTTAACATGGACGAAGGACATTGAGACACGAGGTGCACGCATTCGAAAGCGCACTGATAAATACTGATTAATATTGGAAAAATGATTAATACTGTTTATAATAGCGGGTGTTCCTAATTTCGTACTATTAATACGCCGTAGAAAATAGCGCAATGTTCGGGGGAAGCCAAGAAAAACTACCTTGGTGTCCGAAGTGTTACTAACCCACGTTTCGCAAAACGTGGCGAATTCCATCTAGAGCACAGCCGAACGTTCAGGAAATTTCGGACATCGAAGAGCCCTACATTAGCGAGTACTGCGACGTCCGGGAGTATGCGCCGCTTTTTGTGCCGAATGGCAATCGTAAAGCTGATGGCTAGCCAAGTCGGTGTGGCGGCTGGCGATGGAGCAGGCCAGCCAGCCATCGCCGCGTGCGGGCGGCCAGTGAGCCGGGCAGCTGGGATCCCGCGAGCTTCGGCGGCGGTCCGTGTGGCAGCAGCATCATGGCCACCGGGCCGGCCTCGTCTGGACGGTGGTGCGTCTGGGCGCCCTGCTCGTCCGAGTCCTGCTCCTCGTCGACGCGCCCGTAGGCCAGCTCGCGGCTCGAGGCGTCCCACGTACACGTGGTCGTGTTGCCCAGCGACGACTCCGCCTCGTCCTCTGCCGGCGCTGATAACGCGCCGCGGAAGAAGACGCGGCTCACTTGTACGCATGCCCAGGTCTCCCGAAGAACTCACTCAAGAGCTTGAAGAGAGCAGAACACGGGAAATCTGCAGCTTCCCCGCGAAATACGCCGTCAGGCGTACTAGGTCATTCACCTAGAGCAGGGGTCGGCAACCTGCGGTCATGCGGCCCCCGGCATACCGTCAGAACTCCCATTTTCTCTTGTGACTCCCTATCTAAAGTCCGAAATGGTATACTCTGTAATAGAGAGGAACAAAGAAAAATCGCTTCCAGTTGGCATTGTCCCCCATCTTCTCACTCAGACACGTAACGCCTTCATTTCGATGTTTTTGCACAGTCCAAAAAAGATCCCCGCCCCCTCATTTACCGTCCGGCCCCCGCCGTGTCGGCTTCATGCAACTCGGCCCTCTGCATCAAAAGGTTGCCGACCCCTGCCCTGGAGCTTCTTTTCAACATTAGCTCCGCCGTACAGAAGTGTGCATTGTTATGTCCTACTGAAGCTGCAGCAGCTAGGCTGAATACTGTCCGAAATGCATGCGTGGGCAACCGCCACCTATCCGTTCTATCGGTCTTGCCTTATTTTTTCCTACCAACAACCACATGGTTTCCTCATTAGCCACATGGTTTCACTGTTAGCGGGCTCAAATATTTAAAAAGTGATACTTAAAAAGGTTTTAAAAATATTTAGAAGAGTGATTTAAAAACCATTCCACTTCGTGAAGCCGGATGAGCCACGAAGCTGGGGTACGTCCCACAGGGTAAGGAAACAAGGGTACATGCATTTATTCTTACCACTGAATAGTGGTAGCGACAATAGCTGTGTGATTACTGTGATATACAATGATTGGTTTGCTTACATCCTTAGACAGATCATTGGGCAGAGTCAAATCTATGCACGACAGAACTTATTGATGTGCATGGCACCTCAAACCAAACTCTTCTAGCACAATCTGCGTGAGCCATTTCTTGCCTGGTTATGGTCCTTGTGGAATGTCCACATTTAAGCCTTCGATTATGGTCACAGGGGTAACGTCCTAACAGCTGTTACGAATCGGCCAGCGCCGCCGTACTTTTTCGCACCACTCCTCGGCTGTGCGGCGAAGCCACTACGTGCGCCTTTCATCAGGCACCACCATGTCGGTGACTCATTATTCAAGTTTCGACAAGCCGGGCCAGACGCCTCGCTTTCAACGCGCTTCAAACTCCGGCGGTTGCCAGCGGCGCGCCGAGACTTGTTCAAGGACACAGAGGCCCCGAGATCTCAGCGGAGTCCTCCTCTCTCCCCTCTCTCGGACTCAACGTGCACCAGGGCACAATCCTCCCTGTTCTGTGACGTGCACCGAGGCTAACGACGACTCACGAACTCTGGAAAGAGCGTTGTGTGTGTCGGTGACGTTCGTGGCGTGTTGCTGCTTGTTAGCGTATAGACCGTTACCGCTTTTGGGTATAAATAGAGCTGCCCAAGTGCTGTAACTCATTCCTGTTTGAGCAGCGAAGCCATGCTGTTACTCTGCTTGAGTCCTGTATTGTAATTTGTAACCTCGCCCGTCGGGGCATTGTTCTTTGGCTTCGGCTCACGTCTCGCTATGAAGTAAACAGTTACGTTAGCCTACGGCTTCTGGACTTCTTCGTGGCTGCAACAGCGGCTGGCCGCTCGCATCATACACGCTACCACTCGTATGTCGGAGGCCACGGAGCTCGGATCGGGTGTCCCCGCCCGGTCGCAACACAGCTAAACTATTAACTTCTGCATGTCACCCTTGGGTAATATGCAGGGAGATATATATACACGGTAGACATCACAGTTCACCTTTCGTTATATATATCCCGACAGTAGGTGTTGTTGTCCTCTTGCGAGTCAACCGTGTATGGTTTCGGGAGGAAATTAAGTGTGTACATGACCTGTGTACAGTGCTCGGTGAATGGGTATCATTATAGGGCTGCAGTCCAAACTCCGTTAAGATAAACTGGGTGGACCATTTTATGTCTGGCTTGCAGAGATCCGCATTTCAGTCACGGACCGCTATCACCCGGAGTGTGTTAACCCTGTAGCTCAATCCTCTGGTTACATATTCCACGCGCATTATCTCGTCGATCCCATTGCATTCTGTGTTCCTTTCGTCGTTCTTCGCAGGAAAGAGGCTCTTCGGTAGTACTACCTATACGCGACCTTCCCATAGTGTCATTTGAATACAAATGACATATTCTACGTGCCCGTGGAAGTTTCTGTGCGCAGACACAAAGAATCCTGCTTTCCCAGCCACAAATAGAGCTTCGCTGCAAAGATGTTCTTTTGAGCTTGACACTTCCTCAACTCTTTGCATTACTTCAGACATACTAACTCCATCCTGCATTTTCAAGTTATAGTCATGCACCACACAAGATTTTTATAAGCTCGCCTGTGAATAACGCCATCATTAGAAAGGAATCTGCCCATCCGCAGAAGATGCAGTCCCTCCACTGTGTTATTAATCGAGCTGCACTTCTGGACGCGGTAGCCAGCCTATGTTTCGCTGATAAGCCCTAGTACAGTATAGTACACTCTAGCCTTAGCACACTTAGACGAGAGGTGTCGAGCGCAATCGGGCTCACTGCATGCGGACGACGTGGCCGAGGCGTGCCAGTACTTGTGGGCCCGCATGGCGGCCAGCGGGCGCCGGGAGGCCGGGTCCTCTCTGAGGCCCATGGCGAGCAGGCCGGCCAGCGCGGCCGCCTCGTCGTCGTCGATGCGGGCGGCGCGGAAGTGCTGGTGCAGGTATCGGCGCAGGCAGGCGCTGCTCTGGAACCGGCTCCTCACGTACTCGCTCAGCAGCGACAGCCGCTCGGCCGTGCTGCGCTCGCGGCTCTTGCTCAGCACCAGGAACTTGCGCACCTTCAAAGCGGGACCGCGGGACAACCTCATTTCGTTTGCCGACACTTTATCTGCAAAGCTGAACCACAACCCAATGGTGCTGGAGCTTACCTTGTTTACTATTGAAGCGTAGTTTCAAACATTCATGTCGAACCTTTAGAGGCAAGAGCTCAGCAGAAACTTTACGGCTCTTTCTTTACCCAGATTCTTTAGCTCCTTCTTTACCTAAAACTGGGAGCAAGTATATATATATATATATATATATATATATATATATATATATATATAGAAATAAGAGTTGGTAGTCAAGAAAACCTCGGAAAGCAAAGGGGAGGGGATGTGGTAGGTCATTGAAACAGATAAAGAATTTGGAAAGAAAGAAAGTGGAGAAAAAATGCCCGCCAGGTGGGCACATGCCCGCCTGGCGGGCACATTTTTTCTCCACTTTATTTCTTTCTTTCCGAATTCTTTATCTGTTTCAATGACCTACCACATCTTCCCCTTTGCTTTCCGAGGTTTTCTTGACAGCCAACTCTTATTTCTGTGTTATTTTCAACGAGCCCCTCAATATATATATATATATATATATATATATATATATATATATATATATATATATGTATTCATCTGTTTCATATGTATTCATATGTATTCATCACCCGCCGCGGTGGCTCAGTGGCTAAGGCGTTCCGCTGCTGAGCACGAGGTCGCGGGTTCGATTCCCGGCCGCGGCGGCCGCTTTTCTGATGGAGGCGAAAAGCAAAAACGCCCGTGTGTACGAGATTTCGGCGCACGATAAAGATCTCCAGGTGGTCAAAATTAACCCGGAGCCCTCCAATACGGCGCGCCTCATCGCCTGCGTTGCGTCGGCGCGTTAAACCCAACAATCAATCAAATCAATCAATATGTATTCATCAATTCTTCATCTGTTTCTATGACCCACCACAACCTCCCCTTTGCTTTCTGAGGTTTTCTTGACTGTCAAAGCAAAGGGGAGGTTGTGGTGGGTCATAGAAACAGATGAAGAATTTTTTGAGTCAGAAAGAAAGTGGGGAAAAAAATGCCCGCCGGGTGGGATCCGAACCCACGACCTCCAGAATACCGGTTCGGTGCGATAACCACTACGCTACCGGAATACCGGTTCGGTGCGATAACCACTACGCTACCGGTAGCGTAGTGGTTATCGCACCGAACCGGTATTCTGGAGGTCGTGGGTTCGGATCCCACCCGGCGGGCATTTTTTCACCACTTTCTTTCTGACTCAAAAAATTCTTCATCTGTTTCTATGACCAACCACAACCTCCCCTTTGCTTTCCGGGGTTTTCTTGACTGCCAACCCTTATTTTCTGTCTCATTTCACCGAGCCCCTCAGTTTCCCATTTCTGATTCGCTATATATATATATATATATATATATATATATATATATATACAGTCGAACACGGATATATCGAACTCCAAGGGGATCGCGAAAGAATTCGATATATCGATAATTCGATATATAAAATACGCCTATCTGAAGATTATCTGACAACTCCGCACACCAGTGAGAGTTTTCTGAAGTCGTGGAAAACGGTAGTTTACCGTTTTGTCCCGCAAAGCACAGAAAATCCGAAGCGCAGCATGATGACCACCGCACTTTATTTATCATTGAAATGTCTTTGGGCTTCGCTTGTTTTTTTTCTGCGTCGTAAAGTTCGCCAAATTGTCTTCAAGATTACGAACACGCACAAATGAGAAAATCAACGCTGTACACTGTGCCACAACAGACGCGAATAACGCTTACGGAACATCGGCTGCAGTAGGTGGTTGGGAACGTTGTCAGGCACTGAGTGCCGTTATCTTCAGTATCCGAACCGAACACGTCCCCCATCTGGAGGCGTGCAACGAAGCCGCTTTGCACCCGACATGCTCAGCAATAGCTGGGGGCGGGTTGTGCTGCATTGGCCTTTACGTCAACGTTGATGCGTGCATCGCCCTCAAAACTACTGCGAGAAATTCCGAACGCCTTTTCAACCAACATCTTTTCAACAGCCTGCACCCAACGAATTGCCGCCTTCGTTGCTCCGAAATGAATGCCTTGGACAAAACAACCATAAAACGCCGCATCGGTCCCCCTGCACGAGACACCAACAAGCTCAAACACAGAAAAAGAGGGCCTCCGGACAATTTCTTTTGCTCCTTTATGTCCTTTCGCCCCAACCACTATCCGCGTTCTGGCTCATGGAGCTGCCCCTCGTGCTAACGTGAAAACAGCTGTTGAAGGCCATCGAAGCTACATAATGCCGCGGACGCCGCCTCTGTCTCACCAAGCCAGGCAGCTCCTGCGATGAGTAAACATTATCATCAACTCCACCCCATCAAAGGAAGCAAACTTTCAGGGCCACCTTCGGTGCGGAATTCGATATATCGGATTTGCCCTTGATCAGGAGTTCGATACACGCGCACAACAGCTCTATACTTTTGCATAGGATTTTCAAGGGGATGTTATCACTGTTCGATATAGACAATAATTCGATATATCCGTGTTCGATATATCCGTGTTCAACTGTATATATATATATATATATATAGGAACAAAGTTTTCCTGGGACGCCGGTAGAATATACACAAAAATGGTTTTGTACCACGGTAAAAAAAGAGAACAGATTTAATAACGTTTCAGCCGAGGGACCGGCCTTCGTCAGTATCTGACCGGTCCCTCGGCCGAAACGTTATTAAATCTGTTCTCTTTTTTTACAGTGGTCGAAACCATTTTTGTGCATATATATATATATATATATATATATATATATATATATATATATATATATATATATATATATATACAGAAAGAAATGCCGGCAGTCTACAACGCCAAAGAAGGCATAGGGGAAGGTTAGACTTTTTTTTTTTACCGTTAGTGACGTTACATTATTATTAATTTTTATTAATTACGTGAGAAAGAAAGAAAGAAAAACACGCGCCCAGAGTGGGGACCGAACCCACCGAACCCACGAACCCACGCCTTTCGATCGAAAGGCGTGGGTTGCGCTGCTGAGCACGAGGTCGCGGGTTCGATTCCCGGCCGCGGCGGCCGCTTTTCTGATGGAGGCGAAAAGCAAAAACGCCCGTGTGTACGAGATTTCGGCGCACGTTAAAGATCCCCAGGTGGTCAAAATTAATCCGGAGCCCTCCACTACGGCGCGCCTCATCGCCTGAGTTGCGTCGGCGCGTTAAACCCCACAATCAATCAATCAAAGGCGTGGGTTCGGTCCCCACTCTGGGCGCGTGTTTTTCTTTCTTTCTTTCTCACGTAATTAATAAAAATTAATAATAATGTAACGTCACTAACGGTAAAAAAATAGTCTAACCTTCCCCTATGCCTTCTTTGGCGTTGTAGACTGCCGGCATTTCTTTCTGTATTTCCTAACGAGCCCCTCATTTCCAAACCCTATATATATATATATATATATATATATATATATATATATATATATATATATATATATATATATATATATATATATATATATATATATATGCACTTTTAAAACCACTCGTTCAAAGGTATGTGACTTGCTCGTTTGACGTGACAATACCAGCCCTATGTGAAACTTTCCTGGTACATAGGGCGTGATTTACGAAGCAATTTCTTTTCAGCAAGCCTGAGTCCCCGAAATCGCCAGCCAAGCGGGAGAGGAAAGCGATGGAGCAGGTTGTTTTGTGGTAGAGGCGAAAAGGGCGAGGAGGAACGGTGGACGAGGACGGACTGGAGCAAGGTGGAGTGGGCAAGAGCGCCTCGAAGCACAAGCACATGCGCCTCGGGAATAAAACCGCAAGAAAAGCACTCAATGCGCATGCCTCCCGCACTCCTGGGAGAAGCCCACATGAACATCTGGAGCCAAAAGCTTAAAGGCGACGCCGTGGACTCGCGGACAGCCAGCTGTCGATCTCGAGACACCTCAGGCAGCACGCGCCGGGCACGAGATGGACAAGAGAGGGAGAAGGGTTGCGCGTAACCCGCGTTCTCGGCGATATCACGACGTATAAATGCTTCTTTGATGCGCCCGCTAATCCAGATCTGTTCACCCGCAAGAGCATCTCGGGAATGGCGATATGCCTTTACAAGCTTTAACACCGAACCATGCTTTAGCCCCTGCATGCTTTAAAGGGCAGAAAATGGGGTGTTCTGGACGGCACGCACCTTCCAGCGCCAATGGCAGGTTAGTGCCTCGGCGACCAGAGTGCTGAAGCTCCAAGCGTCCACACGGTCCGCCTGCAACTCCGAGGGAGCCTCGAGCCCGATGCGCGCCGCAATCACGTCGGGGGGCGCGAACACGCTGTCCAGGCGGACGTCCCGCGGAGACACCACGCGGCAGGGCTGCAGGCTCGCCAGTCCGCCCAGCACGGCGCGCTCTTCCTTCTGCAGGGCGCACGTTCAACGCCATCCGCGAGGGTTTATATGGACCGCAAGCTATACACCACGCTGCGCGGCGCGAATCACAGGCCCATATGGGTCAGACCACTTCCGGAAAATGATCCAAGAGGAGGCGGTTCTTCCGCTGACTTCCAGCCACTCCTATCCCGCGCTTCCCGGATTCATTCCTCACGCCTGCATACTACTGCATCGTCCCTCCGTCGAGTTGAATGTTTTTCCCGCCTCTCTCGGTGTACCCATTCTGCAACGCGTACGGCCCACATGTTGTCAAACCTCCGCGCTTGCACGCCCGGCTTCACCTCACATTAAGTTTGAGCTAGGATGTCTTGAAGGACGAACTTATCCAAACGCTCTGTAGGTCTCTATTCAAAGACTAGACGTGAAGAGCGGAAAGATTGTGTCACCCGTAAACTATGTAAACTATCTAATGTTTTGTTCGATGCTTTGACGTGTGCCACGTCGCGTGGTGCCTGTTTCGGCGTGTACCGCCTGAGTGGAGCCTTGCATTTAGTGCTGATAGTTTAAATCTACACAGTATGGGGCAATTAATATTTTTCCTGCTTAGTTTGTTTCAGGCAGCGCTACAAGAAGTGCGGTGAATGCGCGTGATTTCTCACCTCCAGGATGAAGACGTTTCGCAAGCTGACATCCAGGTGATAGAGCTCTCGCTGGTGAAGGTATTCGAGTGCACCAGCGACCTGAAAGAGTTAACTTTGTAGAGTTATATAGCAGAGCGGAGAACGGGGCCCGGTTACGGGAAGAAACAACCGGATATTTCGCGTGCGTATGCGCGCCTTTGGCTGTGCGCATACGCAAGTGCGCCAACCGTGTAGCGAGCCCGCCATTCCGGAAACGTTTTTTTTTTTTTTTTTTGATAGGCGTATGCTATGGCACTCATAACTGTCCAGGAGATGGCTATAGCTGGTGCGCGCTCCCCGGTCCGGTAAATCGGAGCCCGGTAGGGCGAGGGTGCATCTGCGCATGCGCCCAGCTAATCTGGGAGGTTCTGAGCACGAGGAGTGGCACCATCAGGCTACCCCGCTCGTCTGCGCAAGCGCAGTATACCCGGACGAGTATACCGTCAATTGAAAAAGGAGGGAAAGGACATCACCAGAACATGAAATGAAGTGAAAAAATAGCGCATAAAGCTCAATATAATTCTTAATGTCTCAGGGTGCGTCGAACGGACTCCTTTCGGTCATTTTCTTCATTTGTTTTCCTTTGGCTCCGCAAAATAGGTCATCGCCATTGAAACCGCGTAACCTTGGATCACCAGTAACAAGAGACGGAGTCTTTTATTGCTAGTTGCTTCTTGATGGTAGGCAGTGTTAGGGACATTAAGATTCCCCTCTGCCAACATAGTCTCACGCGGCAATTTATGTTACACGCGCAATCAATATGCTGCCAACGTTGACCTTGTCATCTCCCGCCTCTTCGCCAACGACAGACCTCAGCCGTGGTTGGCGCTCGCACGGCACAGTCGCTGTGCGCAGACGACAGAGTGGCTATAGCGTGAATCCCGCGAACACTGTACCTGGAAAAGCCAGAGCTTCACTGTCGTGTAGGAGTCCTCTGAGCAGAGGAATGACTTATGGAACACTTTCTGCTGCAGAGTGCACTTGAAGGCCGGCAATACGTACGCCACGCATGTCTGCAGGTACGGTGCGCAGATGTCCACCCTGCGGCGGAGAGGGAATGCAGGGACTTCAGACGTGCCATACGTGAGTCTCGTGCTGGAATCAGTGCCCACCAGCAGCCTTCACAGATGGTATCCTGCGTGGTCTACATACCCTTACGATGACGACGAAAAGACATGGTTTGGGACATGCCTAGACGCGTAATGTTAACCGGAGAAACTGGCGAGGGCTCAATGTCGGCGGCTGCGAAAGGCCGCACCCACTACAGAAGAGAATGCATTCATTGCGCCTGTGTTATCGTCGAATGGGGTGAATTCAACGTCGTCATTGGCCCAGGAGCTTGCACATTCTGCCTAATACTCTGCGAATTGGCGCAGACAAGTGTCGGAATTTTGTATTCGTTAATTACAGTAAAGTTTTTTAAACTCCTTACTGTATACGCGATTCCTCTATGCAATACCTGCAAGCCCTCAAGGCCGAATAAATATTTTTTTAATGAAAAGGATATCTGTGGTAGACAACCAGGAACAGGAATTGCAAAACAAATTGGCGAAGCATGCCCTAGGGGTGCAACGCTGCAGGGGAGACAGACGAGCCGGCGGCCCCTATCCTTTCGTCGGAGACCCGGTTTTTACACCTCACATGGATTTCCGAACTCGCCACTGAACATTCTCCATGACTGGTAGGCCCGGATCGTCTCGTCCGCAGCCTTTCACATCCCTCCCGAAGTGCGTTAGCCCGCGCTAGAACTCGTGGCCAAGTCCAAAGCCAACGCCCGCGCAACGAACCCAAAGGAAGTGCTGCGCTCCCGGAAAGCGATGATGGCTCACTGATAGACGCCGGTTTCATAATGCGAGGGACCGAGGTTCGATTTCGACTACGAGAAGCGTTTTTTTTTTTCTTTCAAATTTGTTGCACCAGTTATTTTTCCTTGCTCTGCTAAACCCGTATACCCCTCGGGCCTTTGGAGTGGCCCACTGGTTAGGTTGCCGGTTTCACGGCGTAAAAGTCCCGGGTTCTATTAGGGACCTCCCTAACCACTTTTTTTTTTCTTGAGGCTTCGAGGTGTCTTGGTCAGACCGACGGAAAATACTCAGCATAAACCGTTCTGCGGTTAACAGAGGAAGCAAAGGTCGTATGATTTGTTTCCCTTTTTTTTTTTCTCACAGTGCAATAAACATCTGACAGTGTCAGATCGGCCCCGGTTATTGAACGCCGAGCGAGCGTTTCGGCGCGGACGCTTTCTCCTACAAGAGCATGCGTGCCTGATTCTTCGCAGGAGCTCCATGAGGTTCGGATGCGACAGGGTTCGCCAGAGGTTCTCCCGGCGCGCGTTGACGACTGCGCTGAAGCAGACGGTGACGTCGGCGCGGTTCTCTGGGTCGTACATGCGCACCAGGCGCCCGAAGTTTCCCTCGGCGATGTTGTAGTCGAAGAAGTAGCCCAGCTGGGTGCGCAGGTAGACCAGCGTGCGCTCGAACAGGTGGTCCCAGCCCTCGTCTCCGACCTGGCGCCAGCGGTCGTCGCCCTTGTGGAAGCACGCCTGGTCCAGCTCGTCCAGGTCGCCCACGGGCTCGATCAGGTCGCGAAGCGTCGCCTCGTCGATTCGACCGGTCTCTGCCGTCATGGTGACAACGATGATGTTGGTCAACCAGTTGGTGAGGAGATTGGGTCATACCCACTCAGAGGGATGAGAGAGATGGGTGTTGTTCCTTGGTGATCATGTTCCTTGGTTGGTTGGTTGGTACCAAAAATCAATGTGCGTGCCCACTCTGGGGGATTGGCCAAGTCAGATTGGGTAAACTGGTTAAGAATTCAAACTAAGGGTAAAATAGAGCTGTGGAGAATGTGAGGGAAGTGATGTTGACAATTTTGAGAATCCAAGAAAAAAAACTATAACATACTGAAGTAAAAAACGATACTACACGTAACAGAAAAAGAAAGTACGAAATGTGTTTTAACAGGGTAGGTGACCGGATTGTGAAATAAAAGCGTGAAGGGCCCGACAAACATCCCCGTGGCAGAAACCTAAACCCGATGCCCCAAATGACAGTAAATTCGACACAGACAAGGAGAGACCCAGGCGCCGGAGGGGAACCTCCAGGAATCGATTTCAGAGAGAGGAGAACCGCCGGCAAGACAGCAGGAAATGTTCGATTGTGTCCTCCTCTTTACAAAACTCGCATTGGGCCGAAGGCGCTATGCGTGCGCGGTGAAGGTAGAAATTCAAATTGGGCACTCGACAGCGAAAGCTGGTCAATGTGACCTCGCACAATCGCGACTGCATAACAGCACTCTTCCATGCATACCGGAGGTGCTCAATTTCGGCGCAGCCAGAAATACTGTCTGGAGGCAGGCTGTCCAGCGAGCTATACCTGCGAAACCGGGATGCAACAACTTGGGTTATGGGGGGCACAGCATCAACCAGCGGTCCATTCAATGCTACACCTGCCAGATAATCAGCGGTTTCATTAAGGCGGATACCCCTGTTTCCTGGAACCCATACCAGGCGGATTTCTTGTACATAGGATGGTAGGAGCATCGAGAGCGTTCGGCTTAGGCGGGTAAAGCTTGGAGTAGATAGGGTGGAGCAGACTGAAAGCGAGTCCGTCACAATAATCACTTTCGAATTGTCTTCATTGAGTTTTCTAATGGCAAGGGCAATCGCCAAAAGTTCTGCCAAGAAAATTGGTCTGAAATTGGGTAGCCGCAAAGAAAATGCCCAGTCAAGTGCAGGTGAATAGATACCAATACCAGCCTTTCTTTCATGAACAGACGCATCTGTGGCCACAACCGCATGGGTGGGAAACTTCTCTAAATGGGTGATTAGAAGACCAGATATAAGCCCCGTTTACATTGACCCGACGAGGGCGCGTTGAGTCGAAATAAACAGGTTTTTTGGACTCGACACCCCCATGTATAAGCGGACGGGGTGGGTCAGAGAGCCGTCGCGGCGAGTCCAGTCAACTCGGAGGCAGGGGGTGGGTTAGCTCGCTCGTCGGGCTGAGTCGGAGGGCCGCGGGGAGCAGAATACCGTATTTGCGCGGTTCTAACGCGCCCCCAATCGTAGCGCGCGGATAACTTCGCGCAGGAAAATTCTAAAAAAAAATGTGACACTGACGGTACTGCGCAGATGGAAAGACATGACACCACGTACCTGAAAGAGGGAGATTTTATTTGGCATGCAGCTCTAGAAGCCAAAAATGAATTGCGCTTCACAAGGTTGCTTATCCATCTGCTGCTGGAAATAAAGTTATAGCGGGGAACACTGAAGTTGCTTGCGATTTCAAGTTGCTTGCGATTTCAAGTGCCTTGATCTTCATAATTCTAAGCGTTAGGGGCTAAGCAGAAGCACAAAAAAATGTGCAACAGCTGACCAGGGTAAGCGGCATGCCATTGAGGAATCAGTGCGCCGAAATTCACTCACGTGGTGTTGACGGATTGTTTTTATTGGATTGAGTTGGATTTTGCGGGTACTTCGTGTCCGTTGCGCATGGCAATGCTGCTGGTCGCTTTAAAGCCTATTTCGGTTTTGAGCCCGATTGTAACGCGCACACAAATATTAAGCTACCTTTTAGCAAGAGAGGGCGCGCGTTAGAATCGTGAAAATACGGTAGCCCCTTTTCCGTGAACCCCGCCGCTCCCCTCACCTCGACTCTTTGGACGGGGTTCATATAAACTCGGACGCGTCGAGGTAAGCTGAACCCGCCACTCAACTCACCCCGCCCCCGTCGCGTCCATGTACACGGGGCTATAGTCTTCTCCGGCAAATATTTGGAATTGGAGGGGAAAACATTGTCAAAATCAATTTTCACCTGCGCATTTCGAGGTTCAAAGGAAGGAATCGAAAGAATGTTGATGTTTAATGGGGCTAGTAGAGACTGTACAAACACCACCTGCGGGTGTTTGTACCTGGGCCATGTCTGAGCGAAAAAAGGCGATGGGGAGTAAACGAAGACCATTTGCGACCTTGAAATAGGCAATTCCATTACACGAAGGTATGCCTCTACTGTCAACACTTTGAATCGTGGAATCAGGGGAAGAATGCGAGCCTCCCAGTACAATACCCGAATAGGGGCGTACTTCGGTAAACCCAAACACAAGCGCAAAAGCTTGTCGTTCTAGTGTATACTCAATGGACGTAGCTTATAAAACGGATAACTTAAAAAAAGGATGGATCCGAATTCTAGAATAGGTCGTACGTACAGGCGGTAGAGCGTGAGGAGAATGTCTCTACGCATACCCGACTTCTTGTTGCAAAATCTTTTTAACAGTGAAACCGCCCTACCCGCTTTGGCCGCACTATAATCAATATGAGGACGCCAATTTAGATCGCTCTCATATATCACTCCTAGATATTTCAGGGAAGTAACTGGTGGTATTATTTTCTGTCGGTATGTCAGACAAAAGGAAACAGGGTCTTGAACCGGGAATGCCAAGATCCGACATTTAAGGATAGGCAGAGCCCGTCTAGCCACGATCCTAAGGTCGAGAGGTACAGCTGCATGTACTGAAGCAAAGAATGTATATTCCTTGACGATGCAAAAAAGGCTAAATCATCAGCATACAAATATGATTGAATTCCCGCAATAACGGGCACCTCGCTAAGCAACACATTAAATAACACCGGAGACAGGGCGGATCCTTGTGGTAGGCCTCGCGATTGACTGTAACTCGAGGAGGTGACTCCGTGCTGTGCAATAAAGAATTTGCGGCCTAACCTGACCCAGGAAGTAATATATTCCGGGAAAGATAATCGCCTTGGTTCCTTGCCTAAATTGCACCCGCCTTCTCATTCTTCTTTCTTTGCCTTCTGCTGCCCCCGCCCCCCCTTCCTTGCTCGGCGAAGGTTGACCGACGATTTTATTCCCGACCAGAGCTGAACTGGGCGTGATGCTGCAGGCGCCGTTTACCCGGTACACGCAGACGAATACAGACGCGCGAGACATATAGCAGGTGTCAAATTATTGAACAATTGGTAGCCCTGCCAGCACTAAAATTTGCTCGCCCTTGCACTCCTCTCAGAATGCAGCGTAGTGGATAGCGACGATGCGAGTATTACATGCGCCGATTTTTCGGACGCTTCATTACGCGCATATATTTGTGTGTATATATATATATATATATATATATATATATATATATATATATATATATATATATATATATATATATATATATATATATATAACACAACAGTATATACGACAGAATTATCCTGTGAGGGAATGGGACATTCCGTAGTTTGTACAACAGAAATCTCTGTCGTGCGACAGACATTCTGCAGTTATACAACAGAGATTCCTGTCGCACAACAGACCATCCTGTAGTCACAACAGAGATCCCTGTTCTACGACAGATATTCCTGTTGTACAACAGAAATTTCTATACTGCGACAGATATTTTTGTTTTGTTTTTCGACTAATTTTCAGTGCGTTAACTGTACGTTAGTATTCAAGTGATTCGGTCAAACGGAACTAGAGGCCCCATTACAGACGTCCAGTCATGTGTCGTCGCGACAGGTCAGTTAAGCGGCCGCCAATCGCACAAACAGGGTTCCGTGACGTCATAGAAAAGTTGCTGGAAATTGGCTAGGGGGTCACGACTGCTTCACACGTTTTCTTTAATATTTCCGTTATTCGTTCGAAGATTGCGATGATATTGGTATCATTGTTATCGGGACTAATACCCGTGCTACACGAGCGTTTCGAAGGCCTTCGAGTTAAATGTCATTTGACTCAAATGACACCTTTGAGCTGCTACACGACGATAGGAACACGATAAGGAGCAAGGAGCACGATAACTGACCTTTGAGAGTCTCAAGGCCTTTGAAGTCAGTAGTATTAACTCTATGCCTTTGAAACACGAACGGTCGTACCCTCGGGCTCAGTTTCTGCAAGCCGTAATAACAAAAACAATTATTTACGAGTAAAACTTTGTTTGAAGTGCAAGATCTTCATAATGTTTCACTTGTTTTCGTTCTCCGTCACTCGCTCTGTATACGATTACGAGGTAACTTGGTACTCTCAACCCCGGCGGTGCGAAAAAAGACAAAAAGAAACTGGCTGCCTCGCGCGTGTTTTGTGCGCTGTTACGAATCGGCCAGCGCCTCCGTACTTTCCCGCATCACTCCTCGGCTGTGTAGCGAAGCCACTGCGTGTGCCTTCTAAAACAGGCGCCACCATGTCGGTGACAAGTTTCAACAAGCCCGGCTCAGACGCTTCGCTTTCGGCGCATTTCAAAACTTCGGCGGCTGCCGGCGAGGCTCGTCTCCACGCTCTTCAAGGACACAGAGGCCCCGCGAACTCAGCGGAGTCCTCCTCTCTCCCCTCTCTCGGACTCAACGTGCGCCGAGGCTACGAACTCTGAAAAGAGTGTTGTGTGTGTCGGTGACGTTCGTGGCGTGTTCCAGCTTGTTGGCGTATTGACCGTTACCGCTTCTGGGTATAAATAGACCCCCGCAAGCGCTGTAATTCATTCCTGTTAGAGCAGCGAATCCATGCTGTCGCTTTGCTCGAGTCCTGTATTGTAACCTCGCCCGTCGGGGCATTGTTCTTTGGCTTCGGCTCACCTATCGCTATGAAGTAAACAGTTACGTTAGCCTACGGCTTCTGGACTTCTTCACGGCTGCAACAGCGGCTGGCCGCTCGCATCATACACGCACGCTACCACTCGTATGTCGGAGGCCACGGAGCTCGGATCGGGTGCCCCCACTCGGTCGCAACAGCGCGCTTGTAGATAGTTATCAATTTGATCTCTAATAATTGCTTTTTTGCCCATCTTAACTCTAAAATTACATTTTCGCCAAGAACGAAACATGGCAGCAGTGGCGACACCAAAACATGGCGGGCGCACGTGGAAACTTTCAACTGCCTTTGAGAATGGTCGTGTAGATCGACACAACTCCTTCCAGTTCGAATGACATTTGAAATTTCGAAGGTCATTCGACTGAAATGTCCTTCCAAACGCTCGTGTAGCACAGGTATAAGCCGTCTTTTTAATAAACTCAACTTGTATTTTGTCTTCAAGGCTAAGCTTTGAGCACACTAAATGAACTAGCGCAATCGTTAGATTGGGTCGTCAACGTCATCTGTGCCAAGTATTACTCTTTTACGCGCAGCGGAAAGCTCACACTTTTGTTGCAAAGTTTGTCGCTTTTTTCTCACCCTTCCCTTCGTGTTTTTGGACGCCGCCATCTTCACATGTCTACGTCATCGATTCCCAGATGTTCGTCATGAGCTAGACATCCTGCTATTGGGCGGCTTTTTCACGTACTTCCGGCAAAGAAATGAGTCGTCCGCTCAGTGTCGGCTCACCAGCTGACCTGCCAGCGGAGTGCCGGAGTGCTTGACATTTTACGACAAACGAAACAAGTATAAACAAACGCTTAACCGTCTGTATTGAATGCAACACGGCCATAACACGACATGGATATTCTCTTACCTGAGTACGTTTCATAAAGAAAGCGTTGAAGCCCCGTGGCACTTCTTTCGTGCAATCGCAGAGAACGCCCTGAGCCGAATGCCCGGGTTTGACGCATACATTTTATTAAACTTCAAAACAATGCAGAGATGCGTTTCGAACGAACACAACGTCACAACATGCGTTGCAAGTCTGAACCGCGATTGACAGACGATGGGTTGCCTCCTCCTGCCCGTCGTAAATTCGGCACTCACCTCGCGCGCGGTTTGCGGGGACGAACAGCAAGTCACTTAACTCTGGCACACAAGCCGAGATGGCTTTTAGCCACGCACACTGCACATACCCCATGCGAGGTTGAGTCGTACGACGCTCGAAAAAGATAATCCAGACCATGGGAAGCCCTATCCACCCGCAGAAGCACAACGTCGCGGTTCATCGCGAAACAAAGGCATCCACAACACACACACCATCGCCTCCTGTAATGCCAAACGCATCTCGCACTTCTCAATGTGAGTGTTGGGAATGAGCATCCCAGGGCGGTCGCCTAGGTTGTGACTCAGCCTTCCTGCTCGTCACCGATGTTGGGAATCAGCCATCCCGACGCTGTCTCCGCTGTTGGGACTGGACCCTCTCACCGCAGCTTCCACTGTTTCGACTGGCCATCCGAGCGCAGTCACCGGTGAAGCGACGTTGCTTTGCTCCGTCCGCGCGCGGTGCAGAGCAGAGCGATGAACCTCTCGAGACGACGAAAAGTTGAAGTAACATTTATATACAGTATGTACAGGGTAAGCAAACGTTACATAACTCTCGCACAAAGGCGACAGCACCCCTTCACTCGGTGCCTCCGAAAGTTCCGCCGCAGAGAAGCCGCCGAGGAATGCCGACGATGAGAGCCTCCGGGCTTCTTTCATACCCCGGGAAGTTCGTTGTGGCCCCGAGAAGCTCCAATCGAATAGCTCCAATCAGGGCTCTCGCTGCCTGAAGTTTGAATTCCGACGAATGGTAGCGAGGCGGTGAGTCAGCGGCGCCGCCAATGGGGAACGGGAGGGCGATGCCCCCGCCGTCTCAGTGACCTCGCCTCTAGGCGTAGCTAGAGTTCCTGCAGGGAGCTAAGAGTTGCGCGACCGACCGCCATCTTTGTTATCCGGATTGCTGCGGGAAAGCCGCCCGTCGCGAGTGAAGGAGCCTCGCCGCCACGCTTCCGACGGCGGCCGACGCGGGGTGGGGGCGCTTCGGTCGGCGGCGCCTTACGGCGGCTACGCTGGATTCCTGGGCAAGGCGTGGTGCCGCCCGCGTCGGCGGCTGTGGCGCAGCCGTAGTGGGGGCTGCTTTGCGCGGCTAGGATAACCGGAGTGTCGCAATCACGGCGGCGCGTGGAAAAGGGTCGCGCAACTCTTAGCTCCCTGCGGGAGCTATATACAGGAAGTCTAGGCGTAGCGACATGCCCTTAATTGGTCGTTGTGAGATGCGGGATTCGGCCGCGCCGCAGCGTTCTGAGATGCGGGATTCGGCCGCGTCGCCAGGTGCAACGCATTTGGGCCAGGCGCTCTGGCACAACAGGAGTGAGTGGCACGCCTGCAGTGCCCACATGTCGCGAGGTGGGGCCCCGAGCTGAACCGGGATCACGCAACCGTAACTGACTTCTGGAGCGGTTTGTGCCTTGTTGCCAAGGCAACCGATGTTTGAGATTGTCAAAGAATTGGCGCTCGCTCCAGCGCTAGGAAGCTCAGAGCCACACCGGAGCATGTTTTGCCAACGTTGCCGCTCTCCACCACGCGTCGCCCCAAGCTGAACTGGTCACACGATTGAAGCGTTTTGTGCACGGGCTCTGTATCGGTTTAAAATGTCTTTTTCACGTGCCGCCGGCAGGAATTACCACTGCCGCAAAATAAGACCCGGCACCAGCGGGGCCACATCTGATACGGCGCTTTTTGGATAAACAGTGCGCGGTGCATGAAAGGGGCGGAGCGCACGATCCTCCCCGAGCGGCTGCGAGCTCACCGCCTATTGGCGGTGAGCGCGAACACAGGCGGCGCTGCGAAGCGCGCCTCCGTGACGTCAGCTTAGGGATTCTCGCATTTGTCGTCTGCTTCACTCAGGATCGCTCTCCCTGCTGTTTCTTTGCGCTCGGTCAACATCTGATGCTTGTCCGCACCAGAATTGGCGTGTGGGTAACTTTTTATCATATTAATAGGCTTAAAATCGCATACACTAGCTCATGGTGTCAATTAAAGTATAGTTTTGGATACCGCTACGGGAGAAACATTGCCGGCGCCACCCCATTCCTTGCGAAGCCGGTCCTGTGCGGAGCGCGAAGAGTCGGAGCTAGGCGTCAGCTTCTCATGTAAGCATTCGAACAAAAGGAACAGTCAGCTGCTAATAACCGACAACAGCGAAAATGGAAGACCAAAACAAATTCTAGGCCTTCAGGGCTGTCGGCTTTGGCAGAAGGCATCACGATTCCCTGTAATCATATGTAAGGTAAAACAGTTTTTGCAACCTTGCCGAACGCTCGAACGCGTTTTGTCACATCACTTTACGTTGTCAAGGCATGAAAGTTTGCCGACATGCACTATAGACTGCAAAAACTGTAGATTGAGTTCCAAATAACCCAGTGTGTATTTACGCGCGTGCTGATTCTATACCAGGCATCGAACCAGTATGGAGGTTTATTGAGCAAAACGAGTCACGTCTTCGTTAAATTTATAGTAACACATATATGTTTGTTGAGACCTGGAGGGATATTTCGGAACATTTTGCACAGCCATATCTTCCCGATATTCGGATATGCGTTATAGGAAAACTGCACTCAAGAGGAGGAGGAGTCGGAGGAGGAGGAGAAAACTTTATTTAACAATTAAATCGAGCTCGTTAGTGGGCTGGGTCCTCAGTCCAGGACAAGAGAGTAAAAATAATTTCCTTCAATTCATAGAACGTCATCCCGAGTAGAATAGGATTTGTTCTTCGCGCCTGGAAGGGTTGAAAAGCAATAAAGAGCTACTTGGAATTCTTCTTCGGTTTCGAGTCTCGTAATATATGCAGGTATACTATTTATTACGTTAGTTAGCGAGTATATCATGCCTTCAACACCGTAATCATGTCATCATTGTTCGAGTTGACAGTGAGTTCGTTATGATAACGATAAAATTACGATAGAAATTCGGAGCACAAAAGCCGCTTTCGAGTACTGTGGACTACGTTGTTTAGGGCGCGATCGCGGTGGCGTAGCACAAACCTTCTCATTGTATTTGCATGTGAATAAACAAAGCACGCTGCGGATATGCACCTTCTTGCACGCAGCCGTAATGAAAGCCAATTTGTGAAGAAGGGAATGTATGCCATGCAAAATGAAGGAAATATCCACACGACCTTTGTGAGGCTCCCAAACATCCCGAAACCTCCTAATAAGAAGTTGGTGACGGCGCAGAAAAATTAATGCGTTGGGCAGGAAAAAAAAGCAAGAAACATTAATCCGATACAAGACAACAACGAAAGAAACAGAAGAAAGCCGCTTTATTTCCTGCTGTGCGATGAGCGTGTAGAGGCCGCTGCTTGGTACGTAGTATTAGACTGTTGAGTCTTCATACGAGCATCTCAAAAATACTGCAGGGAAGCCTACGCATTTTGAATACTTATCAAGAAGCTCTGATCGCTGATCCTCGCGAATAAGCAAGAAAGGACGAGTTACACACGATCTTCTGACCGATACTCCGAAGAAAGTTGTTCTCTATCTGTTCGTGTGTTGCAAACTTGTGGGGGATACAGCTTCAAATTATTCAGATGCGCCAGAAGCTGGCAAAATAACTTAGTCGCTAAAAATACGCTTTTTAACGCACTACAGCAACGAAGCGGGCGATTTCTAGCCCGGCACTGTTGCCCATCGCAAGCGGAGTGTAGCAGACGACAGCGGCGCGAATCCCTAAGCCGACGTCAGAGCCAGGGGGCGCCACTCAAAGATCTCACCGCCAATAAAAAGTCACGTGCTGCCGATAGCAACTGCAGCAACGTACACCGCGAAAGGGCAAGGCCAGGCCGCCGCACAAATACGGTCAGATTTTTCGTTCGCTTTTCCAGCCTTGAGCTGAGTGTGGTATTCATGGTGTCAACAAAGCTTGCCCGTAGCAGGGGAGCGCCATAGCGGAAGTACGTCACCGCTCAGCGCAGCATCATGGGAGGGAAGGCTTGCGCGCCGTCAACAGCGAAAGGAGGAGGAAACGCGGCGCGACGATAATGCGCGGTTTTTGACTTACGGTTTCTCAGCTAATACTCATCGCTTTAACAAAATTCTTGCGGGAGGAGATTGCTAATACATTGCTTTATTTGGTTACATGTACATCCATGCATCGGCGGAAGGTATTTCAGGACCCCTTTAAGGCTGTTGAGGCAAATACATTTATGTCCCGCTAACGAAATCTAAGATCAAAGCGCGTACTTGTAGTGTGCGCTTACGATTTGCCGTTGTTGTCGTCGGCCGGTATACATACATGTGTATTCACTACACTTAGTGAGTAAGGTTAGCGATTTTTTACTACCTGCCACACTGCATCATGTGCGCAGAGCCTTTCATTTGCCCGAATTATCGCTCGCGAGCCCTAGGTGCGTGACACTTCGTAGTAACGTGAGAGAGAGAGAGAGAGAGAAAAGACTTTATTCAAAGCGTCCGGCATGGGAGGGAGCAAATCCGGCCACGCAGGGCGCGGTGCTGAACAAGAGGCGTTGGTGATATCACACATCGCTGCTCCGTGCCGCGAGCCGCCACTTCACCTATAGACAAGGCGATTTTTTGTTATTTTAAAAACTAAAATTTGTTCCTAAGACACCACATGAAAGATTCTGTATTGGCAGCTACGTCTGTTTGCAAATTGTGGAACTGAAGAGACATATGCGGCAGGTCGTATAGCAGCGACGCCATTGCATGGGGGAGTAACTGCTCGGCGTGTCGTCCTCCCGTTGCTCTCTAGATCGACGGGGACGAACATTTACTCCGCGAATTATGCACACGGCACGCACGCTCCCACAGTTACTCCTCTTTAGGAGCAACAGTCGCTCGCGAGGACTATACAGCTGAACTAGTTCTTTTTTCGTCCTTTTTGGCTAAGAGTGTATGATCGACGCAGAACCGGATGGATTCATCTTTCTTCGTGACAAGTACAACTGGCGAAGCCCAGGAGCTCGAAGAGGGTTGACGTTGCGCGTGAGCATGTCAGCGACGTGTTCGTCAATCACGCATCATTCCGCAGGTGAAACACGATAAGGTCGCTGCCACAGTGGGGCGTGGGATGCGGTATCGATTTCGTGGGAAACTGTCGACGTGCGGCCCAAGGCGGTCTGATGACAGCCGAAGGATTGAAGGAAGCGATCGAGAAATGCGAGGAGTATGTCTCGTTGTGCTGGGGTGAGATCTCCATCGATGGATCGTTGAAAAACATCGGGGTCTGCCCTGGGATGAAGGCTGAGGACATTCACCGAAAACCGGGTTGATTCCTCCGGGACGGCCATGACCAGAATGGGGTCGAGAGCTTCCACGCATCCGAGACATTCCCCATGATATATTGTTGAAGGGCAAGACGATGGGTAATTGCTGACAAGCATCGCACTGGACCCAGATTGGACGTCGAGGATAGCAGCGGGCAAAGGCAAGCATTTCCGAGACGAAAATACTACACTCGATGGCGTGAAAACAACAGGTGAATCGGGGGTGACGTCACAAGAAACAGGCACAAGCACGGAGGAATTTGGCGGGAGAGACGCGTCGTCCATCACGATTAACCTGACGGACAGGTCAGTTGATGGCAGTTCGCATGACGGAAATAGTTCGACCTGAGCACGAGCACAATCAATGATGGCGTGATGACGTGATAAGAAGTCCCATCCGAGGATGATGTCGTGCGAACATGACGGAAGGACAATGAACTCGATGAATGTGATGTCTTGTATGGCTACACGAGCGGTGCGCATGGCTAACGGTTTAACCTCTTGCGCGCTTGCGGTTCGGAGAGTAATGTCGGAGAGTGGCGTTGTCACTTTTCGCAATGAGCGGCAGAGTCGATCGTTGACTTAAAGGAGTACTGACACCAAATTTTGATACCTAAAAAATGATATAATTGGCTTCAGTAGTTTGTACTCACAGAAATTTTTGCAGCGATCCGAGGCCGGAATCACATCTAAAATCGATTTTGATTGTCCAGGCCGCGAGCTTCCACAAATCGGCAGCACTAGCGCAATCGCTTTCGGCGTGACGAAACATTGGCCTACGTGTCTGGCCGGTTCAGGGTGACGTCATATAGTCGTTTTCAGAACCGGAAACGGTATCCTGCGCTGCTGTTGTCGGTGGTATTCGTTTGGGCAGGAGACGTGGGCGTAGCTGTGTGAGCAATGCTTGTAAACGTTGCGTGTTCGATGTCTTTGCTCTTCAGTTCGTTGCCGGCGCATGGTGTTCGACACTGGTGCCGAAAACGGCGTGGTGCGCGATGTCGACGGGCACCGCGGCGACGCGGCGGTGCGCGTCGCCGAGCTCGCCCAAGTTGTGCTATGGCAAGCTCGCGGTATGCGAAGTACTGCTCGTGGAAGCCTGCCCGAGCAAATCGACGACGACGCTAAGATGCATTTTCCACGCGACGACATGCAGCGCTAAATGTGGACTTAGTGGAGTTCGTGCACGCCGGCGGCCGCAAGAACTGTCGCCCAAGCCAGCGGGCTCGGGGTTGCACGGGTCACCTTGGGGCCTTGGGTGTTGGGAACTTAGTATCGTGGCGACTATTTGATCGCTGGTATCTGTACAACTGCGAATGACCATCCCTTACACAACTTTTCACCACACTATCATCCCCTTTTTCGCATATGAAGCTTTATTTTGGCAATAATTTCCGTTTCTGCGATCGGTGACCAAGACATCTGCCGCGGCCTGTTTTGATTCTAGCGCGCAGGTGGCGCCATCTTTCGGCCGCTCGCCGCACCGTGGTGACGACAGTGCTGGGTCGGAGCGCCGAACCTCCGCTTCCGGTCAGCGTAGGCTTCCCATCGCGGCAAATATCTGAACGCCACTTTTAAATTCAGCTCTGATCACAACTCCTAGCACAATTTTCAACACACTAACATCTAGTTTCTCGCATGTAGAACTTCTTTTTCGTGATCAGATTGATTAGAAGAGTGCGGCGACAAGCTGTTGCTATCACGGTCTGGGCCGGTTCGAGCCGCAGTGATATTAAAAAACGGACGACGGCAAAGACATCGCCGGCCTAATCGCCTGGCCAAATAAAGTTGTTCTGTCTGTCGGGTGGCAGTGACTCATCCGAGTCTGAAGATTCAAACGACATGTCGACTGCGCGGGCGAGTCGCGGACCATGTACAATCGTAGCAGACGATGCGGCGAACGCATGGAGGAAAGAAAAACGTCCCTGACGTTAGAGTGAACTAGAACCAAGTATTCTAGTTCACTCTACTGACGTCACGGGTCAGACCGTGACGTAAGGCTGCCCGCTTGCAGGCTGGCCTTCGAACGGCCATTTTCCCGCGCGGCGACCAAATTTGAATTTGGTTGCAATAAACGTGCTATAATTAATTCTGTGTTGGCGGCTGACGGCTTTCGGTTCGATTTTCGTAATTACTGGGCCAATAGGTATTCTTTACAGCATAAAAACTGAAAGCGAGAAATTTCGTGTCAGTACTCCTTTAAGACGGACACAGCGGCACCTGTATCGCTCGCGCCAATGCGGCTACACCTTCGACAGTAGTTCAGTAACATTGGCGGGTGGGAAATGAGGACTTCGGCATTTATACGTCGTTGCATTTCTTGCCTCTGGAACTGCAGCCGTCAGTTTTCCTTGGCGGTTGTATTCTGGCGCGGGCGCATGGGGGAAAGGGAACGGGAACGCGGGGACGAGGAGCGGTGGCGCGGAAGGGGCGGTTGGTCCGCAAGGTACGAACTCGGGGAGGTGAGGTGAGGTGACTGTGAGAGGGAAAGAGGTTCCCAGCCTGCACCACATATGTATCGCAGGGAGAGAAAGGGAAGGGAGGGGGTAGAAATATGGGATGAGGTAGTGGTACAAAGGTGGTAGGGGCAGGAAAAGGAAGGGGTAATGGGGAAGAGAAGATAGATCAGAGATTACCGCCCGGGAACGGGAAAACTATCAGCGGGCTTTTTTTTTTTTTTTTGAGCATTAAAGGAAAATTTCTTTGTTTGAAACGAAAAATCACAAAACTCTACAAGTATTAAAAGAAAAATAACAAAGACCAAACCTTAAGAACACTTCGTTCTAAAAATTGATCTTCACTGTCGACTTGAATCCTTGGTAGACGTCTTGTCTTGTTTTTTCTTGTTTTTGAACTTTACTTGATTCTTGATTCTTTGATCTTGGTTTGTTGATCTTGTTCTTCATTATTTGTTCGTGCCCTGACTTGACCGGGTATATAGTTCTGTTACGCCTGATGGTTTGTGATTATGTGTTGTTGGTGTTCTGCTTGGTTTCCTTGTGTTGTTATGGTGTAAGAAGGGAATGACTGGAGATGTGGGCGGAGGAAGCCTCACCAACATGGCGTTTCTGCTCCATCCCCGTATCATATCCCATCTTTTATATTGTCGTGATTGATCGTGTTGGTGTTCTGTTATGTTTGGTCTATTCTTATGCTTGTAGAATGAATTCGTTAATTTTTAAAACCATCTCTTCTAAAATTAATCTTGTTTCCTCTTTCTTAATTATTTCCGGTTTTCTGTTCTCTAAGTGCTCTCGGGGCCGGGCCCGTGTCAACGCGAGCGAAGTACTGCTGAGGTCCATAGGCGGGCGCTCGATGTGGGGCGTCGTTAGGAAACGATGGCCGCCGACGCCACAACCGGGCCACGTGTCCTGGAGTAAAACACGCGTAGCAGATCGGGCGGTTGTCGGGAGTGCGCCAGGGATTTGGTGTTTGAGCTGGCAATCGGTTATACGCCATCGTTCGCAGATTTGTCGTCGCCTGGTTGCAGCTGTCGGACGACTGCAGCGTAACTGAACGGTATACCGTTCCAGGAGAGGCGAGAGGTGAGGCCACCGGTGGCGCAAGGGGAACTGCCACTTGGGGTTCAAGAGGTGCCGGGTGGCGCGAAGCGCGCGAAGGGCACCGTCGAAGGCGAAGCAAACGGTGCTGTTACAGCGGAAGTCACGGGCGCGGGCACAGGCGCCGGTTGGCCGATTGAAGGAAGCGTCTCGGCAACCTGTTCTCGGACTAGGTGGCGCACAGTCGGAGGCAGTGGACCCGCAGGTTCAGGAGCACTGGGGAGCAGGGAGAGCTGCCGCGTAACTTCTTCGCGTACGAACTGCTCAATGTGGGGCAAAGGCACGAAAGGTCAGGAGGAAAGTTTAAGGCGATAGCGATCCTCGAGAGAAGTCGTCATTCGGCAACGGACGCTGGGGTGTGATAACGCGCTGCTTTCGCAGTTCGTCGCAGCTCAGGCACAAATTTGTGACTTCGCTCACAATCTGCGGGTTCTTTCCCAGCAACACCTGGAATGCATAGTATTCAATGCCCTTTAGAATGTGCTTGATTTTATCGCACTCGGGCACCGCAGGATGCACAGGTGCATACTGCGATGCCCATTACCCCTTCCTTTTCCTGCACAGGTCCACGACGTCCTCTATATAGCTCGTGTATGTCTCGTTCTCTTGCTGGGCTCGCGTGCGTAAGGCGTTGTTCAGCGCGAAGCTTGCGCACAGCGGGTCGAGCAAATGCTTCCAGGAATGGGGCCTTGAAATCCGTCTAAGTGCGCCTATCAGTTGTATTGTTACGCAACCACAACTGCGTGACTTCGTCCAGATACAAATCGACGTTGTTCAGCTTCGTGGCGTCATCCCGTATAATAACGCTCACCCTTTCGTGGGAGGTCAGCCAGTCCTCTGCGTCTTTATCATCCTTGCCGGTGAAGTGTGTGCGCGTGTGCGTGTGTGTGCGCGCGTGTGCGTGCGCGCACGTGTGTGTGTGTGCGTGCGTGTGTCAAAGTACAACCTCGCTCGAGAGGAAGACGCCCGAGATGATTCACATAGCAGCGATAATGCACTGCCCCTCGCGACTGCATGCTGCAACGAAGCGATATCCGGAGCCAGCACAGGAACAAGAGAAATTTGTGCCGACAACAATACCGCTGTGTTGACTCTGAATCGAAGAGCCCCACTGAAAGTTGGGCGAGTTCAGGGCGAGTTGGAAAACCACAGCGCGCAAGCGAACGGGACAACAAGAAAGAGGCGCAACACAAGCGGTGACTCACAACTAGTGGTTTATTAACAAACGCGAAGAATATATATTCGCAAAAACGCACTTTTGTTTTCTTTCTTTTGTGTTTTCTGTGCCGCACCAATCCTTGCTTGTTCCTGGGGGCATATATGTGCATTCTGTGGATATATTCTTTGCGTTTCCTAATAAACCACTAGTTGTGAGTCAGCGTTTGTGTCTTGCCTCTTTCTTGTTGTCACGTTCGCTTGCAGGCTGTGGTTTTTCCCAAGGCTGTAAACAAGAAACAATCGAGATGTTCGATTTTGGCGCGCTTTGAAACATTGCACCACCACGGGCAACGCCGAACTTGGCCGAAAGTGAAGTTTTAAGTTTTACCGGTTGAAATTCCTAGTTTACAATAAATTCTTTTGTTTTTTATTGAATGTAAATTTTTCATATAAATAACTTGCACAAGCTTGGTTCTTGTAGTTGTAACAAGTGGTAACAATCTTCGTTAAAGGAACGGCTGGCAACATGCGCAGAGCTGAAAACTTGCTTCAATGGCCTGATTGGGGTTGGGCTGAATGAATTGCCGGTTCTTCAATCGCGGTAATCCATTGTTTTAACTGTATGTGTTATTAATTTAAAATATCGCAATGAATTCCTTAGGGGCTTTAACTTTCGATGAGTACGGTAGACCATTCATCATACTTAAGGATCAAGACAGAAAGAAGCGACTCACCGGCGTCGATGCTCTCAAGGTACGTTTTTCCCTATTTTTCTGTACACGTCTTTCTGCAAATTCTAGGTGCTCAGACTGCTCGTTAACAAAGTTAACAGCTTTTTCCTTGTAGCACAATTTTGCATAATTAATTACCGCTTGCGGCACATCACTGAAGGAGACGCCTGGCATGCTTTGTTCTGCTGCCCACGCCTTTTAACGACGAGTGTAAATGCACATAAACTGCCATAACTGCGTTTCTTTTTTGTTTAACCCTGCAGGTTTTAGGCGAGATTTTTTTCAATCAACGTGTGGTTCGCAAATACCCGAACTTCCATCAATCGTGAATACGGAGTGACTTAGTGCGCTCGCGACGCTAAGCTTGCCCATAAAAGGGCAGCGACGGACGTCCAGCTGCCCGCGGGGTAGTGCTGGGAGTTGACAAAGCAGTTGCGTTTGTTCTGATCGCTCTAATTATGTGGAATAAAGTTCTGGGGCAATTTTTAGCACGCCAGAGCGTAGACCTCCTTGCTCATTTATGGTAGCGCGCTGGTTTTCTGAAGGCAGAAGTAGACACGGCCACCTGTTCAGCTACGATTTTATGTTGGGTGCTGTGAACAAAGCCGTTTTAATTTTATGTGGATAAACGATCGCAGCCCGTCCAGGACAACCGCTGCGTCACTAATCCCGCAATATTGTGTTCACCGGCTAACAGGTACCCGTGCTCAAGGCCACATTTGACTTCCAAAATGGGCTTTCATAAGAGGTACAGTCTTTCAGTGCGTCGTGAGGAAGAAGTCATACCCAGTAGGATTTGAGGTTGTGTGCATTGTTAGCACTGTTAACTAGGGGATGGGAATAGCAGCAATGGAGAACAAGGACAGCAGTATATGTAGATATTCCTCGTTGCGTTTAGCACACATTTATGGGGATTTGCCATCAGCGTGGCGAGCTGCAGATTAATGTGCAACCCGCCGCAGTGGCTCAGTGGCTAAAGCATTGCGCTGCTGAGCACAAGGTCGCGGTTTAGATTCCCGGCCGCGGCGGCCGCTTTTCTGATGGAGGCGAAAAGCAAAAACGCCCATGTGTACGAGATTTCGGCGCATGTTAAAGAACCCCAGGTGGTCAAAATTAATCCGGAGCCCACCACTACGGCGCGCCTCATCACCTGCGTTGCGTCGGCGCGTTAAACCCTACAATCAGATTAAGTGCAACTGTTGTGCTCCCCCTTCTTTCAGTCCCATATCCTGGCGGCGAAGGCCGTGGCCAACATCCTTAAGACGTCTCTCGGCCCAAAAGGTATTGTTCATTTCTGCTTCCGTGATCCCACGAGGTCATGGAAGTTATGTCAGCAGTAAAGTGGCAAACATTCATCTAACGTTTAAGCATCTCGTTTGTAACACCTTTCCTGTCTGAGTGAGTGGGGAAAGGTTTCAATTAAAGTGTGCCCATTAATGTTGCCTTAAATGTATTCTTTGTGCTTGCTGCTTAGCTAGAGCCATGTGCTTTCTTGGACATTTTGTGGTGGCAGGGGATGGAGCACCTGGACACCAGGCTTGGCGTTCAACGTGCCCTTGCCTGGGGCTTAAAGGGTGCAACATAAATGTTATTTCCCACCTGAACCATGGTCTGGCGTATCCATTGCGTCAAGCACACTGATATGGAGGGAACACTTCGCAACTTGTTCTCGTTTGGTCGTGGTAGCGTGCACTTTGTAGTAGTAGTTAATGAGGCTGGTGACCTCTGCTTCTTGTTGCTGATTGAAGCATGGTACAAGACCTTGAGGGAGTGAAGTACCATAAAGTTTGTTTCTACTGTGATTGTCCTTACTTTGGGTGTGCTGACACATGGCTACCCGAATGACATGCGATTGCTGATTGGATTGGATAACTTGTTTCCTCGTTTGTAGGGCTCGACAAGATGATGGTCTCCGCGGATGGCGACGTCACCGTTACCAATGATGGTGCGACTATACTGAAAATGATGGATGTGGAGCACCAAATAGCCAAGCTGCTGGTACAGCTGTCGCAGTCCCAAGATGACGAGATCGGGGACGGTACTACAGGTGTGGTTGGTAAGGGTGCCCTCTTTCATTCTCTCCAAGTTGTTTGCTTTTTAACTTTAGCACTTGTCTCGTTGGGGCTTCCAATTGGGTTAGTAGGTTTCTGCCAGAGCATCAGGCATGTTCTTGCTGCAGCTTCAGTCATGCAATTGGTAGGCGACTGGCAGATAAATGTATAGGACAGAAATGTTGGTGCGTTTTTTATTATTATTATTAACCCTTTCACGGCCACTCCTGAGATTATTCGGGCAATTATTTAAGCGTTAGTGTTTTTGTATTCCTGCATAACATTTTTGTTGGATACAGTAATCCTGAATAAAGTGCTTACATGACTTGTAGAGCATCGAAGCACATTACGAGCCTAAAATCTCCACCCGATGAACCCGAAAAGAAAAAAAAAAAGAAACCTGGCAGGGAGTGAGGGACCACTTGTAAAATAAACTTGCCAGTGAAAGGGTTAATGGTCAGTGATGGTGTGCTAGTATGTACAAGCTTCTGACATAGTAACAAGGCTGGGTTCTGAGATATGTATGTATCGGGGGCATGTTCAAAAGCATGCTTCCATTCATTCCCCTCTGATTGCTCATCATGAAGTGGCAGTGGAGAAGGCTCCCGCGTGACATTTTTCTCACATGGGACATCGTGGTGGGGTGTGCTTCCAGTGTTGGCGGGAGCTCTGCTGGAGCAGGCCGAGCAGCTCCTGGACCGGGGCATCCACCCGATCCGCATTGCGGACGGCTTTGAGATGGCCGCCCGCTGTGCGCTGGCCCACCTGGACCAGGTGGCCGAGAGCTACTCGGTGTCGCCGGACGACAAGGAGTTCCTCATCCAGACGGCCATGACCACGCTGGGCTCCAAGATTGTCAACAAGTGCCACCGGCAGTTTGCAGAGATCGCCGTGGAGGCTGTGCTGTCGGTGGCCCAGCTGGACCGGGGGGACGTCAACTTTGAGCTCATCAAGGTCGAGGGCAAGGAGGGTGGCAAGCTGGAGGACTCGCTGCTGGTCCGGGGAGTGCTCGTCGACAAGGACTTCAGCCACCCACAGATGCCCAAGGTGGGGACCAGAACTGTCCCGTATTGTAACCTCCTGTCCAACATCGTAGCTGCTCAGAACTGTTCTGCAAGGTGTCTGCATCGTGCAACGCGATTCATGTGCATGCTTTCTTTTGAAGCCCGATAGGCAGTTTCGTCCCAGTGGTGGTTCCTGCCTCTGGTAGAAACTGGAGCACAACGCACGTTGCGACCGGTGCACCAGTTAGGGTATTTTGCTTTTGCAGGCCCACCAATAGGGTGGGTTGTGGCCATGGTGGCAATTTTTAAGCGTTTGGAGCATGTTTATACTAAAATAGGTTTAGGCTCACCATTGCAGTGAATTCTCGATGGCCACTTCTGCTAGGAGTGCAGATAAAGATTTATGGCAGAATTTTTACCCATATTGTAAGCAGTGCTTAGCTAGTCAACTGTCTTTTTTGTATATATTTGTGGTGGCAGGGGATAGAGCACCTGGACACCAGGCTTGGCGTTCAACGTGCCCTTGCCTGGGGCTTAACGGGTGCAACATAAATGTTATTTCCCACCTGAACCATGGTCTGGCGTATCCATTGCGTCAAGCACACTGATATGGAGGGAACACTTTGTGACCTGTTCTTGCTTCGAAGATGTACACACGCGTAACCTTGTTTGCGCAAAGATTCCATGCTTGTGAGCAGCAAGCAGTTGCAACTGGAAGTACTTGTGCGGCTTCGTTCATTGCATCAGTGCCATGTTGTGACCACTGCGAATGTCGCGCACTGTAGAGTTGGCGTCCATGGCAGGTATAGTGCACCCGCCGTATGCACAGCATGTTTTCGCCTCCAGAAGTGTTTTGTGCAATTGGGGGACACTGGTTTTGAGGACCAGAAATTTGCCAAAAAATCAATTTTCTGTATTAATTTTATTTGCAGTCTATAGGTCCCAAAGAATGTACCTGCAAAATATTATAGCTGTACCATAGGTATTGACAAAGCTGTCACCATTTGAAGTTGGCTAAATGGGCCACTTTCCCCTGCATTTACGAACTTTGTGCCTCGTTTTCTCAAAACCAGTTTTTTTCCCATAAGGTCAACTGTCGGGTACAATATCTTGGGATGTAGTGGTCATATTTGCGTCATTCTTGCTGCATTTGAAAGCTTAAGAACTGAACAGTGCAATAAAACCAGAAAAATATAAAATTTCTTTCTACAAGTTTTTATGCACTTGTTTTACGAAAACATTGATAATTGATGACCTGACATTTGATAAGTTCAGAGCAATTGCAGAAACAGTGATAAAATTACTGCTGTGGTATAGTTGCACTCCCTGGTCCTTCGAGAGCACAAAGTAACAAGAATTCAAGTATATCATAAGCAGATAATTAAAAAATTGCCCGAAATGACATAACATGTTGCAAAACTCTGAACTTAGACTATATAGATGAAAACTGACTGCATAGTTGTGCTTAGGATGTTAAAACACACTTAATGTGCAAATTTCAAGGAGATTGGTTCAAAAATAACAAAAATGTCTTCAAGACCAGTGGCCCCCCTTAAAACTTCCATGCAAGTTCTGGACAACATAAAATGCTGTCATCTAGTTGGAACATGTGGCAGGAGCGGTGCATCGCGCAGAGGTGACCTTGCTGCCCACATGCAGGAGGTGCGCAATGCGAAGCTGGCAATCCTGACGTGCCCATTTGAGCCGCCCAAGCCCAAGACGAAGCACAAGCTGGACGTGAGCTCTGCAGAGGAGTTTGAGGCCCTGCGGCGCTACGAGCGGGAGCAGTTTGAGCTGATGGTGGAGCAGGTGAAGGCGGCCGGCGCCAACCTGGTGATCTGCCAGTGGGGCTTCGATGACGAGGCCAACCACCTGCTGCTGCAGAAGCAGCTGCCTGCCGTGCGCTGGGTCGGAGGACCTGAGATTGAGGTGTGTCACCCAAATCGCATATGTTACTCGACAACTTCCTTGGCAGCTGCGTTTTCTTCTTCCTCCTCCTCTTCCTTCTCCTCCTCCGCCTTCTTTCCCTGTTTCTTGCGATTTCCAGCAAGCTTGTAAAGGCAGTGATTTTGAGGGAACTCAGGGCGGAGGATGAAATTTGAGAAGGTGCAAGGGCACTGAAACAGTTTTCCAGTGTACTTGTTCGCCGTGAGGTAGGGCTCTGTTTGGGCAATCTCTTGGGTCACTGTCTCCCCCCTCTGTTCTCGCGCTCAAGGCACCTAAGACTAAAGACACCTCAAAGCTGCAGTGCAAGCCCATCTCTTGATTTCAATAAACGTTTATTCTCTTTCTCTCTCCCCCCTTGCACAGTTGATTGCGATTGCGACGGGTGGCCGCATCGTCCCCCGCTTCAGCGAGCTGAGTGCGGACAAGCTGGGCTCTGCTGGGCTGGTGCGGGAGCTCTCCTTTGGCACCACCAAGGACCGCATGCTGGTCATTGAGGAGTGCCCCAACTCCAGGGCGGTCACCATCTTCATCCGAGGGGGCAACAAGATGGTGAGGCACATCTTGCGAGTTGCTTTTAGCATGGGCGCTGCTGCAAGGGATTTGTCGTTACCTGCACAGGGTACACTTCGTAATGAGAGTTCGCAAGGGCGGGCCTTTGCACAAAAGTGTGCGTAGTGTCTGTGTGGGCACGTAATGATTTTTGGTGTCCTAGTAAACATGCAACCCTTTGTTTGTATGGTCTGTACACCAGACCAGTGTCAAGAAAGGCAGAATTCATGCTGCCTTCTTTCACTGTGGTGTAAAGAACTTGCAAGAACGTGTAACACGTGACGTGTCCTGTATGCCTCGGCCACCCTCTTGAACTATTCAATTAGTGTGCATCGACATAAGCACCTAAGACACTGTGCAGCCATTGCTGTGGTGATGCTGCACACGACCGAAATGGTGCAACATAAGCTTTCCATCCCGAACCATGGTCTAGCGTCACCTTTGAGCTAAGCACACTGATGCGGATGGGACATGGGTGTCCTTTGATGCTTGGCAAACCTGGCCTGCCTGTGCGTGGCAGCTGTTGAGTGGGCTCGTGATGCGGGTGTTGCAGATTGTGGAGGAAGCCAAGCGGAGCCTGCACGACGCCCTCTGTGTGATCCGGAACCTCGTCCGGGACAACCGCATTGTGTACGGGGGCGGAGCCGCTGAGATCTCCTGCGCGCTGGCCGTGGGCGCCCAGGCAGACAAGGTGAGCCCCTCTCGTTGAACGCCTGCGGCAAGCTGCCCCCATAGTGTGTGGAATGATGACAGCCTAATCCATTCTAGGAGGTATGCCACCCTGACACAAAAGCCCACCCGGGTTTTCCGGGTGGGTGGGCGTGCCTTGGCCACCTTTGAATGACCTTGGCCACTGACTGCACACTGTAGAGGGCAGCACTGTCATTCTGTGCACAGATGAGCCTGACAGTGTAGTTGAAAGAGCAGGTTTTGTGCTCTCACCTGCTGCATTCAATGTGTAGTTGAGCCCAGCCGCGAAAATGGCGTTGCTTGGGAGGGCCGCCTCTATTGAGGCATTTATGCCTGTAGGTTTGAGGGTGTCGCAAAATTCAGATGTTGGGGACCCAATGTTGTCATGCCAGCTCTGAGGTCGAAAGAGTGCTTTGTATTTGGCGAGTAGCTTTATCTGTGTAGTATGTGCCGAGGAAGGCAAAGCACATACAGTTTGAGCTGCAGGGACGACAAGCAAGGAAACAAAAGGTGCTGTCGTTCAGTTATGGTAGCCGCTCTGAAAAGACGTCGAGCGGTCTGTGTCGAGGTGCTACCATTTGGCATCACTTCCTTATCTGCCGAAGATCCAGCAATCTGCCCATCATGAAATTGGTAAGGGGAGTCTATAATTTGCCGCGGGTCGTGCTAAAGTGCATTACACGTGAGATTTTAGCTCTCAAAGGTTGCATGCAGCCATATGGTGCACGTGTGTGACATATGGCTGTGTTGCACCCCCGCTGCAGATCTCGACGCTGGAGCAGTACCCGTTCCGGGCTTTTGCCGACGCCCTGGAGAGTGTGCCCCTGGCCCTGGCGGAGAACTCTGGCCTGCCGCCCATTGAGACGCTGACCGAGGTGAAGGCACGCCAGGCCCAGGAGAACAACCCCGCCCTGGGCATCGACTGCCTCGGCAAGGGCACCAACAGTAAGTTGCTGACACTGCTGCCAGCAGACCCATGCTCCTGTTTGTTCTCCAAAAATTGATGCAAAGTTGGGCATGTGACCATTAAATGGGGGTAAATTTACAAGCAGTTATTTCTGAGTGCTCAATACAACATGAAAGGTTTAGCTGAGATTCTCGCAGTGACTGCCATAGGCAGTTGTAAAATTCCAGATGACACTTGCCTTAATACAAAAGGAAACCATTCGCTATGTATGCAGGCTGGAAGTTGCTCATTTATTTGACCAACTACAGTGTAGACCGCTGATAATGTATGTCGTGGGAGCCGCAAAAATCCGCGCTAAAGCAGTACCTCACTATCACCAAAGAATGTGCGAATCCAACCACATCGCAACCTGCCTTTCAAAACAAAGGCCTCCCTTTAATTCTTTGTTTTTTCTTGCGTCAGCCACTGCTGCAGGGTCTTACCAGCTGCGAGTGTGGCTTTAAGGGGACATGGCTTTCGAAATCAGCTTTATTTCTTTGAAGATTTTGATGAAAATTGGCACAGCAACTGGAAATGCTTTTGTGGAGGAGGCCATAATGGCAGGCAGAAACGCAGTAACAGCATGACCGTTCACATGAGATTGTCCGGCACTCGCAAAATGTCTAGTCTATTTTAGTGGCCCACAACAAGTAAAGCGAATGCGCAGTGCACATTCATGGCGAGCCTCAGTTCCCTGCTGAAGGCCCTCTGACCGCTTCCACGGATGCCCTTCGGCCAACGCCAACGCCGCAGTGTGGCGCCGCGTCTGGCAGCACACAAAGCTCTCTCATAGTGTGACGGTGGAGTTTCATGACCAGAAAAGCATTGAAGGACTCTGGCAGTACCATGACTAGCAGTGTTGGTAGTAAAGGGGTAGGGAGGATACATATGCCAGCTTGTCGCGCATTTGTCGGGGTTCACGTGAGCAATTTATAAGTGTCTGTGTGACAGAGGAGTAACGTATGCCCTTTTCTACCGCAGACATGAAGGAGCAGCATGTGATTGAGACCTTGACGAGCAAGAAGCAGCAGATCAGTCTCGCCACCCAGCTGGTCAAGATGATCCTCAAGATTGACGACATCCGGACACCTGACAGTGGCTTTGCTTGAGAGACAACCAACCAACCACCAAACTACTAACTTAATACCCCTTTTCTTTTTTTTGTGCTTGTAATAAAGAACCCGTATGCCCTTTGACCAGCTTATTTTTTCTGCCTTGTGTCTCGAGCACGACTCTCGGCTATTCGAACTGGGAAGGCCACCCAAAACAGCATTTTCTGCTCCACTAACCGTTTGTCTCCTCCTCCTCCTTCCCATTTCCCTACACGGCCAAGGCACTTTGCTTCATCGTTGGGGTGTGCGGCCTCTAAGGCCGTTTGAAGAAATAAAAGCTTCTGAAGCAAATGGGTATGCTGACCAAACAAGGACGAACATGCTACCAACTGGGCCCTCTGAAGTTACATTCATCTACTTTGAACGAAGGCCAGAAAACAACCAAAAAGTAGTCTGGATTTACTTACTTGACTAGCATGACCTATGCTTAGGGTTGTTTGTTTTTGGGTTTAAATTTTTTAAAACCAGGGGGGGGGGGGGGGGGCATTAAGAATGTGGTGCTATTTTTCAAATAGGGCTTTCTTAAAACCATTTTGAAATGTGAAAGTCGGGAGAACGTTCGGGTTCTCCCGACATCGCGGCTTTACTGGGTAGGCACAACAGTGTCGAAGCAGCGTTTCCCAGCCTGGGGTAACGAGCGGTAGTCGTGCCAATACTCGAGGAGATCGAAAGCTGTGTATGTGGGGCTCGCTTCCAGCACGTACTGGCAAAGAACATAGACCGTCAACTCACCATTGTGCAAATCACTACTTTGAAAAGGTCCGTTCGGGGAGAAATTCAGTGTAACCCGATTCTCCTGAAACCTGTTCAAGATGTAAAGCGTTCTGTGGAAGACAGGTTAAAATTAAACAAGGGAGTCTTGGAGCAGTGGTTTGGTGCTCTACCATTTGAAGCACAAGTGATGAGCATATCTGGGGCGGTATTCTCGTAACTGTCCCTTTTGAAAACGTCCCTTTTGCGTCCCTTTCATCGTGACGTACTTCCGGTTAAGTAATGGGCTTTGGCAGTAGGTTTGCTGCACTTGCGTTACGTCACTTCCTGTTGTTTGCTTTTAGCCAATCAGGGCTCGCCAAAAGGGACACTTCTGAAAGGGACGCAAAAGGGACAAAACTCGAGAATACCGCCCCTGAAGTGTACTCTACGAGGAAATTAGCAGGCACAAAGGTGGAATGAAGAAGGTGCAGTAAACCAATGCAAACAGCTTGTTCTAAAGTAACAGCACAGCACTGCACAACTCGTGATAAAAAATTAGGCTATACAAAAATAGAAAATCATTCCGAATAAAAGTAACATTAAAGAATAACTTCTAATAATGGTACAGCAGTAGCAGCGTCAATGAGTAACCATGCAATGTAATGTTTAGAGAAATACATTTAAGCAAAATGACTTCCTCATGCCCCTAATGCAATAAATTTATCTGCATTCTAAAAATCACCAGCAATAAGTTCATTGAGGCAAGAAACACATTGTACAGCTTGTCCTGGTGCATGAGTGATGTTTCAGGGACGGCCAATGAAATTATCAAAATATTAAGGACACGTTTACACTTTACAGTGGTGCGAGTGAGGGCCAGTAGCACTTTGGCTGTAAAGGCATGGACATGTAAACCATGGACACGTCGACAGAACCATGTCGGTTCCAGACTCTCATACAGAGCCGTGCCAGTAAAGTTGCTTTAAAGCTGCCTTTTACACAAAGTGCAGAGGCTGCTTGTGTTGTGAAATAGGAAATACCACAAGGGTCTTCGGTGGTTCCACACCACGTGCATAATTGCTTCACATTTTGACCACAGCGAGAGAACCCGGCAGAGGTTTTTACCACGGGCAATGCAATATACTGCACAAAGGTCAAAGAGAGCAAACGACATCTCACCGACTGACTGCATACATTTTATTTCTTTTCCGAGTTTGCATGCAAACACCAAGCTCCTTAAAAAATTTGTTCCATTTGTTACTACACACCTAAATCAACCTTATCTCACCGTCATTACCGATTAACCGCACGCCTGCCTGCCACTTTTACCAGGCCGGCATCGCCCCACAACAAGCCTTCCCCATGCTACCCTGGCTGCCTCCGAACCTAGAAGTTACCATTATCTGAACTGTTGGGAATGAAGCGGCTCATGCTGCAGACCGCAATGTGCACTACCGCGCACTCCCAACCTCAAGCACTGCACCAGGTGCCACCCTCCCGCCAGTGAAGGCACGCTTTTTCCCTTTATTCCACCTACTGTTCCATACTGTCCCACTACAGACATGCCCCCCACACCACCCCTTCCTCCAAACACACCGTGCCACCCTTTACCGCCACCTGCAAACCAAAACCTTCTACAATCACCCCATCCTACACCACATCTCGCCACCCCTTTTCTTCTACAACTGCCCGCACTGCCACATACCTCTAACCACCTGCCACCTTGTTTTCTCCTGTCCTCATCACCCTAACCTCATCCCATCCCCCAACCCTGAGCAGTGGGATGTTGAGCTGACCAGCTCAGCACCACAGCAACAGCAAACCCTGGTGCAACGAGCTCTGGACGCACCTCTAACTCGTGGCCTCCTAAACACAAGAGGCTGGAATCATCCGCTTGGGCTCAATAAAAGTTTATTCCTCCTCCTCCTCCAGCTGAAAAATTAAAAGCCTGCCATCAACTGCCAGCTTCTCCCACTCAAGCGGCGCATGCAGTAATGCCGTTCTTGGGAACATCTGCGATGTGCACCACTGTCCAAGCCTGTGGCTGTTGCACTGCATAGTCTAGCAGTAGCTGGGTAGGGTGCAAATGATGCCAGCTGAAGTGTAGTTAAAAAGACAAGGCCCACATCACGAGACATACAAGTTTTATTTGGTAAATAACTTGCAGACCCAATGCAACAGGATTATCTGCACTCTTTAACAGTTCTCGATTCAACAAGTAGTAGGAACAAGCAACACAACGGGCGTCATTTCGGCTTATACTTTGGCCACAACTTTCAATACCACAGATTATTCCGGCTGCGTACAGCAAAACGGTCGCACCCAAAATCTGGCACAAAAATATTCGCTCCATTCAAATATCTGCACACAAATTTCACACAGTAACATAGCCAAGAAATTGTGATCTACTACACAGTCCATCCTTCCAAACCGTCCGATCTCACTTCATAAAAAACGTGTGGTAAAAGTAAATTGCGCTCTAGTTGCTGGCGAAGTGTTAGCTCCAAGCACGGAGGGAATTATTTCACAGCTGGCAGGAGAAATTCTTGTTAGCCATTGTTCAAGCTCAGCAGAGGCAGTCACTGCAGTATCTTTTCCGCAGTTGACTTCTCGGTGAGGGGGGACCTTCCAACTTCTCCTTCTTGGGCTTCAACAGGCTTTCCAGACAGCTTAAATGCACATTCTTGTGACCCCTCAAATTACGTCGAAAATCAATCGCGTCCAATTTGTTTAGCTGCACATCTCTCGCATATAAATCAGCCAAACAAAAATTGATGCCAAGACAACTACATCGAGTATCCTTGCTGATTGTACCAGCTGAACAGTTAGTTGGCTTGCAATGCAATGGGCAGCGCTAGAGTTTTAAAATTCCGCGTAAACGTCATGTAAAGAGACATTCTTCGAATAACCATAAAACCGTAAAAAAAAATGTGCTTGCACAACCCAAAAAGTAGGCAACAAGTGGTGCCCATGTGCGTTGCAGGCAGAAAGCACGCTTTGGTGAGTTCTCGCAGAAGCGAAGTCGGCTGAGCAAGGCACAAAATGACTAGCAGCAGGGCAGAAGGAACGGGGGGGAAGTCTTGCCGGCCACACGTAGACGGCTCATCTGCTGTTGTACCTGAAACGCAGCAGGCAAGAGTTTTCGTTAAGTGCGTTCCCTCCACTCTGCTGTCCCCGGTGACTTGCGGGCACACTTCATGCTGTGCTCGAAATACACGCAACGTTGACGCAAGTGTAAAAAGCAGAGCCAGAACTGAAGACACCGAGTGCGCGTAACGATGGAGAACACTGAGCATGCATCATTCATGCTAGGCCGGCTGCAAGCTCCCTTAGGACCTTGTTAGGGCATATGTGGTGGGGGGGCAAATGGATAGCTCAGCTAGAGTGTACCGGGCACTGGTCATTAACTCTAGCCCAACCAGTTAGTGCACAGTTGGAAATGTCAACTTGAGTACTAACGAGGTTTCTAGTGTAGGGTAGATCACCATGCAGTTCGAAAGGGGGTGGGCACTCATGTCTTTTAAAGGCCACATGCATTAACCCTGTCAAACGATATAAAGCCCCACAAACCTTTTTAGTAGTCCAAACAACCAGAACGAGCACTGGTAAACAAGGTTACTAATTCCTACAGAGTTTTGCTTCATTATGCCACCGCTGAACAAGCTCAGAACTTTAAAGACTGTACTTTCTTTTTGGCATGTTCTTCTTAATATGCAGCATGACACGACGAGAACAAAAACCTAAGTGTGTTCACACTGCTTTGCTTTTCCAAGCAGCAGTCTTAGTACTAGGAGATGAGCTATACTATCAAAAGCCACAACAACTGTCATAACCATAATATGCAGACAAAGTCTTGACAGCCCTCTTATGTAGTATGCAAGCATCCGTCCTGTTTATGATTGTAATAAGTCAAATTCAAAGTTTTTCTTCCCTGAGCTGCCTTTGTACTACCAGAACCTGTAACAGAGTTGCAATTAGTGCCCTCAACAGGCTGATGAAAATGTGCATGCATTGCACGATCCAAGATGCAAATCTATAACTTCTTATAGAATGAAAAGATCCACAAAAAAAGTCAAATCAGCCATTTCCCTTGGATGTGAGAGGTAAGAAAATGTCTGCTGAGAATTCTAAATACATAAACCGAGCCAATTACTACAGCAAGACAATTATCTAGATACAAAGGTAATTATACAAGATACAAAGAGAGCTGGCTGACCATCTTATATCAACTGTTGCAGCACATAGTTTCAAGTCATTTCAGTTAAACAAGTTGGGTGACAGCACCTTTATGACGAAAGATACAGGATCTCTGCCATATCAGGGGAGCTGCTGTCGCAGGCTGACAGGTTATTCTGAAGATGTTTTCATAGTAGTGGTGACTAATCTGGTTCAGCAGCCAAAAAAGAAGAGCTTCGATTACTTTCAGCTAATGTCAAGTGCTGGTCAAGCACATTTTGCAGACTGATCCCTGCACTGCCTGCACTGAGACCACGTCTGCAGTGATGGTGGTCTACCTTGGCAGGTGATCCTTTGAGCACAAAGAAAGCAGAAAGAAAACTGCAAAGGCCCCAAACCAAAACTGGCTGAAATATGACTGTCAAAAGTGTACATAACTTGGAATTGAGCAGGCCACCTCAGCCCATTTGGCATTGCTCATTTTGCCATAAATCAAAAAAGAATGCTGCATTTGGCTTATTTTACATCTTGCGCTCACGGGACTCCAAAGCACATTTCGAATGTGGCAAATAAGCCTGCCCAGTTGTTCAATTGAGGTCAGGAACCTCAGAGACAACCACAATCTTGATACAAATTTTTGCAATCCCTTTGCAACACTGTATACCTGTTTCTGTTACTGCAACTTTTAGTGCTAACTGCATAAGTTAGCTTTTTGTATAACTGTGGCACGAACATAAAGGCTGAACTCCATGCTGCGACTCTTGAAGGATTAATGTCCATTTTGTACCTCTCCCCCACCCGCCTTCATCATATTCTGTCTGCTTTCAGCTTTTGGCTCGAGCAGGGGAAAAAAATGGGCAGACTGAAGCTCCTGAGTCTCAATTTCCCCCTGTCCGGCAAGCTGTCATTCGTGTTAGTGATAGTGATTGCCCAACAAACCTCACGTTAATTAAGTGGCCCTGCTGTGTTAGCTTCATTTGATTATGCCATGCTGTTAGAGCACAGGCAGACAATTTGCCAGCCCCCAAACGTGTTCTAAGACACGCGGGTGTGGCACAGCGTCAAAAAAAGGAGGGCGTTCTCACCTTAGGTCCAGCACAGGGTTGACTGATGCGTGCCATGCCACGCTAGTCTATTGTGAACATCCTAAACAGAAGCAACACCCATTGGCACCACAACCAAAAGGAAACGCCGAGAAGCAAAACGAAATACAACCGCATGCAGCACAGCGTCCGAGCAGTGGAGAGCAATGTGCAATGCTACGCAAAAGAGCCCACAACCCAAGCTGGCACGGTATTTAGGGTCACTTCAGGGGCGGACAAAACACTGCCAGCAGGTGACAAACATAGCTGCACGACTCCCTGTGATTTCTGTACCCGTTCTCTCTCTTCGTCCTTTCCTACTTTCGTATCTTTCCCTTACTTTCATACTTTCTTGTCATCGTTACACCAACTAGCCCAACTTGCCATCTTACTTGAAAATCTTGATGGAATCCTTAACTGAACCTCGCCGAGCCTTGCAGGCATGCTGAGAAGAAATAGCTACTAGATTTGGACAACTTTGCGGGAGCTGAAATGTTTCTCGCAGATAAAACGAACAAGGCTTAACACGTTTATGGCGGCACAGCGAGGCACAAGATGACTGGCTGACGTGTTATCTGAGAAATAGTTTCACAGCCTCTGATAACAGAACTAAGGCCTTGCATTGCTGACAATATCAAGTACAGATCGCTAAGGCTGCAGCTGCCAGAATGACCCATTATTTCCATCCTTTCAGTTCAGCCGCAACGCACTTGAACAGTGAAATGGGCTCACATGAAACAGCACTCATAAAAAATGTGAATTAAAGCAGGTGCGTTGATGGGCACTCAACAAATGTGGCCCACAAAAACATAAACTATCACACCGTCCAGTCGCATCAGAAAGGAAGCACATTATTTTTCAACAAAAATTTAAATATTCCAGCAGTACCAAATGCATAGTCTGGCAGAACAGACAAGAAGCTCAAGTGCAGCTGATGCCACGAAAGTCCGTTTTTCTACTCGGCACTTATGGCGTAAATGGCAAGACCATCACCGTTGGCAGAACATAAATCAAGCCTACAATAGACAGAAAGAGAGAGAGAAAAAGGAAAAGAAAGTCTTTTTCAACAGGGCTGCCAACTTAGAAGAATGCTCCTAAGAGTACTAACCAAATAATGTTGGGTACTGTCAATTAACTTTGGCCATCTTTCACATATTTCTCGCTCTAAAGGTCTGTGTGTGTGCACCTACCTTATATTTTCATTCTCACCCCTTTTGTGCCCCGGGTCCTTCTTTGACAAAGGCCTGCATGCTGTCCTACAAACTCAAGCGCTCAGCTATGGGTATTAGGAACATTAAAGGGACCCTGCAACACTTGCCATCGACTACTAGTACTGTATTTTGGGATAAAGTCTATTGTCCCAGAAATCTCCTCCCGCAAGAATTATGAAAATCCGTTCACAATTAACGAAACTACGCGCGATGAGAAATCGCGCATAATCGTTCCCTCTCAACTCGAGCGCGGACAAGGCGACGAAAGCTGCGCGCTCTCTCCCGGAGAGGGGGGCGGCTCGCGGCGTTCTCTTCGGTGGCCTTCGATATATCACATGCCGGGTAGTTTTCTCCTTTTCTCCGCAACGCGGAGGGGCCTATTTCCGGTCTGGTGCCACAAAAAAACAGGCATGGGGGCCTGCTCGCAAGTGCGCGCTCGGGCTGGTAGGGCGCTTTTGAAGCAATAAACGTTTGTAGTCGAGTGGTCCCGTTGAAAGGGAAGTATTGAGCTCATCACTCAAACTCCGCGCGCACTCAAAACACAAAATAAACGGCAAAACTGTGCCTACAGGTTCAGGCATAGAAGAGGTTCGTACACAGTGATGACGACGACGGAAATGGGAGAATCTAGCCGCGAAGTTGACCAGTGACAGCCGATCGGGCAGCCATGGCCTATGTGACGTCCCTTAGGCCATGCATAATGAGGACAACTGAAGAGAGAGCAGTTTGTTTTTCCGCGTCTTTCACATCGATTTGCGCGCTCACCGCTTCACGTGCACGTGTAATATTTGGCTCAGGTATTCCTGGCAGTGTAATCTAAACGTCGCGCAGGTTTACTTGTACTGCTCAAAGAGTGTTGCAGGGTCCCTTTAAGGCAGCCCTTTTAGATTGCTGAAGCTACCCAGAACTGGCAGCAGCGAATAGAAGTGATGAGTGCACCCACACCTAGGTACTTCTTGAGAGAGAATAAGAAGGAAAGAAATTAACTTCTCTGAAGTTAGAAGAGGGCGTTATTTGAAATTTCCATGCTTAACCACACTGAAAACAATTTCCCTCACACACCTGAACAAAAATGTAAAACCAGAACATAATTATTTTCGGTCTTCTAGCCTTCATTTATTTGTTTTCTGTCAAATTCACCTTTATACGACAAAAGTGCCCCTAGCCTAGGGAGAAAAAAATTGGCACAGCCCCGGTTGTATCTGCAGATCAAACAGTCATAATGTGTGATGTCATGAAGATTTAAATATGCAATATGAACACAGGACCAAAAACATCAATTTGAATTAAACACTAAAGAAACGAATATGTAGGTGTAAAATACACACTAGCTATGTACGACCAAAACAGCGAGAACATTGGGAATAAAAAGCTTATTGCATATATATATATTACTGCTTTTTTTTGTTTTCTTTGAACAAAGGAAAGAAAGTTGTGAACATAGGTATTTTAGCAAAACATTACCTCTACTTTGCAATTTTCGTTCTATTGATTGAGCACAGGGACTATAATAACTTACGTAGGAACCTTCATAACCTATGCAGGAACTGTGGGGACCCTTGTTTCCCTATGCTTTGCCTGCACATGTTTTCGCGAGATGAGAGCCGCCATATTGGGTAGCCGGCGCGTCGCGTGAGTCATGACCTCTTCGTGCCCCCTTGCGACGCGCCGAACCGGCTTGCCGCAACATATGCACGAGGGCATGGGGGAAAGAGGATGAGTTTGTCGCCTTCCTTTGCGTCACCCTCTCCCCAATCAGAGGAAGACCTTCCCTCCCCCGGGCTGACCTGTGGGCCGAACAAGCATTCCGTGGGGAGTCGACTGGGTGATTTGATCGGAATCGGTGGGCTCGGCAGTGCCTACTCCGAATGCCCTGATGACGTTTAACCCAGTTGGCTCCACGAACTCTGCTGAGAGATTCTGCCCCGATAGGTCGTAAGGGATGCCTCCCCTGCTCCCGCGGCCGTGATGACGGATATCGAGGTCTGAGTCCTGCGGCTTGAGCGAGCGAAAGGAGCCAGTGTCTCCCCGCAAGCGATAGTCATGTTGTCTGGTATATGCCCAGTATCTGCCAGGCAATAAAGCCTCACTTTGGATTGCCGGAGCCTGTCTACCGCATGTGAGTACCCGAACCCGTGCGCGAGTCTTCGGATTCCGCAGGGGCTAGTGTACGGTGCGTAGCGTTCTCTAGCGAAGCTAGCCGGGGTCCTCTGCTATCCCGTACGTTAGCCCACAGAACAAATAGGATTTTGTGGGGCTGCCCAAAGGAATTTTTGTGAAAGTCCATTGGTAGCACTACTTGAAAGCATTGATTTACTTGTTGGAGGTATTTAACCGTGTAGAGTTCCTCACACAGACCAAGAAGCTTGCCAAGGAAGGTTGCAAAACATGCAACCAAGAAATTTTAATGCAACAAAGTTATAATCTATTTATATATGTGGATTGAAAAAAAAAAATCCTGCGGCATTTCACTAACGTGAAACCTGGGGAGGGGCAAAGCATGCTATGTATAAGTGTATTCTTGGCGCCTAGGCGTTTTTGTTCAAGGAGATGAAACCGTTGGGGGGTAGAGGTAATAGGCTCCGGAACGATCGCCGGGTGGCGCTGCACTCTCCCCGGAGGGGGAGTATGCCGGGCCGGCGGCCTATTCGGCACGTGCTTTTTTCGCTGCGCGCGTGCTTCATTTCTCGCGCTAGGAAGAGGGCTGGGTAAAATTTTCTTTCGACTTATGAAAGCATACACATTAGCACGTGTCCAGCAAGTTCGGTTTACACGAAGAGTAGTTACTGAGTTCATTTTTGTCGACGTTTGTCTTGTCGTCTGCTACAGACGCGCCGCCTGCTACGCGCCGCTCGAACGCCTCTCGGCCCGCTCCTCCGCGTCTGGCAAGTGCACGCGCAGCTCGCGCTGTCTCCCGCACTGCCTGAGGCATCCAGCCTCCTCTCACGAATGCGACAAAGAGACCGCCGGCTGCGCGAGCCACTTAAGCCAGCACGTACAAAGAGCGGCGGGAACACTCCTCACTAGCCCGAAACGAAAAGATGAAACTGAAAGCGAAAAAATAACCCCACATTGTTGCATGGTCAGCTGCCACGACAGTAACAAGGCGAAAGAAGAGGATCCATTCGTTAAATTCTGCATATTCCCCGCGAAAGCGCACCAAAAGGATAGACGGTAAGCATGGATCACTGCGGTTCGAAAGGTGAAATAAGTTGACACATTTTTGTTTGTATCTGTGTGCTTTCAGTTTACATTACCCGGCTTTGAAAATGCAAACTAGTGTTCTAACGAGTCCTCCCCTCTACACTTTTTTTAATGCATGCTGCCAATTATTGTTTTCCGCTATAATAAATGAACTTCGGAGTTGTTTAGCTGGTGCCGTTCGATATCGTCCAAATATAACACAATAGGTTGACATTTTGCATGGGTAAAAAAAAAATAGTTTCTAGCGATTTACCTGGGTGTAGTAGCTCTGGTCCGTCTTGTCATTGTGACTTGTGTTCTGGACTCGATTGCTGCGTTGTTCGCCTTTTTCCCACATTTAGCAATACTGGTAATTAGAAGAGGTATACATCAAATTCTGTATATTATAGTAATTAAAAGTTATACGCCACAAGCTGTTCTGTTGTTTCCGCGAACTGACACGCTAACCCATACTTGTACTCCAAGCGGGTGACAAAATTGCAAACAAAAATTTCTTCAAGGACAAGTAAAATGGAAATGCGGCGCTGTCAGCGCACCCCTTATTAGCGTGTGCCTTTCTAATGCGTTTTTATAAGATGCAGCTGATTGTTTCAAGAGTAAGAAATAACCTATTAACCATAATCAATCACGTTTATCTTACATTTCTTGCACGCGTCAGTGTTTCTGCAGTCCAGAAAGTCTGGATGTCAGAAGCGCGAGCACGTGAAGAGAGTAGCAAACAAGAGAAAAGTACGCTGTGACCAGCTGAACAGCTGTCGCCTTGCAGAAGAAAAGAGCAACCGACGACCGCCGAACAACGCGTTTCCCCCCTTAAAATCGTGGGGCAGTCTGCCGGTCGAGCGGCGGGAAGCAGGCGGCGCGTCTGTAGCAGACGACAAGACAAACGTCGACAAAAATGAACTCAGTAACTACTCTACGTGTAAACCGAACATACTGGACACGTGCTAATGTGTATGCTTTCATAAGTCGAAAGAAAATTTCACCCAGCCCTCTTCCTATCGCGAGAAATGCAGCACGCGCGCAGCGAAAAAAGCACGTGCCGAATAGGCCGCCGGCCCGGCGTACTCCCCCTCCGAGGAGAGGGCAGCGCTTCCCTCGCCCGGCAAACTTTAGCTTCGCCTCCCTATACAGCTTTGCTGTAAAAGTCTCGTGTCTTTGAAGCACAAAGCATTCTAGCGCGAGGCGTTGGAAAACGAGTGTCCCAGCGTATTCTTTTAGTACGCGTTTTTGCCCACGGAGATGAAACGTTCAAGCGTAAGGCATTAGAAATTGAGTGTCCCGGTGTGTTCTTTTAGTACACATTACATTCTAGTGCGAGGAGTTGGAAAACGAGTGTCCCGGTGTTTTATTAACCGTGACTACATGAAACGACGACGACGACAGGAGACGCCGACAGCCCAAGCCCCTAAGCGGCTTCACCCCTAATTGGCATCCTTAGTTTTTTTTGGCTTTCAGTAATGGCTTCGGTAATGAATCACGTTTATTACAGGATGGATGTGGCAACTGATTCCACATTAAACATAAAGCTCAAAACGTTACTGTAATTTAGCTTAAGTGACCACTAGACTGGCAACGCACAGAGTGCTTTTCCGCTGTACAGGTTTCTTATAAGCCACGCAATACCCAAAACTGGCTCTTCACTGGCCAAGGATTTTACCTCCAGTGCTATGCATCCCCAATAACGTTGGTGTGTGCAATGGCACTTTCACTCTTACAGCAGGTGTGGCGAATGGAGTGGTTGTTAGAGGTGCCGCAGCAGTGGACAGCGAGGGGAAGGGAGGAAGAGGGAGAGGGGCCCCATGTACACCCGCCTCACCTCTTGAAGCTGAACCGTCGGCCGGCTGTGCCCACGGGCATGGAGTGCATGACGGATCGGTACACTTTCATGGCCACAATGAGAACACACAGGAGCATGGGCCCAAACAGTGCTCCCTGGAAACCTAGGCAGAAGACGCCACCCGCTATGGCCAGGCCCGTCAGGAACGGGTGGCCGCCCCTGCACAGCAACAACACCAGCATCTCGGCTTAGCGCAAAGAGTTGCGAACGTGAACAGAGGGCATTTGTATGATTTGTAGGAACATACTGAGCCTGTTGCCACTCATCCTTCATCAAGGCTTGGTGAGCTTCAAACGGTCACAACATCCACTTAGAAAAGCGAGCTCAACAGGAAAGGCACATTTAGCCCCATATTGCCCTGGTAGTACGAGCAAAACTGGTGACATGCTATGATAGGGTCTTGATGTACCCCAGAGTTGCAAACTAGAACACTTTTTTAACTTACACGACGAGCATAACACAACCCAAGTTTTATTTCCTGCAACGCGAACATTGTCAATCTAACAGAGCTCGAGTCATGTGAGCAACACACGACCCAAGAACGGAGTTTCCTGCACACCTATGCATGATAGCTCTCACATTTACCCACAGAAATCCTTTCACTGCACTAGTACATCCAAGTGATGCAATGAACTGAAACTGAAGCGAGGCCTACCAGCCGAGGTGCTCAGGCAGCCATTTTGATAGTGCCCCTGAAGTATGTCGCCATCAAGAATAACCGCGCTCAACAAAAGTTGCCAGGTGCATTTATTTTACATGCCCTCACCTTGGTGCTTGTTTCATAATAAACAGTAAAACAAGCTATGCAAATCCGGCTTTACCATTTGCGATTGGTGAAGTGAAACTAGTGCAGGTATACGAGGCAGCAATACCAGATTTCATGCATTCTGCACGTTCTGCAACATTAAATGAGCAAGTCGCGTAGTTTTATTTTCATCTCTACAATCTACCGATACACGTTAACTTGTTCTCACACCACGGTGGACAAGACTGAGCAAGGCTTAGGTTGAGCAACACTCATGCAGAACTAACTGGCCGCTGAACTTGGGCCGTATCTAGCTAATATGCCCAGCCCTGCCTGCACGCGAAATCGCAAGCAAAGCCAGTAGTCATCGATTGCGAGACCTTGTGCGATGCAGTAGAAGACTCGGTGCGAGAAGGGGAGAGAGAAAGTGAGCAGACTTGCCCCTTGATCTCGGCGTAGATGGCGCAGTCGACAAAGTAGGTGGGCGCCAGCTGGCAGGCGAGCATGAGCAGGGCCTTGAGCCGCTGCGCCTGCACCAGCCACAGCTCCAGCACCGCCGGCAGGCAGGCCCAGTACGCGCCGATGAAGGGCACCGCACCAAACAGGGACGCCAGCGCTGGGAGGAAAGGGGAAACGCTGCCTTGTGTAGCAAGCACCCTGGCCACACACACCCAGTGTGCGCCAGGCAAGCGCACGCACGGCAGTGTGCACTCACCAGTGGGAATGTAGACCATCTTGACGTCAAAGAGGGTGTGTATGAGCCAGGTGTAGAGGCCGTAGAAGGCGGCCATCTTGAAGGAGGCGGCAAAGACCCCCGCCACGGCCTCTTCCACCGCCTCGCCCAGGTGGCTGGCCGAGCCCGGCAGCATGCTGGCAAACAGGTCTAGCGGCTTGTACCGCTCCCCACTGGCACGCAGCAGGTAGAACAGTGCCGTCAGGAACACCACCTGCAGGGGACAGACGTCATCACCAAAGATACTGTGAGCCAAACGTTCTAGCTTTGGTGACTAAGAAGTCAGAAGCCCTCAAGTGTTTATCGTATTTTTGCGCGTATAACCCGCCCCTGCATATATTCCTCACCCCCTCCCCCCCCCCCCTTTCCATTGATGAATAAAAAAATATATCCCCGCATATTGCCTGCATATCTTATATATAAAAAGATGGACCAAAGCTACTACTCAAGCAACATTAAATATTTGTTTATGCAAAAGAACTTACCTAGCTGACTACGTAACTACTAGATGACTTGGCGCATACATTTTTACAGTTGGTATATTGTTGAGCTGTGTGTGCAAAATAAGCACTGTCAATGGAATAACAGTGGCTTAGTCGCTATTACTGATGTAGAAGCATCACGGCCTAACGTGCATTGCGGTGAAGCTGCAACAAAGGAAATACCTCGCATATAATCTGCACCTCTACCTCACCCCTGTAATTTTTGCATTTTTGGTTAAATGCACGAAAATACGGTACTGCTGTGCGACACTCAGATTTGTTACTGCTTGTCTGGCACACATACTGGGCCTACAAATGAACTAATCTTCCATTGAAAAGACACGGTGCCTTCATAGGAGCTCCTATCATTCAGGACTAATTGATTTCTAGGCATGCTATTTTTCATAGCACTGATTTCAACTTGGCTTTAAGCATCATTATACCTCTGTGCGTCACAAAGCACTGAAACAAAATAGGATGGTGAAATGAACAGAGATAACGAGAAGAGGAACAAGACTCACAAAGTTAAGTACAAAGTTGAGGACTGCAGTGCCCCCTCCAAACAGGATTGACAGGGTGGTTGTGACGAGACTGAGAACCACACTGATGTTGCCCTTGAGAATGCTCCAGATGGACTCTGAGACCTGCAAAGAGAGGCTTGGCATGTAGCAAGGCTTATAGGCTGCGGCAGACCGCAATGAGAACGGCACACACCTAACGCTATTTCATGCCATTCAAAGCTCACAAGACACTTAGAAAAGGATAAAGGCTCATTTTAAAGGGACCCAGTAGCACATTGACTACTCGGAATGTATTTTGGGGTAAAGTCTATCACACCCCCAATCTCTCCCCGCAAGAATTATGAAAATGCGTTCATGAACACCGAAACAACGCATGATGAGAAATCGCGGATAATTGTTCCCTCTCAACTCAACTGCGGACAACGTGGTGAAAGCTGCGCGCTCTCTTTCGGAGAGGGGGGCTGCTCGCGGCGTTCTGTTTGGCAGCCTTGGATATATCACAGGCCGGAGAGTTTTCTCCTTTTCTTCGCAACACAGAGGGGTCTATTCCGGTCTGGTGCCACAAAAAAGCAGGCGTGGCTGCCTGCTCGTAAGCGTGCGCTTGGGCTGGTCAGGCGTTTTTGAAGCAATAAACATTGGTTGTCGAGTGGTCTCGTTGAAAGGGGATTATTGAGTTTGCCACTCAAACTCTGCGCGCACTCAAAACAGAAAAGAAGCGCTAAAACTGCATACAGGTTCAGGCATAGAAGAGGTTGGCACACAGCGCCGACGATGGCAGATCGTCACAGGAAATAAGAGAAATAAGCCGCGAAGTTGAGCCAATAGGACAGCCATGGCCGCAATGTCATCATTCAGGCCATGCCAGGGGTGCATAGAGAAAAATTAAAGAGAGTGGGATTGGCTTTTCCGCATCTTTCACAGCGATTTGCACGCTCACCACTTCACATGCACGTGTAATATCTGGCTCAGGTATTCCTGGCAGTGTAATCTAAACGTCGTTCAGGTTTACTTAAAGTGTTGCAGGGTCCCTTCAATGGGTATCCTTGAATTACAAACTTATAATTTTGCCACTTTTCAGTAGGGCCGCTAGAAGCATGAAACAACCTTTATTGCACTCTCTGATTTGCCAAAGTTCGAGCAATCATTCCACAGCTCAACACAAGGCACCGAAGAAACAATCACTGCAAAAAGCAGGCTGCACAGCCAATTCCACTCACCGACATGAGTGTGCCAATGTTGTCCCGCACAAAGCTGGTGAAGAGTGAGAAATCCAAGTTGCGCAGGGATTCAGTCACAGCATCCCAGGACGGTCCCTGGGGCAGGGCAGGGTCATCGGTGGCATTGCGTGCCACCCAGAGGTGGTAGGCACGGTCCCAGAGCTCTAACGTTTGGCGCTCTACCTCCATCATGTGAGACTCATCCGCATCCTCCATGGCACGCCGCACCTGTGACGTGCCAAAAATGAACTTTTCTGTTTTCGCCGCTCCATTGTGTGTAATGTCATAGATGGCAAAAAAAAAAAATTAAAGCCGTTCCACTCGACACGAAAACTGTCGGAAGTGCAGAGCAGTGATTCACCATAATGGGCTGTGCCACCGTTATCCACTCACTGCTACCACCAAATGCCATTCGAATTTCCCGCCCTTGCGCTGCTTGCGTGCCTCCTGCCTGAAACTGTGCCAGCAGGAGTTTTGTTCTTTTTGTGATTGCTTTTCCTCCACCATATGCCGGCATTGCACCATCACTTTTTTTTGCTTACCATCGTAGAAACCAACCCAACAAGCGTTCCCAACAAATGAACGCGGCAGCTGGCGGTTAATTACGTATATTTTGCCTCAAATGTGCCTGCAGTTTTCTTTGCGCTAAACAACGGGGAGATGTATGACAAGCATCAGCGGTTCACGAGTTTCAAAGGCTTATGACTATATAAACCGCTTGGCTTTCAAAGCCTATGGGTTATGCCGCGACGACGGAACGCCGTGTAGCTCTACTTGGGTCCAGTGAGCGAGCTAACACGACAATGCAAGCCCCTAAAGTGCTCTGCACTTAAAAAAAGGTTAGTCACATTCAAATGCAGGAGCCAGTACACTCGATAAAACGGCTCACCGCGCCGCCAATCCACTGGCGCCCGTAGAGGTAGGCGTCGCCCAGCATGGAGTCGAAGGCCCCCTGGACGTTTCGTAGGGACTCGGGCAGCATCTCCTGCAACTCGGGGCTGTTCACCACGGTGTGGTTGATGAGGCTGCTCGTCACCTCCACCAAATGCATGCTCTCGCCATACACCTGCGCACGCACACACACACACACACACACTCTTGATAACTGGAGTGCATTAGAAAGCTAAAGGATGGGGGGGGGGGGGGGGGGGGGGGTGCCAGACAAGTTGTTCATGTCTATAACCTGCACAGCTTGCCCATGAATACTGCACTAGATGGCAGCAGCTCCTTGGTGGAATTGTACAAATGAGAAGGCAGGTATTGGTACCCCAGACTACCTACCACATTGTAATTTGCCAAGTCACAAACTGCAAAAATGGATAAACAAAGCACATAAAAAAATGACAGAAACAAATAAATGTTTCATGCTCGCAAACTTATGAATAATGAACACAGCCGTCTTGGCAGGCTGTTAGGCTGTTAAATTCACTTGATTCAATGACAAGTCATGAATTCAGTGCAGCAGCAAAACTTTAGTAGGACTTCATTATGGTGCAATCTGTGACATGGACAGCTGCTATTTGTATGGCAAGCTGTCTGGCAGTAAGGACTCAGTTCACAAGAGTGCTTGGTAATTTCTCCGAACAGCAGCATAGCCAGCCTGCGTACCTTTTTTTCTTTTTTTCCGTTCATTAGTACGAAGACAGCCGCCTGGAAGTTGTTCACCAGCACCGGCAACACACTCATTGGCCAATAAGAATTCTGAAACAGCTCCTGCTCCTAGTCACCAGTGACCGTAACCATGAAGTCCTCACCTGGTGAAAAATAAGCTCGTCAAGTAACTTCCCTCCAACAATTGTGGAGGTGTAAACTGTTCGACAACACCAACCTGAGGAAACAAGAAGAGACCTCGCAGAACATTTATTATGCCCTGTCGTGAATCTAAATGTGACTGCCAGCTACTATGATGCAGCAAACAAACTGTTACGATTTCAAGATTAAGACGCAAATTCTGGCCAAAGCAATTAAGTTCTAATGATTCCGTGGCTCAAAACACAAAAGCACCAATGTTTTATCCCAATGCTAAAGAGCCTGTGCGATCGTTGCATAAGTTCAGCACGTTTTGATTTCTCGAGCTATAAATAGAAAGTAAAAAGAGCATTCTTCAGCATCTTCATTCAAGACCGGCACGAATGGTGACATGGACAGGAGGCCCACCTGCAGGGCAAGGAAGATGGTGCCCACGGTGGCCATGAGGAACACCAGCAGCAAGATGCCAATGGTGGTCAGCGAGTCTATGGACATCTTCAGCACAGACACCATCTGGGGAGGAGCAAGGGGAAGGAAGGGGGCAAAGGAAGTGAACAATTTCACAATCTTGTAGCCATGCAGCATAAAGCCAGTGTGGCCAGCAGTCAAGTACAAGCAGCCTTGTAATCACCCTTGTGGGAAGGGGACTTGTTTTTTCTCGTTTCAAAGCGAGCATTTTGTATGAGGGTGGTGGGTAGGTAGCAGCTTCAAAGAAACCACTAATGCATCGACGAAGAATAGAAACTTGGCAGAGCTTACTCCTGCAGCTTCCAATGACATTTTTATGGGCACTAAAAGGACCTTCTAGGCCCAGTAGCCAAGATATCACCATGTACTGGTGGTGTTGCAAAAACTGCAGTCTTTGGCATAATGGAATAGTTTATTGTTTATGCAGAGTGCATACACACAGCACACTCATGTTAAAATGAACTTGGTTTTGATTAAATTTGTGGTTAAGACAACATAGTTAAGGCTACAATTTTCTGGTACTTCCGTTTTCTGCACCCACATACAGTAAAACCTCATTACAAGAGACACTCACAGGACCCAGGAAACATGTCTCTTGTAACCAGAGTCTCTTGTATGCAATGTTGCTAGCATGGCAAACATATGAAAACCAACCAAAACGTTTTCATTGAGATGTCTCTTATAACCAAGTGTCTCTTGGAACACTGTTTCTTGCAACGAGGTTTTACTGTACCTCGAGGTTTTACTGTATACATGCATATGTATATTTAACCGTGTATTCATTTTTATTCATTTCGTTATTGATGACTCAGGTTTTTGTAAACATTTCTGGTGCAACCTTTGTGTTTTTCTTTTCTCTATTCTTTTCTCTTTCTGAATGCTTTATTTTTACTTGTTCCCCTACCTGTGATAGCAATGGCGCTGTTTAAATTGTATACATTTACAGGTGTATGAAGGTGTATTTTCCATGAAAATTTTGCTGACAACACAATGCAGCTGACACTGCGTAAAGGGGGTTGAGGACCTCTGTAAGGCCGTCTGTGCCTTTAGTCCCAGTCTCCTCTCACTCAGATAACAAATAAAGGTTTTGCAAATCATATCAACAACCCTTTTGCTCCTTTGAGACATGCACAATGCAAAAAAAAATATCCACTTAAGACGAATTCGATAATACGAACAAATTTTCATGGTCCCTTCGAGTTTGTCTTTACGGGAATTAACTGTATCTGCATACTACACACATATGCACCAGTAAGGAGGAAAATTTCGGTCACCTTGTGCAAACGTATGCCACACACACACACATGAAAAATCTCAGAAGTATGCTACTACTGCATAAAATAACTGCCATGAAAACCTGCACATCCTTTTGCTTATCTGCAGCGCATACACATTATTCTGTGTATTATGCACAAAGTCCAAGCTGGGTGGAAGAGGCAAACATAAATGTACTAGCAACCTTTGACCAAACAGGAAAACTTGAAACAGTTTTGACAGCATTTGCCCAACAGTGTTGGTTCAAGCTTCCCATAGCCAAGAGAGCAGGGAACAGCACGTCCAGGGTCATCAAGAGTCACTGTGCCAGGGTGCAGCAAGCAAAGCAGCCAAGCAGAAGAGCGGCACCACTGCCACCACCACCCACCCGCCTGTCGCCCTCGCGCAGCAGCCGCCAGAGCCCGTGCACAGGTCCCGGGAAGAGGGCCTGGCTGCGCTCCTCGTACCAGTTGCGCAGCGTCCAGCACAGATTGCGTGTCTGGTCCCGCAGGCAGCTCCACAGGTTTAGGTGGCTGCCTGCAAAGAGGAGGACGAACGCAATGACACCATCTATAACGATGGCGCACCGATAGACCATGTTGGGACAATGACCCCCCTTCCCTTCTCGTGGCTTTGTCGTGTGCCCCTCCGTCGGCAGGAGCTATGCGTGGCCGCCGCCAACACCAGTGAGTCACAACTCTTTGTATGGCCCTGGCCGGCGGCTTTTTACGCAGTGTCGGGGAATGCGTTGCTGTCCTCTTGACCTTTGGGGGCGGACAGGGAGGGGAGCGGAGGTCAAAACCCTAATTGGTATGTGTGCTGCAGTGGGGAGGCGGCTTTGCTTGCGACCGCTCGCGCATCCTTCAACGCATCCATCTGGAGCTGTGACCAAGAGGGGTCGCATCAAGACTTGCTCCTGTGGCAGTTTCTGGGTGCCAGAGCTCCAAAATTTCTCGTGTACCATGAGGCGGTTCGGCACCTTTTTGGTCTCTGGGCCCCTATTAGGGAACGCGCGGCGATACCCCCTTAGTGCACGCGGCGCATTTTAATTTTTAATTTTCATTTCTGCCCTGTTTTGTCGTATGTTCATGCTTCATCGTCTGCTGTAAATACGTGTAAATGGACTTTCCTTCATCATCTTCCTCCTGCATCAGTGTCATCAGTGACTTTCACCCCTCCACGACGACACCACCCACCTCTACAACGAAGCACACTTTACTCCCTCCCTTCTCAGTAGTTAGAATGGGCAGTGGTTCAGAGAACAAATTGTGATCCACTTGTCTGGAGGGGGTATACAGGCAGCTGGACTGGAAGAAGTTGCCAGTACAACCTAAAGAAGAATATTCAAACAACTTTCTCTAGTCCGCCGCGCCTGGAGAGCACCTGCAAAGGTGGCCACTGACAGTGCCCAGTTAAAAAACAGCCATGAGGCAAACGGCAAGAAATTTTTCTGTTAATATGCATGTAGGGAATCAGTTCTTTTTTCATACACAGGTCAAAGGTCGGTCTGTCAAGAAATACTTTTTTTTGCAGCAAAGTTCCCCGTCAAGTATGGTCTTGAGCAGCATAGCAGGGGTGGGTGCAAAAAAGTGAATTTTGGGGTTTGATCTGACGAAGCTGCATCTGGCACTTTGATGCAGACCGTAGAGGAAGGTCACAAATTTTTTTGACCTCTTTGGGACCTTTGACATGTTTCAAAATCTCGACACACGGGTGTTTGCACTTTCTGCCTCCATCGGAGCAGTGCCCACAGCGATGGGGTGGAAGGAGAGAGAGAGAGGCACTTGCCCACTCGCTTGGTGACGGTGTACAGCAGGGGCACGTAGGTGAGGTGCAGGAGCCAGATGTAGCGCCACAGCTGGGCCAGCAGGCAGGCCCACACCAGGGTGGACAGGTACAGCCGGCTGCGGCTACCACCACCCTCCTCCCCCTGGGAGTCTGCAGTGCAGCACGGGCACCCTCGGATTAAGACAGCAGCCTTCATGAACCAGTAGGCGCCAATGACAGTAGATGACTGTATGCCGCGTGGTGGGCAGAGCAAGTCCTGGAGCCCATAAATTTGAAGCAGGAGGGCCTTGCATGGGAGCAGTAATAGTACTAAGCATGCAATGTTAAAAAAATTGATTGATCAATTGTGGGGTTTACAATGCTTCACAGGTGATGAGGCGTGCCGTAGTGGAGGGCTCCGGATTAATTTTGACCACCCGGGGATCTTTGACGTGCACACACAGGTGTTTTTGCTTTTAGCCAAGAACTAAAAAGAATGGTCACTGGACCAGCACAGCCTTTGTGAGCAGTTGCTGAAGCACGATGCTGGATAAGCAACAACTACAGCACAAGCCCAGTGAGGAGAAGACAAGCAGGAGCAGCAATCCTGCTGGGAAAGCAAGTCCTTCGAAGCCTCAGAGAAATGGCGATTTTCCGAGCATCACCTAGCAGGTAGCGCATAATAAAATCATCCAAAGTTGAAACATGCATCTTGCTAATACGACAGGACCACCACATTTGGTCAAATCATAAGTGGCACAATGAAATTAACCAAAGCCAAGTTAGAGTACACTGCACAAAAACGCCATCTGCATTCTGTTCAGAACTTTTTCCCTAATTAAAGGCCAACTGCACACAAATTTCACCTCAACCAAATTTATTTTTAATGTGTAGTAAGTACTATTACCAAACCAAATGGGACACGAGTGGTAGCCCCGTGAAACACCTCGTTAATTGGTCAGAAGCGTTTAAATAAGCTCCACCACAGACCACAATGCACCTGCCGGCAGATCACGTAAACAGCCACGACGCGCCTGTGATGCTCCAACCGATGGGGGCTTCCTCCTCTGGCCAGCCATGCAGCTGGAGAACTGGTCGAGCTCTGCTGCAAACGCTTTACCCATTTGCTGCCCTGCACGCACCTAGAGCTTGCACACAGGCTTGCTACCATCCAGCCGCTCACTTGCCGGCTGAACGTTATTTTAATAGCCGCACTCTCCTCGATTTCAGTTTCAAAATCGCCGATTTTTGCTGACCACTCGCGGCGTCCACGCGCATATTTCAACTGTTGTATCTTGCATTTTGCATCCTGCTTTCTTTTTCAGCAGACTATGCAGAAATAGTGTTTTCAAGAGGTCGAAATTTTGAGCGCAGTTGGCCTTTAAATCCCTTATCACTCCAGTGCTGCGTTCTCCGACATGCTTCTGCATACTACCTTCTTTTTTCTGTGACAATGCTCACCTGTCTTCTTTTCCTGGCCCTCCTCAGCGCTGGCCTTGCTGGCTCCCTCGCTGTCCTGCACTGTGATGGCCGGCAGAATTGTGTCCCCTTCGCCCGGTGACGGCGAAACACGCGTAATGTGCAGTGCTGGTTGCAACAAGGGGGGCACCCCAGCTCCACCATCCCTGTCCTGCAAACCAAAGTCAGCTCGTGATGGTGGTTCCAGCCCGAGCTGTGCTTCACGCTGTATCTATGACAACAATTACGAGGGTGACACAACAGCCCGGACCTAAAAGAAGCACAGTGGCCTTTTTTAACCAATCATGTTCGCAACACAACAGCAAAAGACTGACGATGCTCGAAAAGAGTGATGCTGGCACACAGACTGTGGCTGGGAAGTCTGCCCACTGAAAACCCCATACACTACAGCCGATAAACAATGCCATAGTCATGTTTACCTGGCTCAAATCTATATTTATATTAATTGAAAACAAACACACACTGGCAGAAGTATTCGTGACAGCAAGAGGAAAGACTGCGCTGTACAATGCACAAAAAGAATGTCTTGCCAGGTCACGGCAAGCCCTTATGACAGTACTCGTGTAATCATAGTATATCATGTGGACTTTCGTAGAGTTTGCATGCACAGCAGTAAGTAAGTACAGCACAAACAGGGCAGCATTTTGGATTGCATAAATTTAGTAGAGGGAGCCAAGAGCATGCTGACACAACATACATTGAACTTGTGGCCAGAGACTACCCACAATTTCCTCACCTCAAAGCTACTGCTGTTCCCATCCATTAGACTTCAAAAGAACACTGAGCACTCAAGACAAGTGTGTCACAGAACAACCACAAAGAAAAGGCCACGTACAAATATTACGTGCACAACAAAACAGAAGGTTCGGTAAACACTATGCACAAACAGCTCTATGCTAAACACTTTCTCGTTATAAGTAACACATAAAAAGGTGTGTTAGGGGTTGCATGATTGTAACAGTTCTCAAAAGCTGTCACTCTGAAACGTACAACAATTAGGGTGATGGAGATTTCTGTTTTTACAGCACAAAGTGCCACGTGCTACTATTGTGAAAATGTGTGAAGTAGAGAACAGTTACTCATACTACCAAGAATGGAAAAAAGCTCCGAGAACACCTGAACACTTCATACAAGTTGTGGATGCCACAGCGCTAATGTCCAGTTGAATGCCTGCCAAGTGTTTTTCCGTGTTTTGCATTGGGAGTACTGTTTTACGTGTTTCCTACATAGCATGTTTACGAGTTTCGTGACTGAATTAATGAGAATTAATTTTCAGCATTTCTACGGTAGCATGTTGGCTATGCTACTGTGTGCTACGCTACAAATGTGTGCTACGCTACTAAATGTGTGCTACGCTAAATGTGTGCTACTAAATGTGGGCTAAAAATGTGTGCTACGCTACTAAATGTGCTACGCTACTTAGCCAATGGGAGGTCTAAGATTCGTATCACTGCCACAGAACCTGCACGTACACCGCTGACTGCCCGTTGCAACTTTCACACTGATGCCCATCCTGTGCACCTGCCCCAAAGGTGCTCACCCTGAACCTCACTAACTTAGCTTACGAAGGAGTCAAAATTTCGAAGGGGTGGAGTTTATCGGTGCATCCATGCAACAGCACGTTCTTGCTCTGGCTTTGGAGCCCACGTCCCCTTCGTAACAACAAGCGCAAGAGTGGTGCAGTGGAAGTTGGGGACACGGGGGCTTGTGCAGAGCACCGGAGGCACACAGCACACCGATTAGAAGGGCGGAGGGCACGGGCAGGCAGCAGGCACCCTCCGGGGCTTTCCACACAGCAGCGGGGCGCACTGACTTGGGATGGCCTGCGCGAGGACGACTCTGGCGGCGCGGTGCCCGGGAGAAAGACTGTGTCCGGCTCAAGGCTGAACGACACCCGCTTCTTGGCTGTGGGCTTGGGCGGGCACAGGTGGTCCTAGGACCAAACGCTCACGTTGGTCTCCACGCACCCAACAACAGTGTGGGGAACGGAGTCTGTGCCCCCATCTACAGGTATGGGGCGCTGCCTATGGAGCTCCGGCAGGATGTGTTTGTGTGAATGAGATACGAGTGCACATTTACAGCTTTATTTTCAAATTTCGTTTTATTTAATAATTGCTTTGCCTCACTAATGTGTGGCTTGGAAACACCGAACCCCGAAGATCAGAAAAATAAAGCACTGCCCGAACCAACTGCTATGTAACCACAGGCTTCACAAAACATAAATCTGTGTATCAGCTAATGGGGACATGTGCTGCTACTTGCTCACAAAATATTTTCAGTTTCACTCTCAAAGGACACTGTCACGATAATTTTCTCTTCAAATAGAGCGCGCCAAAATAAGAAAGCTCAAGCCCTCACAATGTGGAAGGTAGCAATGCAAACAAGCACCTATCGAGCTTCTTCACAGTGGACCCCTAATTATTCATAGCTGCCAAATGCTGGGTGCCCATTATGTGCCACTTAATGCTGAATGCCAACCATGTGCCACTTCAGCAGTGGAGCGAACGGAACTCTCGTTAACTGCAAACAGCTCCAGGCATTAGTTACTGTCTGTGCAGCCAAGCAGCACGTCTGTCCCGCTGTCATGCCGCTGGCAGAATTTGTTCCAAGTGCTCAGCAGTGAGCAGTGCCCCGTTCCCCCATCTCACCTGATTTTGTGCGGCCACAGGTGAGCCCGTAAGCCAAGCCCAGCCTGCGTACAGGCTGCTCACACAAGGTGAACCCGGTTCCGTTGTTCCTGCAGCAGAAGAGCCGTCCCTCCAACTTATCAGCCTACGATTTGGGAGTTACGGCTGCTAAGGGCATGCACCCTGAAAAGCAACACTGCTGACCAAACAATTACACACAAAAATGCACTGATATACGAGAGATCACATGTGTGACGTGTAGACGATAGGCAGTTTCTCCAAACGTAACGAATTTAGATCTATGCTTGAGCTATCCACTTGGTGCTGTTCCACCTACCATGCTCCCCGTCCGTGTCCCCTCGCAGCTCCGCCAGGAAGCCCGTGGCAAGGAGCAGGAGCAGGGCCGCCAGGATGGGCACCCGCCAGATGCCCGCCACGGTGGCCAGGTGGCAGACCACGCTGAGCCACACAGCGGGCGACAGGGCACGCAGGTAGCCCTCCGTCTGGGGCGACCACCAGAAGCACAGGGCGCCCAGGTACCCCACCAGCAGGCCCCACACCTGGGCATTGTTGCGACAGGCTTGGAGTCTAAACTGCAAAAGATGCACGCCTCACCCACAAGGCGTGATGCAGTGGATGCCTCGGGTTTTCTTAACGCATGAACTTAAAAAAGCTGTCCCAGGGGCATTTAGGCTCTCACCTCTACGAGAAAGGTAGCTGCCACAGCCTGGTTTCAAACCAGTGACTTTATTCTTTATTCAACATATACCTGCAGCACCCGAAGGCATTATACCAGGGGGGTTACAGGTTCGAAAAAAACAAGTTTTCATTCACAGCAGACACTTGTACATTTGAGAGCCCATTCCACTCATGCATCGTTTTGACAAAAAATGAATTTGCAAAAATTCCAGTTCTGGGACGGTATTCCCTCAGTTTAAAGGAATGATCAATTCGATTTGACAAATAATATGGCGTCTGTAAATACATGTCCTTGTTGATTCCAGTTCTATTATTAAATATTAAATATAAAAGTTTTAATCGCAATTTTCTTCTGCGTGATGAAAGCAGCTCCCAATTCAATTCTTGTTTCATAGCGGTACAGCTTTCCCGCCATTGATACCGTCCCAGGACGAACCTTGCCGCCCTGTTCTGTATTTTTTCTATCACTGAGAGATACCTGCGGCGGATCCCAGACAGCGCAGGTATACTCTAAGACTGGTCGTACACACGTCAAATACGCATATTCTGTAAGTCGCTCATGCGAACATCTTAAGTTACGCTGAATAAAACTTAACACTCTCGCAGCTTTCGCGACAACATAATCCACATGTACATTCCATGAACAGTCAGAAGAAAAGAAAACACCCAGGTATTTGTAAGTTGTCTTCGTGGTAACTGGCACAGTATACAGTATCTATATTCGATCTTCTTTTTCTTCTTTGAAAAACAAAGATCAACGCACTTATTAAAATTCAAAGACATTTTCCACGTTGTACACCAGTCATGAATACGCACCAAATCGTTTTGAAGTTGGGAGGCATCCTGCTCACTCTTAATTTGCGTACATCCAGTCCTAAGGTAACTTACTCATTACTTGTCAGAGATTTCCTGATACTGCACTTTTTTGGCAGCCTCTGACACAAAGTTACCAGAGGCATTTGCTGAAATGCCAAACGCCGTTGATCTGCAGCGAGCGGACTTCCACGCAGCAGCTCTCGTGCCAGCTGTGTTATGCCAAGTCCACTAAGGGGGCCTTTTTAGCTTGCAGGCTATTCCTTTGGAGACCTCCCCTTGTAGACCTTATAGGTCCCCTTGGAGACCTGTTTTTGAACTGAATGATCAACATCGCCTTGAACTGAGGAGGGCTTTTCTTATGTGCAATGGACGACTGTGTCTGCTTTTTTCCCTTTATTACTGCTTTTGTTGTGTATGTTCGCCTTTGTTTTCAGTTAATCTTTTCGTAATGTGTGTGTAGAACATTTTTTTTTCTTTTGTTGTTGTTTTTGCTTTGTGTTCGCTGGTGTTCACTTTGTCTTCTGTTCAACTCGTCACCATTGCCCCAATTTTATGCCTAGGGGCTATTACAAAAAGCTTTTGTTTTAGGGACCCCAGGTAATCCAAGTTAATCCAATGCAGGTCAGTTGTAGCTTGCAGTTCCCTTTAATTTTTTTTATTGCTCCTCAAGCTCAATTCCCTGTCTTTTAAATACCATTTCTTTCTCTTTAAATCCCTACCTTCCCACTTCTCATGCATAGGTTAGCCAACTGGCATGTTCCCTGGTTAACCTGCCTGCCTTTCATGTATGCCCAATTTTATGCCTAGGGGCTATTTAAGGTAACAATAAATGAAATGAAATCAAGGGAGAGCACCACAAATGCCACCCATTTATAGGACAAACACCATGTGTCCATGCTTACCTCAGCATTAAGAATGTCTTTTCTACGTATTGTCCATTAAAATTTGAGTTTCATGCATGAATAGGATCATACAGAAAATGAAAGGCAGGGAGGTTAACCAGGGAACATGCCAGTTGGCTAACATATATGCATGGGAAGTTGGAAGGGAGGGATTTAAAAAGAAAGAAAGGGTATTTAAAAGACAGGGAATAGAGCTTGAGGAGCATTCAAAGAAAAATTAAAGGTAACTGCAAGCTACAACTGACCTGCATTAGATTAACTGATTACCTGGGGCCCCTAAAACAAAAGCTTTTTGTATTTCAACTCTATGAGGAATAGTACAGCTGCTGCTGCTCGTAATTGTACTGCAATGTTGGGCTTAGCAACAGAATTCCTCCATCCCTAAGCCATTGTGGCAGTCGCTATTGTCGATAATCTAATCACTGCAACAATCAGTCTTCATTTTCGGTAGTATCTGGGCTTTGTATAAGCCCATCCCAGACTCCCAGTTTAACTCAACTTCTTATCTTTACGGACTGCAAAAAACATTACAAAACCTGCCACATACAGCCCACCCATCAATTGGCCTATTGAAAGTATTTGAGGAATGAATTTGCCAATCACTTTCACGCTGGGAATAGTCAATGAAAGAAACCTACTTTGCACACAGTGTATCGCATTTATTTAAGGCTCCTGAAAAATGCTCACGTTCAAGCCACCAATTGCTCACATCACATCAGTCCACACCACTTGCAAAGTTTTGCATTGGATAACAGGCTATCAGAGACCAATTCCAGAAATTACACCAGCAAAAAGGTAACCGACAAGTGCAGAAGGTAACCGACACTGCAGAGGTAATCTGGGTGCGCATTCTTTATAATATCCATAAACGGCGCCCAATTTATGCTCTCCACTCCTCTGCGCATTTGTCAGAACTCAACCCCTAGTCCTTTCGCACTTGTTGAGTGCAGTGTAACAGACAACACCACGAAGTCAATCTGCTGACTTTTATTCACAGGGAGAAGGAAAGGAGGTGGGGGAACAAACTGTCCATATGCCAAAGAGAGCAGCACGATCTGAATCATTATCAAACTTTGTAATGAATTAGTAACAAGACAAAAAAAAACTCAAATATCTCCTTTGTTAACCCTACATAACTACCTCTTTTTCAGACTTTGGTGCCCCAGCCAGGTCAGCTTGTAATCCTGCATGAGGGGGGGAGGGGACACTACTACTCCCCCCTCCCAGCTCCCACACTTACAAAAGAACATGAGAATACCATGAGAATACTTCCATGGGGTCTCCCAGTGGCATGTCCACTCTACAGGGCCCAAGTTACTGTCTGAACGGATTAAATGCTTTGGCATGAAGTGTTGCACATCCAGTGAACAAATAAAACAGCGCTAATTGTTCACCGCTCGATGCCAAACTCCACCATTCCAAAAGAACAAAGAAGAACCTCAAGAATTTAGGCTCCTTGTTATCTCCGAGACAGAAACCTTGGTGCACTCGCTTGCTTGATGGGCATGCCAACTATTGTGAGCGTCCCAACAGCGACGTGTAGCAAGCAGTGTCTGCACACACTACAGGAACAACCGTGCATGCGTACCTAGTGAAAGGCGCGGCATCCGCGTCTGAAGTTGTTTTGCAAGCACCTGGAGACGTGCCAGGGTCTCGACGCAAACGCTTAAGCAAAAGGAAAGAGGCAGGGTGCGGTGGGGGGAAGTGCTAGGGGAAGTATTCTCTCTTGCAATGAGAAATTAGAGTTGGCAGCAGACCCAGGGGGAGTAAACAAAATTCTCAACTGCAGGTGCCTGCACCTCTCCTGCCAGGGGGCCTCTAATGGGAGACCCGCACTAGATAGGGAACAGCACCACTCCTGTGCCAAGATGCAATCAACTCGCAGCTCTACTGAACTGGCAAGCTCAATGCAATGGTAATCTCATCCCCAATGAAAAAAAAAAAAAAAAGCCTCCTTTGAAGAGAACATCTTGCCAGTTAAAAAAACGTAAGCTGCTGAGGGCGGCTTACTTGCAGTATTTCTTACTGCACAGAAACACTTATTTAAGCAACAGTAAAATTTATAACATGCTGAGAACTGCAAAGAAAAATCTTTGATGGTCACCAGCTGTTTAAATGTGCTAAAAAATTCTATACGCAGAAGCCAAGCTTATCAACAGTCCTGTTACACTGCATGACCTCATGTAAAAAATTATACACAGAGTTAGTATAGCAATCCCATCGATATAAAACTATAAAATACCATTTTAAAGTTAATTTTGTAAAGTTAACGGGACTTGGAAATTATATCACAAGATACGAAAGAAAGCAGCCTAGCTCCCCAACACAAAATTAACACGTTTTTGGTTAGCTCCCGAATTGCTATAATCTAGCTGTACACCTGATGTGAGCTCAAACTTATGACGTCAGGTGCCAATGTATTTACCAGCAGTTAGAGACTGGTCAGTCTCTACCAGATGTGTTCAAGTGTAAAAATGCGGGTATTACGGGAGAGCCCTCCGCAGCAGCTGATGATGGTGATATCCCACAAACCAGCACATACCTGCTCGGGGGACTGGCAAAAAGAATTTGGCGTAAACGTGTAGGGAATCAAATGGCTGAAACATAAACGAGCAAAAAACGCTCTTTTATTTGTAGTCTCTCTTCTACTACTGCTATTATATATCCTTACATCCCTCTCATCTCCCTTTATCTGCATTAAAAACTTTTTCATAAAGGTTCTATCGATCATCCAAAGTAGTAGTTTCGCTGTCAATGCACGGTATGACAATTATTGACCGTATTAACCTTTATAAAATTGTTTGACTCCCCACTGCATGACGAATAGTTCAATTTCCGTCTGAGGCCTGATCTTTTTCAAGGCATTCAGTGACCCCAGATGGATCTGGATGGATAGACCCCAGATGGATCTAGTACAGACATGGCTTCAGCCACTTCACGCAGACCTTTTTCGGCTATCCCCTCCTTGTATTAGTGTGTCACCTGTGGAAATAAACTTTGATAATATCTTCCCCCCGAATGCAAAGATGTTGCCGGCCCAAATCCTCAATAGATTGCTGGAGGATCATTTGTCAGCCCTTCATTCCCATATTGTCATTGCTACCGATGCCTCGCAAAGTGATGAGAAGGCTGGAGTCGGGATATTCTCCCAGTCCCTCGATTGGTCCTTTTCAATTAGGTTACCTGATTACACACCTATTTTCCAGGCGGAATTATTGGAAATGATTTTGGCTCTTCAAAAACTTCAGCATAGATTTTCACATGTTGTTATTCTTTGACTCCCTCTCTGTGTGTTCCGCATTAACATCCGAAAAAGACTGTTCAATTATCCGCACATTCCGGTCATTTGTTCCTCATCAGCTTTGTGAGGTTAGGCTAGTGTGGGTTTCAGGACATGCAGGAATCTCTTAGAAGTGGCTGATCAATTAGCCAGTATGTCCCTTGGTGGCCCTGTGGTCGTGCAATGTCCAAATGATAGCTCTCTATTGGGGGCGAGATTTAGACGTTTACAACTACTCCAGACTTATTGGAAAGACGCCCGTCTCTCTTCTCGAGATTATAGCCACCTTTGTCATGCATGGAAGCCGACGTTTTGTGAATCAAGGCTATGCGAGGTAGCAAATTCCTCCATTAAATTTTTATCTTTATAAATCTGGTCTGGCTCCATCTCCCCAATGCTCTTTCTGCGACGAACTGGAAAATATAGAACATTTCCTGTTTAATTGCCGCAACTTTTCCCCAATACAACGCAAGCATCTGGAGTCAACCTTTAGGCGCCTTTACCTTCCGCTATCTACTTCCGAGGTTCTGTCACTAGGCGCTTCCGCCCTAGGAGTCTGCCACAGGGATGTTGTGTATGTTGCGGCGACAGGCCAGTTTTCCAGCCAGCTAAGCGTTCACATTTATTTAATTTTTCTTCCTTACTCTACTTCCATATTAAATATATATATTAAAAAATGTTCTGTATTTCCTTTTCTAAATTTTGAGATCTAAAATAAATTAGGTCACATCCTGATTAGGTACAAAGCTTCTTGGCCAATTCCCCCGTGGGTATGTGCCATGGTCTGAGACAACCAACCAACCAACCATGACATCAACCTTAAACCTTAAAAAGTTAAGGGGGAAGAAAACTAGTACTTGTAGATAAATTGCCGAGGTATGCGACTGAAAAAGAAACTTCCGTCTAAAAAAAAGCAGTTTTGACACATCTCTGCGAGTGATGGCAGCAACGGTAGCCGTAATTCTGTGCGTTTACCGGTCCCTCGAGGCGGGCCCGAATGATGCAATTGTTTCACCCCGACGCGTAGCGCGCCGTTGATCAACAAGCAGAGAAGAGGGGGCGGGGGCGGAGACCTACCATCCATCCCGAGGAGAAGATCTCGAGCGTCGCCGACACGACGTGGTAGAACACGAGCAGGACACCATAAACTTTCCACACAACCGCGACGGGCAGAAAGTGGTGGGCGAAGTAGAGCAGCGGCACAAGCACCGAGGCGGCGAGGAACCACTTGAAGTACTGCAGCACCGTGTTGCAGGCGCGCTCGGCCACGCTGTCGACCACCTCGAACGGCAGACAGAAGACGCCCACGGCCAGCGGGGTGCTCGTCTCGCGCAGGGCGTCCAGCCAGCCGTTGAGCAGCAGGCACAGCGAGCGCTTGAACGGGTGCAGCACCGACCCGAAGAGCAGGGCCCACAGCAACGGCCCCAGGAAGGGCTGCAGGATGAAGTACACGGCCACTCCGGCCGCGCTCACGAAGGCAGCGAAGACCAGCGTCGCCGTGTTGTAGACCGCATGCTTGAGCGCCTTCTCGTGCCCCTGCGGAACCAGGTTGAGGAACTCGAACGGCGATCGGGCGACGTCTTTCGCTGCCATCGTCGCCGCGAGCTAGACGGTCAGCTGTTCAGCGCAGCAGCCTAGGCGGGTGGGGCGCGCGTTGCGTCGTCGTCGCCGACCATTGCGTACGGCGACAGAGCGCACGCCCAGTCGTGTGCTGCCTTCGGTGGCGGACGATCAGGGCCGGCAACGTCTGCGGAGTTACCCACTTCGACCCATCGTACACATACGCCCGCAAATTTAGTGCGCGCAGACGTACTCCCGCGAAAAGATGTGCGCGCACCACACGCGAAAGTAGGGCACCTTCCGCACCTTCCGTGCTTTTCGGTTCCTGAATGGCTCAGCTGGCCAGAAAGATTTCAAGATCATATGCAAGTTCGCGCTCTACCTTTGCTTCGGTGCAGTCAGCAGCGCTTGCTGTAGAAGCGGTCGAATGCGAGAACAAGCAACGAAATATGGCTACTTTTTAAAAAGTGCGAGTGATTAAATACCATAAAATTAAAATTTGCTGAAACTGCGTATATAACTGAATATTTTACAAAGTATGTTGGCAAACAAGAGTTGACCCTGAAGCAATTTTGTCATTTGGAAACGTGGAAAAACGACTAATGGACGACAAGACATGCGTCCCTGATTGAAGCGTTGTTCATAGAGAAAAAAATTTGTGCCATGGCCTTGCAGGACAGTGAAAACGTGGGAAGTGAAATTGCGGTCACTTTCCTTGCAATTGAGCAGCGCCAGAGCGAACTCCTTTCTCGCATTAACTTCGGTTCGAAGGTTTCTTGTGTCTACAATCCTGTGGTGTACGCTCGTGAAACGCACGAATGCTTTGTGCGAAAATATTGCAGCACTAAAAAGACGGTAATCTTTCTTGGCATGAACCCTGGCCCCTACGGCATGGCCCAGAACGGGGTACAGTCCTCAATTTTCTTACTAAATATGGTATCATAGAGCAATAAAGAAAAGGATGGGTGTGGTGGATTTAATGTGGTGCGACAACGTGTGTACCGGTCTGGTTCACTCAGTGAGTTCAGGGGCTGCATTTTGTCACTGCCGGTGCCAGTGACAAAATGCAGGCTATTTGCAGGGCAGGAGATATTAGTGCACATGCAGTTATGAAATAAAAAGTTAGCCTTGACGTCACAAAAGAAATCTGGTCGTTCAGGAACATTGACTACTCCTGCGGCCCGCACAACGACGCGACGCAACGGTGGGCGGAAAGCGGTAGCTGTGCGGCCAGTGGCAACAATTTGGAGCGCTCAACGTTTAGGAGCATTTCAGCCCAAGACACGCCTCTTACTGGCTTTGGAAAGGTTTAAGAAAATGCTGATTATCTCTCATTCAATACAACCAGCAAATTTGGCTCTGTTTAATTAAAATTTCACAACGAAATGAGTAAATAAAAACTGGAATTTGAATTTGAACGCGTGACTGACAGATGCGTGCTCAATTGACTGCAAGCTTGAGGTAATTTGTATGAACTTGAAATGTACTCTACCAGATTTTTCTGGCTTTATAAATAGTGTAGATGCGTGCTCTGTTTGACTGCAAGCTTGAGGTTATTTGTATGAACTTGAAATGTACTCTACCAGATTTTTCTGGCTTTATAAATAGTGTATGTCCAATTGAACATACAAAATCTCTTAATAATTGAGCATGCCTGCTGTTTGTTCAAATTCGAGAGTAGTCCTTTATGAACCCTGATGCCGCGTCATAGCCGTACTCTGCTTTTATACCAAGCCTTGGTACCTCCTTGTCAGGTGCAGGTCAGAAAGGCTACATTGTACTCTTATTTTGAAATGAAATTTAGCTCTTTCCATCGAAGGGCTTGCTCATTTCTCTCGTGTAGTTAACTACCGGTATGTCCTTCCGTAAAACAACTCTAGTCTGTTTTTATCTCTTGTTCACAATCTTCAGTGAGGTTACTTTTCATAAAATTTCCGTAGCTACAAATTAGTGTGAATTGTTTTCAACAAATGTGGGGCCCGGCTGAGCTATTGTGTGCCACCTCTACAGGTGCCCTTTGGAGACAGGGAACACGTGGTCGGCTGGCTGGGTATCACTGGACGAGTCGACAAGCCACAGTACGAGCACCCTCGAAGGCCTGTGCTGGGCCTCGACTGCAGGAGGAGAGAGGCATGTATGCATCGCCACCCTCAAGCACCTAGTGCCCCCTACACATAACAAACAAAATGGGCGGGCAATCAGACATCATTTGATGCATCTAGCCCCAGCTAGCCCATTGTCTAAAGAAGTTTTCGGAGCTTCGAAATGTATTTGAGCTTTCATGAGAAATTGTAGTGCAGGCATTTATTGTGGCTGAAACAACTGCATGCGGTTGTGCACCATCAAACGAGTCGCACTGCCATTTTTACTGTCATGCATATGGGCTGCAATTGCAGTGCACTGCACGTGCAAACACTGCTTTACTTTTCGCTCCATTTGAGGCGCTAACTTGTGTTACTAGTTCAAAAGTGTGCGATCTTATGGTTCTTTCTTTGTCACTGCAATACCAGTGTGCTGCTCTTTCTTACATTTCTGCAGTCAATGCACATATGCACACTACACTTGAAGGCAGGGTCTTGTAAAAACATCTTGAGCTTAGAACTGTTAGCATCAAGATGAAATGAACAGCAGCCAGATTGATGCTCATTCATATAACGATGCTCCTACTATCATATGTTGAAAAAAAAAAAGATAAACGCAACCACTACCACGACTCCTTGATCAAAAGTTTGGTATGTGCATGGTTGTCAAGCATGCATATTAAACTATTGGCAGAAAAGCGCATTTGTTTTAAAAGCCAGAACCAGTAGTAAAATAAAGGTGGGTTTGCATGCTAAAAAATACGACACAATTTATGAAGGAGAGCCTACGCATAAGAGCAAGTGAACCTAGCAATAACAGGGTGAGGTGGCTAATTTTCAGTGTGCAGACAGGAACTGTTCAACGTACTACTAGCAAAAAAAAAAGTACGCCCAATACCATTATCTCCAGGAAGTGGGGCATCTCAATATTTTTATTTCACGGTAGTGCAAAGCCAACACTCTTAAACCTCCTTAGAGTACATGCCAAAAGACAAGTTACATGTCAGCTGACATATCGTTTTTAATTTTCAAAGTAAGTAGAAGGCAGTGTAAAGTGCTCATAATGGAAATGACTAGCATTAGCTTTTTGCATGAAACATATGCGTGCAATGTGCAAATGTAAGCAATCAACACTTCTACAAGGTAACAATTATTTGGTATTATTCTTACGAATGTTGGTATAAAATAATATTAAGCCTGCATTATCATCAAACAAAAGTTTTACTGCAGCTCCAGAACAGCAGTTTGGCTTAGCTTGGCAGGCAATTTTCTTTTTTCTTCTGTGAAAGGACACGGCCCCCTTGGTAGACTTTGACCCTCATTTCTTGCTTGGGACATTGCTACTGTGTTGCATCACATGTTCAGGGGCCATTTTCAACACCTAGGCCTGCCTAAACACACGACAGACTGTCATCATTTTACTTGATATATGATGATTTGTGAGTTCTTGTGTGAGCGAAGTAAACATAAGGATGAAACACCTGCAGGTGAGCGGCCAGCGCTTCTGGAGTCTCCTGCGTGAGCTCACATCAGGTGGGGAGCTGTTGCGAGGCCCCTGGTTTGTGCACAACTACTGTCCCCTGGCATTCCTGCTCCCATCGGGCGCCAACCTGACACCAAACCGGCTACCACTTGAAGCACGCCAACAACTCCAGGTACACCGAGACATCTGTCCTGCTACTGCTGTAGCCCATAAGCTATGACTGTGCAGGGAAGCAGCGCATTTTGTTTTTCAGGGCGTTAGCTGGACAGTGCCAGCAAACCTTGGCATCCGTTTAGTCTAGGCAGTTTGTAGAAGTGCTGTTGGCAGCTGACCATGTGGAGGGAGCGTGCTTGTTCAGCTTCCCATGCAGTTGCTTTCAATGTGGCATGCCCGATAACCGGGAGAAACTAATGCGTCCCACCTCCTCTTCCAATTCTAGGCAATCTGCGATGCGGCCCTCCTGTCGGTGTTGGACCTGCTGAGGCCAGAGACGGTGGTCGGCATAGGGTGCTATGCGAGAGACAGGGCGCTGGCTGCCCTGTCCACCGCAGAAGGATGGGCAGCCGGCTTCACGCCGCCTCGCGTGCTGTGCCTGACCCACCCGAGCCCTGCCAGCCCCAAGGCCAACCGGGGCTGGCATGCACTGGCCCTCTCAGAGCTGCTCTCGTTCGGGCTCGTCTCGACCGAAACTGCCGCCAGGGCCAGTGCACAGCTGTGCTCACCAGCCACACGGGAAGCTGCTGAATCAGACAGGCCAGGCTGATCGCTGGACCATACCGTATGTGATCACTGCTCACCGGAGATGTTCCACAACCTTCCTTGTCAGCATATAAAGCAGTGGTGCTACCGCTAAGCATAGCCGATTGTGCTTCCAGTTTAGCTTTGTACTGATGGGTCACGCAACTGTGGCGCTCCCGTTCGTCCGTCATCTGCGTAATCTCTCCAGATCCATGACCTTTTCCAACAATTTCATTGCAACAACATGTCATACGCTCACCGTGGTTGGTGGAGGTAGAAGGAAACCTAAACCTGCACTGCTGACAGTTTGAAAGGTACTGAAGGAAAAGCAAAAACCGCCAGCACATCAGTCTCAAGAGGCCCTCAAAGAAGCGTGGACAAAAAGAGAGCCAGCGCGGTGTCCCAGGTGAGAAGAGTTCAAATTGTGGTGCGTGCTCCCTGTAGATGTGTGAGCTGCAGTAGAGGAAAGCCAATCGTATGTCAAGATAGTCTGTGCCATCAGACTACCATACTTCTTGCTAGAAATCATGTGTGAAAGTCTGTGTGAGTGATGGTGGTTTTTGTAGAAATGTGTAGCAAGAAAGGTTGGGCACTGTATTAATATGGGGCACTAACAGTACTGCAGGCTCTCCAAACTGAAACTGCGTGTCGGGAAACAATTTGGCATGTGCATTAAGGTGAACTTTTGCCTACTGTATGACAGTTCAAAATTCAGCTCTTGAATACAGGCGCTGCGATTACACGTGGCCGTACACATTCACCCCAGCCAGCAATTATATTCCACGACGAGCATCAAATTGTGACAAAAGTACAAATAAATGCTGAATAAGTGTTGTACATTCCGGATGTGAATCCTAAATGCTGTGGGAGTTCATAATGTACCATTCTTTTACATCAGTTATAAAGTTAGCTTTCAGATGTAGCAATATTGTACATGCTGATGAAGTCCACAGTAAACTGTTAGACCGATCAATTCAAATTGTACTACCTCTGTAGCCGCCTTGGTGACATAATGATGCCTAAATGTTACTGCTACTTAAAGCACGCCTGCCAGAGCGCTAATAGCTGATAAAAACTGCTCTTCACAATGATGTCAGGATTAAGCCAACTCTGGTATAGTAATAACATTGCGCCTAAGTGAAAAAAAAAAAAGAGCAAAGCAATGGCATTCCTTACCAAAGCTGCCTATTTAGTAACGTGAATGTCATTTGTTCAAAAAATACTGTTTAGATGCAAGAAGTGTGGGCATAGATTGGTTCCTATTTTCCGTCGGGAACTAAAGATGTGTGAATAATCAATACCTAAAGATGTGCGAATAATCAATACTTTTAATGCTTCGCTGATAGTGATTGCTATCCTATTCAAACTGCAGAACACTGTTACCATTCAAGGCCTGTTACATATACTGTATTTTTGCGATTATAAGCCCCCTCCCCTACTTTCGGGAAAAAGTTTGGGAAAAGTGTGCATGCAAATCTAAGCGCCCCCTTTTCTGTGCAACCATCGCAAGGTGGATTTGAGACGCGTGGAAGTGGGCCCGAGATGCATCGTGACCAAGTAGTTTATGAAGTTTTCGATTACAAACCACTTCAACGGAACAGAAGATGCTCGCTGGGGGCTACTGGGAGCATTGGCCCAAGCTGCACAACGGACTACAATGGTAGTGAGGGGTGACTGAGTTTTTGAAGCAAGCAACAGGGTCACTCTCTGCACCTATTTTTTATGTGTATGCCTCATAAAACATTATTCCTTGCACCAATCTCGTCAAGATAAGGCCTCGAAAAAAGTGTGGAGGGGAGGGGGGGGGGGGGGGTAATTTAGGGTTTTTGAATGTAAGCACTCCCCTCACTTTAGGCACCGCGATCGTGGAAGAAAGGGGGCGCCTAGAATTGAGTAAATACAGTATATTTTTAGAATATTAGAAACTTCAGAATAAAAACTTTATTTTCCCTGATTAAAGAAAGTTGAGAGAAGTGCGAAAGCTTCCTCACATCAATGCATCGAAACCTTCAAAGGCCCAAATCGCAAACACAGAACGAACCCATGCGACGATATTTTGCACACTAAGTAAATGCATGTACGAACTATCTAAATGTATATCGATACGTGGTTTATGAGATAAAGGTATACTGTTGCACTCCTTCTCCATGATCGATGCGTGTAATGTCTTATCTAGAACCGTTCTCTTTTTTTGCAATTTCCAAGTAACCGTTTTGACACAATGGACGCCCGGTTCCACGCATGCACCGCGTGTCCAGAGATCCTATCAGAGCTTTTCGCTCGACCAACCGGTCTATAAGGAAATGATTCGTTTTTTGACAGGACGCTATTGGTCCCACTAAGAAAGCTTTTGCTTTAGTAGGGAAGCAAAGGTGGCCTACACCGCAAAGCACACATATTTCAAAGTTCACAGCGCGACATGCGCGTTAGAATTGGCTTTCCAGCACAATGCTTTTGCTGTGGAAAAAAGCTTCACACACACCAGTGAGGGAGGATTTTAGAGAAAATAATAGTAGCATTTGTTTTTGTTTTTTTTTTCTTTTGGCTAAAGTCAAAACATAGCTGTACCTGTATTGCTTATTAAAAAATGTAAAGTAGTGGCGTCCTAAGCTACCCAGTGAAACATGACTCCCGTGTAAAATCCAGAATAGTGGCACAAGCTGGAAACCAAGGTACGGCTAGTCCAGGCTGGCCTCGAAAACGACATAACTGGTCATACCAGCTAGTGGCATGCCTAGCACTTCTTTTTCGTGATCAGAGACACTGCAACTAACCAAAAATACTCCCTGTATTCAAAACATGGGGGAGAACTGCCCCATGCCGTTTTATTTTTCTTTTGTCTGCAGCCTTGCAAATTCTGTATGAACCTTTTCTTTTAATTGTAGCATTTTGTTACATGACGCGTCGGTGTTTGTATAGTTCTGGCCACTCAATTTCCCTTGTTTATAGCTATGTTCAGAAGCTGCGTACAAGTTAAAGGTATTCAAAAGTATTTGATGAGTTTTTTGTATTCACATTTAATTCCCAATAAAAAAATTGACATGTTGCACACCTCTGCTCATTTGTCTAATGCATTGCTAGGCATGATGTTGAGATGAAAGGGGAAGCTTTCTCAATGTGTTTGTTGCTTGATTCTCCCTCTAGGTTAGCCTAATTCACACAACCATTAATTCCATCAGCCCAGCTGCAGCTCCCTATACATGGTGGTGGTGGTGTCTGAAAGAGGTTCGTGCTTCAAAGCGGGAGAAGCCCTCAGTCCTTTGTGACCGGTCCACCAACTGTCGCTGGTCCTCAGGGTCCGAAGTACACAGCACGACCTCCCACTGCTCGAGGGCGGGGGTGGAAATAATGGGGGCTGCTGGTGGTTTGACAAGCCCACGTGGTGTGGTACAGTGTTTGGTGCTTGCTGCAGTGTGGGCATGTTTGTGGATATATTGTGGGATGTATGATGTGCAGGAAGCTAAGGTGGGGGGGTATGTGTTTGTCTGTAGTTGCTGCCAGGCTACAGCCTCCTCTCAGGTGAGCTTCTGGTGCGGTGGTGGGTAGGCACATCTGGCAAGGTGGTAGAGCCTATTCAGCAGCAGTACCAAGCTCCCTATACATAAACTTTGCCCATTTGATAAAACAAGTAAGCATTGAATGTGAAGGCATTATGGCCTCACCTGGCAATACGTAAGCAGAATTACCGTAAAATTCCAAACAAGTGCCCCTATCCGTGCAAGGGCTCCCCCTCCTAAATCCACTGCAAATTTCAAATTTCCGCCCCTCTCCTACGTTCCGCACCCCGAGGTCCACAGCGCCCAGGGAACACTGGTGCGCCCCAGTTAGTCTAGAATCCAATTCAACCCAATCCTGGTTAGCAGCCCGATCTCTATGTGCCATTTCTTGGTTTTTCTTTTGGCTGTGTCCGTTGACCGTGCATTCGTTTCATGTGCATGTCGACTGTGCAACGGGCCGTGCACATGAATTCTTTACAACTTTTTTAGGGGTGCCACAGGAGTCGTTTGATGGTATTGAGAGCATCGACTAACATACTTTGGCAACATATTAGGTTCACGAGCATTCCGTTGTTTTCTTGGCGGGGGAATCTTTGTCACGGCCATCTTGAATTTTGGTGCCGTTCCGGGATTGCGCCCCCTCCCCACTTTGCCGGTGATGTCGACTTGCCTACAGGGGACACTTGCTCGGGGTTGTACGGTAAATTATGCGCCCCGAAAAATTTTGTATTTTATTTTATTCAGTATCACATACACGCAGTCACCTCCACGCCATTACTTCCCCAAAAGCAGCATTCTCAGTGGCTGGAGGGCACCTGTTCTCACGTGCCGTCGCGTGTTCTCCCTACACGCTGTGCTCTGCGAGGCTTTTCGGTACCATCCCCTGTGGTCGGTCAACAATGCTGGATGTCTCAGGTGACAAACTGCGGAAGGCTTTCGCCTTGAAATGCTGGACCAGTGTTTCATGGTAGAGGCACTGAACCGCTGTGAGCCGTGTCAGAAGGAAGAAAAGCCCCAAATTTGTACTTACTCGAGGTACCGACGACACCTGGCTCCTGCGATGGCTTCTGGCACACGTATCGGCAGTGTCAGGAACAAAGTGCATAACAATGTTCAGAAATAAGCTCTGTGTTTGTGTTTCTTGCATTGAGCTACATTTTTAATTGTAACCATAATATCCCAATACAATCAGACGTACACCATATTTTACTACACTTCTTGAGGCATCACTGTTTTAAAAATTAGTCTCCACATAGGGCTGGAGTGTCGCAAGGGAAATGGAGGTTTGCAAATACAGTAATCCCTCGTTATAATGAAATCGCTTTATTCGAAATTTCTTCCGGTCCCAACCCAAACACATGCATTTCAGGCTGCACTACTCGAAGCGCACGAAGAGCTTGACCCGGTTAGAGCGAAGTGGTGAGCGAAGGCCAGCGGCGAGTCGGCTGTCACCACGGTGGGTCAACGCGAGCTGGTGTTTCCCCAGCGATTTTAGAGAAACGGTTGAAATGCGTGGTAGGGTCACTGAATTTTGTTGCTACAGATTGGTCGCGAACGTTGACACTAACCGTAGAATTATCGGTGCCGTCGAAAGCAGGGCACCGAAAAACTTTTGCAAACTTCACGGCTGCACACCTCAGGAAAAAAACTGCCCAGTGGTGTAAAGCCCCTAGTGGAAAAACTGATCAGTTTTCATGATTGCGCTCTGTTCCCACAATGAGCTGTTAATCGTTTTTTGAGCTCAACAAACACAACCTCATACGCTAGCCACGGCATTTGCGGCGCTTTCCAGCGTGAAGCTCTCGTAGCATTCCTTGATGCCTACACACCCCCTATAAAAGGGGCCACTGCCTTCGCCTTATTCGCTCTCCTGTCTGCGAGGTGATCGGACGCGTCGCTGCTCTCGCTCGCCTTCTTGACAACTCCTTGCCGCTTTGCTGCCACTTTCGACGTCGCTGCTCCTCCAAAGCGTTGCCCGTGGCGTTCAATCAGGCGAGCCACGTGATGAGCCAACTATGGTGCAGACGTGGGAGTACCTACACCTGCTGCGAAATAATGTTGAATGCATGGGCGGCAACCACAGCCTCAAAAATTGCTTGGTCAAATTGGAGGGGTTGCTCGCGCCCGGCAAGAACTTGGAAACAGCCAAAGCTCACGGCCTTTTTGCACCTGAATAAAGTTTTGCTTCACTGAATACATTTGTTTTGATTCCTCGCAGTTGTAGCTCAGTTAAAGCTTAACCGAGTTAGCTTTTCTCGAGTGGTCGTTTATATCGAAATAACGCTTATAGCGAAATTTTTTGCCATCCCGTTGACTTCTTTATAACAAGGGATTAGTGTAGTTGCCTCTCACCTACTGAGAATCAGACATACCATCTTAGAGCCTAAGTCTTGAAGTGGCCAAAAGACCAAAAAAGTGGTTTCCCTTCTACTTTTATGTAATATGTTGTTGTGTTTAGAATTTATCTAACACAACACAACATTGAACTGACAGCAGCTCACAAGTGAGCTTTGCGGACGCTCCAACTCCTGAAAGAGCATGCAGCACGAGAAAGCTAGGTTTCCTTTGTTTCTTCTGTGTTAGAAATAAAGACTGTGTTAATGATTTCCATTGCAATCCATAACTGGTTGTCCTCCATAGAAGATGGCAATTTGAATTGAACTATAACTGGACTGCTGCAGTTCAATATCCTAAATATAACAGCAGTGCGAGAATCCTTGAAAATTTGTTCGCATACATTGCGTTTCACTTAACCGATTGGCTTGTTCTTAATTCACTCTAAGGGCAACAAACAAGGTAGGCCTGATAGTGATAAGCTCGCGTGGCCAAATGACAAATCCACCAAACCTGCCAACTATAGATATTTGGTAGACCAAAAAAATGGCCTAGAGCAACAATTTGTGGTGTGACAAATCGTGAAAGCGAATTGTTCGAACTTTTCAAAAAAGCTTGAGATTGAAGATGTGAAACTGCACTTGCAAATGGATGAAAAGTTTAGCCAACTTAGAATGCACCATTGCTGTGCTCGTTGCGTGCAATACTTCCTCCGCCATTACGCAAAAAGTTGGGGCAGGATTTAGAATGAGGAACGAGCTTGAGCCTTCATTGTCAGTTCCCTAACAAAGAAAGCACATTTTGACTGAAGAACAATTGAGAAAGCTGTAAGAAGTCGTCCTCCACAGGAAAATTGAAGGGAAAGAAAGAGTTCCTCCTTTTATGTATTTCAAACCAAAGAAAGGATCCTTTGTCACTGTACAAATGCAGAGAATAAAATTTGGCTCATTATGGCAGATGTGCTCGAGAAAAACAAATGGGTGAAACAATTGCCAACCACACAATGTTTCTTGACGGCAACTAGCAAGCTCGCATCAGTTTTAGATCTTCCAACCTCTGCTTTTCAAACTCATTGGCAAAAAGGAAAATAAAAGATTTGCGGAAGGAACTGTGCAGGCCAACTTAATATTACATGGCAATTTTGTAACGTTGGAAGTTCTTTAATGAACGATGTGTTGGCCTTGTGATTTCAGCAGCACCAATTGGTCTTACTCGGCAATAAGCAACCTTCCAAGGCAAACAAAGTGATGGGCTGGCTTTGCTTGAAAAAGGCAGAAATTGGGCCTCTGAACAACTTCATGCGGGAACTGCATGTTCCTTTTGGCGAAATGCACACACTGGCAATATCCAGTACTTTTTTACCTCGGGAACAGCATCATCATCATCAGCCTGTCTACTCCCACTGCAGGGCAAAGGCCTCTCCCATGGATCTCCAATTATCCCAGCTTTGCCTTCATATTACATGCCCTGCCCAGGCCCATTTCTCTTTAATTTCTACCGATATGTCCTTAACACACGTTTGTTTGCTGACCTACTCTGCTCTCTTCTTGTCCCTTAAAGTTACACCTGTCATCTTCATTCCATTGCTCGCCGAGTCGTCCAGAACTTAAGTTGAACCCTTTTAGTTAACCTCCAAGTAAACGATCATAAACACCACCAATGCTGAATTAACTGGTGTGACCGATAACTGCTTATAGCGGACTCTTAAGCCTTCACGTGTGGTGACCACTTTGTCCAAAGCTACTAGAGAAGTACAAAAATGGCAAGGTTCTTGTGAAATGTTCGTGATAGCAGCGTGAACTGCCAGCGAAATAGAGTTCATATAGAAGAAAATGCAGGGCTGGAATTTCGTTTAGAACATAGCTTACGTGCGGCCCCAGGTGAATTAAACACTTGAAGAGCAGAGGATAAACCATGCTTCTTTTATGCAGTGCCCCTTTTTGTCTGCACATGAACACTTATGTTTCTTCTGTGAACATCGAATAGTGAAATGCAAAACTGCACAAGAAAATTGCTCGCTCAACATTCAAGCCTGTTGCATCAAAGTACCTTGCTCAGACCAAGTGCCAGCCACACTGGAAACGTCCTATGCCTTCTCAGTTTTGAACTCCATGTGGCAAGTAAAGGGTTATTGTTTAGATAGTGCCAGTATGGGCCTAACCAGGAGCCAAAAGGCATGGCGTATGCCCCAGCAGTGCTGTTTCAGGAGACACTTAGGGAAGGGGCAAGTATGTGCCCCGGCACACCGCCATTTTTGGTGGGATGTGCCACTGGACTGTCCAAAGAGGCATGGCAACCTCATCTCGTCTTCACCACCCAACCCCATCCCCTAACCTTGAGCAGCGGGAGGCCGAACTGACCAGTTCAGCACAAAAGGACAGCAAGCCCTGGTGTGACGAGCTCTGTAAGCAACACCCTCCTACGCATTCAGCATTCTGGGAACGTGCAGCATCAGGGTTCGTACAGGCTTGAAAAGCAAAAATTCAAGGGTTTTCAAGGACCAGAAAACACATTTTCAAGGTCCCCATCTAACGTTTTATATGGGATTATTTATAACTTTTCCAACACAATGCAAAAGTTTTTTATTGCACAATACCTAAGCACATTAGTGCACATTTAGAAAGTTGCTAACGGGTTCGTAAATCTTCCCCAGCTTTATTTTTTATTTCATGGCTGGTATATATTTAGAGGTTTTTCTTTTTCCTTTGTGTTTGCTGAGGCTGTTTGATTTTAAAACTTCGTTAATGTTGCCTGCATCTCCTCCTTTGTCAGCAAGAGTATCAGCTAAAATTAAATCCGCAAGTGTTGCTGCAAGGCAGGATGAACCATGTACACGTCCACCATTTGCACGAAAAAGCAAACGCAGATGGAGCGTATGAGGCAAGCAAACATGCAATGAAAGGCCGTCCACAGACTAGATGGAACATGCAAGATAGAGAGCATAAGCTGCCTTTCACTGGATTGTATCGTGACATGGATTGGATTGACAAGTGTCTGCTCCCACCAAACGTGTAATTTCACGCAATATACTGAAACTTGATTGTTACGATGTTTCTTTACATGTGTTAGCACCTAAAATCCACGACAAACACTTTGAATTCTTGTGAAAAGACAGGGCCATTGATTCTCCCCGGAAAAATCAAGGGTTTTCAAGGACAATTTAAAAATTCCAGGACTTTCCAGGCCTTAAAATTGACACTTCTAAATTCAAGGGTTTTCAAGGACCTGTGCGAACCCTGGGGCACCAGTACTCATTTGTACTTGACCCCCTTCATAGTGTACAAATGTTGCAAAATCAGTCTGAAGCAGCTTGAGCACCTATGTGGGGGCAAGAGCAGTGTGTCAATGTCTTAGCTGCATCACCTTCCTAAATCACCAAATGTAAAGAAAGGCTATAGCAGTCTTCTACCGACAACTACAAACACACCTGGTCCTTACACCAGCCCTTGCCCGATACGTATGCCCTGAGGGGTACGAAACTGACATCTGCCGCCTACGTCAAGACCAGAGAGCTACACTGGCCGACATCTTGTGGCATGTGGCAATGCAACGCAGCAACGAGAACGCTTCCTCCAGAAATAGAAGACGCCATGTGCAGCCAAACCTAGGCACACAGCTCCAGGCAGTTAACACTATCACCGCAGCTACAACGGCCAGGAGGAGACCACTGGGAATGTCTGGGACCTGGATCGAGTCGTCCCTGGACCCCTCTACCGAAGACTAACCATCGCCCTGTATTGGCGCCTTAACAGGTTGCCTCCTCATCTACTTTAACATGGGTGTTCAATAAAGTTTCACTTAGCATGAACACCCCAAAGGATGCACAAGCACTCTTCACAGCATCTCTTTTGCAAGACAGCAGAAAAATTATGTTTGGGGAATAGATACAGGTGTTGCAGACACCAGCTCATTGTTCTTAATCTGAAGCTTCCAATTGGAGCTCTCAATTTCACAGTTGTTCACATATGAACATGCAATGGAATGTTAAACCCTGCATGAAACTAAGACAGGCTTAGAATTTTTACCATGCACAATAGCAACAGAGTTGGCCAAATTTGAAGTTTCTCCCCACCATTCGCAAATTATTCTGCAATATATCACTTGCACACACACCAGCTCTACCCAAGGGCATGGATAAAATGTAAAATACTACAACTCTTTCCCAACTGCCCATCCCGCACACCAGGACCTGTTTGCCGTAGGCACAAGTTCCCACTTGCGAATAAGTCGGCCACTGCAAATTAGCCGGTTGCAAGAAAGCCCAACTGAAACACCACCTTACACGAGCGCTTGCATCAGTTTCGGGCTAAGACTTACGTAGACAGCAGTAAAGAACTTATTTCCACTTATCAAATTAGGGCAAACAAGCCCAGGTGTTCCAGTGTGCAAACCTAGGCGAGACAAACTACACCTGCTGGTGGACTTGCCAGTTGTATAATAAATTCATGCATTCTATTAAAACCTTTACACCACCACCACCACAGCCAAGCCACTCACAAGAAGCTTACAATACCAGACTGAAAATTGGGAGACCTCAGCAACACACGTGCATACGGGTGGGTAGACTCTCACCTACCATGCCACCTTGCATTGCAACGATGAACCAGAGCTTTCACTTTAGACGGAGCTCAAAACTATGCCCAAGTCACTGCAATACGCAACCCATGTGCACATAAGCAAGCCGGCAGTCACTTCCCAGGCTGCAGAGTATTAAACAGGTCTCCCCATTTGAGACCCTTCAAGAAATCAGTTTAATCACCAGATTGATGCTTCACCCTCCTACACATCCAAAACCCTGCACTTCCTTCAAATTAATTTTCCCCTCATCCAACAGATTCCATTTTATGTACCCTGCCCACCACAACTGTGGAATGGCAGCATTGCAAGTGAACTAGGACACGAGGTCAACTGGAGGGCCAGCTTCATTTGGCACCCATACCAGGACCACCCCATGGTCCGTGGAACCTAACCACGTTGCACAGACACCTCTTAAAAGCTGCTTAGCCCAAACTATGCTCCAAATAAATTGCACACGACACAACCAGGTCAGCTTCAACATGAATTTATTGGCAACACTAGAGCATGACCAGTCGGGCAAGCATGTGGGCGAACCCATAATCTAGACACTTCCAGCAAAGGTTTGCCATTAGCTGGCGTAGCTCTGATGTGAACAAGTAACCTTGCTATACTTTTAACTGCAAGAACAGATGGCCAAAGGGTGCAACATGCTCTCGCAGTACAGGGGGTTCCAGCCCCTGTAGAAGCACCCGGACAATATTGTCCTGAAAAGCAAGAACAGCAACAGCACAATAAGAATTAGCCCTCCCAAAAAAGCACTTTTGCACTTCAAAGCTGTAAATCTCCCTCAAGTACTGCAGCCTATGCACACCATGAAAGGCATCAGTGCAGGAACTAGACAGCTAGCATACCATTTGCCACCTGCAAGGGACAGGTTAATGCTTGCAGTAAGACTGTTAAAGCCCACAACCCTCTATTCAAAATTATGCACGCACGAGAAAAGGACATACCTGCCAATCTTCTTGCCACCAGCCACAGCAAATGCTCTTGTAGCTTCAGGCCAGGCTTTCTTAGTCTGAGGGCAAACCAAGAAAGACTTAGCCAACAGGATTTAGCACCAGAACCAAGTGCATTACACCATGCTGTGGACCACGCACTACACTGCCGCCACCATTCACACACATGAAACGTTACCGTTCAGCACTGAAATTTAACCATTTCCGGTCCTACTGCCTTCGCACGAGGGGACCACCTAGCCAGATTGCTACGCGCAAACCACAGGCCACCATCACAGTACGTGGCACCCCCACCACGGGAGTACTGTCCGACCGGAAAGGGTTACACAACGCATGCAGCAAACCCACGAGGAGGAGATAAGAAACCTGTGCTTACCTACTCATCCTGCAGCTGCCTTGAGCTACGCTATCCACGCCTGTCTACCGAGCTAGACAGAAGCGAGCTCCGGTCCTTGCTGGGCCACCTCCGCCGGCAGCGTTGCCTAGCTCAGCCCTTAGCAGTAGGAAACTTAGGTCCCCCGCAATAAGAGACAAGAAGCAACAAGACTGCTCGCTAGGTGCTGTGTTTCCAACACTAGTCTTTATTGACCCAGACGAGAACACAAACACTACAGGAGACTGGCTAGACGGGGACCACAAGAAGACACGTGAGGGGAGAGACAATGGTGTATACACAAAGGCGCATATCATGATGAAGAGGACGTGACGTGCTGCGGCTGGCTCTTCCTCGGAGGACTGCCTGAGCTGCTGGGCACAGCTCCAGACCTGGGCTAGCTGGCCTAGCTAGCTTCGGACCAAGCTGCACTGCCTAGCCCTGGCTCTGCCCTCTCAAAGCTTCCCTGCCGCCCTGCGGGTTCGGAAACACAAGGTCACTCCGAGGGCCCACAACCCCCAGCACAGTGCATACTCACCCCCAGGTTAAAAAACACTCCGCACGGGGCGTCTATCTCCGGTAGCCGCCGCCCGCACTGCCATTGCCTGGAAGAATCACACAGCCTGCTGTAGCACGGGCCAAGCGGCGCCCACAACGTGTCCGCAGTCCTCGCAACTACTGCTCACCATAGGGGCCAGAGCCACGCTGGGAGTAGCCTCCTGGTCCACCACGCATGGGGCCGCCACCATAGCTGTTGCCGTAGCCAGAGCCAAAGTCTCCTCCGCCGCCGCCCCAGCCACCCTGGTTGAAGCCATCTCCGTAGCCTCCACCGCCGCCACCCTGGTTCCAGCCACCGCCACCGTAGCTGCTTCCACCTCCGTAGCCACCGCCGCCGGAGCCATAGCCGCCACCACCGTAGCCTCCGCCGCCATAGCTTCCACCCCCGTAGCCCCCTTCCCAGCCGTCACGGCCGCCGCGCCCGCCACGGAATGCCGGCCGCTTGTCTTTCTTGAGGTTCTCCATCTCCTGCTTGGACAGGGCCTTCTTCACCTCGGTGCGCTTGCCCTTGAGCATGTGGTGGCGCTTCACTGCAAGGCAAAGAAATAAGCATGTACCCATTAGAGCTGCCCATTCGGATGTGCAGTTTCTACTCGAGCTGCGCAGAGGAGGCTACTCACGGACGATCTTGTCCACTGGGTCGTAGTCGTCGTACTCGACAAAGGCGAAGCCACGCTTGCGTCCCGTGTCCTTCTCGGTGACCAAGTTGACGGAGAGGATGGTGCCGAACTGGGCAAAGTAGTCGCGGAGGTCAGACTCGTCCACGTCGTCCTTGAGACCGCCAACGAAAACTTTCTTGACGGTGGCTTGGGCCTCGGGCCTGCCAGCTTCCTCCCTGGGAACTGCCCGCTTGGGCTCCACCTCGCGGCCATCGACCTGCAAAAAAACCGCAAGCACCCGCTCTAAAAACCGCAACTCGGGCATCTACGCACATAACGGAAACGACGCGAATCTGACTACACGCCAATGGACGCTAAACGGACATTGCGCGGTTACACACCTTGTGAGGCCGTGCAGCCTGAGCGTCGTCAACCATGTGGGCCCGGCGGAAAGTGATGAAGCCGAACCCACGGCTTTTCTTTGTGCTCGGGTCGCGCATCACCACGCAGTCCACGACCTCGCCCCATTGCTCGAAATGGCCCTTCAGGCTCTCCTCAGTGGTCTTGTAGTCCAGCCCGCCGATGAACAGCTTGCGGAACTGCTCAGGCTCACTCTCGTTCTGGAAAATACCGATATCACAAGTGCGACGTGAGCAGGAAGCCCCGAGAAAAAAAAAAAAAAAAAAAGCCGGCGCACGCCTACATGGACGCCGATCACGTGGTTACCGACCGCGCACAAAGGAACCAAGCCGGCATGGCGTCACCTAATCGAACACCGAACTCCGTGAAACAAGCGCCAAGCCACGCGTCTATACGTGTAGGCCACGTAAATAAAATATCTGTTGAAAATATGAATGAGATTGCGGCAGCAAGGGCAACAGCAGTTGCAATCAAGAAACGACGGGGCGAAAATGAAAAAAAAATATCGGTAATGCCGGTCGGCAGTGCTAAGCCTACACGCGGACAATTGAAGTCGACTTCACAACCGTAAAACAACTAACACAGCAACAGCTTTCATTACTGGTAAATTATTCCACGGGTGTAAACATTCCTCGCTTTAGCAAGTACAGTACTCGTTATCATCCTATCAACATTTAAAGAGCCGCAAATTGACGCGGCGCCATTTTGGAACAAGGCAGCTCGCGAGGGTTAGCAACCATTGTGCTTCCCAAACTTCTTGGCAAAGACCGAATAAAAGCATATAACAAGCGGAAATCTAACACACTTCTGTAGAACGTTACGTAGCTTTCTTAGCCACTAGCACAACACATCTGCCAAAAATACCTTAGCCGGCAAGGCGGCAAACATGCCGGTAGGAGGAGAGCATGAGGCCGCGCAAACTGCGACGTAGCAGTTCCACGGCATTTATAGCAAAATAATAGCAGGAATTGCTTCCCAGTTTCAGCTTCAAGCCAGAATTCGTCCCAATCAACAAGCGCACTTAAGAATACTCACATCTTGGGCACCCATTTCTTCACGAGAAAATCGAAGAACGCAGAGCACAGATTCTTGCGGCCGCACGCTACCGGCGACAGCACGGAATGCCACGAACGCACAACTGGCAAGGGGTCGCCCGCTAGCTCATTATGTATCTTACGTCATCAACTCAAATTATAAAAGAAAATCTTGTGAAACTTTTACTGAAATCTTTCATTGTAATTTTAATATTTTTTATTGTTTATTTGGCTTAAATTTGCAACATTTTAATTCAAATAATTATCTCCTTCCTGCGGAGCATGCATGCCATGCCTTACGTTGTTTGTATGCCATAGAACGCTTTCCCGCCTGCGTCTCTTTGAAAACTCGTAAGTTTTAGCCTGCTTTCGCCGTGCGAATGCACGCTCCTTTTCGCCGATTATCTTACTAGAAAACAAGTTGGTATTTTCCGCGAGCATTTTGTTTCCCAAGTAACGTCCTTTGTGACTTATGTTTCATTCAACTCGTATTTTTTAGCTAGTGACAGGTTGCGAGACGAAGTTCAACATGGCGTCATGAAACAAACGGGTATTTTACGTAACATTACTGCTATATTTCTTTGAGCCAGACACTTCGCCGGGATGAATTCATGTTGGGTCAACCATCATCTGTTGCCTTTGTCGTGTTGGCCAGTGCGTTGTCTTGCAGACGCAACGGCACTACCATGCGCTGCGTCACTAAGCCTAACCGTTAAACGCAGCTTGATTTCAAATTTTTGTGCACGCCAAAAGATGCATGCTGCAAGTGAGTGTCGTAGTTCTGCCGTTGTTGCGTTGCTTTCAAGCGTGTTTGCTTGAGCAGTGCGTATATCGCCACGATGGCTAATCCGCAAAGCTACCGTTCTCGCCGGTCCATCGCTGGAGTTGAATCCACGGAAGCTGCTAAAGCGTTGTCCGCGGCGTTTGAAGCGGTAGGAGTGGCATTTACCGTTTTTCTTTTTCTCAGTTTCAGAACTACCATGTCCGGAAAGCGCAAGTCTCCCGACGGGAATTCCTCCGGCTCCGAGGAGTTCACAGTCGAGAAGATCCTCGACAAGAGGGTGAAAAACGGACGCGTTGAATACTTTCTAAAATGGAAAGGCTATCCAGAGTAAGCTTCCGAAATGTCCATTTCGTTTGCTGGCACTTAACCGAACGGTTACTGTAGCAATGAGTTCGAGCCGGGCGATATCGCCGCCTTGTGGCTTGACGAAAACTGCGGAGAGAAAAAAAAAAAAATGAGCAAGCGTCGTAAAGGAAGAAATGGGCTCACTGAAATAGCTAGCCCACTTGTGAGACGTTGCTTTGCTACATTTCGTCAGCTGCGCTGGTCCGAAATATGCACAAGTGGCCACTAAAGTAATTAGTGCTCAGTTTGTACAGGTGGGCCGGCCACATTTACCACAGAGCTGAGAAATTATTTTCCAGCAACACAAAAATTTAACCCCTGTGGGCTTGTCCCATGGTACGGAGAGCATTGGGCCCCTGCCAACAAATTAGTATTCACAATAAAAGCTAGTGCAAAACAGACGAAACATACGAGAGACTGGCACTTAATTAGGGAGAGCGCCATGCCCGCCAAAGCTGCAGAACCAACTTGCCACGAAAAAGAAGTGCATCCTTCTAGGTACAGGCGCCGTCACAAGTATTTGGAGCACGGGAGCTGTGGCCGAACCGCATCGGAGCGCCGTGTAGCTGCACCGGCGGTAAACGAAAGGACGAGAACACGCATGCGCGCCTTCCGACGGCGATAGCCCATCTGTACCTCGCAAACCACTTCTTTTAGCATAGCTTCGAGCATTGTTCGCAGCGTGCTGGGCTCGGCGATGGCACTGATAGCAGAGTCGCATTTCCCAACGCCTCTGGCACCCTTGCACCGCTCGCGAGCTTCCCGAAAAATGGCACGCTATCAGTGGAACCTGCAGATAGTTTTTCTTTGGAGTATTTGTAGGTGTGTGCGCTATCAGCGCCATCGCCGAGCCCAGTATGCTGCGAACAATGCTCGAAGCTAGGTTAAAAGAAGTGGCTTCCGAGGTACAGATGGGCTATCGCCATCGGAAGGCGCGCATGCGTGTTTTCGTCCTTTGGTTTACCGCCAGTGCAGCTACACGGCGCTCCTATTACTTCTGACGGCACCTGTACAGCTGTCCTTATTGGGCTACTGTTCAGTTAAGCACAAGTTACTACAGGAAACCTAAGCATGCTCGGCACGAGTACAGTATGGAGTGTGTAGTGGGTGCCTTGAAATGCTTGCCTTGCTTTCAAAAATGTCGATGTCGTGGTTGATCTTCATTTTGCCAGGTCAAGGAACAACTGTGGCCTGCACTTGCAGGGTATTTGTAGTACACAAATTATGTTGGCAGCACTACATCTTAACAGCTGCGGCTTGCACTGAGGAGATTGTGTAATTTAGGATATAATAGCCTTTATCTGGTATTTCATATGAACAACTGAGTGCAAGCCTACTTTCAATGCAAGTATGGCCTGCCTCTTATGTGCGCTTCCTCTGTTTACAAAAGCAGTGCCCATCTGTGGGAAAGTTCAAAGCACTTTCAAACATCCCCAGGCGATCTAAGCAGCAGCCTGCCACTACGACGAGCCATGTAGCTTGGTAGCTTTGACATGTAAGAGCCCAATTAGCATTTACCTCCATTTTGAAGGGACAGACAACCGATTTTTGTGGTGTATACACTCTGTCCCAAATGAAAGGGCATTACTTGTTTTTGTGATGGGGCCCGAAAACGCTTGAAAGCAGAATATCTAGATATACCAGCCTTAAGTATGCTGCCAAAATGAATGCTGCTAACAATAGCAGTGCGCTGTGTGGCAAAATTCTATGAAGTGTAGGTGAGATGTGAGGAAAAGTGGTATTTAAAAACTTGTCCCTAGCTGGAACAGTAATGAATATTCCTTGTGGTTACCCCACTACATAAAACACTGGGTTTTATGTTAGCTACAGGACATGCATTCCAGAAAAGGCAGTCGTTTAAAACAGTGTTTCATTATTATTTTCATATGCTCATTCTCATTGTGTGGCCACTAACAATGGGAGCAGTTTGGCTAGTTGAAACTACTACTACTACTGTGTGGGCCTCAGATAAAGTATGGCTGTAATTTTTAGCGCAGACGGCATAATTACAGGAAGTAATGGTTTACATACCTTGACAAGCGAGCGAAAAACCAAAATTGCAATTTTCAGCTACCCTTCAACTTCTATAATTTTTTTTTTCCAACTTTTTAAAAGGTATGGAGATGGAGTATCATATTTTAATGTTTTAAGTGCACTGGTGGCAGAGGCTTGAAACATTGAAACTAAAGTGTCTGCTTTCACTTTAGCGCAACATGTGTACACGATGTTAGGCTTTGTGTGTCAGTTGAGGATGCATCCTGCATCAATACTTGTTGTGTAAATGGGTAGTCTTTATGCTCCTACCGAGAGTTAGTTTTATTGTTGCATCTGGTCTGGCAGAGGGGCTCATTGAAGGCCAGCTGCAACGAGATTTTATGTCGGCCAAGTTTACTCTGAGCGCGCAGTAGGCGCCTCCAAACCAGTTCACCAGCTGTAAGCATTTAAATTAGCTCCGTAGTGGACGCTGCATTTACTTCACTGGGGTGAAACTTAAAGGAGCCATGAAGAGAAAACACAAGTTTGGTTCATTCGAAAGATTGCCTCGTTAGAACCATAACGACACCACTTATAACGCAAACTTCGCTCAAATAAGCTACATAATTAGGAAAAAAGGAAATGACCATGCGACCCACCAGCTCATTTTCCGCAACAGAACCTATGATGTCACTCGAGAATGCTCTGCAATTGGCGGAGGCCGGCAAAAGCAAACGCATGTTAGGCAGGGCTTACAGTTTGCATAGCGAGCTAAATGCCCGTGAAACATACTGCACGTTCTTTTTATGACAAAGAGCGGTGGAGTAAACGGTGGAAGTTTTGAACGAACACGCAAGCGTGTATGCCAATGCGTACGAAACTACTGCCAGCCGAACTCGACATCTCGCCGTCGCCACCGTCACGCAGACGAATTTTCGAGTTCAAGGCTCTTCGGGGCCAACGAACCGTCCCAGCACGCACAGCCGTGACCTTGCTTGGTATCGTAATCCCTTCACAGGAGGTTGGCCGTCATATCGCCAACCAGCAAAGGTAAAAATAGAAGCAAGGGGAGTAAGGAACACAGCGCAGCAACGAGATAGTGCCACTCGTCGCACAGGTTTCAGTATGGAGGTCGTGTTGGCTTGCTGCTGTCGTTACGAGCTCGTTTACAGTTTACAACCACTGAAAACTTCAGTTTGTTCGAGTAATTTACAATGAAATTTCGTTGCTGTGTTTTGAAATGCCCATGTAGTACGGGCAAATCGTCGAGGGAGTGCGACATCCCTGCCGGTGAGATCTCCTTTCATGTGCTGCCTAACGACGAACCTCGGCGAAGCAAGTGGCTACGTTTTGTGAACTTTGCAAACGGAGGAGAAAGAGCTAAAGGAAGTACGAATGTGCTCGCTTCATTTCCGAGGAAGTGAAGCTTCATTTCCGGCAGGGACCCGGACATGCTGGCGCTCGTCGCTGACTTCGTCAATTCGCGTTCTAAGCGCTCTGACCTTGGGGAAAAAAAATGCCGTACACACCGCGCATTGACGCTCGAATCTTTCTGGTCGGAGCAGAGAGCTCGAGCGAACGGCTTTCCATACACGACACCGGCCAACTGGCATAAGCGATACTGCTACTGTAATTGAAAATACGACACATACGTACCAGTCTGTATTCGTCCGTCGCGACGGGGCTGACGAGGCAGCGGTGCCGACGGCTGGGCGTTCGTCTGTTGTGGCTATCGCGGAATGGTCGCTTTCCGGTCCATCCGCGTATCCCACAACTCCTGCCGCTCGTGCACTTAGAAGCATTGAGCGTTCAAGTGGTGTGAGGTTGTTAAATGCAAGCCCGAGCTCCTCGGCGAGAGTTTTGTTCTCCGGATCAGGCGATTCCACGACTAGGGCTGCGGGTGAACTAGGTTTTACTAGTATTTTTAAAATGGCCGCCGTCTCGGTCGACTCCCGTTTGTGGGTGCTATATGGAGTCGACATACTAAGTATCTGTTTCATGGACCGGCTCATATGATGCCATTGTTCACGTGACGAAATGTGCAATTTTAGCGGGAGATTTAAAATTTCGGCTTAAATTGCCTTATTTCTCAGTGAATAAATCATCGTTTGCTTCCGGGAAAGCGCTTGGGGTACTATGAAACACCTAATCTTTCGAATAAAACAAACTTTTGTTTTCTCTTCATGGCTCCTTTAAAGGTACACTGAAGTGAGTTTGTCAAGCTCCTGTGTTTGCTCGCACTGCACACATTGGCTCAAATAAACACGCTTTTCATTGTTTATCTGGATGATAGGGTGATATTTACTTCATAAAGCCTGAAAGAAGAAAAATTACTATGCGCGGTTTGCAGCGGCCACACCGACTAACAGCAGTTATGTCAGTTAAAGGGGCTACGAGATTGGGTGATGTCCAAGATTAGAATTCAAACAAGTTTCGGTTCTGTGAAATATGCTTGGCACCCGACATCATCGTTGGATGGGCACTCTCAATATCTCAGTAACCGCCATACCGCGCTTCTGCCATGTTGTCGGCTGTAAAATGCGTCAGATAAGCCTACCGCACGGCTTCGAACCATAACAATCACTAGCCGAGGTGTACGCAGTGGATGAATTCCCTCCGCGTCACCGAAGATGCTCAAATGCAATGCCCTTGTCCCCCTCTGGACCTTGCCTGGGTTGTGCCTGTATCATAAAAGGCGTGTTCGCACCAGGCCAAGGGTCGGCTGATTCGGGACTGTGCTTGCAAGCAGTCAGTGCTTATGGCAACACTACGCCGACGAGAACTTGCCAGCACGTCAGTGCCAGTCTGCACGCGTTCTGCGAGCTCGCTCGTGGAGCAATAAACAGTGCAAAAAGGGTAAATTTAGTTTAGACAGCATTGCCCAAATACAAATTAATCAACTTTTTAAAAAATGCACCATCAGGGATTTGAACTTGCGACTTGCAAAAAACGATATACCTAGCGCTGCAGACCACTCGGCCACCAGCCAGCGCTGCCAGGAGAGGAAAGCTTCCCGCACCCTAGTTTTACGCTGTGTGATAATGGTTTCGGTTGGTTTTAAATCCTTCGTACCTATAAGAACTTTGCTGACTCTTCTCCCGCCTTCAATTGGCCTTAAATTTTTCTACTAATGTACCAGTCAGCGAAGCTTCGCATGTGCTCTTTTATGGAGCGATTTGAACTTTAAGCTTGATACAGTCTACAAAATAACAAACTAAAGGCACATTCTTCCAGACGCAAACGTGTTGTGGCTTAGTTTCAGTTCAACAAATTGCTACGACCCGCCGGCGGCTGGCCGACTAAACGCTGGGCCGACTGATTCGGTCGGAGGGTCAGCGATCCGGCCAGTAGCGCAGTCAAGCCAAGCCATCTCGTTTTTAACTTCATATGAGGCGTCGTGGGAAATCTGCATGGAGGATGCAGAGAGGAGGCCAGCATATTCGAATTGATTTTTCTACTCAATAAAATCACGTAAACGCAGCGAGAGTGGTCGAAACATGGCCTAGACTCCAGACTACAATTTGCGCTAGTAATCCCTCAATGTTTACAAATCACTTCAGTATCCTTTTAAGAACGGCAACGGAAGTTGCTTTTGCGCCTTGTCGCAACCGTTTCACCGCACAGCATAAATAGAGCGTTACTGTGCGTGCAATGATATCCGGGTGTATGGCTCCGGTAGAGTGACATACTACAGGAGCTATTGCTATTTTTAAACTTGTTCCTGAGTAAAGTGTCGTGCTGAGCCATGACTCTGGAAGCTGCGTCATCGGAGCTGCCAAGCATGCGCTGTTGGCTCAAGCATGCGCTCCCACTCGCTGGGCCTTGAATTAATAGCATATTTTTCGATATTGGTCTTGAATTAGTCGATTTTTGCTCGTTACTGCCAGTCTGCTTATGCATATCTTAGTGTGCATGTTTTGTATCCTTCAGAAATGTTTTCACGATGTCTAATTTTTTGTGCTGTAGGGATTTGGTCACATTCACTGCACCAAGGTCTTGTCAGTCATAATTAATTTCTTATTTTCTGTGTAGACTTTAAGAAACTGATTTCTCATCCAGCACTTAAAGCCATCCTACACAGCATCCAGTGTTTAACGAATCGAAGGAGTTGGGATCATGGTGCAGGGCATTTGATGGGTTTGGGGAGTATTCAGGTATAGTGGGCTGAATACTGAAGCACACTGTTTGCTTGTGGGCACTGTGCTAAGTGTTGGGGACTCGCGCTCTTGTTTGCAGTTCAGAGAACACGTGGGAACCGCAGTCCAACTTGGACTGCCCCGAGCTCATCCAAGAGTTCGAAGACAACCGCAAGAAAAAGGAAGAGAAGAAGCGCGCATCGGGAGCCAAGGCCAACGGCACAGCTGAGGAGCCCAAGAAGAAGAAAGCCAAGTCTGCCTCCGAAGTGGGTAGCGCCGTTTCCTTTTCCAGAAGTTGCACCAGAGAGTGTTTGAGCAATAGCAGCTGTGCTGCCGCCACTTGTTCGTTTCATTCACTGTTCAGAGTTGTCGAACATGGATGGCGAATCCCCTTCCTTACCTTGGTGGCGCAGGATGACACACAACCACGAGGCTTCGACCGGGGGCTGGAACCAGAGCGCATCATTGGAGCAACAGACTCGAGCGGGGAGCTGATGTTTCTCATCAAATGGTGCGCACAGTCGATGAGTGGACGGTCCACCGCATGTGCAGTTTCCCTGGAAGGCTTGGCTTTGCAGTGGTGGTGTATGGAGGGTTATTTGTTGCTAGGTGCCGACATAGGCTGCACTTGGGAAGTTCATCATAGGAAGTGGTGGGAAGTTATCGGGACAGTAGGGCTGCTGGGACGGTACTTCCTACCTGCTTGCCCAGCCTTGGTTTTGCGGAGGCAGCGTTGAAGTCGAGAAAGCGGCTGAGCTTTGATCGAAGATGGCAGTTTAGACTTTCCTAAAAGGGAGCCAAGCTTCAGCTGGTAGGGGCTTTAGGGTTTGTCAGCAGGTTGCTCTTTAAAATGGCTTCCAATCATTTGTATGGTGTTTCGTAACTGTGATGCAGATATTTTGCTCTAATCTCAAAGGTGTGAACACTTATCCATTTAAAGCATAGGGTGGCGGCAGTATGGTGCTTGAATAGCATGCAAAAGAAACTAGCCGAGAATGCTGTTGTCCAAAAAAAAATGCCTGGTTTGCCATAAGCCAGGGGAAGCAAGCTTTTCCTCCTTTATTCTTCTTTTCTTTGCGCAATATGTATGTGCATGTTTTGCATAAAATTTCATGTGTGGTGTTCCCCACCATGGTCATTGAGCGCTGATTTTCCCATTAAGCAAGGCTTTTGAAAACTTTTCCTTCATTTTAACAATTGATGTGGCATCGTCTTTTTTATGGCTACAAACTTGCCATTGGTTGTAGTCTGTAAGAAGCTTAACAATTAAGGGGGGACGTGGCTTTCAAAATCAACTTTTTATTTCTTTGCATATTTTAATGGAAATTGGCACAGCAACTGGAAATGCTTCTGTTATAACACCGTTTGAGAACTTTTTTATTTATTAAACTTTCTTTATGTTCCGCTTGTATTGAGCTTGAGCGACTTATAAAACCCGATAGAAAACTTGTTCGAAGTGCTTTGTATTCCCAAATGAATGGACAAGGTCGTGGCAGTTTTAGATTATTTTTTTTTACTACACAAAAGTTCATCTTTTTAGAGGTTAATGTGCAACAGGCATGTCGACTGTGAACGACTATTTGAATTTAAAAATCACAAAAAACAAATCTTGAAAACCAAGAGTGTGACGACCTGAACTGTTCATCAAGGAATGTAATGCAAGAAACGGTATCAAAATAGACCCAGCAGTCACGAAGAAAACCCTGGAACAAGCAACACACAGGTGGCAAAAAAAAAAACTTTTGAGAAAACGGCTTCCGAAGTTGCAACATAGGTTTCGCTTATCAAAAGTCGTCAGGGTTGTAGCCTTTCGTGTTCTTTTGAACATAGGGCTTCTGGAAGGCCATGCTTGAAATTGGAGTGCCTTTTACAGCCTTTCTCTTTCCACAAAACATCATTTTCAGCTTCTCCGTGAAGAGTACATACCCCAGTTTGCAGACCAAATGGAGGGGGAGATGGGTTTCAATGGGCTTTCAATGAGAAGTAGTGGTTGGCAGTATGCACTGGACAACCTCCCTTTGCAGTGTTGTCACCATGGCAACAAGTGAAGCAATTTTTTTTTACTTAAATTTGAAAATTTTTGGCTTTTTTTATGTTTTATCATCTTGCCTGGCACGTCTTAGTACTCATACGTGCAGGTGTTCATTGCCAAAAGTTTGCATAACACAAGGATGAAAATGAGCTACTTGGAAGCTTGGTAGAATATTCTACATAACTCCCAACTTCAATGCAAGAGCATATTTTTTTACTACTTTTGACATTCAAGGCATTCAATATTTCTCGCAGCACAGCAATGGTATCAATAATTTCCCTAAAAAATATCACTGTTAAATGCTGCGGCAGTAATGTACATTTTTAATGCAGAGAACTTATTTTTATTCCTATATTACTAACTCAAACCTGTTTGCATGATTATTACAAGTGCACGGGAAACTTTGCGCAAGAAAGGCAATATGGCTCGCGCGCATCGCATGCTTACCGCGACATATCGTACTTTGATTATCCATGATATGGCTGGTCAGGTCGCTTTTAAGATTGAATCTAACTTCGCAGGCATTAATTACAACTACTGGCTTTCAATCGTAACCAGTTGCCCAGTCATGTGATGCTCCAATGCGTGTCGGCTATGCCGTGCGCGCCGCAGCGTTTGACGCGTCGACTGTTTCTTTCACAAGGCTAGCGATAGCGAGCCCATAATCAAAACACAGCAACAACTAAGCGTGTAAACATCACAAATCCGACTAAAAGTTCACTTCACGAACCACTATCGCAAGTGCGCCACAGCAATAACCAAGCGTGTAAGCATCGCAAATCCGACTAAAAGTTCACTTCACGAACCGCTATTGCAGGTGCGCACACCGCGTCACCTACTGGGGTCTGGCGACGGTGGAGTCGCGCACCACGAAGCGTTCGATGACCTCCGCCTTTCGAGCCACACAACTTCCCGTAATCTGGCTCGTGATCTCTTTCATTCCCATCGCGATAACGTCCGTGTTGAATACCACAGATTGAACAGAAACTCGGCCGACCGAAGCGGCGAAAATGAACTCGAACCGCTCGCTACGCAGCTCAGGCGGCCGCAATCTTGCGTTGCACCCGCGACATCCAATCAGGAGGATCGTTGTAGTGCGCCCCGACTGGAGGACAACTAGCGCATCAGCATCTATTTCTAGCTTCGTTTGTGCGTCGTTTCTTTTCTGCCGTTTGTGCGTTTGTGAATGAACGAAAATAAAAGACGAGCGGAATCGGAAAGACGATCGCTCGGCTGATCTAACGATATCAAAATGGCCGCGCCCGGTGGCACCGTTGCGGAAATACAGCACTCTGAAAATTGCCGTTTTTTCGCCCTTTTGCGCTGATAGTTTGTCACCGCGCCTGGCAAAACTATTTTTTTATGCCACTTTGCGACGCTTTTCAGCGGAAAAACTTTGCAGACGCACAGAATAGGAAACATAGAAGCCGAATATGTGACTTTCAAAAAAGCGATGTTTTGGTCATTTTTCTGAAGTTGAAAGCCGCGTCCCCCCTTAAAAAGTTCATTAGTAGTTTTTATTAATCAGCTAGCTAATACTGCTGCTTTTTTTACACTTGCAATAGGCTTTTTTCTCTTGTTATTTTTAAGTTGTTAAGGGGGGACGCAGCTTTCAACTTCAGAAAAATGACCAAAACATCGTTTTTTTGAAATCCACATATTCGGCTTCTATGTTTCCTAATCTGTATGTCTGCGAAGTTTTTCCGCTGAAAAGCGTCGCAAAGTGGCATAAAAAAATAGTTTTGCCAGGCGCGGTGACAAACTATCAGCGCAAAAGGGCGAAAAAACGGCGATTTTCGGAGCGCTGTATCTCCGCAACGGTGCCATCGGGCGCGGCCATTTTGATATCGTTAGATCGGCCGAGCGTTCATCTTTCCGGTACCCCGCGCCTCTTTTATCTTCGTTCATTCACAAACGCACGAACAGCAGAAAACAAATGACGCACAAACGAAGCTAGAAATAGATGCTGAAGCGCTATTCGTCCTCCGGTCGGGCCGCGCCAAGAGGGCCCTCCTGATTGGGTGTCGCGGCGCAATGCAAGATGGCGGCCGCCAGAACTGCGTAGCGTGCGGTTTGAGTTCATTTTCGGTGCTTCGCTCGGCCAAGTTTCTATTCAATCGGTGGTATTCAGCAGGGACGTTATCGCGATAGGAATGCCTGAGATCACGAGCCAGATTACGGGAAGTTGTGTGGCTCGAAAGGCGGAGGTCATCGAACGCTTCGTGGGGCGCGTGACTACCGTCGCCAGACCCCGGAGGGTGACGCGGTGTGCACGCTTGCGAACTTTTAGTCGGATTTGCGATGTTTACACGCTTAGTTATTGATGTGATTTGATTGTGGGCTCGCTAGCCTTGCGAAAGAAACAGTCGACGCGTCAAACGCTGCGGCGCGCACGGCATAGCCGACGCGCATTGCAGCATCACATGTCTGCGCAACCGGTTACAATTGAACGCCAGTAGTTGTAATTAATGTCTGCGACGTTAGATTTAATCTTAAAAGCGACCTGACAAGCCATATCAGGGATAATCAAAGTACGATATGTCGCGGTAAGCGTGCGCTGCGATGCGCGCGAGCCATATCGCCTTTCTTGCGCAACGTTTCCCGTGCGCTTCTAATAATCATGCAAACAGGTTTGATTTAGGAATATAGGAATAAAAATATGTTCTCTGCGTTAAAAATTTACCTTACTGTCGCAGTATTTAACAGTGATTTTTGTAGGGAAATGATTGGCACCAATGCATATAATCATAGCTTAGGGCATACTGACTGTGCTGCGAGAAATGTTGGATGCCGTCAAAAGTAGTGAAAAAAAAACCCTTCCATCAAAGTTGGAGTTATGCACAGTATTATACCAAGCTTCCAAGTAGTTCGTTTGCACCCTTATGGTATGCAAACTTTTGGCAATGGACACCTATGAGTACTGAATTGCTGCGCCAGGCAAAGTAATAAAACATAAAAGAAGCCAGAAATTTTCAAATTTAAGTAAAAAAAACGCTTCACTTGTTGCCATGGGGACAACACTGCAAAGGGAAGTTGTCCAGTGCGATACTGCCAACCAGCTAACCTACTTTGCATCGAAAGCCCATTGAAAGCCATCTCCCCCTCCGTTTTGTCTGCTAACTGGGCTATGTACTGTTCACAGAGGAGCTGAAAATGATGTTTTGTGGAAAGAGAAAGGCTGTAAAAGGCACTCCAATTTCAAGGCAAGGCCTTCCAGAAGCCCCATGTTCAAAAGGACATGAAAGGCTACAACCGTGACAACTTTTGATAAGTGAAACCTATGTTGCAACTTTGGAAGCCGTTTTCTCAAAACAGTTTTTTTTTTGCCACCTGTGACGCTTGTACCAGGGATTTCTTTGTGACCGCTGGGGCTATGTTGATTCCGTTTCTTGCATTACATTCCTTGATGAACAGTTCAGGTCGTGACACTCTTGGTTTTCCAGATTTATTTTTTGTGATTTTTTAATTCAAATAGCTGTTCGCTGTCGACATGCCTGTTGCTCATTAACCTCTAAAAAAAAATGAAAACTAAAAAACATTGTGTTGTAAAAAAAAATTCTAAAACTGTCACGACCTCGTCCGTTCATTTGGGAATGCAAAGCACTCCGAACAAGTTTTCTATCATGTTTTATAAGTCGCTCAAGCTCGGTACAAGCGGAACAGAAAGAAAATTTAATAAATGAAAAAGTTATCAAAATATTACATTGAAATTTTTATGGTGTTATAACAGAAGCATTTCCAGTTGCTGTGCCAATTTTCATCAAAATGCACACAGAAATAAAAAAGTTGATTTTGAAAGCCACGTCCCCCCTTAAAAGTGTTCACTGTGGGTATGTGGCTGCAGTGGCGAACAAAAAACGAGTCCAGCAGCCTTTCTTTTATTTTTTTCCCCTCTCTCTCTGCATGGGTATATGTTCACTTATTGTTTTGTAGTTGGATCCTTTTATTTTGGCTGGTAGCTTTTTACCCAGGCATATATAGGTTTCTCTTTACTTTTGAGGGCGGCAAATCCGGCAGCAGCTTTTTATATATGGCAACATATTGCAGGTGGCTTGTTGGCTTATCTTTACAGCCGGCTGCCATGGCTGCCCGTTATTTTCTGGTTGCCCGGTGTCGAGAAGTGAGAGGTTGCTGATAGAAAAATCATGCTCCTTGTGTTTGTTGCAAAGTGAGGCTTCAAGAGTACAGGTGTTTTTGCTCTCTTGCTTGCACTATATTTTGACATATTCTTAATAAGGCACTTGGGAGGCACTGCCGTGAAGGCCGCTTGTTGTAGCTAAACATCGTTTCAAATTAAGCTGGGCCATCGTGTGACGGCACTTATATCCATTAATCTGATTCTTGCAGACCAATCTTGTTGAGGTGGTGGGAAATATTGAAAGAGGAGTAGATTAAGCGCGTTGCCTCTTGTTTCGTCATTTCGCGCTGGTTATCCTTCTGATGGTTGATGGCATTTTCACTTTTATGGCCCTATGGCGAACCTTGTCTGGAGAGCCCAGATTGGTTATGACACATAGTTTGTGAAAAGTTATTGCTGTTGTTTGCAGGGACACTGAAGTGAGTCGTAAGCTTGCCAGATTACAGTCCAGTACGCTTAGGCCATGTTCTTATTGTTTATTGCCAATTTATGCACATTTTAGCGGGGGGAAGTGACGGGAAAATTATCCTTTTTTTCTCACTATCTTACCCTCTGATTTGCAGACATCAGCTGAACGGCCACGCTGTAAGTCCACAGGGCTGGTTAGCCGATTTTCAGCACGTGTAGCCCGCAAAGAACGTGTTGGGACCAAACAGAAAGTGTATATGAACCACGATATGTGTGAGAAGATATATTCTACAGCTCCAGAGAGCAGAAAAGCACATTGCTGAGTGCGAGATCACTGCATTAGCTGGTGCCGTGACCATAATTTATGCATGCATGCCGTTTTCTTGTTTGCTGCCCATTGGCAATAAATCAGCGCTCCAGGGCCCGTTTGCCCGTACGCACAAGTTCCCGATTAAGTTCCCGCTTACGAATAGGATGCCAATAAGTCCAAGTCGGCCACGGCAAATATGCCGGTTGCCAGAATACCCGGCGGAAACGCTACGTTAACCGAGCGTTTGTATCAGTTTCGGGCAAACGACTTATTACCTAGACAGCGCTAAAGTCGTAGTTGAGAACTTAATCCCACGCTAATCGCGTTCGGGCAAACGGGCCCAGGTTTTTGCTTGCACATGATACAGCCGATCCCGGATATATCGATAATTCAATATGTAAGATATTTTCTTTTGCATATGATTTCCAAGGGGGTGTTTGGACTGTTGGATAAATGCAATAATTTGGTATATCTGGGTTCGATATACGCGGAATCGACTGTATTGAAACAATGCTAAAATTACTTTTGTGGTACACTTGTACTCTGTGGTCCTTCTAGAGTACAAAGCGGTAAAACGTATCCAAATATTTCATAGGTAGATAATGAAAAAATTGCCTGAAGTGGAAAGACGTAACATGTTGGGCAACTGCATATTCGTGGTCAGGATGTTAAAATACGCCTAATGTGTAAATGTCAAGCACATAGGTTATGAAATGGCAAATACCCTCAAGACCAATGTCCCCTCTTAAATAGTCAAATTTGGGATCACAGGGGTTGAGCTGCACAATTCACTTCAGCCAACTTGCATGCATCAGAGTTGCTTTTTTTATTATTATTATTATTATTATTATTATTATTATTATTATTTTAATTAAGCTACAATTTCCATTTAAAGGAGCCATGAAGAGAAAATGCAAGTTGGTTTTATTCGAAAGATTTCGTGTTTTATAGTGCCCCCAGCGCTTGTCCGGATACAAACGGTGCTTTATTCACTGAGAAATTAAACAATTTAGGTTAAAATTTTGATTTTCCCGCTCAATCGTGCGTTTTCGTGGTCCCAAGTGACATCACTGGAACCGACCGCTCTGCAGCCTAGAGTACCTTTATTCACGCATCCGCCGTACAGGGTAGAGACACGTATACGCTGGCGCCGCCATTTTCGGTTGCTCGCTCGCCGCCGAAGCAAGTCATTGTGTCAAAACTGCGCTAAAATATCGCCGCAACGCGGTTTACTGAAGAAGTTTGAATCATATTGTCTGTTTTGCGTTGCTAGGTCACGTGGGAAATGAAAAGAATAACGCGTTGAGCCCGTTGGCCCAATTGCGGCGGCACGGAACCGTTCAAAGGTTGTCTCCACCCTGTACAGCGGTGTTGGTTTGTTCCCGCGTTTTTTTACGTTCCGTAACCTAGATGGCGCCACCATACCGTGGCAAGCGTTTGGTTTGTTTTTGCCCGCATCTAAACCTGGCTTGTTTTTGTTCTGGGAAAAAAATATTCGTTCCCTGAAACAGCGCTCGCTCGACAAATTGGGTCACGTAAGACACCGTTGCTTGCGTCAATCGGCCAGTGTCGTCTGAGACAACCCCAAGCCCCGTAGTGCTGTGCAGCTAAACCAAGCATGATGTGCGCAGTACCAACAGCAGAACGCATCAGTACTTCTATGTTTACATGTGCTTTCGTAACTTCCACTGTTTGTCCCATCATTCTTATTGCTTTGTAAAGAATGCTTTGTAAAGAAAATTTAAGCGCAAATCGCTCGTTCGTCTAGTTTGTAAGTTCTACCTAATTTGCGTCTGCTTCTGCCAGCCTCCGCCAATCGCAGAGCTTAGCTCATGTGACGACATAGGTTCTGTTGCGGGAAATGAGCTGGTGGGTCGCATGACCATTCCCGTTTTTCCTAATTATGTAGCTTATTTGAGCGAAGTTTACGTTAAAAGTGGTGTCAGTATGATTCTAACGAGGCAATCTTTTGAATGAACCAAACTTGTGTTTTCTCTTCATGGCTCCTTTAAGCTGTCCTACCCCTGGTAGTGTGCAAGCTGTGAGGCTGCTACTGTAGCAGGAGTGTGGCAAGGTATTACAGAGCTGGTTTAGGCTGGTGCTTGCTTTCCGACACAGCCATTGAGTTGTTGCCGTGGGCTGTTGTATGCAAGGCGACAGTACCGACATCACTGCCAACGAGTCTGCTTCCCTAAGAGTTGTCTCCAAACTGAAAATAGCCAGCCGCCGTCTGATTTTCTGCGCTAGTGCGGGCCAGCGCTCTGCTGGGGGCGTCGAGCTGAAGGGGGGTCTGCTCCCCGTCTGTGCAGGAAGAACAGCGACGAGGCAGACCTGGTGCCCTCGCGGCTGGCCAACGTCAAGTGCCCGCAGGTGGTGATCCAGTTCTACGAGGAGAGGCTCACCTGGCACACCAGCACCACCACACCCAAGTCGGACGAGGCGGAGGAGGCGTCGTGAGGGGGCCCCCCCTCCACCACCCATTGGCCCCGGGGATGTCATCCAAAACTGTTCATCGGGGGACGGCCCCGGGGAAACTGATCCGCCAAAGCGCCGGGCCACACTGTGTACATTCAATGGGCGCCGGGGCACCAGGTCACGGGGAGCGCTGCCCGCGGTTGCCGTGAAGGGCCGGCACCTTTGCTGGTTCAGTTTGTGCTGCTGGCAGGGGAACGTGGTCCCGCCAGCTTTTAGTGTCCCATAATCCTCAATTGGCTGCCAAGGCGGAGCGGCCGCTCTGCCTTATTGGCGATACCGCTGAAAAGGGGGGACTAGAGACCGGGCATTGGGCACGGGGAGAGTTGATTCGCTTTTATTTTGTCCGCTATGTGCTGCTCCCTTCACGTTTTCACGGGCAAGCTGCCCCACATCGGTTGCGGATTCCATGTGTTATGTAGTGTGTTTTTTTTTTTTTTTTTTTTTTTTTTTTGTATTCAGCATCATTTGTGTCATCCGAGAGAATTCCATCCCTTCTGTTAGTGTTATCACAGTAGCGTTTTGATGATGTCATGTGTGGGGAGCACTGGGCTAGGAGTTGCTTGCTATGCACACTTGAGTTATGCCACTTTTTATTCTACCATACTTTGTTTTTCATACCGATGGTTCTCAAGACCAGAGGCGGTTCTATCAAACGCATGCCGCTGGTGCAGGCTGGCGCAGCTACGGTTTGGTACTTTGTGTGCACTGTATCGTTCTCTGTCACTGTGCAAGCCAAAAGTCTGAAATGGGTGAACGTTTGGG